>NC_132917.1:107458669-108134202 GCF_047675955.1 Chlorocebus sabaeus
AGGGGGTAGGGGGTGCTACCCTCAGCCGCTTTTTGCACAGGAATCATCTGATCCCCACAGAATGAGATTTTCCCCACCCTTCATTGGCCAGAGAGAGAGTCCTGGAATTGTGCAGAGCCCCCAGCCTGATGCTAGTCTTCTGCTTCCTGGACACCAAGAGACAGCCTTTCTTTCCAAAAATGAATAAAGATGGTTATTTTGATGTATAAACTGAATGTTTAATAGTAATTCACTAACAGGGTGAAAAATGTGAAAATTTCCACTTAGCTCGGATAGTCATGAAATGTAAACAGGTAAACCCAGGCCACTTCTTCTTGTTAGATCCATGTTATTTATTACCAGTTTTCGAGGAAGCCACAAAATTGTGTTTACTTTCACTGCCTGAGAGTACATGTTCTCAAGGAATATAAATCAGTTGAAAAAGCAATCTAACAAATAAACAAGCAAAACACCGAACTCATTACTGAAGGTGTGCCCAGGCCAGGTTCATCTCTTCTCCCAAAAGCTTGAGATCCTTTCAAAACCAGTGCCAATATCCAATAATTACGGGTTTCCTGAAGAGTGCAACATTCTTCAGGTTGACAGGTTGGTCTGGGCACAGGATGAGGGCTTCCTAGACATTAACATTCCGGAATACTGTCACAGACCTTTCTAACCACATCCAGTCATCAAAAAACTTCTCCAGGACAACAATATAATTAAAAAATGCAGAGAAACCAACCGGCAATGTAAACCCTATTAATATGGCATAGCATGGCTCATAAGGAAAATGAAAAGGGCTTGGGGGTGTGTGGGGATCTAAGGTCATCAAGCAAAGTGAAAGAATTTTAACAGATTTTTAAATGTAATACAGTCATGCCTTGCTCATGACAGAGATACATTCTGAGAAATGCATCCTTGGGCAATTCCATTGTTGTATGAAATCACAGCATGTACTCACAAAAAATCTAGATGGTACCGCCTATTGCACACCTAGGCTATGTGGTATGGCCTATTACTTTGCTCCTAGACTGCAAACGTGTACAGCATGTCATTGTACGGCATACTAGGCAATTGTGACACAATGGTATCTGTGTGTCTAAACATATCTAAGCATAGGAAAAGTACAGTAAAAATATGGCATAAAAGATTTAAAAATGGTACAGCTGTACAGGACACTTACCATAAATGGAACTTCCATGACTAGAAGCTGCTCTGGGTGAGTCAGTAAGTGGTAAGTGAATATGAAGGTCTTAGGACATTACTATATGCTACTGTAGACTTTATGAACACTGGACACTTAGGCAAATTGTAAGTTTACAGGAAATTTACAAAAAGGATGGTTTTCTTTCTTCAATAATACATCTTAGCTTAAGATTAGTAACTTAGCTCAGTAACTTTTTAACTCTATAAACTTTTTATTTTCTTGGAACTTTGGACTCTTTTGTAACACTTAGCTTAAAACACAAACCCATTGTACAGCTGTACAAAATACCTTTTCTTTATATTTATTCTATAAGCATTTTTCTATGCTTAAACTTTTTAATTTTATTTTTCACTTTTTAAGCTTTTTTGTTAAAAGCTAAGACACAAACCCACAAATTAGCCTAGACCTACACAGCGTCATGGTCATCAGTATCACTGTCTTCCACTTCCCACATCTTGTCCCATTGGAAGGTCTTCAGGGGCAGTAACACGCATGGAGCTGCCATCACCTATGATAGCAACACCTTCTTCTGGAATCCTCCCGAAGGACCTGCCTGAGACCATTTTACAGGTAGCTTTTCTTTTTTATTAATTAGAAGGAGTACACTCTGAAAGAATGATAGTAGTATAGTAAATACACAAACCAGTAACAGATTTATTATTGTTATTTTATTATCGTTTATAATCATTATCAAGTATTATGCCCTGTACATAATTGTATGTGATAGACTTTTCCATGACTGGCATATAGTAGGTTTCTTTATACCAGCATCATCACTTACAAATAACGCAGTAATGCACTGCAGTACAACCTTACTGCAGCTTCAAGTCTCTAAGAGATTGGAATTTGGTAGCTCCATTATAATCTCCGGAGACCTCCGTGTTATATGTGGTCTGTCATTGACTGAATGTTGTATGTGGCACATGACTGTATACCCTCTGAAATAACAGCAATGCTGAAGTGCTCTAGGAACCAACTAAGTTTCCTAATAGAAGACCAAGTTTTCTTCTTTGCCTGGTGCATGAGTCCAGGGCCAAACCTGAGTTTGTGCTTACGTTGTGGAAATCAGGAACAGCCCCGGGCAGTGGTGGGGACTGCCAAGCTGACACAGTCAGAATGACAACCACTAACAGTCAGCATCCATGAAGTCACTGAAGTCCATTTCAGTTGTTTATGAAGGTGATTTAAAATGATTTCCACGGATGTGAGGACATCCACACGTAGGCTCTTCTTTCTTCACGTGTATGACAGGTCCCTTGTGTCTAACATAAATGGAGAAGTGACATCATTTATTCAAATGCCCCACACACATCCTTTTGTTATTTATTTATTTATTTATTTTTGAGACAGAGTTTAGCTCTTGTCACCCAGGATGGAGGGCAGTGCCATGATCTTGGCTCACTGCAACCTCCGCCTCCCGGATTCAAGAGATTCTCCTGCCTCAGCCTCCGGAGTAGCTGGGCTTACGGGCGCCCGCCACCACACCCAGCTGATTTTTTGTACTTTTAGGAGAGACGAGGTTCCTTTTGTTTTAAACTTCATGTGCCTTCATTACATCCTGTGAAGTTCTATTTAACGCTGAAGATCACTTAATGTTCCTAACTTCATTTGCTGGTAGTTTTTCAAATTTCGACTCTAGTATAGATTCAGAGTAAGGAAAAGAGTCCTTTTAATTAACTGACATGTGCCAGGCATGCCCCTGATTTTAACCTCGCCTTTGGGAAGCTGCAAAATTTCCAAAAACAAAACTAAACAAAACGCTCACTCAGAAGGATGTGAGTCTGGGAAGAAATTCTGAAAATATACAAAGTTCCACATAAACTCTAATGACCCCAAATGCTCACTAACCCTTCATCTATCTCCGTAGATGTCCGCAGCCCTGTGGTCATCTCTTGCAGGGAACGATGGCAGAATGAGGTCGTGGCCATGCATCTGATACACACAGGCAGGGGACAGCGCAGCAGCTTCCCTGGGCTTTAAGCTAAAGGTGTGTGTTAGTTTCTCCATCTGCAATGGCGTTGGGCTGAACCCAAGATTAAGGCCCTGCATTTATAATTCTTCATGGACAACTGATGTTGTACACTCCCCTGGTGTAGAAGTACCTTTTTCAAATTTTAGTAGCTATTCATAGACGATTCTTGGGCGGGCAGCATAATAGCAAAACACTGCTGAGCCCATTCGTTCTGGAACGGCCTTATTATCACACCAGGTGCCGAAAATGTACGTAGTTCTAATTGCAGGATTTGTACAACATTTATGAATCCAAGACAAAGTGCTTTTATAAATTCCAAATGGACAGATCCAACCCAAGATATTTACTAATTATTTACTGATTACACATGTCCGTTAGTTCTGAATGCTTTGCTGAAGGAAGAAACAAAGATGCTGAACCCTATTTTTAATCATTTTCAAGAGAAATGTGAATTTCAGGTTTTCTCTGTGAGATTCACAAGTGGCACAAAAATTGTGAGGTTGAATGGTTTAGCAGTGATTTCCTAACATTGTTAGTAAATGTGTTTCTCCCAAGTGATTAGTGGCAACTCTGAAGTATAGGACAGTGTATGTGCAGAATGGCCCATCTGGGCCATGGTCTCTTGTCCTTAGAGAATACACTGTTTATAAATGGATCACTAGAATTTGAGGAGCTCTATTCACGGCAATTCAACTTGAAGAAAGAGGGAAAAAATCCAACCTACTCTCTCCTGTTTTAGAAATCGCATTTAGGGAGTGGATAGCCATCCTTTCTATCTAACAGGACTCTTAGATCCATCCATTCGACATAGATTCACGAAGAACCTCCAGGGCTCAGTACCACACAACATGTTTGATAGCTGGGACACAGAGTTCTGGAGGTTGCCTGCAAGGAACTTACAGTTTAGCAGGGACGGGAAGGGAGCAGAGTCAATTATAACAGAGTAGCAAGTGTAGCAACAGAGGGATGACACTGTGGTGCAAGTAGGGACCATTAAATCATGTTAGGTGTGTGTGTGTCAGGGAAGGCTTGCTGGTAAGTTAACGGGAGTTGGTGGAAGTTAGGGGTTGGGAGGCAGTCGGAGGGAGAGGGAAAGAACCAAGTCCGTAACAATCAGGTCAAGGAGAGATCCTGAAGGTACTGTGGCTAATAGGGAAATAGGAAAGTGGAGACCATGAGCTTGGACCCAAGCCGGAAGCACATGATGTTCTAAAAATGGCAGACAATGTCCCGTATGCAATGGAGGACGACTGGGGAATCTAAGGAGGAGAGAATGCACACAGTCGAGCTTAAGGTATGGAAGGAAGACTCTTGGCCAAAGCGGCAAAGAGACGGGTGTGCAGGAGGGGCGAGAGCGGATGGAGACATCTGTAGAACGAATTCTAACATAAAATGCTCCCTTAGCTATGAGCAGTGCATGGTTTCCCCTCAAATTTTTCCTTAAAGAGTGCGATAAACACTGGATGCTGAAGCCCAAGAAACACTTCACCCTCTAAAACTGTAAATGTCACTGTTTCCATAAGGGCAGAAACTGTGGACAAGCACGTGAAGCATAATCACATAGTTTCAAGCCTCTTAAATAGCACATGCCCAAGGGCACGTTGTAGACAAGCCAGCATTTGCAGCAGCAGGTAGCAGAGGCAGTTCCTCTTCAGGAAACAGACACCAAATCATCAGAACCTTGACACCGTGTCAGCTGTGGCTGCCAAATATGCAGCTCCACACCAAACGGTACCATTTGCATCTGGCTGTGAATTTAAGCCAACTTCTTAGGCTTTAAGAAAATTCTGAATTTATACAATATAACATAAGTACATCTGACCTTCATTAGGCAGTCTGCCTGATCTCCTTTTACACTTTTGAAATCACATTTATATTTCTTATTCTCTTCCATTCTACTCCATTTTAAGATATCATTTTACTTTTTTTCTTTTCTTTTCTTTTCTTTTTTAAATGGGGTCCCACTCTGTCGGTCATCCAGCCTGGAGTGCAGGATGCAATCTCAGCTCACTGCAACCTCCGCCTCCCAGGGTCAAGCCATTCCCTCAACCTCAGCCTCCAGGGTAGCTGGGACCACAGGCAAGCACCACCACTCTTGGCTAATGTTTTGTATTTTTGGTAGAGACAGGGTTTCGCCATGTTGCCCAGGCTGACCTTGAACTCCTGAGCTCAGGCAATCCAATCATTTCATCCTCCCAAAGTGCTGGGATTACAAGCGTGAGCCACTGGGCCCAGCCCATTCTACTTTTTTTTTAATATTCCTTTGAACGTTAGTTTTTGGCATCATGGACACATCTCTCAAAACTGGTCAGCACACTCCAAGTACGGACCAGCAACTGATGGGGTACGGGACAGGCCTGGACTGGGTTTTTATATTTACATTTATTATTTCCAAATTGCAATGCAGAATTTCTCTATAAGAACAAAAACTACCAGGAATCTATATGACTTTAATCTTCCATGTCCTGATGAACTTTTCCTGATGAGCTAGTTCTTTAAAACATCTCCAAAGAGAATCTAATTATATTATGTATAAAAGCTTCTAGAACTGTCCATATAATAAGCTTCCATATTATAACGGGAATAGATACATATCATCTGGAAACAACAGAGGTTCCTTGGGCTAAGAGTCTTATATCAATGTCCACTTGCAATATTAAATTTTTCCTTATTTATTATTTATTTATTTATTTATTATTATTATACTTTAAGTTCTAGGGTACATGTGCATAACGTGCAGGTTTGTTACATAGTGTGCCATTTTGGTGTGCTGCACCCATCAACTGGTCAGCACCCATCAACTCGTCATTTACATCAGGTATAACTCCCAATGCAATCCCTCCCCCCTCCCCCCTCCCCATGATAGACCCTGGTGTGTGATGTCCCCCTTCCCGAGTCCAAGTGATCTCATTGTTCAGTTCCCACCTATGAGTGAGAACATGCGGTGTTTGGTTTTCTGTTCTTGTGATAGTTTGCTAAGAATGATGGTTTCCAGCTGCATCCATGTCCCTACAAAGGACACAAACTCATCCTTTTTTATGGCTGCATAGTATTCCATGGTGTATATGTGCCACATTTTCTTAATCCAGTCTGTCACTGATGGACATTTGGGTTGATTCTAAGTCTTTGCTATTGTGAATAGTGCCGCAATAAACATACGTGTGCATGTGTCTTTATAGCAGCATGATTTATAGTCCTTTGGGTATATTCCCAGTAATGGGATGGCTGGGTCATATGGTACATCTAGTTCTAGATCCTTGAGGAATCGCCATACTGTTTTCCATAATGGTTGAACTAGTTTACAATCCCACCAACAGTGTAAAAGTGTTCCTATTTCTCCACATCCTCTCCAGCACCTGTTGTTTCCTGACTTTTGAATGATCGCCATTCTAACTGGTGTGAGATGGTATCTCATTGTGGTTTTGATTTGCATTTCTCTGATGGCCAGTGATGATGAGCATTTTTTCATGTGTCTGTTGGCTGTATGAATGCCTTCTTTTGAGAAACGTCTGTTCATATCCTTTGCCCACTTTTTGATGGGGTTGTTTTTTTCTCGTAAATTTGCTTGAGTTCTTTGTAGGTTCTGGATATTAGCCCTTTGTCAGATGAGTAGATTGCAAAAATTTTCTCCCTAAATTCACAATTCAGAGGCTACAAGTTCAATGCCAAATAAAATTGAATTCAGTTAGTAAATTTCTTTTTTGTAAACAGACGAGGTCTCGTTCTGTTCCCAGGTTGAAGTGCACTCTAGCGATCATAGCTCACTGCAGTCTCGAACTCCTCTAGGCTCAAGAGAGCCTCCTGCCTCAACCTCCTGAGCAGCTGAGATTAAAAGTGCAAATCACCATGCCTGGACACAAATTGCATTTTTAAAGTGTGTTTTTTCCATATAAATGTTATATATCCAGCTTTATTTTTAATAAACTGGAATATATTAAAATACATCTTTAAGATTTAGAGTAAAATGTACTGGCTTATACTACATTTTAAAATTTAATTTTAGTCTTCTGGTTATAGTCAACTGAAGGAAGATCTATAGCACTGAACAAATGGCAAAACTAAGACCTTACATTACAACAATCCTGGGGTTGTTAATAACAAAATGAACTTCAGACAGCATGAAAGTTTCAATGATGAACGAATATTGAACTTTTGTATTTTAATGGCACAACCAATACTTCATTCCTGGTTAAATTTTACTTTAACTTTAAAAACATAAATTGTTTAAAAGTTACTTTGTTTAAACTTTAAGTATAAGCTGGTGAGCAGGTGACACAAAACTAATCTACTCTGATATAAATCAGAATAGTGAGTACCCATTGGGCGACAGTGACCAGAAGAGGGCACCAGGAGGCTTCTGGGGTGCTGGTAAGAATTGCTTCTTGATATGCTGGTTATATAGGTGTATTTAGTTTACGACAGTTCATCAAACCGTACACATGCTCTGTGCAAGTTACCACTGGCAAAAGATTTAATAATTATTTTTTTCATGTAGCCATTTTCTGGTTAAGGTATACGGCTGAAGAAAACACAACAGGTACAGTAACTGCATAAAAGCCAGAGTAAATCTGCACCTTGGAGGCGGCAGGCGCCATAACTTCCTCCCTCCGCTTGTGGATAGAAGAGGCACGTTGGTGAGAAAGACATGCTTTGAGGGGAAGAAAATGAGGAAGAGAAATGTTCGGGACTCCAAAGAGTCTGTTTAGAGACAAAAAAGGTGGTAGGTGGGGGAAAGTAAAGCTGACATGTTTCTTTGTACCCTTTTCTCCTCCCAAATCCTATTTGACATCATGCAGAAATGTTCATTTCACATTTCTGGTTTGAAGACTATGAGGGGAATGCATCCCATGGGCCGGTGGTTACTGATTACAATACCACCTTTAGAAAGTTTAGGAAATCCTCTTATGGCCTCTGTGATTTTCAAGCTGGGGATATAGCCAAGTTGGTTTCTTGTAGGCCTTCGATCCCAGAAGGTGGTTTGGGGGCAATATTTCACCTCGATCTTTTGTGCTTGAAATTGATGAAATCTGACAGGTGAGATTACATGGAGCTGACAATGTCGCATGAAAGTAAATCTGGATTAAAATATTACATATACATGTATACACACACGATAGAAGGCCTGCGAGCTCCACACCATCGTTGTGTGCAATGACGTCACTCACCCAAGCGTCTGAACGCATCAGCACCTGTGAGCTTCTTTTGGTAAAATTCAGTGTCTACCTCCCATTCTACCATCACAAACAATGGGGCCTGTGACTTAGTCTCTATTTCTCCCCCACCTTAGAGACTGTCAGTAGCAAATGAAGAAAATTTTATTTTGAAATACACAGTTGAACATGTCAAGAGGCTTAACCACATCTCTATAAAAATATTTGGTTGGCACCTACACAAGATAAACAAGAGTGCTCAAATACCTTACTGCATTCATTAATCCTTATTTTCTACCCACCATATATATATAAAACAAACAAAAACAGGCATGAGCACCTTCCTATATCCTGTTCCCTACAACCTCTCCTCACACACAGACTTGAATGTTACTGAAGGAGAAACAAACCAATCAATGTGGGTATGCCTTTCGGTTCAGTGAGGAACAGCTCTAAGGAACAGCCTTGTGAGCAAGGTCTTACTGTCTGGGTTCAGGAGGGACCTGAAGGGCTGCACCCTGGTACCTGGCTGGAGGTTGTGTCCACCACCCTGAAAATTCAGTGGCTATTGCTTAGGTGCTCAATGCACACAGTAATTCCCAAACCAAATCTGTATGCCAGTCACAGTTAACCCTCTGCATCCGCAGGTTCCACATCCACAGGTGCCATCCACCACGACTCAAAAATATTTGGAAAAAGAAATAAATAAATAACAATACGACAATAAAATGAATACCAATAAAAATACAGTATAGGCTGGCATAGTGGCTCATGCCTGTAGTCCCAGCACTTTAGGGGTTGGGGTGGGAGGATCGCTACAGACCAGAAGTTCAAGACCAGGCTGGGCAACAGAGTGCGACCCTGTCTCTCCAAAAAATTTTAAAAAGTAACCAGGTGTGGTGGTGCACACCTGTAATCCCAGTTACTCAGGAGGCTGAGCGGGGAGGATTGTCTGAGCCCAAGAAGTTGAGGCTGAGGTGAGCCATGATCACACCACTGTTCTCCAGCTTAGTCAACAGAGTGAAATTCTGATTATAAAAGACAAAAACCAGGCTGAGTGTAGTGGCCTGTGCCTGTAATCCCAGCATTTTGGGAGACTAAGGTAGGAGGATCGCTTGAGTCCAGGAGTTCAAGACCAGCTTGGAGAGAACAGTAAGACCCCTGTCTCTCAAAGAAAAAACAAAAAGAAACAAACAACAAAAAAACCCCAGCATAACTGTTTAGATAGAATTTACATTGTATTAGGTACTATAAGTAACCTAGAAACAATTGATTTAAAATATACAGGAGAATCTGCCCAGGTTATGCAAAGATACTATGCCATTTTATATCAGGGACTTGAGCATCCATGGATTACGATATCCATGGAGAATACTGGAACCAATCCCCTAAGGATACTGAGGGATGACTATATTTCTACATTATGAAATCACCTCTCATTTTCAACACAGTGTGGTAAGAACAAGATTAACCTAACTTGGGCAACTGAAAGATAGGGATCGACACGAAGTAAAATGGGTTTGTTTAGTTTTACCTGTAAAACATGCACATTAAGCCCTTGACTATACTCACGGGCTTCCAAATTATAATTGGGATAGATACGCACCATCTAGAAACAACCGAGGTTCCTTAGGCCAGGAGTCCTTCCATTACCCCTTAAGAGGCACATTGTGTTATACAGTCTAAAGCTTTCCTTTCACCCACTTCTGGTTCTACAACTAATACTGTGTTTAACAGTCCTGAGACAATATTGAAAAAAATGCCAAACAAAAAAAATTAACCCTGCCTTTTCTGTGTATGTATCCAGTGGTGATATGTGGGGTATTATTAGGATATGATGATAATATAGCATGACGTTTTAATTCTGTGAGGCAACGTGTAGAGTGAAGCAAGTAACAAATGTTTAGATTTAACTTATGGAAGCAATCACATTATTTTAAAGCCATATCTTTCAGACACTTTCTTACTACTATCAAGTCAACTTTGGAAACTCTCCCACCTCAAATAGTTAATGAAATAACCTATTAATGGCACCCCATGAATGTTATTCCAACATATCAAGTATTGAGTCAGGCCAATTACTTAATTAGTTCAACTCTCCCAGCTGCTAATTTTGAACATCAGGCAGAAGAATGTTTTTTAACTACACTGTCACTCAGAGGGGGTAAGCTGCCCTTTAAACAACAGAAATCATAGATCGATTATATGCATATCTATTATAGACCAATTACATATATATCTAATGTATACAATACATATCTAATGTATATAATAGAAATTATACATTGTAGATCAATTATATATATTATAGACCAATTATATACTATTATATAGACCAATTATATACTATTATATATAGAGACCAACTATATACTATTATACATACAGACCAATTATATAGACCAGTTATATACTATATATAGATAGTCTATATATAAATAATCTATATATAAACTATAATTAAGATACACTATATTATACATATAGACCTACATATATACATATAGACCAATTATATACTATTATATATACATATAGACCAATTATATACTGTTATATACACATATAGACCAATAATATACTATTATATATATAGACCAATTATATACTATTATATATACATATAGACCAATAATATACTATTATAGACCAATTATATACATATCTAATGTATATAATAGAAATTATAGACCAATTATATACATAGCTATACATATATTGGCATACTTTTAAAAGAAAACCATATTACTCTTGTCTATTTCCCATTTATTCATAAATTATTTAAAATTTACCTTAGAAATTAGAGCATATAGTTTTCTTTTAAAATAACTCTTAGGCTTATGGTCTTAATTATTTTGCCTATGTCTATAGTGATTCAAAGGCACTATAATTCAGGGCAATTCCAAATAGTTGCCTGCTCTCCAGAAAAAAGATTGAATCACCTATAGTATTTGGTGAACTTCTGGCTGACTTAAAATATCTCAAGTGGTTCAGTCTCTGTCATCACAGAGAACAGCTAACCAATATGTAGGATTCCAGTCATCAGCCTGGGGCCAGGTTCCGGGAAGGACCTGCCTGAGAAGCCAATGTCAAAAGTTAGTCTCCACAGTCAAATGCATTCTGCATATCACCAAAGGGACCATGGGAGTAGAAGTTCTGGCATCTTGAGCATGATGTCTGCTGTCGTCATAAAGAACATTTACACAAACATGCACACTCCCATATATTTACACACATAAGTAAAAGTATGTTTTCCATATGTATTCTGTTTATAATAAACTAAGAGAAAGTTTAAACCTTAAACCTTTTGGTTGGCTTCTCACAAGCCACATATAATTTGGAACATAAAATTTTCTTAGAGATAAGCCATATAGGAAAGAGAATATTCTTCCTTCAGTTGGAAGGGCTAGGCTCTTGTCCTGATTTTGTTAGGCAACAGCCATGAATCTCAACAATTAATGCTCAAGTATCTTAATTCAAGTTCCCACTCCTGATTGCTGATGTAACAACACATAATGCAGGAATTTATTCCTCTGGTACTTACTTGCAAGTGAGTGTGTCTGTGTGTGCATGTGTGCACATACGCTCTTTTTAAAGACAATCCTTTTTTTCATATGAAAATTTCTTTTATTTATTTCTTTATTTTCTGAGATAGGGTCTCACTCTGTCACCCAGGCTGGAGTGCAGTGGAGTGATCCTGGCTCACTGCAGCCTCAAACTCCCGGGCTCAGGTGACTCTCCCAACTCAGCCTCCTGAGTAGCTGGGACTACAGGCACACGACCCCACACGCAGCTAGCTTTTTCTTAATTGTATGTAGATATGGGGGTCTTGCTATGTTGCCCAGGCTAGCATTAAACTTCTGGGCTCAAGCAATCGCCTGCAGCAGCCTCCCAAAGTGCTGGCATTATAGGCACCGCACACAGCCCATACAGAGATTTCCAATGGGGTACACTTGCCCTAATTTTAAAATATGATTTACATAGCAAGATCCCTCTTCTAACAATAAAAACAAATCCATTCATTTAATCCTACATGTACAGTTCCATTGTGTAACTGGGTTAGCTCTATCATTTAGAAAACAAATCCTATATTAACTGTACTTTTTTCTACCCATTTGAGGTCAGTGGCACAATTATGGGTTTTTAACACATAGCAATATACTTACACTTCAGAAAAGTCATCATTACACTTTCAAAGAAGCTACTTTTACGTTTTACTTCTGAATAATGAAAGCTATTGGATTATCTAAGAGACCTACCCTTTACCATATTTAATTTAAAGTGAAGTCATTTTAGAAACCACAATTACCAACATGCATGAACCTCTACTTGAAACATTTGTATAATTTGAACATGGAAAACCAATTGTTTTAAATTTAATAAAGCATTTTTCTCTTGGGCTCAAGCAGTAGAAGCAGCCCAGAGTAGAATTTAATGTGTGAATTATAAACTTCTGAAAACAAGGGCTTATAATCAAGACATTGTAGAATTTTTCTTTACAGTGTATTCTCTAATGCTTTGGCCAATGTATTTCTAAATGCACCAGGAGACTACTTTTTGAGCTTGCTCTCCTTACCAACCCGGTAACTCAAAGCAGATGGATCATTTTCTTGAATCTTAGCCTAAATTTTTCCTTGGAAATTTCACTTGATATGACATGCTTCCTATCAGCCCAAATCTCATTCTAAGATTCACTGCCTGGATATTCCACATTTCATAGTCCATTTTTAAGTTGCAGCTTAAACCTTTTTCTGCTTCCAGGTTCTGATGAACACATGCTTTCTGTATACATGGGTTCCCTGACATCCTCTTCCATTGTATACAATTTTCCCCATCCAGCAGGCTCAGCCTGGTTTGAGGACATGAAACTTACAGTCATAGCTGGTCTCCGGCCCCACACAATGGCAGGAGTTGTCATTCTTGTTTTCCTCTGTTGAGTGGATCTCAGTCTAACAGCATGGGTTTTGGACACTGAGACACAGGTTCAAATCCCAGCTCTGCCAAGGCACTTGACCTTTCTGAGGTTCAGTCTTCTCGTCTTTAAAATGGGCATAATGATACCTCCCAGGATTGTGGCTAAAGTGCACTTTGATAATCTGTGCCAAAGCAAATGGCAGGATGTGGTATCTCATAAGTGCAAATTGGTTACTACTATTATTCTTTGAATTATTCCTATCTCCTGGGGCTGCAGAGGAATTAGTTTTTAAGTATGCTGAAACTTACAATGATCAATTTTGTGGAATCTCACACCAGAAGACATGTTGGAAAGGATTTCATGTCAGCCTTCCGTTTCCCGCCCTGGAAACTGAGCTCTGAGAAGGCTATCTTTCTCCAGTGCTGGTCACTACAGGAGCACCGGCCAATAGCTTTCCTTAGCTCTCTAAGAAAGTCCAGTGCAAAACTACAAACCTAGGCTTCACCGCCTGCCTTCAATTTGGACTTCTTCCCTAGACAAGACCACAGAGGGCAGCAGAAGCCAGGAAGGCACACAACAGTTCTGTCCAGATAGAAGTCCCCCATAGTGGGCAACATGCCTCTGATGTCATTTCCATGCACAGAACAATTCCCCCAACCAACCAGTAGGCACTGGGTACTGTGGCACAATCAGGAACCTGCAAGTGAAGATAATAGTCCCACAACTGCAGGGACCCTGCTTTTACCAGGGCTAGGACCAATGCTGGGGCTGGACCAGATCACCAACTCCTGCAAAGCCTTAGGACTGCCCAGGTCATACTTCATCCCCTTTAAATGTATTTCACCTGTGGACTAGGTAGATTCCAAGTATTCTGAACTGCAACTGTTCCCCTATCAATCCCATGGGAGGGGTGGGAGGTGGCTGGGACCAAGTAAGGGTAAACTTCAAATTTTGGAAGGGGCATAATAAATCCATGTTTCTCTAACACTGGTGTCTTTGCACTGTGTACTTAATAACATTTAGAAACAAATTTCTCAAAAGTTGGAAGGAGAGCTTTCGGGAAAATGGTAACCATATTAAACTGCAAATGTGGTAATCGACTAACGGTGGCTGGTCATCCACAGCCCGTTCAGTCTTTGGCACTGGCATCAACAATTGGTGTAAGAACATTGAAAATTTCTGTGCAAATATGCACCTGTGTTTCCCTTCCACTTTCCAAAATTAGTATATAATTATATGCAATTATTACTTTTATAGTCATTTGGGAATTTCATCCCATTTTTTTAAAGGGATGGGCTTTCAGGTTTCAATGCTTAGAAAATCAAACCTTAACATGCACCTGCCATGAGGGTACTATCTGATTCCCTTAGATATTTATGCATGGTGAATTAAGTACTTAATTTAAGTTAAGCAATTAAATTTTAAGATCTTATTACAGAAAATGCAGGAGAAGAAAAAACTCGATCAGGAATAACACAATATTCTTAAAGAACAAATGCATTAACAAAGACTGTCCTTGTTATCATGCATAAGATATTTTTATTCAAAGTCTCACCAATGAGGTAGCAAAGCTGCACATTAATTAAGAGCTTTCCAGAGGACAAATATCTCCACGTTTTTGGAAAGGAACCTCTCATTTATTTACCTAAGCAGGAGGGGCAGAAGCCTAGAAATGAGTTTGTCATTTCAGAAAAGATTTAAGCACTTGAGAAATGCTTGGATAAATTCTAAACCTGGAGGGTAAAATTTCAATCAGTATCAGTATAAGCAATAGAACACAGCCTCACACACACAAGTCATCTCAGAAAGAGGAGAAACTCGGGGTTGGGGGATGGAACCTCCAGAAAGAAGCACGTACAGGAATTTTTTCAGTAGTCCTTTCACTATTTAACCAATCTTTGCTGGCTGGATTGGCCACCACACTCTAGACTCAACTTAAGTCTTCACCCCACAGAGTAAACCTTTTCCCTCTTAATTATCCTCATCAGAAACTCAACACAGATAATTGCCCTCTGCTGCATAATAAATCATTCACATATTTTCAAATGTTAAATTGTCTCAACCTTGAATCCTCTAGTCTAAATATCCTCTATTTTGTATCCTTGCTTCCTAGATCGTGTGCACCACATAGCAAACTCAACAAATATTGGTCCTTGCTCTGACCTCTTTCCAAGAGTATCCATCCAAAGCCTCTCTGAACTGTGGAGCTCAGTACTCCATATAAAGCGGTGACTCCTATCACAATCTCTACAAGAGATTTAACTCAAAACTCCAGAAGCTTTCACAGCGTCAAGCAAAAAGGTAAGATGCTATAATTTATACCTATTGAAGTAACAATTGGATAGAGAATTCCAAAAAGTCTGAGTACCTTTTTAACTTTGCAGTAAAATTCGAGGCACTTCACCTACGATTTTAGGGTTTCATCAGTTTTGAGCACAATATCCATTGACCTTTGCCAACAGTTTCTTTTAATGCGTTAGTATAAAATTCCTCATGTGCTATAAGAATTTTGGTTGTCAGTTCCAGAAAAATAATGGGGGAAGGCGAGTAGGTAAAAACTGGTTCAAGGCCACTCATCATTTTTCCTTTTAAAAGAAGTTTTAACCCTAAATTTTCAGAGTTTTCAGAAGTTTAACCCTGAATTTGCATCAACAGGATGATATATATATATGTGTGTGTGTGTATCATCTTTTGTGTATGTATATACATATACATCATATATATATATAGCACTTCCCTTTACTGGAATTCTTCCTTAGTCATAAATTATATTTCAAGTTGGCAAAAAAATGTTGATCAGAATTTCAAAAAATTGAAGCATCAAAGTAACCAGCATGCGGTTTTTCAAGTGTGCAGAAAGTTCTCTAAATACAAAATGTGCTGCCGGTCCACCAAAGATCCCCTCACCCAAGCAAGCAGTCCGCGGCGAGGAGGGCCAGCATGTCCCTGTATGGTCAGAAGGGCAGTGGTGCAAGAGACAATGATTTCAACCAAATATGGTTTGCCTCTCGCCAAATTTTTCGCATGTCCAATAACAATAAGTTCACAAAAATCCAGCCAAGCATTACTTTCCCCCCAAAAGTGCTTCTCAGATTACAAAACAGCTTCGGAAAGTTCAGCCTGACAAAACAAATATGGTACTAGGAGGAGAGACCTGGAAGGCAATCACAAAAAGTCTCATTTAAATTCCTGGAAAGCACAGCTTCTCCAAACACAGCTATTCAGCTCTTTGGAAGGCAGCACTTGCGAGAGCCATGAGTTCCGTCCCCCAACACAGAACCGGCAAATCCGAATGAGATGGACGTCACACTCCCTACTCCAAAGAATGCATCAAATATCCACTCTACACCGCGGAAAGTAAACCCAAAAGCGGAGTTTGCCGCCTGCCAACTACATAAGAATTAACACTCGGGTATTTAGGATTCTAAAGATCCCTACTACCCCTAACATTATAGCTACAGAGAACCAGAAATCAACAGAACACACTTTAACCTTTAAGAAGTGCAGTTTTGTGCTGAAGAAAGACAAAAATCTTCACTCCCTTCCACAGCCAAAAATAAAAGATCACCGTTACTGAGCCACAGGGGCACAACTGGATCCGCCCTTCCCCAAAGTGCAAGGAGTCCTCCTGTTCGCTTCTCCAGAATTTCCTGCTTCTCCCCAAACCACCTTCAATATTCCCCACACACGGGTCTGGCCCCCAAACGCGGAGTGTAACTCCGCGCAGAGCAGCGCGCAGGCTGCAGCGCCACCGAGGAAGGTGTCGCCCACCCTCAGCCAGTGCCCTCTCTTACCAGCCTTCTGCCTAAACCGCGCCGCGAAGCGCACGACACCGTGGTGCTCGGCGCTCCCCCTGGCCGCGCGGCACTGGAGTCCGAGGCGTGCGTGTCACATTTTATTCCCCAGCAGCCGCTCGGGTGCGCGCGCCACGCGCTCCCACACTGAACACTGACGCCCGCTAGAGCTGGGACCCCGGCCGGGGGCTCCCGACTCACGCCGCCGAACTTGGGGGCTGCAAAAGGCGAGTGTGCGGCTGGAGTCGTCCTGGAGTCCTCCTCCTACCACTCCGGGGTCTTCCAGCTGCCCCGCGCTCCGGTCCCGGGCGGCCTGCGGGATCACCTCTCCGGAGCCAGCGCTGCTCCACGCCGGCGGCAGCTGCAAGCGCGGGCGGCTGGGCACAGCGGGTGGCTCGGCCTCAAAGCCGGCGGGGGGCTGCGCTCAGCCCCGCGCCGCACGCCTCATTGTTTCGGGCAACGCGGCGGCGGCTCCCGCGGCTAGAGGAACCGCGGCCCCGAGCCCCGGGGAGAGGCGGCGGCTCCCGGCCCCCGCACCGAGGCTGCGCCGCGCCCCGCCCCCGAGCTCCGCTCGCCCCCTCCGCTCGCCCCAGAGCCCCCTCCCTCTTCGCCATCCCTTTCATCCTCCCAGCTCCAGGCTCACCTAGCGGGCGGGAGCCGCGCACTGGGAAGTTGGGCTGCCCCCTCCCCGCGCCCCCGGCCCGGCAGCTCGGCCCGCCGGCGAGCGCAGGCGGGGCGCTCCCTGGCTGCGCGCGGATCCCTGCTTCTCGCGGAGAGTGATTGCAGACTTGGGCTGCGTGGGGCGGTGCGGGGCAGCACGGCTGCCTAAAAAGGCGTGTTTCTCCCCGGCCGCCGCCTCCATCCAGCCCTAGTTCTTCCGAGGGTTACCTGCACAGTACCCCCCTGGCACCGCGCCTGGACACCCCTGGGGCACTCGGGTCCCGGGCGGCGGCAGGGATGCAGGAATGCGCACAGGCTGTGGGCGGCGGGTAGGGAGTCCGGTCGCCTGCCCCGGCGGAAGTGAGTCTTTACCCTCTCCAACACCTCCCTCCGCCAGCGCCGAAGGCCGGGCTACCTGCGCGCCTGGCAGCGCCTGGCAGCCGGCTGGGAGGGGCGCAGGGGAGCGCAGCATCCTCCCCAGCTCGCTCGCTCCCTTTGTTCCTCTCGCTCAGCCAGGCTCCGAGCTGCTGCCTGGCCCTCGCTCCCGGAGCTTCTCTAAGGATCTGGGATGGACTTGGGAGCGGCCCACCTTCCATTTAGAAAGGGTCGCTCGCCAAGTCCGGTAACGGTGCTCCCTGGAGACCCCCACCTGCCGCCCTTCCCCACTGCCAGTCCCCAACCCCAAGAGGGACGGAAAGTTGTTGGGGTAGCGGCCTGCAGGACACGTGGTGAAGCGGCCTCGGGAGCCAGTGGGCGGCTGCGGGCCGGGCAGCTGGAGTCTGCGGGCGGGGCCGCGGGGAGGTGCAGATCGAGTGTCCGTCTGGTCGCGTGCGGAATGTCCACTTGTCACTGCGACCCTTGTGTTTTTTAGAGGCGGCGGCAGCTGGTCCTAGGACCCCGAACCGCGCCGCCCTTTGTTTGCTGGTAAATACTCTCCTCTGAACTTCAACGTGGCTCTCCGCGCGCGCTCCTGGCATTGGGTGCCCCACCCCGCTGGTTCTCTCGCGGACCCAAAAAGCTGCTCAGGTGTAGGGGAATGCCAGGCAGATGGGTAATATTGTTAAGGTTGGGCCCATCTCAGGGGGACTGGTTAGTCACCCCTCACCCCACCCCACACCCTCAATCGCTACAAGGATGCACATTTTGGAGACAGAGATCTTCCTTTAAATGTATTATTTAAAAATCCACAATTACGTTAATTTAAGTAGTTGACGCTTTTTTGGGGGGTGGGAAAGCAATTAACTGGCTACCCAATTTGTTCAGCATTCATTAGTGCCTACCTTGAGCCTGGAACTCTGAGCTAGACAGTGGGCGCCCAAAACTCCCTCAAAGAGTTTACAGAAATGTAAAACAACACGGGAATTAAACTAAAATCGAGTGGGCATCATGCACTGTGTTCAAACAAAAGTGTGGGCTGAAAACGCTTACTCGGTATTTCCCCAATTGTATTATGTCTGACACATGGAATTCTGCGGTAATGCCTGAATGAACAATGTGTTACATAGATTTCTTAAAAAAGAAAAATTACATTTTATAAATGTGAAATACAGTGTGGTTAAAAGTGACAAAAACAAAACAAAACAAAAACAAAAAAACAACCTGATAGAGACCCATGACTGGTGGAGATAGAGAAAGGAAATACTGCAGACTCACCCTCTTAATAGCAGAGGGGCACAGAGGGCAAAGTCTGTGGGCTTCTGTTTCTCTTCTGTATAATGGGTATAATAGTACCTACCTTAAGCCTGACGCAGTGACTCACTCCTGTAATCCCAGTACTTTGGGAGGCCGAGGCGGACAGGATCACCTGTCTCTACTAAAAATACAAAAATGAACCGGGCTTGGTGGCACGAGCCTGTAGTCCCAGCTACTCGAGACTGAGACAGAAGAATGGCTTGAACCCGGAGGCGGAGGTTGCAGTGAGCCGAGCTGGCGCCACTGCACTCCAGTCTGGGCGACAGAGAGAGACTCTGTCTCAAAAAAAAAAAAAAAAAAAAAGTAGTACCTACCTTCAAGGTTTGTTGTAAGAGGTAGAGATCATGTGTTAAAAGCATCTCCCCCAGTGCCTGACACGTTATACCTAATAATTTATAGTAATTAATAAATGACAGTAGCCATTATCTTGAAACAGAAAAAAAATTATACACTTCTTATAGTGTATATGTATTTTATACACTTACTATCCTTTCTGCATAAATGTTGCCATAGTTGATGTCTTAAAGAAATTTTAATGAGTTAAATGAAAGTGTCCCAATAACAGTCAACTTTATAGAAGTAGAAAAACTACCATCTTAAGGAGAATATGCAAACTACTGTTGTAAACTTTTAAGTGGATTGAGTTCATTACTTATGATCGAGGCCGTAAATACACAGTCACTAAACTGACTTAAATCTATTGCTTTCCAACGAAACCACAATGCCAGTGTATATACAGAAAGCTATATGCTGATGATTGCTTCTGTCAAAGTGTAATGGTAAATAAAATATTTTGGCACCCTTTAATTGCTCAGAGACACCAGGAGCAGATTATTTAATTATTTTACTGGTCTATAGATTCATGAAGAATTCCTGAGCTCCTCTGGCACTATAATATTATTTTCCTTAAAAATATCATCAAAAACAACAAACCACAACAAACTTACTCTTACAGATAGGCAGCATTCAGAAATCCACTTGCTGTTATCCATTTGCTCATAATAACATGAATTTCCTTTCTTTTTTTAAATTCAGGGTTTCTCAGTTCTCCTTTTCTCACCCCGTGTTAACTAACCAGCTAAGCTTTCACAGGGACAATTCCTTCCCGTATCAGGAATTTGAAGCAACAATCAACCAAATCAGGAAGCTCAGTTACTCAGCTGAGAAGCACTCAGGTGGGCCAGGGATGAAGAGTAAGTATTTTCTAACTCCACCATTGGTGAATCTGGGCTATTTTGTTTCACTTAACTATTGTTCATATCAATATATTTTTCTCCCATTCATTATGCTACTCGAATTTCACAATAAACCTATACAGATTATTTTACAGATGAGAAAACTCACCGATAGAAACTTTTAGGATCATTTTCTCTAAACATGACATCTTCGTTTTCTGGTTTACCTGAGATTTTCCATCTGTAGTATTGCAGAAACACATTGATTTCTTCCCTTGCTTGGGAAATTAGTACCTCAGAAAGGAAAATCTTCTATATCTGGGCTTCTCCTATTTAATCAGTGAAACAAATTTTCATGTGGCCGATCAGTATTAAAAAAAAAAAAAAGGAATTTCAGAGTCTTGCTTTTTGGAACCCATTCTCCACTGCTAAGATTAGGTAGAAACAATTGTTTCCTAGCCAACCCATAGTTTCTTTTGTGTGTTGTTGTTTTTTTTTTAAATAGTTCTCTTTGTCTTTGGAAATATTCATAAGGAAATAGACCACCATTAGAAAAAAACGCTTCAGGTATTTGGATATGTGTAGGGGCCAAAATCCTCGGCCAGCAGGAGCTTCTTCTACCTTTCTGTCAATATTTTTCAGGTGGAGAGAAAAACAGTATTTTTTAGCATCAGATATAGGAATGATGCCATTTTCAGTATCAGCAGTAGGAAAGATAACACCACAATGCAATTGGTTGCCCTTAGGCTTGCTGACACCTGCGCTAGTCTGTGGGCTCCCGTCCAGGAAATAGAGGCTGGTCTTAGAGGTGGGGTCCTGGGGCCACAACCTGACCTCAGCTGGCAATGAGCTCTACCAGACAGAGCAATAGAGAAACATGTGGGTATGTGAGAGAAACTATCCTTTCCCAAACTTCTCCTTGTAACCCACTATCCAATATTAAAAAGACAGGAACTGAAAGCTGGGATCTCTGGGTTTTAGTTCTGACTTTGTCCCTTCAGTGATGTTATTTGAACTTTCTGAGTTCAAAGAACCTCATCAGCAATAGAGACAAAGGTCATCAGATAGCTGCACACAAGAATCTGAGTTCATATCCAAGCTTACAGGCATTCACCAAATCACAACACTTCACAGTTTATGTGAAGACTTTTCTATCCATATCTCATTGGATTTCTCCAAACTCTGAATGATGAAGTTCAGGGATGAGGGAATTAGGGATAATGGTTTATAGGCCAGATAGAGGTAGCCTTGCCCCTTCTTAATTCTATGATAATAATAATTACATCTAATCATTAATATTTGAAGGTCTATGTTCTAAATCCTTTGTAAGCATCAACTCATTTAATCCTCGTAACAGGTTTAATTTTAATTTCTTTCACATTTAACTTTTTATTTTGAAATACTTTCTGACTTACAGAAAATCTAAAAAAATACCAGTTGTCTATATTTCCCAAATATCACCACTTTCCTGTGTTTGCCTTATCATTCCTCGACTGTTTATGTTTCCTCCTGAACTGTCAGAAAGCAAGTGACATACCCCTTTAACCCTAAATACTTCATTTTGTGTTTCCTAAGAGCAGGAACATTCTCTTATGTAACCAGAGTGCAGTTATCATAATTAGGGAAATAGCATAATTAAGGAAATAGATAATAATATTATCTAATCTCAGTTTATTAGAATTTCACCAATTATCCAACTAATGTCCTTTAAGCAAAAAACAAACCAGAAACCCCACATTCCATTCAGGATCCAATCCAGAATCATGTGTGCTAGTTAGCTGTCATGTTTCTTTAGCCTATTTAATCTGAAACAGTTCCTCTGTGTACTGGTTACATGACATTAACATTTTTGCAGAATTCAAACTATTTGTTTTGTTAAATGTTCCTCAATTTGGGCTCATCTGTTGTTTCCCACGTGATCAGAGTTAGATTAAATTTAGGTTATGCTTTTTATCCTGTACCTTTATCTTTTTCACCAGGAAGGCCACTGAGTGTTATATTCCTCTTAGTGCATACTTTGCAAAAGACTATGTTTATTTGTTCCAATCCTGGATTAGATTAACTGGTTACTTGGTTAAGGTGGTACCTACCAGTTTTTCCCACTGTGAAGTTACTAGTTCATTCCTTTCAAATTAAAAGGTAACGTACGTGGACATACTTGGAGGCTGTCTCAAAGAGAAACAGAAAGAAACAGTCACTGCTAGTTTTAGCCATCATTTATGGTTCCACTAGCAACGCTGGTGATTTTCTACTTCCATTGCTCCTTTGCACTTTGTGGTTGGTGTTTTGCTATAAAGAAGAGGTTTGGGTTTTTTTTTTGTTTTTTTTTTTTGTTTTGTTTTGTTTGAGACAGAGTTTTGCTCTGTTACCCAGGCTGGAGTGCAGTGGCGCAATCTTGGCTCACTGCAACCTCCCACCTCCTGGGTTCAAGCGATTCTCCTGCCTTAGCCTCCCAAGTAGCTGGGATCATAGGCATACATGCACCATCACACCCAGCTAATTTTTGTATTTTTAGTAGAGATGGGGTTTCACCATGTTGGCCAGGCTGTTCTTGAACTCCTGACCTCAAGTAATCCACCTGCCTCGGCCTCCCAAAGTGCTAGGATTACAGGCGTGAGCCACTGCGCCCCTGCCATGTGCAAGTGCTTTTGGTCACTCTTTAAAGAGGAGTTCAGTTCTAGAATTTGTGAATATAGATGTTAATAATGGAACAGGTGCCTGCTCTTACTATCTTGTATATTTTCCAAGGAATAGAGTAAGCCAAACATACCCCCCTAACCAATCACACAGGAGACCCTATTTCTAGTTAGTCACTTCCAGCTCCTCCACACCAACAGCCTCCAATCAGGGCATGCCTGGAGCCTTCCCTCCCCTCTTTCCACCAAGGTTTCCCACTCCTCTGCCTGCCTTTGAGTCTCTGCCAACACAAGTGATGGTGGCCAACTCCCTTGCTATGGCAAGCTCTGAACAAACACGCTTCGTTTGTTCTTATTTCAGTGGTTTTTGTTTATTTCCCCACAGGGAGAAGGGAGAGAAATCAGAAAGTTACCAGAAGGACACCTAGCTCCACTCCAAGACCTTGAGAGGCTATGACAATGGACTAAAAAGTAGTCGAGAATTTTCCATTTTAAAAATAGTGCTAAGAGAACAAATAACCCATATGTGATGTTTCTTTGATTACCTTTTCAAAGACCTCTCCCTAACAAGCTAGCAATATAATTAATTAAAACCCACCTCAACTGCTGGGTAATATTCCCTTGATTAGCCCTGCAATTTGTTATACATCTCTCACAAAACCCTCATCACTCTAAGGTGAAGCAGACTGTACTGACGCACAATTACAGCAGAGTTGAAAACACCATTCCATTTCAGAAGTCTAAATCCTACAGCAATTTAAATTTTTTTTCAGTCAATGATAGAACTGGTATAAAATAGCTTTAGTTATAGAAACTAATGGATAATAATGACGCTAATTTAAGAGACATCAGAAGCATGAATACAAAGTAGAAACTTTGGACTAAATTTCAAAAAAAAAAAACTTTACACAGTTTTTTAAAAGTACTACTAGATTGTTTCATATTTCTCTTGTTCAGCTCAAGTTATTCCCCCCAACATATTTCTAGGTCTCCAACACAGCTTAAAATCAATACATGCTTCCCAAGAGTATTCTTACATGATTGCAATTGATCGTAAGTTATATATTAAATAGCACAATTTAGATATCCATAAATGTCTTTTTTTGTTGTTGTTGTTGTTTTGAGACAGAGTCTTGCTCTGTCACCCAGGCTGGAGTGCAGTGGTGTGATCTCGGCTCACTGCAAGCTCCACCTCCCGGGTTCACACCATTCTCCGGCTTCAGCCTCCGGAGTAGCTGGAACTACAGGCGCCCGCCACCATGCCCGGCTAATTTTGTCTTTGTATTTTTAGTAGAGATGGAGTTTCACCGTGTTAGCCAGGATGGTCTCAATCTCCTGACATTGTGATTCACCTGCCTCGGCCTCCCAAAGTGTTGGGATTACAGGCATGAGCCACCGCGCCAGGCCTAGATAGCCATAAATTTCTTAATTCAAAAAATAAACAAAAGTGAAAAAAATACCAAAGTAAACTGCATTACATTACCTGCAAGAAATAATTTTTAAATTTTTGAGTGACTTGACTAGGGAAACTAATTATCTTGTGACATGTAGAAATGTTAGAGAGACGGAATCAATTTCTTCTACCCTTTTAGTTCAGATAACTTATGGTGGCAGTATTGATGAGACATAATGAATAATTTGTTCTGAAAAGGTTAGCGCTTTTTAAAATGTGCCCTTTTGTTTTATAGTTTACATGCTGATAATGTTGTGAAGGTTGTCCCCTCTGAATCTCATGCTGAAATTTAGTCCTTCATGGCAGAGGTGGGGCCTGGCAGGAGGTTTTTGGGACATGGGGACAGATCCCTCTTGTTGGGTGCTGTCCTCTGATAGTGAGTGAATTCTCAAGAGATCTGGTTGTTTAGAAGTGTGCAGCATCTTCCCCAACTCTCTCTCTTGCTCCTGGTCTGGCCATGTGATCCACCCACCCTGCTTAACCTTCTGTCATGAAGCTTCCCCAAAAGCTGAGCAGATGCTGACGCCAGGCTTCTACAGCCTGCAGAATCATGAGCCAGTAAACCTCTTTTGTTTATAAATTGCCAAGCCTCAGGCATTTATTTACAGCAATGCAAGGATGGTCTGACACACGTGGGTGGTGGAGGATGCTCCGGATGCTCCTATCTATGAGTCATTGAGAGATGATAAGAGGAAAAATACATATACCTTCATGATTTTATTACTGTTGAGAATGGTAATGTCCATGAAAGAATGCTCTAGAAGTCACAGTGCAAAGATGTCAGCGTAGGCTGGCCACATGCAGGCAGGTTCTTAGGGCCACAGGCCTCTATGTGTGGCCAGGGGCTCTGGGGTGCTCAAGGTCCTCTCGAAAGGGCTGGTGGAGTCAGATTTATTATTTTTGTAATATTACTAAGTGTTATTTGCCTTTTTCACTTGCTATCTCTTGTGAGGCAACGTGGATTTTCTCGAGGTTGTGGCATGTGATGCTGTAGCAGAGTGACTGCACATGCAGCCATGAGGACCTAACAGTTTTTTTAAGCCAGACATTAAAACAGTTTGCAAAAACGAGAAATGATGTGATTCATCTCATGAGATTTAAAAAAATAGAGTGACTTTTCCGCCAAAATACGTGCTTTCAGTTAGCATGTGCAGTATTCCTCCCATAAACTTGGTTTTGCTTTTGGAGGTTTTAGTAACCTGCAGAAATGGTCTATCACTGTCTGAAAATAGTCAATGGAAAGTTCCAGAAATAAACAATTTCTGAGTGTTAAATTGTGCACTGTTCCAAGCGGTGTGATGAAACCTTTGCTGCACCACTGTCTTGCCCAGGATGTGAATCCTCCCTTTGTCCAATGCGTTCACGTTTGTCTCTGCCACCCGCCCCCTGGTCACTCAGCTGTCTCAGTGATCAGATACACCGTCTCAATGTTGCAGTATTTTTGTGCAAGAAACCATTATTTTACTTCATAATGGCCCCAAAGGACAAGAGTGGTGATGCTGGCAATTTGGATATGCCAAAAAGAAAGCTATAAATTTATTCCTTTAAGCAAAAGTGAACGTTTCTGACTTACTAAGAAAAAAATTAGATGCTGAGGTTGCTAAGAATGAATCTTCTATCCATGAAATCCCAATGAAGAAAAAAATTGTACTGGCTTTACTGTCACATCTCAAACTGCAGAAGTTATGCCACAGTGAGTGCTAGGTGCTTAGTTAAGGTGAAAAAGTCATTAAATTTGTGGGTGGAAGACACAAAGGGAAACATGTTGGGACTGACAGCCATCAGGTTCTGTATTTTCCTTGGTTTCAGGCATCCACTGGGGGTCTTGAAACAGATCTCCCACCAAGATGGCAAGGCTACTGTAATAGCTTATTTTTGTTATTTTTAAATGAATTATTTTTAAAATTTCCCACTTTTGATTTCAAATACAATAAATATCAATAGATAATGCTGATAAAGCCCACATAAATAAAAGTTCTTTGGGGGCCACGTGCGATGGCTCAGGCCTGTAATCCCAGCACTTTGGGAGGCTGAGGCAGGTGGATCTCTTGAGGTCCAGAGTTTGAGACCAGTCTGGCCGTCATGGAGAAATCCCGTCTCTACTAAAACTACAAAAATTAACTGGGTGTGGTGGCTCTCACCTGTAATCCCAGCTACTCCGGAGGCTGAGGCAGAAGAATCGCTTGAACTCCGGAGGCAGAGGTTGCAGTGAGCCGAAATTGCTCCACTGCACTCCAGCCTGGGTGACAGAGTGAGACTCCGTCACACACACACACGAGAGATAAATTTAAAAAAATAAAAATAAAAACATTAAAGTTCTTTGGGATCTTCAGTGGTTTTTAAAAGTGGAAAGGAGTCCTGAGATGAAAAAGTTTAAAAAACCACTGTAGTGCAGGATTGGAGCACGTTTTTCCATGAAAATGTTCTAAAATGTGACCAGGATGCTCAGCTCCTCCATAATAGCCAGAGCTCCACAGTCTCTGTTCAGCTTGAAAAAGGCCCTCAATAATTGCCTTCCCCTGCCTGTGAGGTTCACATGCAGTGGCTGTCTTGCAGCTCCCTCTTCCTGCTCGCACCCGTCCCCACACTCCTTGCACAGGGCCTCCCTGCCCGGCCCCTGCCTGCTCCTCCCTGCCTGGTGCCTGCCTTCTGCCTCCTTGATCCCGTTTCTTCTCAACCTTCTGGTCTCAGTGAAGCGGGAAGTAGGGTGTGCGATGGGGGCGTGGCTCGCTTGTTCAGTGCCCCGCTGCTCAAACCTCTAGGGAAGCATACAGACGGGCAGGCTGTTGGGCTCCGACCCCACAACTCCACGGATGTACTAGTCTAAGGGTGCATGTTTACAGCTGAAACCCCAGTAGGCGTGTGTTACAGGATGCTCTTTTAGCTCAGCCTTCCATAGGCGGCTTGTGTTAGCTCAATTAGACCCCTGCCTTATTGCAAAGACAGGGCTTTCTGTATCCCGGGGTTCTTGCCTTGGTGTACCGCAAGAAATGGATCACATGCAGGCTTGGCGAATGAGTTTAAGTAGCTCTCAGCAGATGGAGAAGCCAGAAGGGAGATGGTTTTCCCCTGGAGTCAGGCCCCTCGGAGGCTGGGGCTCTCCCGCGCTCCCAAACTCCGCATGGTTCTGTAGGTGGATGGTCTGTTGGCCTGCCAGCGCCTGTTGGTGCTTGCCTCTGGACATCCAGCCGCCAGTGTGTTCCTCCGCTGATGTACTTCTCTGGACGGCCGGCCGCCTGTGTGTCTGCCTGCTAGGCTCTCAGGGTTATTACAGGCACAGCATGGGGGCGTGGCAGGCCAGGGTGGTCTTGGGAAATGCAACATTTGGGCAGGAAAACAAAATGCCTGTCCTCACCTAGGTCCTGAGCACAGGCCCGGTGGTGGATCCCTAGGCGGGACCACACCCTTCCCCACTTCCGTATCATTTAAAGGGACCACTCTTTTCCCTTCCCATCGCTTCCCTTACCTGCTTCCGTATCATCAGCTTAAATCTCATTTTCTCAGAGAAAGCTTACTGATACCCCAGACCGATCATGTTAAGTTCTTTTGAAATACAACGTCATGGCATACAGTATTTTTTCTTGTTGTTGCATTTAACAAAACTGTAACTACATTCAGGAAATATTTATTGAGTGTCTTCTATATGCTAGGACCTATTTCAGATGCTGGAACACAGCAGTGAAAAATATGATTTAAAAAAAAATCCCAGGTTTTATAGGGTTGACATTGTTGTGTGGGGTGAAGAGGAGATAGATAGACAATAAGCACATTCATACATGAATTATATAGTTGTATTAGGTGATAATAAGAGCTACAGAGAAAAATAAGACAGAGAATGCTGGGAGTGGGAGTTTTGCTATTTTTAAAGGGCTGTTCAAGGAAATCCTTGCTGAAAAGATGAATGAGAAAATCCAATTGGATCAAGCCCCAGGATATCAGGAGAAGAAGGAATAGCAAGAAGCAATGATAATATAGGTGAGCTATTTATTAAATATTTTAAGGCAGTAAATACTTTTAAAGTATAATTACATATATTCTTTGACATCTCTTTCCCTGCTTGAATCAATAATAGCGAGGATGTCATCCGTTGTGTCCTGTGTTCTGTAAATATTTGTTAGGCGAATGCCGAATGATCAGTGCTAGCACTGCCTCTTCACCTGACATTCATGAGGTAGCTTCCATCTAAGTGCACTGTCCTCTTGCTTGTAAAATCTGGCTGCCCTTGCTTCCCTCAACCTACCCTGCAAATGGAGGCTTCCCTCAGTAGGGAGAGGCTTGGCCTGCTCGGCCCCTCAGCGGGATAGTAGGATACCAGCCCGCTCCTGAGATGATGTCTCCATGTCTGGGGTCACCTACTGACCTCTTCCAAAGGCCAGATCCAGGAGTGTGTCTGCCCACTGGGCACCTAGAACTCCTCAGGCTTTGACTGTGGTCAAACTCACCCCAACCTCCTTCTCCTCTAGTAAGCCTTGTCTCTGTGTTTAATGGGCAGTGTTTGCAATCCAGAGGGAAGATGGGTGTTAACTGTTACCCATGTGTGCTCATTGTAGAAAAGTTGCCTGGGTGCCTTTACTAATGGGCATAGGTTTGACTTAATAAGCCTTGACTTGAAAACAAAATCTGAAAATAGCCTGGAATGTATAGGCTTGGGTCCCTGAAACTCTAAAATTAGCAATATTCCATGTCTTTGGCATGGAATATGGTTTGGCATTGATAGAAAATGAAGCAGTGATGGACACCAGTTGTGATGTTAGAGATCACCTGATGCATGGACTAAACTGAGTTTTAATTTATCCACAGCTCACAGGAGTGGAAATAATATGAAAGGCAAGTCAGGATATAGCTTAGCTAATAGCATCATCTTCCACCTAGCTGCCCAATCTAAGAAGCCAGGAGTCAGAGGATACGTACACATCACTTTATTTCTAATAGCTAACTAAATCCTTTGAACCCTGTATTCACAAAATCTACTTAATATATTCTTTTATTTATTTATTTTTTTGAGACAGAGTCTCACTCTGTCAACCAGGCTGGAGTGCAGTTGGCGTCATCTTGGCTCACTGCAACCTCCACCTCCCAGGTTCAAGCGATTCTCCTGCCTCAGCCTCCTGAGTAGCTGGGATTACAGGCGCACACCACCATGCCTGGCTAAGTTTTGTATTTTTAGTAGAGATGGGGTTTTGCCATGTTGGTTGGCCAGGCTGGTCTCGAACTCCTGACCTCAGGTTATCCACCCACCTTGGCCTCCCAAAGTGCTGGGATTACAAGCGTGAGCCACCACACCCAGCCAATTTAACATATTCTTGAAAAGAGTATTTTCCTAATGCTTTGGGTAAGATTCTTATTCAACTTGCACTAAAATTATTTTATGGGCCAGTCTCCATGCCTGTAATTTCTCCTCAATTCAATCTACCCCTCATGGCCACCATGTTATGCTCCTGAAACTTAACAATAATACACACACACACACACACACACACACAAATACACACGTGCACACATAAGTTTATCTATCTCTATGCATGTATATATCTATATATAAGCATATCGATGTACAGATTTACCAATCCACTCTCTCCTCTTTAAAACTTTCTTTGAATCTCTGTTAGCTTCAGGACAAAAACTAAACACTTTCAAAGTGTTATTCATCTGCTAGTTCAAAATTCATTTTCCAGCCACATTTTTTGCCATTTCTCATAAATTTTCTATATTGGAAAAATAATCATATTGGTTATCTCTCAAACAGAATACAGTTGATCCTTGACCACAAAAATGTTATGAAGAAAACAATGAAAAAGAGAAAATACATTTACTATTGATTAAGTGGAAGTGGATCATCATAAAAGTCTTCATCCCTGGCATCCTCACGTTGAGTAGGCTGAGGAGGAGGAAGAGAAGGTATTGGTCCTTCTGTCCCAGGAACAGTGGAGGTGGAGGAGATGGAGGAGGCAAGTGGAAGGGGAGGCAGGAGAGGCAAGCACACTCCACTTGTAATTTTTTAAAACTTTTTTTTAAGTTCTGGGGTACATGTGCAAGATATGCAGGTTTGACACAGGTAAATGTGTGCCATGGTGGTTTGCTGCATCTATCAACCCATAATCTAGGTATTAAAGCCAGCATGCATTAGCTTTTTTCTCTAACGCCCTCCCTTGACAGGCCCCAGTGAGTGTTGTTCCCCTCCCTGTGTCCATGTGTTTTCATTGTTCAGCTCCCACTTTATAAGTGAGAAGATGCAGTGTTTAGTTTTCTGTTCCTGTCTTAGTTTGCTGAGAATAATGGCGTCCAGCCTCATCCATGTCCCTGCAAAGATGCATGCATGTGTATGTTCGTTGCAGCACTATTCACAATAGCAAAGACATGGAATTGACCCAAATGCCCATCAGTGATAGACTAGATGAAGAAAATGTGGTACATATACACCATGGAATACAATACAGCCACTTGTAACTTTTATTGAAAAAAATTCATGTATACGTGAACCTGTGCATTTCAAATCCATGTTGTTCGTTGGCCAACTGCATTTAATTTCACTCTGGCTTTATACGTTCTTTAATTAGACCCACAGTTCCCAAAGAGTGTGCTGAGGTGCCCAGGACATCACAGCACATTTACTAAGATTCTGCAGGATAGTTTAAATTTCCAAGGGAAGCACAGAAGACACAATATTCCTGTGGGATAATGTAACTTGCCTATCTCATCATTAGAGCATGCAATATTTGTATTGAAGATGTTACATCTTCTTGAAATTGTGTTTCCGGCAATTGTTGTTATTAAATGTATGTGAAAAGCAAAGTGGAACCAGAAACGAACGTGGTGGTTCTCAGTCTGATTCCACGTTTGAGAACTTGTATAGCACTCAGCAAGAACACGCATTCTTAAGTGATTTGGGATATTTAAGAATGAAGAAAAGGCATGTTTTTTCCTTCAATTTATATGTATTGTTTTTCAAATAACTACAGTTAATTCTCATTATCCGCAGTATTTGTGTTCCATAAAGTCACCTCGGACACTGAATTAGCTAATACTGAACTATTATTCCTAGGGGAAATACAGGAGTGGTTCCTGCGAGCTTCTGACCACAACAGTTTCATCAACCAACCAATACATAACCTTGCTTTATGTGAGCTTCTGTTTAAAAACACCCTATTTTATATATAGTGGATTTGTTACTATAGAACTCTCGGCCTACAGCACAGTAATGTAACTCCTGCCTGAACGAAGACTATCTAACAAAGATATGTTCTCTGTAAGTTACATCACAGCCTTCCTGAGCTTAGGGACACTAGAAAGCACTCCAATACTATGTTCCGGGTCATTTTCAACAGCAAATTCACTAACGTAAAACACAAAAGATGAGAGAAATGTGGCACCAAACCACAGAAAGTACATTCCCTTTAACAAGAAGACAGAGCGATGCGTTGTCACCTCTGCTGGCTCAAGTGATTCAAAATGTTCACTATCTTGTTCTTGTCCCTGAGTGACTTGAAAAAGCACTGTGAGGTTTGGTCTTGGGATTACAAACACATTGTAGCAAGTAGGCAAATAATGAGGATCCTCTGTAAGCTGTCAAAACAGATACTTTTTAAATTGTGCCAACTTAACTAATGATTAAATGGAGCTACGCTATCAGATATTTCTTTTGGCCTGGATGCACCTTGAAGCATTTCTGAGATGTTAATTGTCATGATAAACTCAGTTTGAGGAACTTTCGTTCAAACTTCTCTCTTTCTCAAGTTATTTATATCTCAGTTTTTTTCCCAACCCAATGGAGTTATCCCTTCCTGACATTGACCACTTCTTTTGACTACCATATCATAACAGTTACTTCTATCATGAGACTGGTAACTCTCTGAAATCCAAGAAAGTATTTCTTTCTTTGCCCACCTTTAATTTTTTCCCCTCTAGGTCACAATATCCCAGCACCATCAACTAACAAGTGGAATTTTGCAAGCTTGTTTTCTGGTTCCTCATTGCTAGACACTTTGCATTATCTCAGTCTCAGTCTTGCCCATTTTATTTCCAGGATTCCTGAATTTGGAGGAAGGAAGGAAGGGTAGGATCTCATTTGTGTTCAAAAAGCTTTCATGTGCTTCAGTCCTTGCTGAGCAGTGTCTGCCCTTCAAGCTGTTGGTGCCTCCTTTGGGTCCTGGGGTTGGCACAACAGTTTGAGGGTGCTGCTTACTGTTGCCTCAGTACACCAAAGGTGCACCAGGAAGCATCCTCACCTATGGACTTCATCCTTCTTCCAAAACTACACCATTTTTATGGAAACATGGTAGTGCCTTGGCCTCTCTCCTCCCGTGAAACAGGAAATTTCTCTGTACTGTATAAAAAAGGGTTCATCCAAAGACATTACTAAGAGAAAATGCAATTCGCGAATGGAAGAAGACACTTGCAACATTTACAAATGAAGAAGCACAGCAGCTCTATAGAAAGTAAGCAAGACTGAACAGGTGACTCCCAAAAGAGGACATGCAGATGACCTACAAACCTGAAATGATAGTCAACCTCCTTTGTAAGCACAGATATGAAAATTAAATCTGTAATTATTTTTCATAACAGAATTATTACAATTTAATAAAAGACTGACAATACCAATAATTATAAATATCATCACTGTATTATTTCTATTATCCCAATCTGCAAGCATTCCCAAGTCCTTCAACCATAAAACATAAATAATGACATACCCATATGTGTAATATTATACTATAATAAAATAAGTAAACTATAGCTACATGCAACAACATAGGTGAGTCTCACAAACACAATGTTTAGTGAACTAGTTCAGACACAAAAGAATGCATGTTCTTTGAGCATTGCTGAATGTTCTTTGAGCATTGCTGGATCATTTTACATTCCCACCAACAATGTATGAGTGATCCATTTTCTCTGTATCCTTGCCAGCATTTGGTATTGTCCCCATTTTTAATTTTAGTTGCTGTGGTACATGTATGCAGATATATCATCATGGTCGTAATTTGCATTTTTCTAATGGTTACTTATGTTGAACATCTGCTCATGTGCGTTTTTGCTGTTCATATATCTCTTCATGTTGTTAGCCATTTTTTAATTGGATTATGTTTTTAATGTCGATTTCTGAGAGTTTTTTATACAGTATAGTTTAGTCTTTTGTTATATATGAAATTTGCAAATATTACTTTGTCTTTTCATTTTAACAGGGTCTTTTGCAGAGCAAAAGTTTCAAACATTGTTGTAGTCCACTGTGTCAAAATTTTTCTTTTATGAATTATGTTTTTAGTGTTTTATTTTAGAACTCTTCATCAAGACCTAGGTCCCAAAGATATTCTCTGTTGTCTTCTAAAAAGTTTAATGGTTTTATGTTTACCATTTAAATCTACATTGAGTTAGGTTTGAGACTTAGGTCTAGGTTCACTTTTTGCCGATAGATAGCCATCACTCGAGCACCAATTGTTAGAAAGACTAGCCCTCCTCCATATAAATGCTTTTAGGCCTTTGTTATTAGTTGGTGCTAATTGTGTGGAGCTATTTGTCAGTCTTTGATCTGAACCATGGATCTATGTGTTGTTACTACCCCAGTCCTACATGGTCTTGATTACTATAGCTATCTAAGTTTTAAAATTGGATTAAGTGATTCCTCCCACTTTATTTTCAGAAATGTTTTAGTTATTTTATCTAGTTTCTTTGCCTTTCCACATAAGTTTTAAAATAATGGTGTCTATATCTACAGAAATTATTCCTGGGATTGTGATAGGAATTTTGTTAAATCCATTTTTTGATTTGGAGGAAATTGACTTCTTGACTCTATTGAGTCTTCTAATCTATTAATTTGGTATGCCTCTCCATTTATTATCCGCTTTGATTTCTTTCATCAGTATTTTGTAGTTTTCAGCATACAACTCCTGTACAGGTTTTAGATTTATTTCTAAGAATTTCATCTGCATGTTCATTGCTAGTATATAAACATACAATGTATGTCTGTATGTCAATCTTGTATCGTGCAAACTCATTGAGTTCACTTATTATTTCTACGAGGTTTTTTTGTAGTTTCTTTGGGGTATTTTCTACGCAGACTATCATGAAATTTGTAAATATAGACAGTATTATTTCTTTGTTACAATCTGTTTATCTTTAACTTCCTTTTTTGTCTTCTTGCTCTGTCTAGACCTTCTAGTAGTATGTTGAATAGCAGTGTTAATAGTAGAAATCCATGCCTTTTCCTGGTGTTAAGGGCAAAGAATTTACTCTTTTACCACTATGTATGATATTAGCTGTAGGTTTTTAGAAATGTTCTTTATGAAGTTGAGGAAGTTATTCTTTATTCATTGCTTTCTGTATTGTCAGTATTTGTCATTAGTGAGTGTTATATTTGACTGTCAATCCTGTATCAATTGATATGATCACGTGATTTTGCTTCTTTAACCTGTTAATATAGTGGATTACATTGATTGCTTTTTGCATATTGAACCAGTCTTACATCCCTAGAATAACCCCTACTAGGCCATGACATAAAGACCTACCTTGTCTTTATAATATCAACAATTCCATTTGCTAATATTATATTAAGAACTTTCCAGAAATGTGAGAGAATAAATCCCTGTCCTCATAAGCCAGTTGTGGTAATTTGTTACAACAGCATTAGAAAATGAATACCGTTGGGAAAAGTATTTCCTTATCTACTTCCTGCTTCCACATATGTGCAAAATTTAATAAGTTGCAATTTTTTATTCTTTAAATGTCTCATTAGGTTTCTACCTACAAAAGAGTTTTCAGTTCAAAATGTTATTTCTATAAAAATGTCAGATTTTTATTACTATTGTTTCTTTTGTTTAATGTTTTGCACACTTTTCTCTCTTCAATGTATTACCTAGCAGTGATTTTTTTTTTTTTAAGGCTCTATTTACCAGCAATCTGGAGTACGAAGGGAAGGATGTGATTGAGCAGTCTGAATTCTGCTGAGAGTTCATTTAAAATATATGTATTTGAGGCCGTGTGCAGTGTCTCACACCTGCAATCCCAGCACTTTGGGAGGTGGAGGCAGGCGGATCACCTGAGGTCAGGAGTTCAAGACCAGCCTGGCCAACACAGTGGAACCCCGTCTCTACTGAAAATACAAAAAATTGCCGGGCGTGGTGGAGCACAGCTGTAATCCCAGCTACTCGGGAGGCTGAGGCAGAGAATCGCTTGAACCCAGGAGGAGGTGGAGGTTTCAGTGAGCCGAGATCTTGCCACTACACTCCAGCCTGGGTGACAGCACGAGACTCCATCTCCAAAAATAAAATAAAAATATTTGGAGGGTAAGTGGTGAAGAGTGGAGCCTTGGTACAGAAAGGAAAATGATACCTTTGCTGTAAAGTAGACGGGGTGTAGGGAAATGTCTGTACATTTAGGAATGTCTGATGCTTTAAGACTGTCTCACATTTCAGTTGAGGGATATCCTACAAAATACTTGACCGATACAACTCAAAAATGTCCAGGTGTCAAAAATGAGGAAAGTGTGAGAAACTGTCATAGCCAAAAGGAGCTTACAGAGACATGGGAACTAAAGGTAACGTGGTATCCTGAACAGAAAAAAAAAAGGGCATTAGGAAAAAATTAAGGAAATCTGAATAAAGTAATGACTTTAGCTCAGAAGAATCTACCAATATTAGTTCATTAATTTCAAAAAATATTCTATACTAACACAAAATGTTAATAGTGGGTGAAATTGGGTGCTGAATATATGGGTATTCTTGGTACTATCTCAATTTTTCTGTAAATTGAAAACTTCTAAACAATAAAGTCTATTTTGTAAAAAAAAAAAAAAAAAAGAATTGTCACATCTATATTATTAAGGGATATTGGACTGTGGTTTTGTTTGTTCTGTTTTGTATTTAGGTCTTTAACCTGAACCAAAAGAAAAGTGATTCCTTCTCTTTTATTTTTTTGGAAGGTGTTGTTAGAATGGTGTTAATTCTTTTTAAAACATCTGTTTGAATTCTCCATTCCCCTTTGAGCCTGGAGAGTTTAATTGAATTAAAATTAAAAATTCAATTCCTTTATAGTTGTAGGGCTATTCACATCAACTATTTGACATTGAGTGGGTTGTGATAGTGTATTTTTTGAGAAATAGGTTCATTTCATCTCAGTTGTCAAAATTATATGTGTAGACCTCTCCATAGTATTGTATTTTTTAGTTCTAAACATTTTTCTGGTACTTCTTTACATCTTCAAATCTTTTCTGAGATTTTTCATATTAAAAATTGGTTTTACGTCTTTTTATAATTGGCAATTGAAGCATCTTTATGATGACTTCTTTGAACCCTTGTCAGATATTTCTCACGTTGATTTCATCTTGGTGTTGGTGTGTATTGTCTTTTCTCATTTAGTTTGAGATCTTCCTAGTGTTTTGTATGATAAGAGATGTTTTTTATTGAAACCTGAGTGTTTTGACTAATATAAGATTCAGGATCTTATTTAAATTCTGTGTCTCAGAAGGGCCCATCTGACACCATTCCATTGGGGAAAAGTGGCAGTCAGTTGGTTACTCTCAAGGTGGTGAAGAAAGCCCCAGTTCTTCATTTGGCTCTGTTGATAGCTGGGATCAGGGTTAGACTCCCTGGTGTTGCTGGGTAGGGAGAAAGTTTAGGTATTCACCTAAGCCTCCCCCCACCCCATGCCACCTTGGTACCCTGGCATATTATCCTTTCTAGGTATATTAAAAATGATAGATCTGAAAGTATTTCTCTGTCAACAATTAAATCGTAAGGCAAGAAGGAAAATGTGAATTTAGACCAGATAACTACTCTGGTTGAGCTTTTCTTGAAAGAAAGAGAGCGCACTTCAACAGAGAAGGTTTTGGAAATGCAAAGCCAGAAGTCATTTAGGCAGAAGAGAGGTTCTCCCTGCAGACAATTTTGCCAACCGTCCTAGTTTGGTTTCCCCAGAATCAGACCTTGAGACAAGCGTGTGCTTGTTTGGAGCTGATCTCAGGAAACACTAATAGAAAGGAAAAGGAAGGCAGGAAAGGAAGACAGCCAAAAAGAAGTGCACCGTGAGGCAAATGACCAACGTGGGCATTGGACCTTGATCTTGCTGCGATGCTGTGGGTACCAGCATGGTACACATCGCTCAGAATGTGGAGGAGCTGGGGTATGGATACATGATTTTCTGTTCCTGTTAGGAGGAATGCTTCAGAACAGCTGGGTTTTGGATGCATTAGTCTCTGTTCAAGGGCTGCCTGGGGATGAAGGGGGTGTTACCAAGCTGGAGTGACAGGACTCCAGCTGCCAGAGGATGTTCCCTGGCACAGAGATGAAATAATGGCATTTGGGCCGGGCGTGGTGGCTCACACCTGTAATCCCAGAACTTTGGGAGGCCGAGGCAGGTGAATCATGAAGTCAGGAGTTCAAGATCAGCCTGGCCGAGATGGTGAGACCCCGTCTTTACTAAAAAATACAAAAATTAGCTGGGCGTGGTGGTGGACGTGTGTAATCCTAGCTACTCAGGAGGGAGAGGCAGAGAATTGCTTGAACTCAGGAGGCGGAGGTTGTAGTGAGCTGAGATCATGCCACTGTACTCCAGCCTGGGCATCAGAGTGAGACTCTGCCAAAAAGAAAGAGAGAGAGAGAGAGAGAGAGAGAGAGAGAGAGAGAGAGAGAGAAGGAAGGAAGGAAGGGAGGGAGGGAGGGAGGGAGGGAGGGAGAGATGGAGGGAGGGAGGGAGGAAGGAAGGAAGGAAGGAAGGAAAAAGAGTGAAAGAGTGAAAGAAAGAAAGAAAGAAAGAAAGAGAAAGAAAGAAAGAAAGGAAGAAAGAAAGAAAGAAAGAAAGAAAGAAAGAAAGAAAGAAAGAAAGAAAGAAAGAAAGAAAGAAAGAAAGAAAGGAAGGAAGGAAGGAAGGAAGGAAGGAAGGAAGGAAGGAAGGAAGGAAGGAAGGAAGGAAGGAAGGAAAAGAAAGGAAGGAAGGAAGGAAGGAAGGAAGGAAGGAAGGAAGGAAGGAAGGAAGGAAGGAAGGAATGAATAATGGCATTTGGAAGTCAGCCTGGCACACTACAGTGGCAAAGCCTAATGTAGGGTGGCACAGTACCACAGCATCGACAACATTACCTAGAGGGTACCTGTAATGCTCCACTGCCACATTTTGGTAGCCAGCATAAAATACCTGGATTTTAAAAAATGCCTCCTTTAGTTGCATCCTTCTGTGATTTTTGTTTCTCTGTGTGGTGGGAGCATTATTTAGGAGGAAATGCTTCAACATCTCCACTGCCCTTTGTGAGAACTTTCCCTGTCCCAGTCTTCTTCAAGAGCATCCCCGTGCTCTCAAGAACCCCATGCTTCATCTCTTTATGTGGCATTGGACAAATCCATGCTGAAATGATAGCAATTGAGTGTGTTATCGCTGCAGGCTGAGTTGCATTCTGAGAGGCGAATGAGGATCTAATGGCAATTCAGGCATCTGAGCCTTTGAGAGTGGCTGCCTGTTGTGGGGTGGGAGGGAGATGCCAGCTTCGATTTTTTCTGGTGTTGATAACAGACATAAGCAACTGCAAATGGGTAGCCACTTACGGCTATTCTGGAAGCAGCTGTTCTGGAAGCAGTCCACACCTGGCTTTGAACTAAGGATAAGCAGTGCCTCTCTGAAGATTTGATTAGGCAGGTGAGCAATATGGATGATTAAATGAATACTTAGGACCTGGTGTTCTAAAGCAAATGCCTGGGAGACAGAGCTCTATCCTGAGCCACTGCAGGCTGTGGGGAAAATCATTTAACACTTCAGTTCTTCATCAAGAGATTGGAAAAAATATTGAACCACCACACTGGGGCATTGTAAGAATCAATTAAAATATAATTGCTTAATTTTCCTTACAGTCACTTAGGATGATTTCCTTGCTGGGGACCCTATGATGCTTTCTAAGAGGGAGGTGCCATTTCTGCTCCTTGGTTGCTACAAGCCTTAGAAACATGTAAACACATGAAGAAATGTATGGAAGAGACTGTGTCCCCTATTTCCTAAAGGATAACAGCAACTTTACCCTTTCTGCATGTTTTATCTTAGCCTGAAATGTAAGATTATGGAATCTGACAAGGAAAGTCCTTTGAAATGCCATAAGTGTATCTGTCAAAATACTCGCATGGTTAGAAACGTCTTACCCTATATAAGCAGTCTGAAATTTATTTAAAGATAAAGATTCTCTTCTAAATTCTCTTTATCTGCTACCTCTAATGGCAGTCAAAAATGACATGGATTTTCACTTAACAAATAGAATTCAAAGCCCATCTGTGAAACCAAGCCAGGACTTTCCCCAAATCTGGCTTAGCTTGAAAGAAAATATTTTTGGATACACACCAAACATTTTATTGAATTTTCTTTTAATGTTAGACCAAGAATTAACACAAACAGGAAGCTGGTTTTAGGTATATACCTCCTAAAGCCAAAGTTTTGAGGTATATAGCTCCTAAAGCCAAAGTTTTGAATGATTCAGCAAACCGTGGTTTTTATGTAACATGTGTATTAGTTTTCTAGGGCTGCTATAAAGAATTGCCAAGAAACTGTTGGCTTAAAATAATAGAAATTTACTTCCTTCCAATTCTGACAACCAGAAGCCCAAAATCAAGCTTTTGGTAAGAGGATCCCCTCTGAAGACCCTATCAGGGAGAATCCTCCTTGCGCCTTTCAGCTTCTGGTGGCTCCGGGTATTTCTTGGTTTAGGCTGTGTCGCTCCAGTCTCTGCCTTCATCTTCACAAAGCATTCTGTATCTCTAGGTCTGTCTCCTCTGTATATCTCTTATAAAGATACTGGTCATTGAATTTATGGCCCACCTTGGTAATCTAAGGTGATTTCATCTTGCAATCCTTAATTCCACCTGCAAATACCCTTTGCCCAAACAATGTCACATTTATAGGTTCCAAGGGTTAGGACTCTAATATATCTTTTAGGGACCTTCATTCAATCCACTTCAGCATTTTTTTTTTTTAGATGTACTTCCCAGAATTAAAGTTGTAATAACATTAGGCTATATTGGAAAAGCAAACATCTTTCATTCTCTATTTATATTTTCCCCTTTACAGCATTTCTGCTCTCTGAAAAAACAGCATTAGTAATCCACTTAAAGGTCTGCAAATTCCTCTAAAGGTTTCCAAATGCCCGCTGTTCTCTGCTAGTGCAAGAAGCTTCCTCCACATGGCAGGGGACAGGGCTTCAAGAGTTGAAATTAGTTTCTCATTTGGTCAGCTCCGCAACTGCAGAGATCAGAGGTCTCTGGTCACCTCCCACCCCTGGCCAGCTCCAGACAGACCCATCAGGAGAGAAGATCTTGAGTGACAAGACCAGGGTCCTGGGACCATCCGTCTCAGCCGGTGCAGGGGAGTGTGGAGTGGCAAAAACAAGAGCTAACACAATGTCTTAAAACAAGTCTCTGTTGGGAATTTTAGTGGCAAGGATTGAGTCAGTGGCCAAAGAAAGAGTGAAGACAAAGAATATTTCACTGGCTGACCGAAAAACCAAACTTCCAAAATGAGTCCATTTCTCTTTTCCACTGTTGAGGTCCCTGTTTTCTTGGCACGTCTAGACAGCCTGATGAGTATTCCTGTGTATGTGTGTGACAGTAGCCACTCCAGGCCACCCCAGACTGCTCTCTTCAAATGGAATAACTGGAATGCCACACAACCCTTTCATGACTGGGTTGCCCAGGGAGCTTGTCTATACCAGAGCAGCTAAAATTCTGTCTTTATCAGCTTCACTGTAAATGTCAGAGTTGGCATGCTGCATTCTGGTTGCAGACCTCTGTGTCTTGTGACTTTTCCAAGGGAGGGCCAACACCTGGTGAACTTTCAGGATTCATGCTTCTCATTCCCATTCAGGTTGAAAACTGGTTGTTTCCCACAAACATCCTGACACCCCCTACTCTTCCCTCCACTTTCACTGTGTGGTCTCTGCACACACAAGCTCCCTTTCAGCTTCCGCCCTGAGTGGAAATAGCCTGAAGCTCTCACCAGAAGCAGACGCTGGTGCCTTGCTTCTTGTACAGTCTGTGGAACCATGAGCCAAATAAACCTCTTTTCTTTATACATTACCCAGCCTCAGGTAATCCTTTATAGCAACACAGATGCACTAAGATGGAAGTCTTCCTGATCCCATCAAATATGGCTAAGAGTTTGGGGTCACACTTTACAAAAATGGCTGCTATGAGTCAACTCCTGATCTGAGGAAAACGAAGGGCAGGTCATTTTTCATGGGATGGGTAGATACCTTAAAAAATGTCTGCCGGGTCCGGTGGCTCACACCTGTAATTCCAGCACTTTGGGAGGCTAAGGCGGGTGGATCACGAGGTCAGGAAATTGAGATCATCCTGGCCAACACGGTGAAACTACGTCTCTACTAAAAATACAAAAATTAGCCGGGCGTGGCGGCATGCACCTGTATTCCCAGCTTCTTGGGAGGCTGCGCAAGAAGAACCACTTGAACTTGGGAGGCAGAGGCTGTGGTGCTGAGATCGCACCACTGCTCTCCAGCCTGGGTGACAGAGCAAGACTCCATCTCAAAAAAAAAAAAAAAAAAAAAAGGTCTCTTTTATCTCACTCACTCTGTTCACTAAGCTTAGAGACATTCTTCTTTTGAAAGTATTGTTTTAATACCTAGGAGAAAAATGGGCCTTAAATGTTTTAAAAAGTAGATGGTTAATAAAAAAACCAAAAAAAAAACAAAACAAAACAAAAAATGAAGAAGTAGATTATGATACATTTTTCCTCCAAAATATTTGTGGAGTGAATGAGTTATGATAGTTAATATCACACTTTATTGTAATTATTCATTTTCATCCTATGTTCCTTCAGTCACATGGTAAGCTTTGTGAGGGTATAATTGGGCCTTGATAATCTCTGTATCTTTGGTTTTTGCCACAGAGAAGACTGAACTGGGCTTATATGTATTACTCCAGGTCAGTGCTGCACAAGCAGACCTTCCGTGAAGATGGAAATTATCCTATCTTTGCACTGACTGATATGGTAGACACTGGTCATAGGTACCTCCTAAGCATGTGAAAAGTGCCTAGTGTGACTGATGAATCCAATGTTTAGTTTTATTTATATTTAATTTATTTACACTTAAATTTAAATAGTCACATATAAATCAAGGAGGATGGCAAATATTAATACACAATGAGAAAAATAATTTATGTTTAAGGTTTGTGGTAGAGATGATGGGTTCCTAATCTAAAACCAGTCACTAACTGTGGCATGTCTCTCTTGCTTCTTCCTTGCTAACCCCAATTTTGTTTGGGTATCGGGAGGCCTGTGCTTCCAGAAAGGCCAGGCTCTCTTCCGGTTTTTAGGGTGTAAATCTTAATTGATCTAATCCAGAGGTTCTTAACCTTGGCAGCATAATACAAACATCCTGGGAACTTTTAAACCTCCAGATGCCCAGACTGCACCCCAGACCAAGAAAATTCGGATCTCTGGGGATGGGACCTGGGCATCAGTATTTTGTAAAATGCACCAGGAGCAATGGTTACTTTTATGCATAAACTTGTAGGGTAATTTTGGATGAGATTAACATCTAAATCAGTGAATTTTGAGTAAGCAGACTGACCTCCATAATATGAATGAACCTCATCCAATCATTTGAAAGCCTGAATAGAAGAGAAAGACTAACCTCCCTAAACAAGAGGAAATTCTCCAGCAGACTGTGTTCAAACTTAATCTGCAGTATAGGCTTTTCTGGGCATCCAGCCTCCTGGCCCACATTGTAGATTCTGAACTCACAAGCCTGTGTAATAACATAAGCCAATTCCTTATAATAAACTTCTTTATATGTATGTGTGTATATATATGTGTGTGTATGTATATATGTGTGCTTATATCTATCTACAGATACATGGATATATGTGTAAATATATGCATATATATACACACATATAGATACATATATACAAATATGCATAGAGAAAGAAAGAGCACTATGGGGTGTGTGTGTGTATATATGTATATATCACTTATAGGTCCTATTTCTCTGGAGATCCTTGACTCGCAGGGATTTTGGAACCAAAAACGGTTAAAGAGAAATATAAGTTTAACTATCAGTTTTCTGAATTTGCTCTGGGGTTTCTGGAATTTGCTCTGTATTCTGATTAGATTAAAAAATTCTGATGACTCTTTTTTCAGTACTAAGCAGAACTCTGATTGTTCATGGTGTGATCTGGCAATAATAATACACAATATATCTGCATGGGTACTCTTTACGAACCACTTATAAGAAGCAAGAAGCTGGGTAACTGTACATAATATTTTGAAACATTTTTGGAAAACTAATGAACATAATAAGGTTGCCTAATTGCTGCTAATGTCACTGGATAAAGTGGTGAAAGAAAAAGTTGAGCTCAGGGATTTGAATTCGTGGCTCCAGCCCCATACAAATGATTTAAAGGCTTTAATGTGTGCCTGGAAGGAAATCCTTATCTCCTGTAGTGGCAGAGCTGAGATTGCTGAAAATCAAATGCAGAGTCTCATCTTGTCACTGGTTGAATTGAATCCCCTGCCTCACAGTGTTCTATTATTAGATTGAGAGCATTGACTGAGAAAGAATGGGACTCTATAAGTTGAACTGGAGACATGTAGGAAGGTACTGGTGAAGTTTTGGAAATTGAGCCCCTGCATTCTTAGTCTTCTTTGCTAGCGAAAGAGGTCTCCCCACCCCTGGTGGAAGAAGCTACTCTATCCCAATGGCAGGAGCCCACCCCTAGTGATATCTGCCTTTACACCCCATTTGAGGGATATAATTGGGCATTGCCTGAGTAAAGTGGAATGGCCTCTCCTCAGGCAGTTGCTATGCAAGACAACACTGTTTCTCCTCAGTACCCACCACACCATCTCTCATTGTTCCTAAACCACTACTTCAAATCCCAGAAGACCCCTAATGGTACAAAGTATGACCCATGACAAAGTGTGCTTTGACCTATGACAAGATATGCTTTGGATCTTTGACCCAGAGGTACAAGGTGTGATGCATGACTAGGTGTGCTGCACACCAAAATAACGACTTGAATTTTCTGATCTAGGGAATATGTATGGGAACGGACGCTAAGAGTGCGGGCTAACGGTGGAAGGAAAATAAAGTTGAATCAGGTCAAATTTATTGATATGAGCTCACTAAGTAGAGATTTGGCATTAAATATTGTAGTTAGAACCCTTTATGACTCTAAAGGGTTCTAACTGTCTGGTTGGTTGGCTGAAATACAGACCAAAAGATGTCCCATGGTGAGCAAATTGGAAATGTCTAGTGCATCCTAATTTAATGTGGAGGAAGAGATTCAAAGACTTAGAGTGGAATGTTACAGTGGATACGTCATTTAAGACCTACTCATCCACATGGAGGATAAAGAAGACTTGCTTTCACCAATACTGTGAGAAATGTATTTGTGGAGGGAGCTGCATTATTGTTGAAGAGCTCCATAATTGCTCTTCTCTGTCGGCCAGACGTTTCAGTGGGAACTATGGCCACTTAATTGGGAAACCTAAATGCAATGGGTGTAACTGAATCCCAGGGTGGCAAGGGCCAAGTGGGGGCTGCACTCAACCATCAAAGGCAAGGTGAGCATGACTAAGTCAATGGACAGTAGAGTCAAGGCAGCAAGCAGAAGGGTTTGACTACTGCAGACCCAGGACATGGGCTAACTGACGACGGTGTTCCTAGAACCAAAATAGAAAGCCTACTCAATGTTTACTTGATCTGTATAAGCAGAAAGTTCTAGGTCAAGTGAACAAAAGTCTAACCTAAACTATAAAAATAGAGAGTTACAGTCCCTGAATCGATTACAGACTTGAGTCAGTTCACAGACCCAGAACCTCTTGGATGAAGGGGACGCTGCATTGCATTCCGTTGAGGAAGGACCCTTAAATACTACCAAACATTTATATTGTTAATCTTTCTCCTATCTTTCCTTCAGTTTTTTATTAGGGTAACAGTGCACTGGGGAAAAGGAAATAACCGGTCATTTTGGGAACTGCTGGACACTGGCTCTGAACTGACACTAATTCTAGGAGACCCAAACATCACTATGGTCTATCACTCAGAGTAGGGGCTTATGGAGGTCAGGTGATCAATACAGTTTTAGCTCAAATACATTTCAGCGTAGGCCCAGTGGGTCCCCAAATTCATCTTGTGGTTATTTTTAGTTCTGAAAAGCATGATTTAAATACATTTAATCAGCAACTGGCAGAACGCCCACATTGGTTCCCTGAGCTATGGTGTGAGGGTTATTATGATGGAAAAGGTCAAGTGGAAGCCACTAAATAAACCTCTGCCTGGAAAAATAATAAACCAAAAGCAATATTACATTCCTGGAGGGACTGCAGAGATTAGTGCCACCATCAAGGACTTGAAAGATGCAGGGGTGGTGATTTCCACCGCATCCCCGTGTAATTCTCCTATTTGGCCTGTGCACAAGACACATGGATCTTGGAGAATGACAGTGGATTATTGTAAGCTTAACCAGGTGGTGACTCCAATTGCAGCTGCTACGGCAGATGTGGTTACATTGTTTGAGCAAATTAACACATTTCCTGGTGCCCGATATGCAGCTATTGGTCTGGCAAATCCCTTTTTCTTCATCCCTGTCCATAAGATCCACCGTAAACAGTTAGCCTTAGGGATTTACCAGCTCGCCAGCCCTGTGTCATACGTTATTTCACAGAGATTATGATCACCATTCCCTTCCCTGATATATAACGTTGTTCATGACATTGATGACATTATGCTAACTGTACCTAGTGAGCAAGAAGTAGCAACTATTCTAGACAAATTTGTAAGATATTTGCATGCTGAAGGATGCAAAATAAATCTGATAAAAATTCAGAGAGCTTCCATCAGTGCGATTCCTAGGGGTCCAGTGGTGTGGGGCATGTTGAGATATCCCCTCTAAGGTAAATGATAAGTTGTTTCATCTGGCCCCTTCTAATACACACACACACACACACACACACACACACACACACGCACACACACAAAAAATAGGCACAAAGCCTAGGGACCCTCTTGGGATTTTGAAAGCAATGTATTTCCCATTCGGATATGTTGCTGTGGCCCATTTATTGAGTGAACCAGAAAGCTGCTAGTGTTTGCTAGTGGGTCACTAGGGGTAAGGGTGAGTGGTGGGACCCAGAACAGAAGAAAGCTGTACAACAGGTCCAGGCTGCTGTACAAGTTGCTCTACTGCTTGGGCCGTATGATCAGCAGATCCAATGGTGGTTGAAGCATCAGTAGCAGACAGACATGCTGTTTGGCACCTTTGGCAGTTCCCTACAGGTGAATCACAGTGCACATGTAACTATTTTTCTTTTGAGAAGCAGCTCTTGGCTTGCTACTGGGCCTTAGTGGAGACTGAACATTTAACCATTGGCCATGGAGTTACTATGGGACATGCCTTGCCCATCATGAACCAGTGTAATCTGATCCACTAAGCCATTAAGTTTGGCAGGCACAGCAACAGTCAAATAGAAGCCGTATATATAAGACTGAACTCAAGCAGGCCCTGAAGGCACAGGTAATTTACATGAAAAAGTAGCCCAAGTACCCATGGCCCTGCTCCTGCTATACTGCCTTCTCTCTCCTAACCTGCATCTGTGGCCTCATGGGGAGTTCTTTTGGATCCATTTGCAGAGGAAGAGAGGACTCAGACTGGTTTACAGATGGGACTTCACAACATACGGGCACCAACTAGAGGTGGAAAGCGGCAGCACTACAGCCTGTCTCTGGGACATTCCTGAACACTGATGAAGGAAACTGCTCCCAGTGGGCAGAACTTTGAGCAGTGCACCTGATTGCTCACTTTGCTTGGAAAGCGGAAGAACAAAAAGTACAATTATATGCTAATTCATGGGTTGTGGCCAGTGGTTTCGCTGGATGGTCATGAATTTGGAAAGAACATGATTGGAAAACTTGACCACAAAGAAATTTCAAAAAGAGGTATATGGATAGATTTCTCTGAATTTGGCAAAAATATGCAGACATTTTTGTGACATGACTTCAGCAGAGGATTTTAATAAAGTGGATGTGACAATCCATTCTGTGGTACGAGTCAGCCTCTTTCTCCAGCCACTCTAGTCATCACTCAATGAGCTCATGAAAAAAGTGGCCACGGTGGCAGGGGTGGAGTCGATGCATGGACTCAGTGACATGGACTTTCATTTACCAAGGTCAGTCTGGCTATGCCGCCACTGAAGGTCCCATCTGCCAGCAAAAGAGATCACACTGACTCCCTGACATGGCACCATTCCTTGGGGTGATCAGCCATGTACTTGGTGGTGGATTGATTACATTGGACCATTTCATCATGTAGGGGGCAGCAATTTGCCCTTATTTGATTCAATATTTATTCTGGATAAAGATTTGCCTTCCTTGTATGTAGTGCTTTGGCCAAAACTACCATCCGTGGACTTACAAAATGCCGTATCTGCTGTCATGGTATTCCATCCAGCATTACTTCTGATAAATGACTGAGTTCACAGCAAGAGAAGTGTAGTGATGAGCCCAAGCTCATGGAATCTACCAGTCCCACTATGTTCTCTGCCATCCTGAAACAACTGGTTTGATAGAATGTTGGCATGGCCTTTTGAAGACTCAGCTATGGTGCCAGCAAGGTAGCAATGCCTTGCAGGGCTGGAACAATATTGTCCAGGAGGCTGACTATGCTCTGAATCAGCATCAATATGTCATCCTGTTTCTCTCATAGCCAAGATTCGCAGGTCTAGAAATCAAGGGGCAGAAATGGGAGTAGCAACACTCACCATTATCCCTAGTAACCCACTAGCAAAAATTTTGCCTTCTCTCCTCTCTGCTGATCTAGGGAACCTATTTCCAAAGGAAGTAATCCTTCCACCAGGAAACACAAAAATGATTCCACTGAACTGGAAGTTGACTGCCACCCAGCCATTTTGGACTCCTTATACCTCTGAATTAGCAGGCAAAGAAGAAAGTTACTGACTGGAGCAACTGATCCTGACTACTCCACAATGGAGGTTAGGAAGAGCTGTCTGGAGTTCAGGAGATCCCTGGGGCATCTCTGAGTATCGCCACGCCTTGTGATTAAAATCAATAGGAATTGACAATAGCCCAAATCAGACTCTGAATGACCCAGACTTTTCAAGAGTGAAGGTTTGATTCACCTCACCAGTTAAAGCACCATGGCCAGCTGAGGTGCTTGCTGAAGGTAAAGAGGATATGAAATGCCAGTCTGGGCAACATAGTGAGACCCTGGCTCTACAAAAACTACCAAAATTAGCCAGGCATGGTGGTGTGTGCCTGTAATCCCAGCTACTGAAGAGACTGAAGTAGGGGGTTCGTTTGAACCCAGGAGGTGGAGGTTGCAGTGAGCCGAGATCATGCCACTCCACTCTAGCCTAGGTGACAGGGCAAAATCCTGTCTCAAAAAAAAAAAAAAAAAAAAAGAAGAAAAAAAAAGAGAGGGACAGAGAGAAAGAGAATATGAAATGAATAGTGGAAGAACGTGGTATGAATACCATCTACATATAAGTAACCTGTTACAAAAATGAGTACTATAATTTTTGTAAGTTCTCCTTATTATGTTATACATATGTGTATGTGTGTTTGTGTGTGTGCATGTATACAGTCATGTGTTGCTCAATGAGAGGAGTATATTCTGAGAATGCATTGCTAGGCAATTTTGTCATTGTGTGAACATCATTGAGTGAACTTAGACACATGTAGATGGCATAGCCTGTTATACACCTACGTTATATAGTATAGCCTAATGCTCCCATTCTACAAACCTGTACAGCATGTTACTGTACTAAATACTGTGGGCAACTGTAACACAGTGGGAAGTATATGATAAAAATACAATATCATAATCTTATGGGACCACCATTATGCATGTGGCTCATCACTGAAACAGAGTTATGTGGCACAAGACTATATACATACACATACATATATAACAAATATCTTCGTTTTCTACCCTCTCTTTTCCCCTTATCCAGTAACATAAGTTGTATTGGCTTTTTAGGTTAGCATTTAAGTTATAAGATATCAAGAAGAGTAAACATCATCAAAAATATCAAAAAAGGACTTTTAGTCCTTTTTAAAGAGATGCATGCGAGTGCCAAGTTGACAAGTTTAGACTTGTAGTGGATAATTTTCTGTGTCAACTTGGAGGGTGTTTTTGGATGAGGCTGACATTTAAATAAGTGAACTTTAAATAACCAAATTGTCCTCCATAATGTGTGTCAGCATTATCCAAACAGTTGGAGGCTTGAATAGAAAAATAAAAGGATACCTCCCCTTCCCCCAAGCAAGGGGGAGATTCTCTATCAGAATGCCTTCAGACTGGAAGCTCATCACTGGCTTCTCTGAGCTTCCAACCTACTGGCCCAAACTGCATATGTTGTAACCCCCTGCCTTCATAATCATGTAAGACAATTCTTTATAATAAATCTCCATATTCATCCCCGTTTTTCTGTTTCACTGGAGAATCCTGACTAATAGGTCAGATGACTCAAATGTCAGGAGAAATTTGATAATCAATAGTTGAAACCAATTATGGTCAGTCCATTCTTCTTAGCAGAGATGGTTGTAGGAATGCAAATGTATTTCTGCCCATTCCTACAGCAATCACCGATAGTAGAAATAGAATAATCGTAATTGCAAAAGTCAAAACTATAAAACTTCTGAAAGATAACAGGAGAAAATCGAGGTGGCCTTGGGTTTCTTGATGACTTTTTAGATACAACACCAAAAGCATGATATGTGAAATAAAAAAACCCGAATAATTTGGATTTGATTAAAATGAAAACGTTTGGCTCTGTGAAAGACCCTGTAAAGAGAATGAGAAGACATCCATGGCCTGGGAGAAAATCTCTTCAAAACACATATCAGATAAAGGACTGGTATCCAAAATATTCATAGAACTCTTAAAACTCAGCAATAAAAAAACCCCAAATAACCCAACTTTTAAATGGGCCTAACATCTGAACAGAATTCAATATTGGTAGTAGCAGTGCTGGGGCTCTCTAAAAAGGGTTCCTTCATTATTAAAAGGTGGCATGAAGAAGGACCATTCTCTTTGTAGGTCTTGGATGTTGCTATGTGAAGATAGGATGCTTCGTTTTGCTTCAGCCTTCTTGCAGCCATGCGAGGGAGAAGTGAGGTGACAGAACAAGAAGTGGACAGAATCTGAGTCCTTGGGGAAGCTGGTGTGATTCTCAGCCAATTGTCAAACTACGTTGCACCTGGACTTCTCATTATATAGCGTAATAAGTCTGTTTATTGTTTAAGCTAAACGGCTCAAAGCATTCTGACTCAGTCTTTTTTTTTTTTTTTATTTTAAATTGCTTGTGCTCCTTGGATTTTAGCAGTTAAATTAGAAAAGCATGATAATTATCATACAGCAGCAGGTTCAGAGATGTGGCCTGGGTTTAGTTTCAACCCCCAAATCCTCTTTGGTGAACTGTTTCTGGGGACAATTATCTCACCATTCTCCTGATTTATTTACAGATGGGGACAGTGGATGATATTCTTAGTATTCGGTGATGCTAACTAAAATTCTTTACTTGGCCTTGATTTACTTGCTAACTAAAGTACTTTACTTGGCCCGGTTGCTGCTAGTGAGCTGAAATACTCTACCTTTTCCAGGTAAACAAGCCCACGCGACTTCCTGTTCTCAGCTTTGTGTGAATCATGAGAAACGTAAGGATGACAGAAATACCTGAAAGTCATTTTCGCTTAGTGTAAATCTGAAAGGGAAGTCAGGGCAGTATAATGAAATATGTTTCTTTTTTTTTCTAAAAGGTCACACCAAAAGATCTCGCCCTTAAAAAGGAGGAACTTATATTAATATATTATAGGGTAAGACACATGCATAGTAAATATTAGAGCACTACCTGCTAACATTTAAAAATGTATGAGTTGTCAAGATCATGGTGAATAAAGTAAGAACCAAAATCCCTCTCTTCTGTTGATTTTCCTGTGTCTTTTTTCAATTTATTCAGTACTGTTAATAATTGAGTAAAGGAGCTCTGACTACTGAGCTGTATGAGGACAGGGAGAGGAAGGAGAGACGAGATGAAATTATGTGTGGCCATCAGATTGTTCGTAGATGCATTTATATGTAGGACCCTTGAAAACAACCCATAACGAATGTCCAGGACCCAAAGGGGACACAGGCTCAGTCTGATGAGGCACAAACGGAGACACCTCTGAGGGGTCCTACTTCTAACTTGGTGTTATTTAAATCTTTTATTTTCTTGGGGGTGTGTGTAACAGGATGCTCTAACTCTATTATTGGAGAGAAAATTGTATGCTTGTTTATGCCCCTGGATACATTAAACAGGAGAGAAATATATGGACATCTAGGAATGAGACAGTGTAAAGGTGGCACTTGTGGGCAGAAACAGATGACAAATTTGTGGACAGTATTTTTTTTTTAAATGAAATGATTTTTAAAGTTCTGCAATACTTAAATTAAGAAATAGACTATAGTATACAAACACATGTGGAAAAACATATGAATGCCAAGGGAGACTTCTAAAACTAGGGGTCTTCATAGGAATAGACAACACGTGAGTAGCATGGAGCCACACAGCTTGAAGAGACATGCATTCTTATCATTGCTTTCTTTATAAATTAATTGATTAATTAATGATATCTAATAGACTATTCTTTGGAGCAGTTTTAGGTTTGCAGAAAAACTGAGCAGAAAGTACAGAGTTTCCATGCACCTCATTCTCTCTTCCATGTCCTCTATTATTAACATTTTGCATTAGTGTGGTATATTTGCTACAATTAATAAATATGGATACAATATTGTTAACTAAAGTCCACAGTTAACATTAAGTGCTGTATATTCTACGGGTTTCAGTAAATTCATAATGTCACAGAGCCTCCATTATAAAAATGGTTTCATGGCTCTAAATATCTCCCATGCTCCAACCATTCATTCCTCTTCACCTTCCCCTAACCTCTAGCAACTGCTAATTTTAAAAATGTTTTTTGGCCAGGCATGGTGGCGCGTGCCTACAGTCACGACTACTCGGTAGGCTGAGGTGGGGAGATCGCTTGAGTTCGAGGCTGCGGTGAGCCATGATTGTGCCACTGCACTACAGCCTGGGCGACACAGTGAGACCTTTTCTCAAAAGAGTGTTATTTTTATATGATAAAAAACACATAACATAAAATTTACTGTCTTAACTATTTTTAAGCATGCAGTTCTATAGTAAAGTATGTTCACACTCTTGTGAAATAGCTCTCCAGGACTTTTTCCTCTTGCAGAAGTGAAACTCTCTATCCATTAAACAACTCCCCATTTTCTTTCCCCCCCAGCTCCTGAAAAACCACCATTCTACCTTCCGTCTCCATGGATTTGGTTACTTTAGGTACCTCATATACATGGAATCATACAGTATTTGCGTTTTGGTGACACAAATATTTCACTTAGTATAATGTCTTTATGTGTGTGGGGGAAACTCTACCTTTTAGTGTCCTAGTGAGTCTAAGAATTAAATTGACAGGAGACAGATTAACAGGAGAAAAGCATACAAATATATCTAACCCAAGTTTTAAGTGGTATGGGAGCTTTCATAAGGAAATGAAGACTCAAAGAAGCAGTTAGAGTCAGTTACTTATCACCTGAATAAGACAAAGAATAGTAAGCTGCAAAGATGTGATAAGGCAAAGGGGATTGTGCTAGGAAATTTAATTGGGTGGAGAAACAACCAGAAGATAAGTGTTAGTTTAACAAGGCTTGTTTGTACAAAATTCTTTCAGCCTCAATTTTCTCATCCTTGATGATAAGAATGTTGCCTTTTCTTTAGCATAGGGAGGACAAATTTCACATGGGAATTTCTTCTTGTGCTTTTAAGAAACAGCAAAAAAGTCAGAGTGATCTTTTTGCACCTGCTATTTTTAAAGTGTCTTTAATTTAAATAGTAAATATGTCAGAGTGGTATGTTTGTCACTCCTTCATCCTCAAGGTTCATCCATGTTGTAGCATGTGACAAGATTTTCTTCTTTTTACAGGCTGAATAATGTTACGTTGTATATATATGCCATGTTTTAAAATCCGTTCATCCAACAATGGATACTAGGGATGCTTCCGCCTCTCGGCTATTGTGAATAATGCTGCTCTTAACATTGGTGGCAAATATCTCTTCCAGACCCTGCTTTCAGTTCTTTTTGAATATTTATGCAGAAGTGAGATTGCTGGATTCTATTTTTAACTTTCTGAAAAACCCTCATGCTCTTTCCCATAGTGGTTGCCATTTTATAATCCCAACAGCAGCACACAAGTTCCATCTTCTCCATGTCCCCACCAACACTTGTCATTTTCTTTCTTTCTTTTTTTTTTCTTTTTTCTTTTTTTTGGTATTAGCCATCCTAATGAGTGTAAGATGATATCTGGTGCTTTTGATTGCAATTCTCTGATGATTAGTGATGTTGAATATCTTCTCATGTGCTTGTTGGCCATTTTTGTATCATCTTTGGACAGCTGTTGATTCAAGTCTTGCTTGTTGTTTAACAAGTTTATTTGATTTTTTCATTATTGTTGAGTTGTAGCAGTTCTCTTTATATTCTAAGCATTAACCCCTTATCAAATATATGATTAATAAGTACTTTCTTCCGTTCTAGGTTTTCTTTTCACTCTGTTGATTGTGTCTTTTGATTCATGATTTTTTTGTTCAATGTAGTCTCATTTGTCTATTGTTACAATTGTTGCTTGTGTTTTTGGTGTCATATCTAAGAAATTATTTCCAAATCCAATGTCATGAAGCTTTTGCCTTATGCTTTTTTCTAGGTGATTTATAGTTTTGGGCCTTATATCTGCTATGATTCAAGTATTTGTCCCCCAGAATTCATGTGTTGGAAGCTTGATTCCCAATGCAGTGTTCTCGGGAGGTAGGACCTACTGAGAGGTGTTTGGGTTATGGGGGTGGGTCACTTATGAGTGGATTAATATTGTTACCCTGAAAGTCAGTTATTATAAAACAAGTCTGCCTCACATGTTTCTGGTCTTTCACATACACTCACTCATCCTTCTGCTTCTCTGTCATGTTATGATGCAGCGTAAAAGTCCTCACCAAAAGCCAGAACAAGCCCCTTAGAGTTTCATGCTTCCAGAATCATGAGCCAAACTTCTTTTCTTTATAAATTACCTGTTCTTCCAGAGCAACATACACTAAGCACATATTTAGGCCTTTAATTCATTGTGAGTTGAATTTTGTATGCAGAGTAAAATAAGGTTCCAATTTTATTCTTTAGCATGTAGATTTCCAGTTTTTGCAGCATCTTTTCTTGAAGAGACTGTCCTTTCCCCATTTAGTGGTCTTGGCACCCTTGTTGAAGATTAGTTGGCCATGTATGCATAGATTTATTTCTGTGCTGTCTATTCCATTAATTTTTATGTCTGTCTTTTTGTCAGTGTCACACTGTTTTGGTCACTGTAGCTGTGTAATATGCTTTCAAATCAAAAAGTGTCACTCTTCCAACTTTGTTTTGCTTTTTCAAAATTGTTTTGGCTATTTAGGGTCACTTGAGGTTCTACATGAGTTTTAATATATTTTTTTTTCTATTTCTGCAACAAAAATATCACTGAGATTTCAATAGGGATCACATTGAATCTGTAGACTGCTTTGGGTGGTGTTGACATTTAACAATATTAAGTCTTTCAATTCATGTGCATGGGATGGTTTTCCGTTTATTTTCTTCTTTCATTATTTTCAGCAATGTTTTGTAGTGTTTAGTGTACAAGCTTTTCATCTCCTTGGTTAAGTTTATTCCCAAATATTTTAATATTTTTGTTACTGCTGTAAATGGGGTTGTTTTTTAAAATTTTCTTCTCAGATTGTTCATTGTTAGTGCATAGAAACAATTGATTTTTGCATGTTAACTTTGTTTTCTGCTACCATGTTGAATTTGTTTCTTAGTTCTAACAGTTTTTTTTGTGTGGATTCCTTAGTGTTTCCAACTTATAAGATCATGTCATCCTCATGATTTTACTTCTTTTTTATATGGATGGCTTTTATTTTTTATTCTTGCCTAATTGGCCTGAATAGAGTTTTGGGACTCTTGAGTAAAAGTAATGAGAACAGGGATTCTTGTCTTATTCCTGAAATTAGAGGAAAGACTTTTAGTCTTGCACCATTGAGTGTAATGTTAGCTGTGGGCTTTTCATACATGGATTTTATTTTGTTGAGGTGGTTTCCTTCTGTTTTTAGTTTGTTGAGTGTTTTTATCATGAAAGAATGTTGAATTTTGTTAAGTGCCTTTGTTGTATCAATTGAGATAATCATGTGGTCTTTGTCTTTCATTCTGTTAATGTAGTGTAACACATTGATGGATTTTCACATGTTAAAACACCCTTGCATTGTGGGAAGAAATTGCACTTGGTCAAGGTGTATAATCCTTTTAATATGCTATTGAATGTGGCATGCTAATATTTCATTGAGGATTTTTGTTTCAGTATGTATCAGGAATATTAGCTTGTTGTTTTCTTGTCAGATAGTCCTGTGACTTTGTAGTTCTTTAAAATTAATGCTTTGAATACTCTGGATTTTTTTGTCTTTCTATGTAAACTTGAGAATCAGCTTGTTGATATCCACAAAGTAACTTGCTGTGATTTTGACTGAGAATGCATTGAATCTGTAGATCATATTGGGAAGAACTAATATCTTGACTCTATTGAATCTTCCTATCCATGAACATTGGATATATCTCCATTTATTTAGATCTTTGACTTCTTTCATCACTGTTTTTTAGTTTTCCTCATGTAGCTCTTATCCATATTTTGTTAGGTTTATATCTATTTCATTTTTTTGATGCTAATTTAAATGGTATTGTGCTTTTAGTTTTAAATTCTAAATTGTTCATTGTTGGTATGTAAGAAAGCAATTGGCTTTTGTATATTGACCTGGTAATCTGCAACCTTGCTGCAATCACCTTTTAGTTCCAAAAGTTTTTATTTTGTTTCTGTTCGCTCTTGGGAAATTTCCACATAGCTTATTATGTCATCTGCAAACAAAGGCAGTTTATTTATTTCTTCCCAATCTTTATGACTATTTTTATTGTTTTATTTCATCAGCTAGGGCTTACAGTATGATACTGAGTAGAAGTGATGAGAGTGAGCATCCTCAGCTCATTCCTCATCTTAGGATGAAAGCCTCTAGTTTCTCACCATTAAAGTATAATATTAGCTCTAAGTTTTTGTAGAGGTACTCATCAAGTTGAAGAAGTTCATCTCTATTTCTAGTTTTTCTGAGAGTTTTATTTATTTTTTTTCACGAATAGATTTTAAGTTTTGTCAAATGCTTTTCTTAATCTATTGAAAAGATATTATGATTTTTCTTTTTTAGTCAGCTGATACGATGAATCATATTAATGGATTTTGAATGCTGAACCAGTCTTTAATACTTGAAATAAATCTCACTTGGTTGATATTTAAAACAAGAAAAAGCATATTCTTATCCTCTGTCAGACCCTTATTTGCCTCTAGCCCAATGTCATTGTGACAGTTAACTTCCCATGTAGTGCTCAAGTAGCAGGTCAAGTGCTATGTGCTATATGATGTGCTTTCGTGATGCTGCAGCCCATTTAGTTAAAACAACTATTTTTAAGATATTGTAATTGCTGGTTTACGCATGTCTTGTTCAGTGGACCCTTACCTCCTCTCTGGCAAGGAGCTTGCTTTTTCATCTCAGCATTTCTGACATCTAACCAAGACCTTACCGTGTTACTTACTAAAAAATGAACGCATAAGGTGGTGCTTACTGCCATGTGTGATGCAGGACTTCAGTCTCACAGCATAAGTCCAGTCTCTCTTGTTTAGTGGTTGTATGACTTTAGGCAAGTTAATTAACCCTTCTGACTTTCAGTTTTCTAAATAGAAACAAAAAATAAAATATAGAAATTTAATACACTTGAAGCACTTAGCACAGTGTTTATTTGCACAATGAACTTTCCATAAGGAATAGCTATTTCTAATTATTGTTTGGTGAATAAACAAAGGGTGATCCCTTGACAGAGTAATTTAGATGGAGACTGTCACAGATTTCCAGGGACATATAGAATGTGTTATGCTTTGTAGTATGCTATAGGAATATTTGGTCACGTGCGGTTGCTCACGCCTGTAATCCCAGCACTTTGGGAGGCTGAGGCAGCTGGATCACCTGAGATTAAGTGTTCGAGACCAGCCTGGCCAACATGGTGAAACCCCATCTCTACTAAAAATACAAAAATTAGCCAGGCATGGTGGCAGCCACTTCTAGTCCCAGCTACTTGGGAGGCTGAGGCAGGAGAATCACTTGAACCCAGGAGGCAGAGGTTGCAACGAGCCTAGATTGTGCCACTGCACTCCAGGCTAGGTGACAGAGCTAGACTCCATCTCAAACAAAACAAAACAAAACAAAACAAAACAAAACAAAAAACAGGAATACCTGTTTTACACAGATTCTTGTTTCCCTAAGGTACGTTGATTCAGGTAGGTTAACCTCTTTGGATCTCAAGTCCCTCATCTATTAAATGGGGGTCATTTAAAAGGTTGTCATGAGGAGTAAATGAGTAAATATCAATATTAAGTGCTTAGAACAGTTCTTGATATATAGCAGTCATTCTGTAAGTCATAGCTACTATTATTATTAGTACTATTAGCAGTAATAATAGCAGTACAAACTATATCCTGCAGTTGTTTTCAGGCTTACTTAAATGGGGCAATGTATGTGAAATATTTGACCCCATGCAGGCACAGAGAGACCTCATTAGATGTTAACTGTTAGCTTCTCTTTGGTGGTGCACCCATTCTATTTCTTAAAAGCGGCACCTTGGGAGGAGGCTCTCTGTCTCCCATCTTCTCTGCTAAGGGATACACCAGCCCCTAGAACACCCTCTCCATCACTCTCCCACTCCTCTCTAAGTGGTTTCATTCTGTACATGAGACACTATCATTTTTATGTGAGAAGCACAAAGCATCTTTCATAGAATTTTAGCTTCAAAGACAACATCAAAAGGTTGTGTTTGATGTTTCCAAAGGCAGCATTTCACTTCATGACTATTCAACGACAGGTGATTTGACTGATTCTTCTTTGTCAGTGTTCGCCCAGATGTTTGGCACAGCTTGACAAGGAGAGTGTCTGAGCGTTGCTCTTCTGTCATTGTCAAGAGCCATTTGGGAATATACTTGAAATCCAACAGTAAAGATACACTTCTCCTCAGCTTTTCTGTTCACTGTATGGTCATATCAGTATCCTTGAATGACAAACACACCCCAGCATTCATCCTGATGGTAGCTTACACCATGTGAGTCATGAGTTCAAGGCAAGTCTGATCTGCTGCATTCTAATCTGACCTCAAAACAGCCCTGGAGATTATTATCCAGTAACATTATTTCCTTACTTCCCTTCTGTATATTCTAGGCATTATAGGAAGTTATAAAAGAAGATAGAAATGAGATAAGTAAAAAAAATTAAATGAAGAAACAAAAATAAAAAATGACTAGAATGAGGTAATAAAGTTGAAACTTTGAATGTGTTCACAAAGTGGTGGTGAAGAAAAAATCCAAAACAACAACCCAAATAGACAAGTGGGTGTTTTTTTGTTATTGTTGTTGCCTCTTGTGCTCAAAGTTGTCTGTCTGTATTTAGTACAATGAGGCAAAATCACAGTTAAAGAGTAAATGCAAATATCACAATTTCTGACTTCATTTAGCCTCACCGCATTTACCAAAGCTGTGTATAACATCTTGCCTCTTCAAAATATAACATATGGACCATGTGGGTGAGAGTGCTAAAAGAGCCTTCATTTGTGCAGTCTTTGACTGGGAAGGCTTCAAAACAACCTGAATGTTAAGTTGCTATTTAAAAAAAAAAAAAAGAGATAAAATTTTGACTTTTAAAAACCATTGAAAAGAAAGGAAAAGATACCGTAGGTGAAGAGTTTCCTGGTGTCTGCAGGGAAGGTTAATGGAGACCTCTGGGAGAGTAGGAATATTCTGAGGTACCCCTGCCACATGAGGGCTCCCTGGGGGCGGGGGTGGGTGCAGAGTCATTGGGACGTCTCCAGAGCAGGAGGGTGCAGGCTTGGAAGCCTTTGAATTCTAACAAAGAATGTGTTTGAACTATTGGGGTGTGTATATATGCTTGTGTGTGTGTGTGTGTGTGTGTGTGTGCAAGAAAACCCCTAGTTATTAGCATCATTTTGCTTGCAACAAAATCCCTCTTTATTAGCATCTCAAAAAGAAAAGTTCCAGTAGTACGCCTGGGAATTGAGCATTTGCTTCTGCATTGCTTCTATAAAGTTGCATTCTTTGAAAAGGAACTCCTTTTCAGTTTAGGTCAAAATAGATTGGAGAACAAACTAACTTTCAGAGATATTTTAGTGAATTTGGGGCCAGTTATATAACAGTTATGTTTTTGTGTGAGTGAGTGTGTGTGTGTGTGTGTGTGTGTGTTTGCAAGAAAAATCCTCATACTTCTTTGTAGTAGAACCTGTATCAAGGAAGACCATGGATAGGAAAGGAAAAAATTTAGAAATCTACCAGAAGTGGAGTACATAGCAAGTTGTATGAATGTTACATTTTAAAAGTTCAATCTCTCACTAGTGAGAATTTGCAAAGTAGGACTTTTAAACACCTTTCAAATGTGTTTAACTAAAAATAGTCTGGTTTATTATAGAAAACTATGTTTTCTATTTTAGAAATACCTAGAACTATTTTAATATGAAATCTTCTTTATTTAAATATATGCAACTTGTTGTATTTTGTATAGATAATTAATAGAATTTCAATGTAATTGTTCAATTAAATCCTAAGAGTTTCATTTCATTCTATAGGTTTTCCTTCTCATCTTTGGGTGACAAATTTCAAGGTCTAAAAGAAAATTAAACATCACCTTTTCAGTAGAAGTTATGTTTATTTTGATCAATGTAGGTCATTGTTTTAATATACACATGTTCCATGACACCAGCTCTCCCCTCTCCTGCTGAGAAGGTCTGCAGTCTGCAAAGCACATGGCTCATGCAGTTGAGTTGTCCTGGGCTTGAAGCTGTCTTTTCCTTGCACAAATCTCGTGACTTCAAACAAGTTCACTAAGCTATTTTGCAACTTGTTTATGTCTAAAATAAAAACGATAATTCTTACTTTGTAGTGTTCTTTGGGGATTGAACAAATGATGTATATTAAAAGTTTGGTTCATGGTACGTTGTCTTTCAATAAACAGTGTTATTATGGAGATAAATGGTAAATTCCATTCCTCCTAGAGGAGGGGTTATTCCGCCAAGGTCCGTCTGTATTTTCACTAAGCTCTAACTCAAATTTAACATTTCCCTCCATTTTGAATATAGGCAGCAAATTGCATCACATTTGGGAACAGTTTGGGCGTTCCAATTATGGGTTTGTGAAGTATTGCTTATATTTGGATTTACAGAGTATATACAATTCCTATCTCTCTTTGAACTATGGATACTCCATGTTCATGGGTAGGCATATTGTGGGCCTCAGGCCAAATCCAGTCCTCTATCTGTTTTTGTAAAGAAAGTGGTATTAACCCAGTCATCCCTATTTGTTTACTATTGTCTAGGGCTGCTTTGACTGACAAGGGTAAAGTTGAGTAGTTGCCACAAAGCCCTTATGTCCCGTAAGCCTAAAATTTACCATCTCTTCTTTTCAGGAAAAGTTTTCTAACCCCTGAAATGCAAAATGCACCAGTTGCTACGTAGGTCAGATGATTGCTGCTTAATACACAATTCTTTTTCGGGTAGGTGTCGACAGCAAACAAGACATTCAACATCAAGGCTCTATCATGAACCAGCTACTCTGTTAAGTACAGGAAATGCAAAAGTGACCAACAACCCCTAAGGGCTTTCTAGGTGGTAGTGGACATAATAACAAAACAAACAATTGCAATATACAACTGTGATGTAAGTAATCATAGTTGTATCATAAGTACCTGGGACAGCGGTTCCTTCTGAAGTCAAACTTTATGATTGACTTAATTAAACTGTGCTGTTACTAAGCAAGTAGTTCAGGAAATGTACCTTCTATGTTTTTGTCCTCAGAGAATTAACATTTTCTTAAGCAAGCTGAAATTATTAACTCATACTAGCAAGACCCATGGGCCAGTATTCACTCATTCATGCATCGCATGCAACATGGAGTGTAGGTCATGTGAGACCATGGTCTGTAAGGGCAGTGTAGATGGTAGGCAGAGCGCTGAAAAGATCTGGAACAACCTCATGGAAGAGGATTGGGACCAGAGTCAATCCTCATATATCTTGGTTTCTGTATGTCACTATGGAGTTACCACTTTATTGGTCTCAATCAATTTTTTAATGATGGCCTGATTTTGGAGGAAACAGAATTAACACTATATATAACAATATCGACTTTACAAGTAATTTCTTAAGAATTTGTTTCTTTATGACTATATGATTAATTTACTTTGTTATAATCTTTTTCACAGGGAACATCTCCTGACCTTGACTTTAATCTTAAGAGACACTGAGTAACTTATTACATCCTCATCAAAGAACAAAATTTATTGTTTAAGTCTCTGCTCTCCCTGTGCAGATCGTTTATGATTTTATAGATATTTGTCATCTTACCTTTTTTCTTGTGGAAATAAACGAAGACCACTAACAGAAAATAAACAGAGGTGATTTATTCAAAGCTATCTGTTCCAGGGAGTTAGTTACTATTACTTATTTTTTGCAGAAATGCAAAGTCAAGTACAAGTATAAAAGCTTTATAAGGTGATAAAAGAGAAAGCTTCCAGGATTGAAGGTTGTTGGCCTGTTGAAGGCTGTTGACCTGGGGAAGTTGGAGATGACCTAATCAGAAATGAGGCATCCCTTGTGATTGATTTGGGAGCATATGTGGCTTTCTTTTGTTGGCCCTGTGTTAGAAGTAAGAGGACAAAGCAGGGGAGCTGCCAGTCATTGACCAAGTCCTGGCCAACATGAGTTGATTGTGGCAGAGGTTATGATTTGGCTTCCTGGACTGTTAGTTACAGATTGTAGTTCAGAATCGTAATATCATACACAGTCTGACTGTTGTCCCTTTGTTTATTTTAGTCTCTGACTTTCCAATCTGAGTAATTTCAAGTGTCTAGCCCATCCCATCTCCATGACCGTTTCAGTTGTTCTTATTCTGATGATCTTCAGTTTTATTTTTTCTTGAACTTCAGGGGAAAGAGCTGGCCATCTATTACAGGCACATATTTCGTCTACATTTATACATAGCACAGGTGATCAAAATTTTTGTTTTGTTTGTTTTTTCTATATGAAGATGCTGTTTTACCTGTCCTACTGAAACACCATGTTTTGATGGATGTATCGGCTTTTTAATTTAATTTAAAGTTTAGTTTTCCATTTTAACATATAGGGTCTGTAGTGGCTCCCTCTGTTAGTCATGGTTCTCTAGAGGGACAGGACTAATAGGATAGATGTATATGTGAAGGAGAGTTTACTAAGGAGTATTGACTCATGAGATCCCAAGGTGCAGCCCCACAATAGGCCGTCTGCAAGCTGAGGAGCAAGGAAGCCAGTTTAGTTCCCAAAACCTAAAAAGCAGGGAAGCTGGCAGTGCAGCCTTTAGTCTGTGGCTGAAGGCCCGACAGCCCTTGGTAAACCACTGGTGTAGGTCCAAGAGTCCAAAAGCTGAAGAACTAGGAGTCCGATGTTCAAGGGCAGGAAGCATCCAGCATGGGAGAAAGATAGAGGCCAGAAAAGTTAGATAGTCTAATCCTTCCACGTTCCTCTGCCTGCTTTTATCTTAGCCATGCTGGCAGCTGATTAGATGGTGCCCACCCAGATTGAGGGTGGGTCTGCCTCTCCTAGTCCACTGACTCAAATGTTAATCTCTTTTGGCAACACCCTCACAGACACACAAACAGGAACAATACTTTGCATCTTTCAATCGAATCAAGTTAACACTCAATATTAACCATCACACTCCTCATTTTTATTTTGGATTGAGTAGGCAGCTAAAAACCTGTAGTCTAAGTAGAGGTGTTTTTTTTTCTTTGTACACTTATAACTGGTAGAATAATCTTGGGCTATGGCTACTGCTTCCTCAAGGGAGATGTCCCTGCTCCTGACCCTTTTGTCCCCAGGTCATTGTGTGCCTAGGGAAGACATTATTCCTCAGGTTCTGACTGATTGAGGTGGGCATCTCATCCAAGTATGGGGGAGTCTACATGTTTGTAAGTGGTTTATGCCAAGACCTACTGGACCAATCTGAATCTTCTCTTGGAAATTTAAGATGAAAAATATGAAGAGATAGAAGAAGCTGGAATTGGGCTCTGAAACTAATAGGATGCTTCAAGAAAGATCATGAGGTGAAATATGAATCTAAGGAAGGTGAATTTAGGAGGAAACACAAATTATGGCTCGTCAGAAGCCATGATGTAGAGTCAATGTTTGGATAGAAGTAGAAGAAGTCAGAGGGGAGGAAACAGTATAATTAAACTAAAGAAGCAGAAGCACAGAGGAACTGAGACACATAAGGAGTAGAGGAAAACTGAGACTTTTGATGACTTATAATCTTCTAAAGTCTCACCATTTTACATATGTTATACTATAAAAATACATTTATTATCTGACTCCTCAGAATGAAAGAGAATGAAAGATGATGACATAAAGGACTCCATCTGTCTGATTTTCCACTGTATCCCCAATGCCTGGCATATGGCAGATATTAACTAAATTTATGTTAATTAGTATATATTGAATTAATAAATAAGCTTTATAATTTTATGATTCTATACAAGTTATTTGCATTGATTTGGAACTTTACTATTAGCAGATCTCAGTGGCTGGTACAGGCTAAAAGTTTTTATTCTGTAATTTACAAATCATTTTTAAAAATATAGATAAGTTGGAATCCAATTACATGCCTTACTGAGCCCAATATTTAACCTTTTTCATTGACAAAATGTGATTTTATTAACTTTCTTGTCTTTGAGTAATAAGGCAATATATGGACTACCTAGGGGATATACATATTAAGTAGCCTTTCCCAAAACTTTCCTTTTGATAAATTAGTTTAAGTTTTTCTAAGAATAGATTTTTTAGATTGAATATTGAGAATGAAAGGTGTAATTATAAGAGGACTAGACAGAAAGCACTAATAATAACCCAAAGCATGTGATTCTGCATATTAACATAATAATTTCAGAAGCTAAAAAATTAAATTCTACGTTGAGTAAAGTTGAATACGAAAGTACAAATCAGACCATGAATATTGGCAAAATATAACACAACCTTGTTTAAGAAGAAACTCAAATTGTATGTGTCTTTGTGTGTGTGTCTCTGTGTGTGTGTGTGTCTGCACACAAAACTGTAAAATCTGCATTATCTCACCTAAAATATTTTTTAAATTTATCTGTTTTCATATTATTGTATTTTATTACAATATGTGTAGTGTATACTAAGTTAAGGAGAAAAAATGTAAACAAAATGAAAGTCATGAGGAAAATGGCATCTTGCTTCAATCTTCAACTTAAAGTTACTGTTAATTGATTAATACCATTATGTCAAATTTTGTTCATCCTTTCAGAATTTTAGACAAATGAAAAGGGACAAGGTAAGACCAAAGAGTTAAGCACAGAAAGTGATATTGATTAAAGAGTTGAAAGTAAAATCTACCTTGACTAGAACTGAACATTCAGATCCCTCTCTCCAGAGGAAAATTTAATTCCAATCATAATGGTTCCCATTTTGACTAGTTCATACCATGTCAATTAGCCACTTATGACTTGAAAATACCTTTTCTCAGCTGCATTTGACTATCTAAAATCCTACTGAGCATGCTGTTTGGCATGTCTCACTCCTCTGAAATCATCATCTACTTTCTAAACGCCAGAAAATCAGTTTGCTTGTGACTGAAATTTCAAAAAATAGTTTGAGGAAAACACAAAAAGAATCAACTATTTAACGTCTTGTCCTTTCTTCATTGTACAACAGCTACTTCTACCAAAAACAAGGAGTATGTGGATACTTTCTAAGAACTCAAAAATGCGAAAACCAATATCAGAAGTCTGGGTGCATGAATATATGTGCATACATATGTGCAGACTTAATCTCCATAGCCCCCAAAACAGATTTTAACGGGTAATCCCAACGTTCTAATTCAGAAAGGAGAGATAAACAGTTTTGTTTCTAAATCAGTGGTATTACTAGATGAAATGTTTAGTAGAATACTGCACCTAAAATTCAGCAGTACTTTGATCATATCCCATTTAAAAAATCAAAATAATAAGCACATTCTTCTAACAGCAATGAATTCTCCCATTTATTTATTTTGACATACTGATATTTCCATAAACTTGCAAGTGGAAGATAAGCTGTTCAGTAAAAGCCGTCTTTTATATATATATATAGTATACAGAAAATATTTTAAAAGTCTGTTTGTATAACAGATTATTTTGGTACTAACAAAAAATTAAGATACAAAGAATTGGCTAGAATGAAGCCATCACTAAATCAAGATACACAGGGCTTTCCTGCACTTCATTTCAGGAAAAAGAATTCCAAGTAATTCTTACTGTGTTAGAAGAATAAAGTACATTTGTCACAGTATACATTATTGCATTCCCTTAAAGCAGGGACTATTAAAAGTTTTTAAATTAAACAATGTTCAGGCTTACTTCTGTCTGTACATTCTGGAATAATGGTATCACTGGTTACACACAATTCTCTCCTCATGCAAAAAACCCCCCTCCAAAACAACAACAACAAAAACCTCAGTTAGTTGTTTTCTTAAGTGGAAGTAAGTCAAACAAACTAATAACAGCAATTTAATTAGCAAGCTGTAAATTAGGGAGGTATAGAAATTCAGCAGTTAAACTATTTCCTGCCTACAGTACTGCCGTTACTCAATTTATTAGAAGAATTACTAGGCATTGATGGTCAAAATAAGAATTTCAATATTGCAGCAAATGACAGAGGAGTGAGAGTTCCTAATGTTGTTAGAACGTTACTGATCCTTTAAAAGGTAAAGGATTGTGTGCATAAGTGTGGAAAGGAGTAGGAAATAAAAGCAGGAGGTTAAGACAGGTATTTAAAGGGAATGCTGGAATAGCTACATTAGAATATTTATTTCAAAAAAAAACTGCTCTGAAGTCTGCCCAGTGTACCAAAAACATAAAAAACAAAACAAAAACAAAAAACAGAGCCGACATTAGTGCAAGTTTAATCTGACAATTTATTTGTGGCGAATAAAGCTAGTTTGATGAGAAAAAGTTCAGTCCTTTCCTTGCAAACACAAATAAACTCAACAGGAATTTTAAAGGTAGTAGGCCAGAAAATGTGACAGTAACTCTTATAATCCTTTTCAATTAAATAGACAAATGAAGTTGTAGACAAGTGTTAAAATACTATTAAGCCTGAATATTTATCAGTCTATATATCCTGTTGTTCAGTTGGTTTTTGATTAAAAAAACCCAACGCGCTTTATAAGAGCTACCACTACATTTAGAGTGATGAAAATAAATTAGTTCCTCTCCCCCTTAAAGATGCTGTTTAACCTCTAACGCATGAAAAGCTATATACTATCTTATACATATTAGTGAGTGTTTTTACATAAGTAATGCAGTTTTGGACTTATATAGATGTAGTATACAGAAAATATTTTAAAAGTCTGTTTGTATAACAGATTATTTTGGTACTAACAAAAAATTAAGATACAAAGAATTGGCTAGAAATGAAACCAAAAGCAAGACACACAGGGTTTTCCTGCACTTCATTTCAGGAAAAAGAATTCCAAGTAATTCTTACTGTGTTAGAAGAATAAAGTACATTTGTCCCAGTATACATTATTGCATTCCCTTAAAGCAGGGACTTTGATATTACACTGTATTTGTGGTAAAGTACTAGGCACAAGAATATATATCAGTTAGGCATTTTCAGTCTAATCAGTCTCTAAGGTTATCATTTAATTCTTGGCAATATATAATAACTGGTACGCATTTTGGTACCTAAGTCATGAATTGTGGAGAACAAGAAGCAATGCATTATAGTAACAGGGTTTATATGCAACAATTGCAGTGTTGAACAAATCTATGAACTTTGTGATTTGTTTTGCTGTTGGTCACTTGCAGCAGATCCTTAATTTGATTCTTTCGTATTCATGCTTTCTCCATCTGCAGTCTACAACATTTCTTCACCTTCGTCATCATCATGTAGGTCTTTTGAAACTAATTGTCTAGCTAGTTTGATATTGAGTCCTTCATTGTAGTGAAGCTTCCTTTTCATTTCAAATTGTCTTTTTTTCTCACTCTTCGGCTGAGAGGTCCTCCTCTCCACTGCCTGCTTGTTCCCTGAACCCAATACTTTGGTTCCAAACCTTCAGCAGCAGCTAATTTCTTAGCTAAGATATCTGGTACCACGGTTTCAGTGGTTTCTGTATCACTACATGCATCTTCATCATCACCCATTATACCATGGTAAGGAGTGCTTGGTTCATCTATTTTCATTAAACAATAGTCTTTGTCTGCCAGATGATATGTCGCCAGGATGTTCATTTTATCTGACTTCTGACTTTTTTTACTCAGCTCTTCGTCGACACTTCCATGGGGCTGTTCTGACAAGGCCACCATAGAGGAAGTCCTGGATGTCTTGTTCTTCAGGATCCCCTTGATGGGCTGGTGCAAGGCTGCCATTGCCAGGCACATGGGCTGTGGGCTTAGGGTCTGCGAAGAGAAGGGTTGGGCACTAGCAGAGACCTGCAAGCAGCTGTGGAGCCTGCTCAGGGCTAAAGCGGCCACACCTGCACCTGCTGTCTCAGAAACGGCTACCAGAGAGGTTGTCAGGACACAATGACCCTGATGCCAGAGCCAACACTGAACTGTTGGTGGCTCCTCACGTGCCCTTAGCTGCTGGCACTTGACCCTTAACCACCTTCACTTGACCCGTGGCTCACAGGGAGACACTGACCAACAGACTTTAAAGGGTATCATCCTCAGAAAGGATGAGTTAAGTTGTGCTGCAGTAATAAGTAGCCCCAAATCAGCAATTTGCCACATAGTTTCTTTTGTTTGTTTTTTTAATTACACTCTATTTCTCTCATGGCCAGCAGGAGGTTTGTTGCAGTTACTTAGGTATTCAGGCTGCAGAGATTCTGACTTTATATGGCTTTTATGATCTAGGTGCTGCAAAAAAATGTTGCAGTTTGTTTGTTTGCTCTTAGAATTTCTGCCCAAAAGTGATACTTACTATTTCAACTCATGTTTCACCATGAAAGCAAGTTACATGTCCATGCCTAATTTCAAAGGGGAGGGAAAGTAGATCCTACCATGTGCTTAGAAAGAGAAGAAGCAGCAGCTGAATTTTTCTCCAGCTTAATTTAAATTCAGCTTAATTTAATTTTAAATTTTTAAATTTTTTATTTTGTAGAGATAGGGTTTTGTCATGTTACCTAGGATGGTCTTGGCCTCCAGAGCACAAGTGATCTGCCAGCTTCGGTCTCTGAAAGTGCTGGTATTACAGGTGCGAGCTTCCACACCTGACCTCTGAATTTTTCTTAACATCACTGATGACTACCACAAAGGGTAGTTTTTACCTTGGCTATGAATGAAGATCCACAAACAGGGCAGAATGCCTAAGCATAGAAATCCCTGGCAACTTGGTGTTCCCTTTCTGTTGACATACTTCCATTCTTCAGGAAAAAAAAAATTACCCTGTTTGCATTTTGACATGCATGATGTATGATGACATCTAAGGTTGTTCTGCTTATGCCCATCGAGCATTAATTTTTTTAAATGGCTCCTTGATTACATATTGAGTAAAATTCTTTTTCTTTGAATGAGAAAGAAAGAGTGTTGGAAGAAGGCAGGAAAAGAGGCCAAGAGTAACACGAAACAGATGGAAATAATAGAAAAGCAATAACAAAATGGCTAATTTAGACTCAACCTTCTCAATCATTATTTTTTATGTAACTTATATAAACACTGCAATTAACAGGCAGAGCCAAATCTTTGCTGTCTGTAAGAGAAAGCTGAGAAGAGCAGAGATCGGTGCAAAAGGAAACAAATGAATGATGAAGAAAATTAACGAAGTTGAATGTTGATTCAATGAAAACCTACCTTGGCTACCTTGGTGGGCCTAAATTCTGTTTTTTGTCTTTTCAGGCTTATGCTGTTGCCTACAGCTATTACTGGCTTCTCTGCCACTTAGTGGTCACTCACTGACCAGCTTCTCAGACTCTTCCTATGGGCCATGAATCAAAAAATATTTTGAGAAGAAAAGCAATATGCAGATAAATAGGTGCACCTTAAGTACTTCCTTTCTCCTTCAAAATGTGGACAGTCAAGTCTTTAGAATACCTCAGATGCTCTCCAATTTCTTTAAAAGGATTTAAAATAAATTTGGAAGTATTCACAGTGGGAATAATGTCATTCTGCTGCAATCTACTCCATTACAGCCAGAAGATAAAATATCTGTAAATGATTATTGACTAGCACTGATTAATGACCATGGATTTGGCCTTGTTGTGAAAGTATTTTGCATCCTCTAAATACAGGTATGTCTATTGAGTTATTTATAATAGTATTAGTGGTAGTAGTAGTAGTGGTGGTGGTGGTGGTGGTGGTGGTAGTAGTAGTAGTAGTAGTAGTAGTGGTAGCAGTAGCATTTGCAATTTAACTTAATTTTGGATCTGTAATTCATTGCTTAAAATATTTAAGAAATTTAGCTTTACAACTATAGTTTTAAAAATACAGTCATTTTGTATACCAAAAAATGCCTTTCACATCCAGGCAATATAATCAAAGGAAGTAGAAATTGCCAAAACTCTTATAGTGAAAGCTTGAAATAGTTGCTATAATTAATTCATATTTCTATATCTCAGACAGTGACTACCTACCTATTAAAATGTCTGTCTGACTTTCAAGAAGAACTGGATGACTATCAGCAAAATATGATTCAAATGAGAAAAAAAATTAAGCTATACATTTAATCACAGGAAACTTAATATTTTTGAAATGTTTCAAAGTTATGCTTGTAATCCTAAAGCTGCTAAATATATCAAAAACCAAACAAGCATGAATTTTGAAAGGCAGTGTGTCACCACAATGTTAAAAGTCTTTTAGAATAATTGTCTCTGTAAGTAAAAAAATTTTAGCAAAAGGAAAGAATGATAAATTACTATGTGAAACGTATGCTGTTGTTGGTTAGTTAATGAAAAAAAAGCAGCCTACAAGAAATAAAAAAATGCACATTTTTTTTTCTTCAAAAGCCAGCTGTTAAATTGAAAATGCAGCTTCTATTTGATGGTGTCATCAAATCAAGGAAACAATATGTTTCTGTATTAGAGTAAGGAAGTACAGGTTTTTCTCATAGCTTTGATTTTCCAGCATTTTATCTGCAATCATTTTATTCTTAACTCACATACAATTGTTTGGTCTGTCAGTTGGTTGATTGGAGGGGCTCTGTGGCCCCCATCCCAACTCCCTTCTGTGTGCCTTAGCAAGTGATATATCAAAAGGCCTTTTTGGGAGTTAATAACCGACGCTTCTCTTGATTTGCTTCTTTTTGCTGATGTTGTGACCAAATCTTTCAGACATTTGTTTTTATGCTTTTAAATGCAAATTCCAGTCTGTGGGAGAGAACACATTTTGAAAAATTTTGCCCCTTGCTTTGTGATTTGCATATTAGAATGACTCATGGTCTGCATTTCAGATGATTGCTGACCATGATATGCTCTGAACCGTTCCTAATTAAAATGGATGACTTTTACTTCTGGAGTTTTGCTGGGGTTTTCAATATATCCAATTAACTTTTATCTTTGAAGCCAAAATTACAATAAGCAGAACAGTACTCTGGATACTATGTCTGGGCTGTTTGAAAATATTTAGAGATTATTTAGGAAGAGATCATTTGCTTGGTCATGATCTTTCTAGATTTGGCAGAATTTAGAACTTTGCAACAATTTTCAGATTATATACATTCTCTTGAAGTCGTTTTGAGTAAAGATACTTTTCAAGAGTATATTATGGGTCATTAATTAAGCTCCATCAATGAATGTCAGCCTTGAAATCATATTAAAAGTTGATCATTTTTAGGTTGAAATTGTAGCCATTTTTGATTGAAGTTATAGGTTGAGACTATAGTCTAAGGTCACACTGAATACTCATCTACATAAACACTTCATCACCTCCTTTGGGAGAGCAGGCCATCACCCTATCCCTCCCTCATGCATTTTATCATTTTATTTATATGAATATCTAGAAATATTCACAGGCAAATGGCCAAGAAAGTGAGATCCCTAGAACATCAATACTAACATTTCCAACAAAGGAAAAGTCATTCTCATCCTCTCAGAGTGTGTGACTGACTAGAGAGTGTACTTGAAGATAGACGATAACCAGAAAAGTGTTGCAGACTGGGCCTTAGGCACCTCTTTGATGCCACTTCTGCTCTTCTCAGACTCAGGTGTTTGGACACTTGTTCCTGGCTCATTCACTACTAATTGTTCCTAGGGAACCATATAATTTGCCATATAATTCAAAAGAGGTTTTAGAGAAAACGTAGATGCTTTTAATAACTACAGTGCAACCACAGACCTAAACTGGGACTCTGTCCGTAAAGCAAAACCTGTGGCCATCTAAATCTGAGCAACTAACATCCTTCAGCCACCATATCATAGAGACTTCTGTTTGCTCACGTGTAACTGTTATTGGTGCTTCTCTGTTGACTCTGAAGTTTAGTAAGAATAGCAGTCTCAGCTCGGTGCTGTCTTGGTCCGTCAGTGCTGCTATCACAAAATACCTGAGACTGGGTAATCTATAAAGAACAGAAATTTATTTCTCATAGGTCTAGAGGCTGGAAGTCCAAAATCAAGATAATAGCAGGTTTCCTGTCCGCTAAGGGTCTGGTCTCTGCTTCCAAGATGGTGCCTTGAATGCTGAATCCTCACACAGTGAAAGGTGAAAGGGCAAAAGGGCCTAAATAGTTCCCTCCAGCTTCTTAATACAAGCAGAAGTCCATTATTGTGGGTGGGGCTCTTATGGTTTAATTACTTCCCAGAGGCCACACCTTTTAATATTGTTTCATTGGGGGTTAAGTGTGAACATGAATTTTGGACGGAACACAAACATACCATAGCAGAGCCCATGCATGTGCAACTTGGAAGGTGAGAAAATTAACCCCTTTTTGGAGCAAGCCTTTTAGCAATGGGAGTCAGTGGATATTTTTGTTTCTTCTATGAACCGACTATAGTAAAAGCTTCAGAAAGGGCCTCTCAAAAGACAGTAACAAAATATGAACAGTCAGGCTTGCTTGATGTGGAAGTGGTAGCCAGCCAGGAAAGCACTCTTGCATTGTCTCTTCCCATTCCTTTTCTTTCTCAAACTCATGGTGCATGAGATCACACTGCTTAATAAAGCAAAATCACATAGGCTTATGCCTCAGGCTCTGCTCTTTGAGTAACCAGCCTAAGAATATTGAAAACAGTTACTTCTATAAAAACAAATTCGGCACTGTTTTAGATAAATACGTTGAATCCATTTCAGTTGGTGCCTTAGGAAAATAGCTACCAGCTCTTGGGCAATAGGCAGCTGTAAAATTCAGAGGTCAAGGGCATAAGAAAATATGATATAGATATAACAACTAAGGCTCTCAACAACAGAACTCAGTGGCAGCAGACTTGGAAAAGTTCTAACAAAAGTAAAATCTGAGAAAGTGTTTGCTCACCTTGAGGGAAAAATTGGGAAAAAAGAGACATATGAAAATGATGTAACACAGTAAAGCAAATCAAAAGAGGTGTCCCAAATGTAGAACTGCATAGAAATAAAATTTTGCAGGAAGCAGTTGCATGAGGAGGCTGAGGAGCAGAGAATGAATGTGTGCTTTGTGGAAAGCAACACATTTGGAATCCTACACTGGCTTCACTCCTCCTACAAAAATCTCTTGCAGATAGCTGGCTCAAAAACACCCAGTCATATGAATGATATTTTAGAAAAGGGACTAGAACCTTTTATATACAACATCTATACAAAGATGCTACCAGAAGGGGAAGAAAAGAGCAGGAAAGAACACCCGAAGAAGAAGAGAATTCCCCAGAAAATTATTGATATGCGGGAGACCAAAATTACAAAAAATACAATTTTCATTAATTTTAAAGAAATGCCATTTAAAAAAGTATACAATGAGGAAGTGGAACTTGGGGAAGAGATGTAAGAAAGCAAGACAATATTAAACACAGCCTACAGAACTCAGAATAGAAATAAAAACAGCAAACCATCACCAAATCCACACTAAAGAAAATAAATTAAGTAACAGGAATTAGAAACACTCCACCAAAAAAAAAAAAAAAAAAAGAAAAAGAAAGTGTTAAAAAATATTACAGCAACAAAGAGGGAGAGAAAACTAGCCCAAATAACTTTTTATACTTTATTTTTTTAAATGACGCATAATATTTGTACATGTTTAGAGAGTACATGTGATACTTTGTTACCTGCATAGACTATGTCATGATCATGTCAGGGTATTTAAGATTTCCGTCACCTCCAGTACTTGTTATTTCTATGTGTTGGGAACACTTCAAGCCCTCTCTTTTAGCTATTTTGAACAACATGTTTTTGTGAACTATAGTCAATCTACTCCACTCTTGAACACTAAAGCTTCTTCCTTCCATCTAATTGTATGTTTCTACCAGCCTCTCTCTATCCCTCCCCCTGCCACCCACACATCCTTCCCAGTCTTTGGTAAGTGTCATTCTACTCTTTACTTTCATGGGATCAACATTTTTAGCTCCCACATGTGAGTGAGAACATGTGATATTTGTCTTTTTGTGGCTAGCTTATTTCATTTAACATAATGACCTCCAGTTCCATCCGTGTTGCTGCAAATGACATGACTTCATTCTTTTTAATGACTGAATAGTATTCCATTGTGTATATATACTACTTTTTATTATCCATTCATCTGTTGATGGACAGTAGGTTAATTCCATATCTTTGCTATTGTGAATAGTGCTTCAATAAATATGTGAGTACAGGTATCTCTTTTATACACTGATCTCCTTTCCTTTGGATAAATACCCAGTAGCAAGATTACTGAATCATGCAGTAATTCTATTTTCAGTTTTTTTGAAAAACCTCCATATTGTTTTCCATAGTGGTTGTACTAATTTACATTTCCACCAATAAGAATTCTCTTTACATCACCAGCATTTATTATTTCTTGTCATTTTAGTAATAGCTATTCTAACTGGGGTAAGAGGACATCTCCTTGTGGTTTTGATTTGCATTTCCCTGATGATTAGTAATGTTGAGCATATTTTATATACCTATTGTCAATTTGTATGTCTTTTGAGAAATGTCTGTTCATGTCCTTTACCCACTTTGTAACCAGTTGCACGTAATCAGATTATTATTATTTTTTCCTGCTGAGCTTTTTGAGGTCTTTATTAGTCTGTTTTCTTACTGCTATGAAGAAATACCCATGACTGGGTAATTTATAAAACAAAAGAGATTTAATGGACTCACAGTTTCACATGGCTGGGGAGGCCTCACATTAGTGGTGGAAGGTGAAGGAGGAGCAAAAGGATGTCTTATATGGCAGCAAGCAACAGAGCTTGTGCAGGGAAAGTGCTCTTTATAAAACCATATGACTCCTGAGAATTATTCACTATCATGAGAACAGCATGAGAAAAACCTGCCCCCATGATTCAGTTACATCTCACCAGGTCCCTCCCATGACATGTGGGGATTATGAGAGCTACAATTCAAGATGAGATTTGGGTGGGGACACAGCCCAACCACATCAAGTTCCTTGTATATTCTCGATATTGGTTCCTTGTTGGATTAATAGTTTGCGAATTTTCTCTCATTTAGCAGATCATTTCTTCACTCTGTTGATTCTTTCCTTTGCTATGAAGAAGCTTTTTAGTTCACTATAGTCTCATTTATCTATTTTTGTTTTTGTTGACTGTACTTTTAAGGTTATAGAGCTAAAATATTTGCCTAGACCAATGCCCTGAAGTATTCCCCCTAAGTGTTCTTCTAGTGGTTTTAAAGTTTCAGGTCTTGCATTTAAGGTCTTTAATCCATTATAAGTTGATTTGTGTACAATGTGAGAAATAGTAGTCCAATTTCATTCTTCTGCATATGGCTATCCAATTTTCCCAGAACCATTTATGGAAGAGGGTATCCTTTCCCTAACATATGTTCTTGACACCTTTGTCCAAACTCAGTGGGCTATAAATATGTAGATTTATTTCTGGGTTCTCTATTCGGTTCCATTGGTCTAAGTGTCTGTTTTTATACCAATAGCATGATGTTTTAGTTATATATATATGTATGTATTTTATATATATATAAGATTATATACATATATATATAAAATCTTTGTCTGGTTTTAGTATCAGGGTAATTGATCATCACAGAATGAGTAAGGGAGAATTCAATGAATTCTCACATTGAGAAATCAAGGTATAAATTAAGGAGGAAAACCAAAAAATTCTTCAAATAAATAAAAATCAAAATACACTAAAACCAATGAGATACAGCAAAAGCAGTTCTCAGAGTTCCATCAGTTTTTTGGAATAGTTTAAAGAAAATTGGTTTTAGTTCTTCTGTTTATGTTTGGTAGAATTTGGCATTAATGCTATACAGTGCTGGACTTTTCTTTTGGGGGAGACTTTTTTTTAAATTACTGATTTAATTTTGTTACTCATTATTGGTCTGTTTAGGTTTTCTGTTTCTTCCTGATTCAATAGGTAGGTTGTGTGTATCCAGGAATTTATCTATTTCCTCTAGGCTTTCCAGTTTGTTAGTGTATAGTTGTTTATAATAGTCTCTGATGAGCTCTTGTATTTCTGTGATATCAATTCTACTGTCACTTTTTTGTTTCTGATTTTATTTATTTGAGTTTTCTCTCTTTTTCTTGGTTAGTGTGGCTTTCAGTTTGTTGATTTTGGTTACTTTTCAGAAAACCAACTTTTTGTTTTGTTGATGCTTTGTAGTTTTTAAATCTTCATTTTGTTTTTTCTCCTTCCATCTTTATTATTTCTCTCCTTCTACAAATTTTAAGTTTGATTTCTTCTTGCTTTTCTAGTGCCTTTAGGTGCACTGTTAGATTATTTATTAGATCTTTCTGTTTTTTATTGTATGTGAAACTATCCTCTTAGAACTACTCTTACTATTTATCTCACAGGTTTTTATATGGTATATTTTAATTTTCATTGGTTTGAAGAAATTTTTGGATTTCCTCCTTAATTTTTATCTTGACTCAGTGGTCATTCAGGAGCGTAATGTTTAATTTTCATGTATTTGTACAGTTTAAAAAGTTCTTCTTGTTATCGATTTTTAGGCTTATTCCATTGTGATGTGATAAAATAATATATTTTAGATTTTAAAAAAATTTGTTGAGATTAATTTTGTGACATAATATATAGTCTATCTTGGAGAATGTTCCATGTGCTGATGAGAAGAATGTGTATTCTGTAGCTGTTGGATGAAATATTCTACAAATGTCTGTTAGGTCTACTAGATTTAAAGTGAAATTTTAATACAATTGTTTTTTGTTAATTTTTTGTCTAGATGATCTGTCTTATACTGAGAATGGGGTGTTAAAGTCCTTAACTATTATTGTACTAGACTGTATCTCCCCCTTTAGAAATAACATTTGCTTTGCATATCTGGTGCTCTGGTGTTGAGTACATATATGTTTACAATTGTCATATCCTCTTGCCAAATTTATCCCTTTATCTTTTATAATAGCTTTCTTTGTTTCTTTTTATTGTTTTCAATTTAAGTCTGTTTTATCCAATGTAACCATAGCTACTTCTGCTTGTTTTTGGTTTCCATTGTTGTAGAATACTTTTTTCCTTCTTTTCACTTTCAGTCTATATGTGTCTCTACATGTGAGATGAGTTTCTTGTAGACAGCATATAGTTGAGTCATGTCTTTTTTATCCACCAGCCAATCTATATCTTTTAGGTGAAAAGTTTAACTTATTTACATTCAAGGTTATTGTTGACATAGGAGGGCTTGTTTCTGTCATTTTATTAATTGGTTTCTTGTTGTTTTATGTATCGTTTATTTCTTTCTTATTGTTTATCATTGCAGTTTGGCAGTTTTCTGTGGTGGCAATATTTGAGTTCTTTCTTTTCCTCATTTGTGCATTTGCTCTATCAGGTTTTTGTTTTATTTTGTTTGTTTTGTTTTTTTACTTTTATGTGTTTTCGTGATGATAGAGTCCATTTGTTTCCAGATGTAGGACTCCCTTAACCATGTACTATAGGTCCCGTCTAGTGGTAATGAATTTCCTCAGCTTTTTTTTTTTTGTCTAGGAAATACATTTATAAAAGACAACTTTACTGAGTATAGTATCTTTGGCTAATAGTTTTCTTTTTCTTTCAGCACTTACAATATCCCATCTCGTTCTCTCCTGGTCTGGTTTGTGCTGAGAAATATTCTGTTATTCTGATAGAGCTTCCCTGACAAGTGACTAGACATTTTTCTTTTGCTCTTTTTAAGTTCTCTTTTTGTCATTCACTTTTGAGAATTTGACTATAATGTGCCATGGAGAATATCTTTTTATCTATTTTGGAATCTCTTAGTTGCCTATATCTGTTTACATATCTTGTCAGACTTGTGAAGTTTTCAGCTATTATTTTGTGAAACAGGTTTTCTATTTATTTTGTTTTCTTTTTGCCTTTTGAGACACCCAAAATTTGAATATTGAGTTGCTTTACTGTGTCCCATATTTCATGTAGGCTTGATTCTTTTTTCTGACTGGGTTATTTTAAAAGACCTGTATTTAGGTTCTGAAATTATTTATTCTGTTTGAGCTAGTCTATTGTTGATGCTTTTGAATGTATTTCATGTTTCATTCAGTTAGTTCTTTAGTTCCCAAAAATCTGTTTGGTTCTTTTTTTACATTATCTATTTCTTTGGTAAATTTTTCATTTACATACTAAATTGTTTTTCTGATTTCTTTGTATTGCTTTTCTGAATTGTCTTGTATCTCACTGAGCTTATATAATATCATGACTTTGAATTCTTTTTCCAAGATTTAATAAATCTATTTCTCATTGAAACCTATTGCTGGATAATTATTGTATTCCTTTGGAGGTGTCCCATTTCCTTGCTTTTTCATATTTCTTGTGTCCTTATGTTGATATCTGCACATCAGGTATAACAATCTCTTCTTCCAGTTTTTTTAATTTGTTTTTGTAGGGGAGGACTTTTTCCTGAATATGTATCTATGGTGTTGATAGGGTAGGGCACTTTGACTTGATTGCAGATATGTGCAGTAGTGTCATCTACATATGTTTTTTTTTTGGCTGTAAACAGCATCCATGATGTCCGTGATTTCCTTGGTGTCTTGTTGGTACTGAGGAAATTCTTGGTAGAGGCTGTGGTGAAGTTTTGCTGGGTACTGGAACATCAAGGTGGTCTAGACCTCAGGCCCCAGTCGTAGCCCAAGCCTGCCTGTCTTTTGGCCCAAGGGTAGTGTATACTGGAATTGGTGTTAGCAGGTTCAAGTGGGCCAATTATTGGGCTTTCTCAGGTTCCAGAAGTTGTAGTGCTAGGCTGGGCAGGTGGACAGGTCCTCAAGCCCCTGGGCAGTGAACATGATGTGGCCAAGGCTAGGGGTGGGGTGGGGCAGGGAACAATCCTGTAGCTCCAAAGTGGTTCGTCCTGGTTTTGGCATTGGTTATGATGGGCTGTGCTGGCCAGTATGAAGGCCCACAAGTGGCATGTGTGAGTTAATGCCAGCTGGTGTGTTAGTGGCAGGTTGGGTGGGCCCATCCTCACGACCCTGGGAAGATTGTTTAGCACCAGTGGTGGTGGATGGTACAGGGTGATCCCCAGGATCTCAGATGATATGCTTGGGTGCTATGGAGCAAGGGTGAGTAGAGCTGGTCTGGTCAGGCCTGTCCTGAAGAACCCTCATTGATTCATGTGGGACTGGCTGTGGTAGGCAGAGACAGGGTGATCCCCAGGTCCCTGTCAAATGCTTAAATGAGAGCAACAGCATCTGCACTGTGGCCTTGCTGGAGAGGAGAGTGGAGCTGCTTTCAGTGGCAGCAGCTGTAAACAAGCAGCTAGCAGGACACATACTTTGACCCCAGTTAGTGGCTACAAGCATAGCAGCCTTTCCTCGGGGCACTTGTAAATGTGATGTGACCCTGCCAAAAAGGGCTCTTGGGTCATTGTCAGTGACTTTTGCTTTAGACCTTGTGGCCGCAACCAGCAGGAACACCCAGCTGCACTTGGGAGCTGTCACTGGAGCACCAGGGATGTCAAGATGCAGGGGCTTATAGGCCCTAGAGCAGGATGTAGTCTGGCGGGGGCTGGGCTTTCAAAATGGCGCCTTGCTGTAGCTGCCCAGGCCTCAGGGTGTGTAGGACCCAGAGTGAGCTCTGTCTCAGGAGCAATGCCATTGTGCAGTCTCCAGGCAGTCCCATGTGTGAATCTCGGGCCTCACCTGGGACTCTTACGGCTGAAATCATTGGAGTCCATGGTGAGAATGTGGATCACTGATAGTCACTCATTTAACCTTTCTCGTGTTGGAAATCCTTTCCAGGCTCTCAGTCAGCCCCAGCCAAGCAGGCTGCCTCACTTCCTTCTCCTTTTTTGCCTTAAGTATTTCCTATCATTTCTCTGTTGAATTCCAGCAGTCTCTTTTAGCTGATCTGCTCAAAGTGTGATTATCCAACTCAATATTTTGGTTCTTCTTTTTCCCAAATATTTGAACATAGTATTTTGACTATATACTTCAGATTGAAGATAAAAATAGATATGCATATTGAATTTTAGTCACTTTGTTTTTCACAGTCGTATGGGTTAGTAGTTCTGAAACAACTTCTGGGCATTTCAGGATTAAGCAAATAATAAATATATTGAGGCTAATAGGTCTCAGGTTTCTCCCTGTTGGAGAACTGAGTTAACAAGTATGTGGAGAGCGGACATTAAGATGAACACTGTGGTATGAAGTGGAATTGGAGGTTTCTGTATAAATTCATAATTACACACATGCATATGTCATTCATACATTTCCTAGCTTTCCCTCCTGAAGGGGCCTGGGAATATGCCTTGGTACCAATGAGCACCCAGATCTTGGGTTCTAAATCCCACCCTCTAATAAAATGTCTTGGAGAAATGGCTCCTTTAGAGAAAAGGCAGATCCAAAGGTTGTGGCAAGTAAAATACAAGGTGAGTAATAGAATATCCTTTGTACCAGTAAGTAAAAAAGTGATCAAAGAATGTTGAGACGTGCCACAAGGCCCCAGGAGCCAAATTGCAAAGATATTACCACTGGTCAATGTGCAGAACGTGCAGGTTTGTTACATAGGTATATGTGTGCCTTGGTGGTTTGCTGCACCTATTGACTCATCCTTTAAGTTCCCTCCCCCTCACCCCTAGCCCCCAACAGGCACTGGTGTGTGTTGTTCCCCTGTGTCCATGTGTTCTTAATGTTCAACTCTCATTTATGAGGGAGGAAATGCAGTGTTTGGTTTTTTGTTCCTGTATTAGTTTGCTGAGGATGATGGCTCCCAACTCCATCTATGTCCCTGCAAAGGACATGATCTCATTCCTGTTTGTGGCTGCATAGTATTCCATGGTGTATATGTACCACGTTTTCTTTATCCAGTCTATCAATCATAGGCATTTGGGTTGGTTCCACGTCTCTGCTATTGTAAATAGTGCTGCAATAAACATAGATGTGCATGTATCTTTATAGTAGAATGATTTATATTCCCTTGGGTATATACCCAGTAATGGGATTGCTGGGTCTAATGGAATTTCTAGTTCTAGATCCTTGAGAAATTGCCATACTGTTTTTCACAATGGTTGAACTAATTTACATTCCTACCAACAGTGTAAAAGTGTTCCTTTTTCTCTGAAACCTTGCAAGCATCTGTTGTTTCTTTACTTTTTAATAATCACCAGTCTGACTGGCGTGAGATGGTATCTCATTGTGGTTTTTATTTGCCTTTCTCTGATGATCAGTGATGTTGAGCTTTTTTCCATATGTTTGCTGGCTGCATAAATGTCTTCCTTAGAGAAGTGTCTGTTCATATCCTTTGCCTACTTTTTGATGTGTTTTTTTTTTAATGTAAATATGTTTAAATTCCTTGTCAATTCTGGATATTAGGCCTTTGTCAGATTTCAAAAATTGTCTCTCATTCGGTAGGTTTTCTGTTTACTCTGATGATAGTTTCTTTTGCTATGCAGAAGCTCTTTAGCTTAATTAGATACCATCTGTCATATTTTGGCTTTTGATGCAAATGCTTTTGGTGTTTTTGTCATGAAGTCTTTGCCCATGCCTATGTCTTGAATGGTATTGCCTAGGTTTTCTTCTAGGGTTTTTATGGTTTTGGGTTTTACATTTAAGTCTGTAATCCATCTTGAGTTAACTTTTGTGTAAGGTGTAAGGAAGGGATACAGTTTCAATTTTTTGCATATGACTAGCCAGTTTTCCCAGAACCATTTACTGAATAGGACATCCTTTACCCATTGCTTGTTTTTGTCAGGTTTGCTGAAGATCAGATGGTTGTAGATGTGTGGTGTTATTTCTGAGGTATCTGTTCTGTTGTATTAATCTATATGTCTGTTTTGGTACCAGTACCAGGCTGTTTTGGTCACTGTAGTCTTGTAGCATAGTTTGAAGTCATTACTGATCAATTCTAGAACAATTTAAGCCTCAAAACAAATAATTATAGAGAAGAATTATTATCTATGAAATAAAATGAGAATCCATCAATCACTGATATAGATAATTAATAAGATATCCTCCTTACTGTAGAATAAAGGAAGAAAATAAAGAAATGTAGAAGGAATGATAGAATTAGGAAATCATCACAAGGCAGTCATTATAGAAATAATTGATTCAGGTCAACATCAGTGAGTAAAATGTGAGTCTATGTAAGTATCTTGTTTACATCAAAATTTCTCCCCTCAAGATAATAACAAATTAAAAAAGGAAAAAATAATCACTTTATGGCAGAGAAACATTTCACGCATCATATTCCCAACAGGATTAAAATTACCTTTTGGAGAAATAAAGATCTAGTATCTCTTGCTATGATGCCCTGAAAAGATCACAACATCACTTCTGAGGTACTGCGCTATCCTTTTTATGGTTATTTTAGAGTGTAGTCCTTCTACTTACAAAGGAAAAGTTACCTGTAGAACAGACAGGTCCTGTAGGAGGATTCCAGAAGAAGGTATTGTTATCAAAGTAGATGACAGATTCATGTGCATTATGGTCCCTGAAGACCTTCCCATGGGGCAAGATGTGGAGGTGGAAGACAGCCATGTGGACGATCCTGATATTATGTAGGCCTAGGCTAATATGTGTTGGTGTCTTAGTTTTTTACAAAAATGTTTATAAAGTAGAAAATAAAATAAGAAAATTTAAAAATAGAAGAAAACTTATAGAATAAAGATAAAGAAAGAAAATATTTTTGTGAAACTGGACCATCAATGTGTTTGCGTTTTAAGCTAAGCATTATTACAAAAGAATCAAAAAGTAAAAGTGTATAAAGTAAAAAGTTAGAGTTTATTGTTGAAGAAAACGATTTTTATAAATTTAGTATAGTCTATGTATAAAGTCTACAGCAGTGCACAGCCATGTCCTAGACTTTCACATCCACTCACCACTAACTTGTTGACTTACCCAGCACAACTTCCAGTCCTGCAAACTCCATTCGTAGTAAGATCTCTATGTGGATATGCCATTTTAATCTTGTATACTGTATTTTTACCAAACCTTTTCTGTATTTAGATACACAAATACTTAGCATTGTGTTATAATTGCCTACAATATTCAGTGCAGTAACATGCCATACAGGTTTGTAGCCTGGGAGCAATAGGCCACATGATGTAGCCCAGGTGTGTAGTAGGCTGTACCATCTAGGTCTGTGTGAGTGCACTCTGTAATGTTCACATGATGAAATCACCGAAGGACTTATTTTTCAGAACTTATCCCAGTCATTAAGTGGTGCATGATATATTAGAAAGGGAGGAAGATAAGGATATAGATGTCTTTTTAACTGTAGAACAAAAAGATAAGGAGATAAAAAGAGAAAAGATTTGAAATTCAAGAACATCAATCCAGAAGGTTATCCTACTAGTAAGAGTTCTAGAAACAGAAAACAAAGAAAATGTAGGGGTAATAGTTATCAAAAATGCTAAGAAGAATCTTTCTCAAAGACAAAAAGTGGTATCTCTTTAAGACAATAGTGACACGTACCAGGTCGTGAAAACAGATCCCTAGGGCTAAGGCAATTAGAGAGAAATCCTATATTTTGTTCCCTGATATTTAAGTAAAATCTGAAAATGTCTAAGTGTAAAGATGATCTGGATCATTTCAAAGGTAAACAGGACAACAAGCTCAGGAACAAAACAGTGTGCATAAGACCAAACTATCCTAGGTCCACCACTCTTATCAAAATCCAAATTCCAGGTCCCAGAAATTTCCAAAGTTGTCAGATGAAACAACTCCACAATGATAGCGGTATGTCACAGGGACACGGGAGGGTGTTAACTGAAAAAACTGCCAATAGTCAAAGCTGGAACAATTCAAACAAGAAAATAAAGTACTATTGGATTTTAATTCAAAGTGTAAAATAAGTACCCATGAGTCCCTGATGATTTAACTATTCCTAATAATGTATGCAGATATTTTGTTCTCAAAGAGGTGGAGGATAACTCCTCACCTTTTCCTGTGGGCTGCACATGGTGGCTTCCTTCTCAATATTACTGCAAGAAAAGGGGGAAAAAGTGTAAGTTGGTAGTGGAGAAACCTGACAAACACGACTTTGGTTAAGAGCAAGGCTAACTTCAGCAGCAGTAAACCATGCTCACCGTATGCATCCTTGATATGATGTGGTGAGAATGACACTTTATCTCTATAGTCCTACTCCCCAGATCCCAAAATGCAACTCTGATTCATTAAGAAAACATTAGCCAATCCCCCACTGACGTTCTATAAATACCTATCAAAGCTGTCAAGGTCATCAAAAATGAGAAAAGTCTGAGAAACTGTCATAGCCAGAAGGAACCTGGGGAGATGTGATGATTAACTGTAATGCGGTATCCTAGGTAGGATCCTGGAACGGAAAAAAGGACATGAGGAAAAACTAAGGAAATCTGAATGAAGCATACACGTCAGTTAATAATAATGTACCAATATTGGGTCATTAATTGTGACAAATATTCCATAATAACTAATAATTTTAGTAATGGCGACACTCGGTAGGAAATCTCTGTACTATTTGTATTTTTCTGCAACTTTCCTATCATTTACAAATTTTATTTAAAAAAATTCAAATCCCATATCCTGCCTTGGATTGCTCCCCTCTCCAACAGGGTGGAGGAGCCACACCTTCCTGTCATGTCTGTTCCCTGAACTCTGCCACCTTATGGGACAGACTCAGTTTTTTGTTGCTATTGTGTCCTGCACGCACCATTACTCAGCAGGAAATTCAAAGGACACTAGGATTAGGCTCATTTCTGTATATCTGTTGATGCTCCTAGATCCCAAATCCTCTCCCAAATCCCTAGAGGTCTAATTATTTATTCTTAACCTGTTGCCGCCTTGCCAGTCCTTCAGCTCCCTCTGACCATAATCACCCAAGTTCCTGGTCTCTTCTTTGACCTCCTTCCTGGCTCTCACAACCTGATTTATTATTCCTGAAGTAGAAAGAAAGCACGTCAGTTTTGGAGGGAAACTTAGACCGTATATTTAAGTCCTTTCGCTTTTTAAGAAAACCAAAATCCAAAAGTCTCATAGCTAGTCTTGACACCAGAGGCAAATCGAATTTTATTTTTAAATCTTTTGGAGTATATGTAAGATAAAATATTTACCTAGTTTCTTTTCTTTTGGTTTCTAAAGCTCCTACATTCAGAAGAAAAGTGAGTCTGTATTTGATTCATTAGTTAATGCAGCAGAGTGTAAAAAATAGAATTAATTTTGACTTTTAAGCCTTGGTCTATATTTACCTTTAGACACAGAAGCCACATTTTTCTTTATGGAAATGAGCTTCAGAATATTAGGCATTTGAATGAATTATTGACCATGTTATCTCCTTTTAGATGATATGGTAGTAATTTGTAGAAGCAATCTCTAAGAAAGCAATCTAAATTTAGAGTTGTGCTTTGGGTAAGATGTTGCAGGCTCTGAAAATAATATATTTATTTTGGAGCTGTTGCAAATTGTCCCTTGACAATTCCAACAATCATAATAAAAACGGGGACATCTCTGAAGATAGAGAACAGGTCCAGAGGTATGGAAATTTTGCCTCCTCTGACTGGTCATATAAAAATATCCATGCTGACAGTGTGTTATTTTTTCTTTGTCAATAATCATTTTAGGCCTTTTAGACTGAAAAAAGAAGAAGAAATAAATTTGTATCTTGCTGAAACATTTCTACTAAATACCAGGATGCATTTAAGAAGTGGAAACATACATGGGATTTGAACATATCACACACAAAAAATTAGGATGACTATAAAAAATACTGATATTTCTCTTCACTTTTCAGTTCCAAAAGTCTATAATGTCTGAAGTTTACTCTAACTCCCACCAAACAGTAGAATGGAATAATGATCACTCAAATTTCAAAGAAAAGCACATTTGCACCTCCCAACTTTCTGTTACTTCTTTTGCTATCTAGCATCAAGAAAAAGTTATTTTGAAAATTGTAACCATTTCCTAGAGTTGACCCAGATCATTCTTCCAGTGAATCCATGGATCAGATACTATACAGCCATGAGAATGAACAAATAATTGCTGTAAGTGACAGGTCGGATGAATCTCACAAACATCATGTTGACTTAAATGAGCCAAACGCAGCACATACTGTATGATTCCATTTATATAAGGTTTATACATAGGTAGAACTAACCCATGGAATCAGGATATAGTCATCATTGGGGGATCATTACTCACCCCGCATATCCAAAGCGAGGGCCTCCTTTGGATCTTGTAGTGTTCTGTTTCTTAAGCTAGGTGCTGGTTACACAGTGTGTTATTTTGGCAAAAATTAGTTAAGCTGTTTATACTTATGACATGGATACTTCTTTCTATTTGAGTATAACATACTGCAATAAAACGTTTGTTTAAGAAAATCAGTCTGAATCCCAGCAACTCAGGAGGCTGAGGCAGGAGGATCACTTGAGCCCAGAAGTTCAAGGTTGCTTGAGCTATGATTGTGTGCCATTGCACACTAGCCAGGACAACAGAGTGAGTCCCCAGCTCCATAAAAAGAAAGAAAGAAAAAATCAGTCATCTGTCTGAAAATCTTTGCCTCAAGATAGATGATTTTTAACCTGTGGTTCTCAGTAAAGCCAATCTGCATTCCATCCAAGAAACTTAAATTATGACTAAAAATGCACGAAAAGGTTTGCCTGGATTTTAAGATTTTTCCTTTAGACATTAGCTATGGCATAAATGATGATGAGGGTCTTTGCTACGCAGTGATCTGAGGAAGCTACTTGCTCCGAATTTTAGCAGTTCTAAGAATCTCACTGTATTCTTTTCTAATATAGTGTGTTAAAAGCATTTTAGATGTATTGAAGTCAGGGACATTTTGCATAAAACTTAGAGAACTGAATCTTGATTGTGTAGAAATGCTACTGTACTATGGACCTTATTCATTTCTAGTTCAACCACAATGAAATTGCTTTGTAGTTACACTATTTTCTTAAGACAACAAGCCAAATATATAGAACAAGAGAAGGGCGAAAGCATTTTACCGTGTTTTCACTATGTTGATTTCTTAGAACCTATACAACACTTGCCATGAAATTCACCTTAGCAAGAAGTTACTATTATCTTGGAGACATTATATTTTTTCATTAATTCGACTCAAGCTTCCTTAAAGCATATAAGTGCTGCACAAAGAATGGAAGTTTTGACTTGACATGGTAGTGAATAAAACTGATATTAGCACAAATGGTTATTTAGAGCTAAAAATAGTTCAGATTCTCTATCATTTCAATTTTTAAAAGAAAGGCATTGAAAATTGATCTTGAAACATAGCATTTAGTATAATTACGCAGTGTGCATGTTTTAGCACACTTTGAAAATACTGACTGGATATCCTGGGAGCTCTTATCACAGTAGACCACAGCACATTCAAAAATCTGTCTATCATTTGGTTGTTGCTATAGCAACAACCTAGTTCCTGCTGGAGAGAACAGGATCACTGCACTGGCTCCCACAGAACTATAAGCTTGCTTTTCCCCATTGTCCAGCTGTAAGCTGCCATTTCGGCAATATGGGATGGGGGCACACAATATCCTATCAGCAAATGCGGTTCTAGTGGATGTGAATGGAGGCAAAGTCTATTTCAATGCCTCTTGTTTGTTTGCCTATGAGTTATGTAATGATACTGACCGGGTAGACGCCTGGTAATTATTTTTGATGTGGTGGTGTTTGATCAAGTTTCCATATTAAGAGAAGCAATTTGAGATAATTTAAACATAATTTTCACTCTTTCTCTGCCACTGGAAATCTTATGACCATCTCCAGGCTGTCAGAAGACTCCTTTACGCCTGTAGGGGGTTTTGATGCTACCAGTGGAAATTCCCGCTAATGCTCTCCAGATGGGATGGGCTGATGGTGGTTTCCAGGCAGGAAACCTCCTCTGAGTGGTTCGGAAGAGGCCCTCTTTGGCATTCCTGATTCTGGCCTGATTCCTCCCATGTTTTCACATGTGGCTTTAATTCTGTGACTCAGAGCACCAGAAGTATGGCTGTCTAGCATCCTATTTAAGAGCTCAGGGTCATAGACCTGAATAAACCCAGGACGCATCACAAGTTTCTCTTTAGAGTTTTATAGATTCTTGCCTGTTAAGTATTAGTTAAAAAGTAGCCAGGAGAAAGCGCTGACAGTGGAAATGAATCTCTGTATCATAGATCTATGCTTTGTGATTATTTTTTCTCCTTTTTAATTTTCTATAAACATGCCAATTTCATAATATAAACTAATTATATCATTTTCTTTAGATTATCTTAACTTTAAACTTCTGATCTTGAAATAATTTTAAATTTACAGAAGAAGTTGCCAAACTAGAACAAACCTCATCACATAGTAACACTTTATGTACCCACAGTACAATAATTAAAACCACCTTTATTAACTGGAATTCTACAGTAAGAAGGAGCTTTTCCCTCCTCTCATCCATCCATCTCTATTTACCCAACCAATCAATCAATTAATTTATCTCTATCTGTCCATCTATTTATATTTGTCTATCTATCTGTATATCTTTGTATCCACGTAAGTATCTATATGTATGTATGTATGTATCTATTATCTATCTATCTATCTATCTATCTATCTATCTATCTATCTATCATCTATCTATCTGCTACCACCTTTCTTCATATCAGTATAGACTCATGGACATCTGTTTCGTTCTATGGATTATAATTCATTTCTGTAATTACTTTCATGCTCAAATTTCCCCAAATTTGGATGTTGGGAGCCCTTTGAGCTGCCGCCTGTGTCTTTTGCTACATCTGCATCGTTGTTTGTGCATGTCCTTAGTCTCTGGCATCTTAAGATGCTCCAGGCTCATTCTGTACTTTCCCTGCCTTAGACCTGGAATTCAGTAATTACCCTGAAGATCCCTGGTTTCTGTTGTTGGAGAACATATTTCTAAAACAAAATCTGACTATTAGGGGAATTACATTCTGTTTTTTAAAAATCTATCAGAGAAAGCCTTATGTTCTCACCATTTTTCTTGCCATTAACAAAAATTACGCTTTAGAACTGGAGGTTTTATTTAAAAACTATATTTTCAACAGAGAGTATCACATTTTTTTGAGAACATCTTTACTACTTCCTTTCTGATTATAAAAGTGATATATGTACATTGTGGAAATTTGTAAAATACAAAAAGATGCAAATGAGGAATAAGTTCCCATTACCAGGTGCTAATCACTGTGTTTTTAAAAAATTACTTACTTTTTTCTTCAGATTTTAATACATTAAAAAAACACAAAATTCTACTGTATAAGTTACATATTTTTAATATTTACCATGTTATTAAATATTTTTCTAAGATGTTCTTCTAATGGGTGAATAATATTACATTGTATAGACCCTATTTCTTAGAAATGTGTGATGTTTTCTAGTATTTAATCTTATATGTAATCTGACAGATATCATATACAGAAATATTTGGGCTCATCTCTTTATATCAGAGACCACATTTTAAGACAAAAATTATTTTATTTTTTCATAAACTGTCTTATAAGCAGTGTTTTTATTTTTGTTGTTTTTGATTTTTGTTTTTGTTTTTGTTTTCAGACAGAGTCTCACTCTGTTGCCCAGCCTGGAGTGCAGTGGCATGATCTCAGCTCACTGCAACCTCTGCCTCCCTAGTTCAAATGATTCTCATGCCTCAGCCTCCCAAGTAGCTGGGACTACAGGTGTGCACCACCATGCCTAGCTAATTTTTGTATTTTTAGTAGAAACGGGGTTTCACCGTGTTAACCAGGCTGGTCTCAAACTCCTGGCCTCAAGTGATCCACCCACCTCAGCCTCCCAAATTGCTGGGATTACAGGCGAGAGCCACCGCGCCCAGCTATAAGTGGTTTAATATCTTTTGAATTTGGGGTAGAAGCTTTCCAGAATGTCTGATATCTCTAGCCTGTGCTTATCAGGACAGTTACTACACACTACAACATTAGTTTTAGTTAAGATGGCTGATTCAACTTTGGTAAGTACTGAAAGCATTCTCTTCCAGATAAGAATTTCACAATTATTGTTCATGAAATAAATTGATAGCATTGTGGATTTTACTGTCCGTTCCTGACAAATTTCTCAATGGTGAGACATTTTTTCAATCATTAAAATATCCCTGAAATGGGACTTCTGCAGGGAAGAGACCGAGGTTCCGAGTTGATGGGACTTGCTCAGGGTCACACATTTGGACATTCCACAGCCGGGAGTTCAGCCTTCAGGAAGTAAATAAATGGGTGGCGTTGACGTTACCCATACTTGAAACCAAGTTTTATACAATTAAGTATTTAAAGGAGTGTTATGAACTTTAGGTGCTATAGGAATTTTAAAGAGAGAGTGGTGTATGGATTGCACATTTGTGGATGACTTCCTGGAGGCAGTTGAATTTATGGCCTTCCTGAAAGACAATTCGACTTTTCCAGGGCAAAATTGCCAGTATTTGTATCATCACAGTAAGAATTCGACAGGTAAAAAGGAATCTTGGAGAAGATTTCGTGAATGGAGAATGGGGGAGTAATATTGAAGAATTTCTTAGGTGATGAGCCTGGTAAAAATGATCTATGATTTATTCTCTAAACAATTTTACTTCAACCTGAAAAATTTGTCGAAAGATGTGTAAGCCACAACCAAACATCAAATCCTGAGTCCAAAGCAGCGTTTTCTTTTCTCCTCTAACAATGAAAACTCAACTAAGATCTGAGTTATTAAGAGATTAGACTTGACGTATTGTCATATGAATGCTTGGAATGTGATTGAATACCTGTATACTGTGAAGAGTATATTTATTGCCATCAGTTGGTATATGAGTTAATATTCATTTTGCCCACTTTTTTATTTCTTAAAATGTATGTTGTTGGGAGGAAAATACCTCTAAAGGTTTTCATAACACATTCTATATTCTCTGAAAATGGATGCATGCAACTGATAGTGTATGAAACTCCATGATTATGCACTTATATATATTTACAGGCCATTGCTCTTCCAAATATTGCTGAGGCAAAAATAGATGCAGGCTGAGAGCTGAGTGATGGAAGTCGCGTGTCACACTTGACTACTCTTACTCCACAGAACATATCTTGGTGTGAACTTTATGCAGCCGTAACACAAAGTGGATGAACTGCTATCTTCTTGTGTGCCTCTGAGAAAGTTAGGTGGTTCACTTGCTAGGGAGAGGGAAGAGGAGCTACAGGTACCTCTTCTGTCTGGGGGCTTGGAATCCTTTCCTGGACTTCAGAGTGGGTGGGAAGTCTGAAGTTGATGAAGCCCTTAAAGGTGTATGCAAACTTAGACAAGTTCAGTGAGTGTGGTGGTGGGGAGGAAAATGAATCGCATTCACAAAGCTGTGTGTGAGTCCAAATAGAGGAGGAGCCACAGCTCCTACAAAATCTTGTACACATGGTCTGTGTGAGGTTCTGACAGTTCTCTTGTCTTCTCTTATCTCAGCCTGGCATCCCTCTAACTCCTACCCACCAGCTCCTGAACTTACACAATTGAAACAGAAATAAGTCTGTGGCTCCTGTCCTCTAAGTGCTTATACTCTGGGATAGAAACAGCCACATGAACTCATCATTTCAAGAAATGGTGCTAGGTGATGAGATAAGGGTTTGTGTTGGGGGCAAATTCCTGAAAAGACAAAAGATAAAAGGCATTTCCTTCTTTACATGCTATGCTAGCTTTCATTTATGTATATTTTTACTTGCAGTGATTAATGAGAGGGAGACTTCCTCTTTGAGGGCATGTTGACCCACACAAATATCCAGATATCTGCCTTAGGGAAGCAGAAGAGACAGATTCCAGGGGCTCTTACAGAGGAGTCTGGCTTCCAGAACAACATGGGGCCCACTCTGATTGGCTCAGAGGCAGACAGTACTGCGTCTGCAGGTTGAAGACCTCAGTCCCGTGTCTGGGTGAGCAGGGCTGGTCTGAACTGACAAGTGCTAATTACTGCTCGATTGTTTGTCATTCTGAACAGACACCAAATAGAAGATGAGACTCTGCACACCCAGAAACCTTCTCCTCAACTCTAATTAGCTCCTCCAGAGGAGAGTCATATCAGAGCCAGAAAATCAATCCCTGGGCCTGATTCACACCCGCTCCTTGGTGAAGCTCTGGGGAGGACAAATCCACAGATTATATTTTTATGAGAACAAGTATCGCTCCAGTGGAACACAGAGGGATACAGTATGAACTACTGGATCTGTTCACAATGTGCATTAGAATAAAAACATGTCATTTGAATGAACGAATGTTCTTTGTTCAAGTGTTTAGATAACTGTGGTTGGGATTTAAGCACTTAATAGCATGCACTGGAGTCACAGGTGTTCTGATAAGATTAAGTCTCAGCTCCATGGAGATCAGATGCTGTTGTGGATTCCGTGGCACGTCACCCAGGACGCGTGTGCTGATACCTGGTGTGTTACTGCTGACAGCTCACAGCTCAGTCCCCCTCCGAGAACTGACACAGCTGAAGGAATTCAGCTCACCTACAATTACGCCCAAGGAAATAGCATGTGATCTACGGTATGATAGATCAATTGGCGTGGCTGTAAAGGGCTTTTTCCTGTGCCTCTGTTGGGACACCTCTGCAGGGCCATCCCGCTCCAGAGCTCCCTGTGGAGCCTCCATTTCAGTTGTATCACAGCCCAATCTCTCCTTCTAGCTGTTCTTGCCTCCCTCACCCGTACAGGAGTTGTTCCTCTGCAAACTGCCTGCTCAGCCTCCTGCATACCAATCTCAAAGTCTGTTCCCGGGGAGCCCAACCTGCAACAGATGCTCTGGGATCAAGCTGTTGAAAATGAGAGGCTGCCACCAATTGTTGATGTTGGCAGGCTCAGTGGCGTCACTGATGCCACTGGCTGTTCTTGCCTTCCAAGTATTGTCTAAGGGAGTGATTTTCAACGAGGGGTGATTATGTCCTCCAAGAGGCTTTTGGCAAAGCCTGGTGATCGACCTGCTGGTTACAACTGGTAGAGGTGAGGGAGTGCTACTGGCATCTAGCATGGAGGGTCCAGGGATGCTGCTAAACATCCCACAAGGCACAGGGCATTCCCCTATAACAAATAATTATCCGTCCCCAAATGTCTATAGTGCCAAGGTTGAGAAACACTGGTCTAGGGGATTGCAATGAAACAACCTTAGTAAGAGTTTTCTAGACAGATAATTCCCAATGTGAACTACCTGTGAGGCCAGTGATTCTAGACTCAGTGTGTCTGAATCTCCTGTGGGGGCTTTAGACGGTCTAGACACCCATTGCTGGGCCCACCCGCAGACTTTCTGATTCAGTAGACCTAGGGATTATGGTGGGACCTGATAACTTTCATTTTAAACAAGTTCCGGGCAATATTGGCTCTGTTGGTCTGGGGAACTCACTTTGAGAAGCCTTGTGCTATGCTGGGCTGTGGCTGTCTTACACCTGAAGTCTAAGATGTCATCAAAGGTGCATGCCTCTGGGCTGGGATGAGCAATGCTTCTCCTGCTGACTTTGCCCAAATGCACCCACATGGCTTTGAGTTTCGTTTTCTTCCATTGGATATTCTGTTTTGATGTGGATTATTGTTTTCCAACTGCACTCCTGTTCACCTTAGAGGGGATGTCTGGAGGGAAGTGTACCGCATCCCTGGGCTGCTCAGGCATGGGGCAGGAGCACCTGTGTGCATCACTGGTGGTCACTGGCAAGCAACCATGTGGGGACTCAGCTAGGGCCTCTGACGCCATACCCTGGTCTCAAGAGGGTCCGCAGAGGTAGGAGGATGGAGAGACAAGAAAGAACAACCACCAGTCATGACAGCATCTGCTGTGAGCTGCCACTGTCAAGGACTGGGGTGAGTGGTAGGCACCAGACAGACACACTGCACACTCTGCACATGTATTGCAGAACTTAAAGTAAAATTTAAAAAATAGGCCGGGCACGGTGGCTCATGCCTGTAATCCCAGCACTTTGGGAGGCCGAGGTGGGTGGATCATAAGGTCAGGAGTTCGAGACCAGCCTGGCCAACACGGTGAAACCCCATCTCTACTAAAAATACAAAAATTAGCCGGGCGTGGTGGCGGGCTCCTGTAATCCCAGCTACTCAGGAGGCTGAGGCAGGAGAATTGCTTGAACCCGGGAGGCGGAGGTTGCAGTGAGCCAAGATCGTGCCTCTGCACTCCAGCCTGGGCGACAGAGCAAGAATCCACCTCAAAAAAAAAAAAATTAAAAAAATAATAAATAAAAAATAATAAAAGAAATAAAAATAATAAAAACTATTTATATGATGATTTGCCCATTAATGTATTTTCATGGTAAATAATAAGTATTTAATAAAATGTTGGCTAGTACATTAAAAAAGGAATGTAAAAACTGCATTAGATTGGAACATTATTTTCTTTCCACGGTGGAGATTTCCCTCAGTAATGAAGTAACCAATCGCAGTACCAGGCTGTTTGAGGATGTGGGAAGTTTGTGGCTTAGACGTGACCAGGACGATAGATCTTTGAATTCTGACAGATCTGACTATATTGCTGCCTTGGGAGCCCAGGGCTTCTCCTCTGGGAAACCTTACTGGGAGCTGGATGTGGTTGACTCATGGGACTGGTCTCTGGGAGTCTGAGAGGAATTTTGGATAAGGAAGAATGGAACACTGATTGCATCTGAGGACATATTTCTTCTTTTATGTGTGAAGGAGGATAATTATTGCAGTCTCCTGACCACCTCCCCAGTGCTTCCTCACTATGTACAAAAATCTCTGGGCTGGATTGGTGTGTTTCTTAATTGTTAAAGTGGAAGTGTGAGTTTTTGAAATGTCACTAAAAGTTCTCTCATATGGAGGCATCCAGCTGGGTCCTTCAACTTCCCTGTCATGCCTTTCTTTCTCACTGGTCACAGGTAATCAGGAGGAAGGAAGTTGGCTGTGTGTCTGGGAAATCCATGTACAAGGGCACCCGTCTTAGTTGAAGCAAAGGAATCATACATTTTACCTAAGTTTTTTCTAATTTAATGCAACCTCATTGTATTGCTATTAAATAAACAAGATGTGAAATGAAACAAACAAACAAACAGACAGACAGACCTGCCCTCAGGGCGCTTACACCCTGCAGGGCAGATGCAAGGAGAGAAGGCAAAGAGTGGTGCAAAAAGAGGGGTGGCAGCAGGACAAAGCTTGGCTGCCCCTGGAGGAGAGGGCATGTCCCTTTTAGCTGGGACCCCAAATGGGGGCTTGCTGAGGTGGTGACTTGAGTCAAGATCCAAAAGAAGTGAGTCACCTTCCAGACTGAGGGGAGAATAAGCTTCTGACCCTCGGGTGGGCTGGCACATCTGGCACAGATCCAGGTGACCAGAGTGAGACAGAAGGAGAGGTCAGAGCAGCCTACTGGGGAACCATGGGCTCATGGTAAGGACTTTCACTTTTTCTTACTTAAAAAAACTTCTGGCTGGGTGGTAGCATACACGTGTAATCCCAGCACTTTGGAAGGCCAACGGGGGAGCTTGAGCCCAGGAGTTCAAGACCAGCCTGGGCAACATAGTGAGATCCCCATCTCTAACAAAAAAAATAATTAGCCAGTGTGGTGGTCCATGCCTGCAGTCCCAGCTACTCAGGAGGCTTAAGCAAGAAGATTGCTTGAGCCCAGGAGGTCGAGGCTGCAATGAGCTATGATTGTGCTACTGTACTCTAGCGTGGGTGACAGAGCAAGTCTCCATTTCAAAAAATAAAAATAAAAATAAGTTTTAAAAGTACTCACAAAAAACCCCTTTTATTCTTTTTATCTATGTTGCCCAGGATGGACTCGAACTCCTGGCCTTAGCCTCTGGTACTCTGGTACTTGGATTACGGGTGTAAGCCACCGTGCCAGCAGAACTGTCACTTTTACTGGGAGTAAGCTAAGGAGTAACTGTAGGGGTCTGTGAAAATACGTGCCATGAACTGGATTATAGTTTAGCTAAGTTACTCTGAGAATAAACTGCAGGCACAGGAGTAGAAGAAAAGGGGACCCAAGGTGGCTACTGCAGTTGTCCCAGCAAGAGTTGATGATACTGGTTTGGTAGTCGGAGGTGGCAGTGGGCGTGGTGAAAAGTGGACAAGGTCTGCTTGCATCTTAAGAGATCAACCTCCCTTCCTTGTAAGTGTTTCGAGGGCCGATTCTGCTTGTTGAAGTGCTCTGTTGTACTGGTGGATGTGCAGATGGTTAAAGAGGTTTTCTTATTAGGTAGTCAATGTTTTTAAGGATTGTTTTCTTCACTTGGGTTTCCCAGAGGCAGATCCCAAGATGAGGGGTTCCTGTGAAGGCAACTCATTGGGGAGCGTTCTCAGGAGATGTGGTGGTACAGGATCAGGAAAGCACAGGATGAACAACTGTCCAAGAGTTTTCTAGAATGTGGAATTTTCAGCGCTAAAGCGAGTGTAGTCCCAGGCAACCCAGGGTGGTTGGTCACCCTAGCTGGGAGGAAAAGGGCAGGAGACCAATCAAAATATGCTACCAAAGAGGCCCCAGGGAAAGGAACTTCGTCAGGCACAAAGTAGTCGATTACGCATGCCACTGACCCACTCAGTTGTGGATAAAGGGCTACCCCCCAAGTTCCCAGGTACTCCTGGTTTCCTTCCACAGGCAAAGTGGGTCTGGTAGCCTAAGGACAGTCAACACCAAGTTGGCTGCATCTGCTACGACTCTTTTTTTTTTTTTTTTTTTTTGAGACGGAGTCTCACTCTGTCCGCCTGGCTGGAGTGCAGTGGCGCGATCTCGGCTCATTGCAGGCTCCGCCTCCCGGGTTCCCGCCATTCTCCTGCCTCAGCCTTCCGAGTAGCTGGGACTACAGGCGGCCGCAACTGCGCCCGGCTAATTTTTTGTATTTTTAGTAGAGACAGGGTTTCACCGTCTTAGCCAGGATGGTCTGGATCTCCTGACCTTGTGATCCACCCGCCTCGGCCTCCCAAAGTGCTGGGATTACAGGCGTGAGCCACCGCGCCCGGCCTACAACTCTTTATTAACTCTTCCTATTAGTAACTCTGAGTTGAAAACATGTACGGCTTCTGAGGATTTTTCTTGAACGCTTAAGAAATTCTCTAAATGCTGAGAAACTGAAGAATTCTGTTTTTGCTGCTGTTATTAAGGTTCTTGTTTGTTTGTTCTCTGTTTTAACTGCTTGGTAGAGCAGCAACCTCGGACTTCATAATAAGTAGGTAAGTGCACATCCCTGCTTGGGACATCGCCACTAACCTCCTGCAGTGGCATCTTTTCTGAATGGAGATTCTACTGGAGGAAGGGGAGGAGGGGAGCCAGCAGGATTCTGCCAACTAAAAACACTGAGTCACAAATGACAGAGGTTCCTAGTTACTTTCCAGTTGAAATCCAGTTGGCACAATGTCGTTGTACTGACTTTGCAATACTGTCAAGAATATTACTGAAATTTTCAGTTATTATAGAAATGTATTGTCAGGTAACCAGTTCTACACAAAGTACACCAAAACTTGTTTGATCCCTCTAGAAGTGGTGAAATGATGTGTGTGGAGGGTAAATTAATTAACGCAGTTTGCTACTAGCGTCACAGTAAATTACAAATTGCACCTTTTTTTCTGAAGGCAATGGTCAGTTCTCCTCTTGAAGAAGTGTAATCTTCTTCCTTAATCACTAAAGGGCCGTTATATGAATTTGATTACATAGAATTAGAATATGAGGATTATTATAACCATTGTATATGTTCTCAAGATATTTATAGGGATAAAAAAAAGGAAGAAAAAAATCAAAGAAAAAAGATCTGGCAGCTGTAGGCATTTTAGTGGGGAATAATTTGGGCTTTATTTCCAAAAACAGGAAGATAGGGAAAAATAACCTTATGTCTATATTTCTTTTACCCAAGCTAGTAAAACCCATCAATATATATTTTTTCCTCCAAAGATACATTTCATTGAGGTAAGTTGCAATTCCTTTTCGTTAACTTAAAAATGCTATAAGGATGTTATCATAAAACCTGTGTTAATTACCTTTCTTGGCTATTGTTGGTAAATGTTCGAGATTCTGTTTTCCAGTTTCTTCTCTAAAGTTCACAGTTACCTTTACTTCACTTTCTACCATCTGAAAATGTCCCTGACATCTACAAGTTCATTTTCTTATGCAAAGGGAGAGAGGACAGCAGCCAGAAAAAAAAAGGGGGATGTGGGCTTGTGTGCAAATTTCTTATGGAAAGAAAATGGAATATTGACAAATTATGCATGAACTTATTAATGAAAAAATATTTATTGAATTCTGACCCTGTGCCAGACCATGCTGAGCACAGGTCTGCAAGGAGGACTGAGAGGCAGGCATTGCTTAGAGTTTTATGGGGAAGACAAATAAGCAGACAAATGCAATACCCCGAGTACTTATGAGATGTACATCCATCCCGAGGGCAAGGAGGAGCTTGTGAAATCTTAGGAAGTCTGGGAAAGCTCCCTGAAGGAAGTGATGGCTGAGCTGAGTTTTGAAAGGGTGAGTTTCAGGACTTCGAGCAGTGTGTGGAAAGGCCTAGACAGAAGCAGGGTGGGTAGCCTGAGGGAATGAGCACCCAGTGGAGGTGTTCTCATGTGACGTGAGCCTGATTGGTTCAGGTTCATACTGCTGGTTAACACAGGTTATTATTAAAGAAAGACACAAGTACTTTAAACATTTCATCTTACATTAAAACATGTAAGTGTACTTATGTTTGTCCAGTTTTTTATAAAGGGTAACTTTGCTTGATCATATATATATATATGAGTGTGTGTATATATATATATATACTGTTCTACATTTTTCTCCTGTGTAACATACATCCTTAATGTACCCTCTGAATTATTGTTTCTCTTCAAGTGGAGTGAGAAATTGAAGTCATGGGGAAACAAGCTTCTTGAGAACATTTTCTAAAGAGTTATACCCTTTTCTCACTGTTTTATTATTGTTTCATCCAAATTAGAGAGCCATTATAATCAGAAATTCACCTCTGTCAAGCCTTTTTAATACATTCAATTTAGTTTTCATAGAAGCAATCTCTTTTTTATCTTCCTGTTTTACTGATCTATGTAGTTTTAAATTAAATTATACTATGGCAATGACAATAAGTGCTAGCATAAACCATTTTGGGAAGAACTGTTTCCAGGCGTGCACTAATACAACTGGGGAAGCACAGCTGTGTGGGGATCTTAGCCAGTAGTCCACCTGCAGCAAGCAGCCAGCATAGTTTTCAGAGGGCTGGAGAGTGCCCATTAACCCAGCGCACCAGCTAACACAACTCACCAGCTAAATGCAGGAGTTCAGGGACTTGAGAGTGAAATTCAATATGGCGGAAGTGTAAAGTTCAAAGATTCTACAAATTGATGTTAGATAACTAGGTAGCGAGCACATGAATGACCTTGTTTCCTTAGATGTCTGAATTTCATCCTGCCAGTCGATGAAAACTGTCTTAGGTTAGATTACCTTGGAAGTAGAGTAAAAAAAAAGGCAGGCATGGAGAAAGTTTATTGGAGATTGCTTTTCCACGTCAATGCCTCCTGATAATCGGAGAACTTAAACTGTAATAAAAGCTACCGCTGATGCCAGAGGAGCTTTGGAGCCAGATGGCTCTTCAGAGTTGTTCCACCATGAGGCAATTATGCCTTCAATCCAAGCTCACATCTCCCATCGAGCAGCCTATTGGATGCAGGCTGCCCTCAAGGAGGGGCAGTCGCCTTGTGTGATATAAGGAACGCATCTGTTCTTTTTTCCTAGTTCCTGGTACAGAGCTCAGAATGGCTTGGAATTTCCTGAGTGGTAAGACTGTCTCTGTTATACTAATGAAGTAACTCAGGGTGAGCCCCTAGATGGCTTCAGGCTGGGAGCCATTACATAATTAGAAGGTTGAAATTTTGGGACAGCTCCACCTCCAAGGAGGGGAGATGGACTAGAGATTGAGCTCAATCAGGTGGCCAGTGATTCACTCAATCATGTTTATGTTATGAAATCCACATCCCTGCGGCCATGGCTATTCTGCTCATGCTCCCACTGTGCCAGACCTGCATGGCTAGTGGCAGAGGTTGGCGGTGTCGATTGGCTGACAGATGTATCTGCATGGTTGTATAGTACTCCTTCCATGGGGGATAATCTCTGGTACATGTTACCATAAGAATAAAACATCTTCATATTTCTTGCCCACTCTTATCAGGCCACCTAAATGCCTTTCCTCAGACTTCCTTGTCTCTATCTTTCAATCTTCCCTCCAGGCCCCAACTAACCACCTTAGCCATTTGTTACCTCCCATGTGTTACACATTCTTACCTTGGGTCACCTCTCTTTCCACGCAGAGCCTGCCCTCAGCTCTGCCCATTGGGAGGATTTATCCTCACTGCTATAGAACTAGAGAGCAATGACAGTCAATTTCTTGCTGGCTCCCAGCTGGGGAGCCAATCCATTTATGAACTAAAACAAATCCTGTCCCCCTTGGTGAACTGGTGATAAGGGACACTCCATGTGGCTAAAGATTTGAACTAAAACATTTGCACCCATGCCATAGTGGTGGATCACATCGGGTTCCGGGCCACTTGTTCATGTAGGCTATCTGTGTCTTCTGGCCCTATTCATGCCCGGTCTCAGATGTAACATTTGCATTTTATGAGTTGTTTTTGCTTTGCTCTGATACTGTGATCTGGGGAGTCTTACACAACATAGGTCATAATGGAAAGCTCTGTCTGTGTGGTCACTTGGTACCCTATGATCACGCACCTTTTTTCTAACCCTGATACCTTTAGGGGTACGTTGGCATGCTTCTGGGGTCTTTCATGCCTTCTTGCCTGATTCTCTGCTTGGGGTGGGCTGTCTGCATGCACAGTGGCCTGCTAGCGCTTGGGAGGGGCATGCAGAGTGTGTTCACTGGAGTTGTCCACATGCTCACTTGAGGTGTTCTTCCCTTACCAGTTGAATATCCCTAGAAGGTCACATACCAGTTAAACTCTGCCATTTTGCCTCTTAATGCGCATCCTTGGGTCCACTCCCCAACTTCTGAGATCTTATCACCAGTTTCTGGTATTTCTATTTATTGAGAGACTGCCTTTCCCGGTGCTGGCTGTGACCAATTATTATTTTAGAGGGACAGTGGAACAACCACCTGACCAGATGGTCTTCTGACATTTGTTGGGGGTGGGAGGGCCCTCTCCTGCCTTGCTCCTGCCTGACTAGCTACCTATTACAACAACAGGGCTTCTTGCCTTCAGCTTGGACTTTCTCTTTTGGGCCCCCCTGAAATGTGGCAACCTTTGATGTTAACTGGTATGCTGGTTAATTTTATGTAAACATGGTTGGCCGTGGTATCCAAATATTTGGTCAAACATTGTTCTGAATGTGTCTGTGAGAGTATTTCTTCAGATGAGATTAACATTTACATTGGTGGACTTGAGTCCAGCATATTGCCATCTGTAATGTGGGTGGGTCTCGTCCAATCAGATGAGGGCCTGAATAGAACAAACACTGACCTTGCCCGAGCAAGTAGGAATTCTGCTAGCAGGTGGCCATCAGCCTTGACTGCCATCAAAAAAATTGCAACAGCAGCATTTTTCTTGGCCTCTTATTTTCCTGTCTACCCTGAGATCATGGACTTAACCTCCATAGTCATGTGAGTTAATTTTTTAGAATAAATGTTTCTCTCTTTCCTCTCTTTCTCTCTATCTCTATACACATCCTATTGATTCTGTTTTTCTGGAGAACTTTCACCAATATGCCTAGTAAATGGATTGAACCCCAGTATGGAAATTCCCAAGGCCTAGAATGGCTCATAGGCATAATGCTTCCTTGAACCTGATAAGAAGTGTCAGATGCAGCAATTTTTTATTTACAATGAAGGGTCCAGTACATCCTGAACAAATACTGACTAAAATGGCGAGGCCCTAAATCTTCATAAAATTTATCTCTCATCCTCTGAAATGATGTGATGTAAATTACTTTTGATGATGTGATGATGATGTGATGAAATGTCATCTGGGGAGTCTTACACAACACTGGTCATAATGGAAAGTTCTGTCCGTATGGTCACTTGGTACCCTATGATCACGCACCTTTTTTCCTAACCCTGATACCTTTAGGGGTACGTTGGCATGCTTCTGGGGTCTTTTTCATGCCTCCTTGCCTGAGTCTCACAATGAAGGGTCCAGTACATCCTGAACAAATATTGACTAAAATGGTGAGGCCCTACATCTTCATAAAATTTATCTCTCATCCTCTGAAATGATGTGATGAAAATCATCACTGTAGTGGACAAGGTACCCAGGTGGTCAGGTCTTCTCAGAGAGATGAACTATAAATTATATTTTTGTGTGTTCCAAGTGAATGCAAACTCTGTCATATCTTCTTCGTCAGTAGGGATGGAAAAGAATGCATTTATCAGCTCAGTGGCGGCACGACATACACCTGAGGCAGTGCGGCTCTACGCTAGCAGAGATGCCCTGTGTGGCACAGACTGCAGTTGGGATTACCACGTGGCTGAGTTTGTGGCACTCCACTGCCAATCCTTTAATATCTCTCTGGATTGCTTTCTGTTAAACTGGTGAATTAACGGGGTTATGTTGGGGGCCAGCCCTGCTGTGCTCTATATTTTTAACGGTAATAATAATCTCTGAAATTTTTTTCAGTATGCTAAACTGTGCTTGATTTACTATAGTCATGTGTTGCTTGCCGATGGGGATATGTTCTGAGAAACGTGTATATTAGGTGATTTCATCATTGTGCAAACACCATAGAGTGTTCTCACACATATCTAGGTGGTACAGCCTACTGCACACTTGGGCTAAATGGTGTAGCCTGTCGTTCCTAGGTTACAAACCTGTGCACCATGGTACTGTGCTAAATACTCCAGGCAAATGTAACATAATGCTGAGTATTTTCCTACCTAAATATATATAAATATAGAAAAGGTTTAGTGAAAATATTACATAAAAGAAAAAAACACGTAACACCCATACAGGGCACTGCAGGACTAGGAGCTACTCTGGGTGAGTCAGTGAGTGAGTGGTGAGTGAATGTGAAGGGCTAGGACATTACTGCACACTGCTAGAGCCTTTATAAGCACTGTACCTTAGGCTACCCTAAATTTATGAAACAAAAACCTTGTTCTTAGTAATAAGTTAACCTGAGCTTACAGTAACATTTTTACTTTATAAGCTGATTTTTAAATTTTTTGAATTCTTTTCTAACAATATTTAGCTTCAGCTTAAAGCACACCTTGTACAGCTCTATTTTCGTGTTTATATTTTTATTCTTTAAGTTTTTTTCTATTTTTAAAATTTTGATTTTGGTTTTTTACTTTTTAAAACTTTTTGTTGAACACTAAGACACAAACACACACATTAGCCTAGGCCTACACAGAGTCAGGGTCATCAATATCACTGTCTTCCACCTCCACATCCTCTCCCACGAGAAGGTCTCCAGGGTCAATAACACGCAGGGAGCTGTTGTCTCCTGTGATGGCAGTGTCTTCTGTCTGGACTCCTCCTGAAGGACCTGCCTGAGGTTGTTTACAGGTAACTTTTCTTTTTTTTGTAATTAGGAGTACATGCTAAAATCATGATGAAAAAGATAGTACACTAACTATATAAACCAGGCCCATAGTTGTTTATGGTCATTATTAAGGATTATATGCTGTACATAATTGCATGTGCTGGACTTTCATATGACTGGAGGTACAGTAGGTTTGTTTACACCAGCATCATCACAATCACATGAGTAATTCATTGCACTAAGATAGTATGGAGGCTCCATCGTCACTAGGTGATAGGAATTTTTCAGGTTCGTTATAATCTTTTGGGACCACTGTCATATTTGAGGTTCATAGTTGATCAAAATGTCATTACATGGTGCATGACTGTTTTGGTGACAGAACGGGGAGGGCTTAGAGACTTCCATGTGTCCTTCCCCACTGTGATAGCTCTTACCTCACACGGCAAGAAGTTGGTGTGTGGTGTCTGCCATGTATCCCTCCCAATTATCATTTAGAAAACAGGGCAAATGACCGCTGGGTGGGTCACAGACCCACTGGACGCACTGTAACCCAGATCTGAGGCAGGGCTTCATTCATTACTCAGTCCTCCTCTACCCCCTCTCTAAAAGAGGAATGATGGGTCTCCCGGTGTTTTATCAGCTTGCACATTGTGTACCAGCGATAAAGTATTTTGGTATTTTCTTTTCCCCACTGTCTGGTTACTCATTTTAAGGGCCCTGTGTCCTTTTGGAAAAGGACTGACGATAGCATTAGTGAAGGCACTTGCCATAGGACGGCAGGTTTCTCCTGGGGACATGGTCTCTACTTCAGTCTGTGGGATCTGGGTCTGAGTGCTTAGGTCCAGAAGCTGGAAAAGTGAGTGTGACGATTTACCGGGACAGTTTTCCTCAGTCCTCTGATCATTGATTTTTGATTTATGGAGACTGTATAAACTGAACATTAACCTTGTTGCCTACTCATCTATACTGTCTGTGTGACATGTTCTATTACCTCCAGAGCTTTTTGACTGCTGCAATGACCTTGCATTTTATTAGAAAACTTGTTCCCTTTTGATTCTAGTATTTAAATGCACCATCCAACCTCTTTGATTTTGGGATTTTATCGTTATTACTGATGTCAGGGAGCCCAGTTCTGTAAGATCATTTCCCACTGTTAGCCCTGGCCTATAGAACACAGCCATTTCTGAGATGCTCAGGGATGCAGTTGTGCCTCTAACCAGTGCATTTTTTTTTACTGCTTTGGTAAACGCTTTTCCGCATGCTGCCCACAGAACATAGTCAGCAAGTTGGTTTCCTGGCATTGCATAGTACATTCCTTCTACCACATTCCTTTCTCTCATCTATTTTATTGTCTTCCATGGCCTTTCTTCCATGTTGACCTTACATGCTTTCCTCAAGGTTCCAAGAACTATTCCAGCATGACTGAGTCTTTGCCGGGGTGTTAAATTTTGTATCATGGGATAGTACTTCTATATCAATAAACTTTCTTTTATACCACTTTACCACCTCCCTTGATCCAGTGCCTTCAAGATGTAGTCTCATCTATCAGATCCTGCTGGTACATGTTGGCTAGGTCCTGTGGCTTCTTTAGGGAATAGTTCTTTTCTCTCTTAGTAAGCCTATTACCTTCCTGGCAAATTTATGATATGACTTAATCCTAGTTATTTGTGTGTGTCAAGGAAGGGATATGGAGTAGGCACTTAAGAAAGTGTGTATTATCTTGTTAAGGGCGAGGATCTTCCCCCTTGCTTTTCATCATCTTCAATCAAGGTGGGGTGGGGGACTACCCTGTAACAAAAAAGAGTAGACTGTGATAGCAGCTGCAGAGATTTCACAGGGATCTGGCATTCAAGATTTCAAGTGCATTAGCTCAGACATTCCCATCCCATGTCTCAGGGTCCTGTACCTTTCCAAGAGTCCTGCCTTTGGCAACAGAAGACTTGATGAGCTTTAGAATTTAATCTCCTCTGAAGCTCTGTTACTCTCTTATGAGCATGTCCTGAGTTTTGATCCTAAGCTTTTTCATCGGCAGATGAGGGGCACTCTGTATCATGCCAATGAAGCTCTCTAACTCTTAGATTAAGCTCTCCAACCCTCAGATTGTAACTGCTTTCCTTCAGTGTATTGATTGCACCCCAAAATAGACACCTAATTCCATAGTTCTTAGAATTTCTGCTTTCCTGAAATTTCTCAAGCACTGAGATAATTCTCACCCTAGTGCATTCCTTTCCATTGGTATCCAATTACACTTCACTACTGGGAAAAGCTTTAGCAATTTCCCTGCTACAGGATGCCTGTGGCTACGCATGCTCCATTTACCACCAGTGATAGGATTCTCATAACCGGTTGATCAGGGATCGTCCACGTCCCCACTTTACACCCTATTTAGAGACCCCCATTTTAGAGTCTGCTTCCTCAGACTATTCCTGGTACAAAGTCTTACACTGAGTTCCCCCAGGAAGCAGACACAGAGGCAGACATTTATTTGCATGCAGGTGTTTATTAGAGTGTGTTCACAGGAACAATATCTGTAGGGAAATGAAGAAAGGAGAGGTGGACAGAGGAAAGAAGTGACCTGCAGGGCAGATCTTACAGGGAGCTCTAGAACTGAGATGAGCCTTCAGATTTGCCCCAACTGAAGGCAAGGTGGTCAAGCTCTGCAGCCCTGCATTGATTAGTCATCAGAGGTTGGCTGTTCCTAGGGAGGGGTTGTGGCCCTGGGTGAAGCTGCTGTCTTCAGCTGAGCGTACCTTCTGGGGAACCACTCAGTTGACAGCCATTAGCCCCAATGTTCCTGGCAACTGTAGAGAAGTGGTGCTCAGCCCCAAAGGAGGACCCAGGTAGCACAGTACAGCACCCAAAGGAGGACCTGGGTAGCATAGCCCAACATCCACTAAAAGGTTTTCAAACTGGGAAATTAACATGATCAAATTCTTTCATTAGAAAATCATCTTGTCAGAACTAAAAAAAGATTGGAAAAGTTCATGGCAAATTTGAAGTGCCATAATGTTGCTATATTTTTATATTTATATATTTACATTTGTACATGAAGGACAGTGTTTTCCTACTGGGAGGAACTCTAAAGTAGGAATTACAAGAGAAATACAGAAAAATATAGTCCATATGTGACAGTAATTCTACCAGGGTATTTCCATTTCAAGTCCTTATAAGTCTTACTATGATTCCATGGTTAGTTAATTTCCCATTCACTAAAGCATTGTCACCAGTGTCACTATGCAAGCCAAAGCAATGGGAAAGTGAATCACAAGTTAAACAGGTAATAAGAGGTTAAACAACTGGAAATTCTTTTGTACTTTGCATGAGCATCAGGGTATGGAAAAAGTTACAGTGGATGTAATAGTAATGAGAAATAGACCTAAAGCTATTGGGTCAAATAGGGCAATAGACTTTGTGAGCACTAAGTCACTGTTCAACTTCTAGCCTTGGTTGAAAGTAAGGGTAGAGGAGAAGGAAGAGAAGTGAAAATAGAAAAGGAAGCACAATATTTAAAAAACATGCTATTCTTTCTGCTTTACAAGGGTAATGTATAAATATATTCTTTTCAAGAAGTTTAAGAAATACAGAAATTTAAAAATAAAAGTTTCTAATCTTATCACCAAAAAAAATGCTAAAATTTCCATTATTTTTATGAATATTGTAAATATAGTTTGTTACATAATGTATTATAAGTTTGTAGCTTGCTTCACTTAATATTTTACCTTATATCAAAAAAATTTGTCATTAAAACTAATTATTTGAAAACTCCTAGTTTCATTGTACTACTGCATCATGTGAATATGCCGTATCCCCTTTTTATTGGACATTGAGGCAGTTTTCTAGGTTTTTCTTTTTAACTATTAAAATTGATGCTAAGAAGAATTTTTTTTTAATAGAAAATTTTCAATGTAGCCCTTGTTAGTTTCTGAAGAAAAATTTCTAAAAGCAGGAATCTCGGGTCAAATTACACAACTTTTTTTTAATGCCCTTGATGAAATCACCAAATTGTTTCCAGAAATGTGGTTCCATTTTTTTGCTGACCTGAGCGATGTGTGGTGTGTGTGCTCCTCTCAAAATGCAGTCCTGTCTTAACATTCTGCCAGTAAGATCGACATAAATGTGATCTTGTTGCTGTCTTGTTTTGTATTATTTTAGTTACTAAGCTGACTCTTAGGCACTTGAGCATGCTTGGAAGCCCTCTTTCCAGAGCCACACCTGAAAGGCAGGTTGGTGCCCATACACCCCTCACCTGAGTGTCAGTTTCTGATGAGCATTTGGCCTGAGCAGTTCTTGATGCAGCAAGATAGGCTGCCGCTCTGACATGGCAGACCACCGAACACTAGACTTCTCAGGGGTCTATGCAAAAAATCTCATTTTTAGGAATTGTGCTGTTAGGCAGTAAAATGTGTTTCCTCTGCTCCCCAGGTTCATTCATTGAATCCCTAACCCCAGGACCTCAGAATGTGACTTTATTTGGACCTACGGTATTTGTAGAGGTAATCAAGTTAAAATTAGTTCATTAGATTGGGCCTTAATCCACTACGACAAATAGTTCTTATAAAAAGGGGAAATGTGGACACTGAGACATGCGCAGAGGGAAAAAGATGTGAGGGACACAGGGGAGGAAATGGCCATCTCCAAGCCAAGGGGAGATGCTTGGAAAAAATGCTTCCTTGCAGCCCTCAGAAGGAACCAACCCTCTCCTACTTCCAGCCTCCAGAACTGTGAGCCAATAAATGTCTGTGGTTTAAGCCCCTGGTCTGTGGTACTTTGTTATGGCAGCCCTAGCAAACAAATACATACACATTCCAGAATCTGAGGAGGCTCCTCAACAGCTGTTTTCTGGAAGGCTGAAGAGCACTGCGTTGCTGCGTGCAACCCCTTCTCCTTAGCCACACTGTGCATCCCCATTTTGCTGGGCCGCTCAGAGCCTGACCCGGAAGTACAGAAGCAGGCCCTGGAGGTCTGTGAAGCTCTTGGACTGGGAGGTCATGGTCAGGCCTCAGGGAAGTCATCAGAGCCCCACATGAAGGAAGTTCTTGGGAGACACAGAAAACAAAAACAAAAACAAAAAAACAAGAAAAACACAAAAAACATGGCTCAGAGAGTGCAACTTCTGAGACCTGAAGAGGAAAGTGAGTTTCGAGCTTCATTTTTCAGTTTAAGCACCTGAGGCTGTTTTTCCTGCTCCTGGGTTCTCTGAGCTAAACCTACTACTCCTTTACCTGGGCCAGTTGCAGCAAGTTTCTTTGCCTGGTGAGCAGACAACCCTAGATTAAGACAGCTTCAGATTCTGAGTCTGTGAGGATGGGACTGGGTGTCGGGGGGTGGGGTAAAGGGCTGTAGGGTTGGTGTTGGGGCACCAGGGACAGATGGTGACTGTGGCGTCAGAGCGTGGATGGGCTACCCCTTTGAGTTCAGTGTTCAGTGACTGGCGAATCTGGAAATTTTCCCAGATTCTTCCAATAGAACTGTCAGTCCTAGATCTTGGGAGGTAGTACAAGAGTTAGGCTTTTTCTGTATTCTTCAGCATTTTTGTGGTAAGAAGGGAGAAGCTACACCTGGAATTGCTTTTGGAAGCCATTTTAGGTGGATGCCTCAGGCTCAGACTTGCAACAAAAAAGCCTGTTAACTAAAAGCACATCATCACCTTTTCCTTTTATTTTGCAGTGATTAAGAGAGGATTTGAAAATCCTCCCTGTTTTTCATAGATCTTTATTTAAAAAATATTGTGAATGGCTAAAAATATTATCCCTAATCATATAATAACATCACAGCCACATAAAAGCATGCCACAGATAAGTATATAAAGAATCTGTTCACATGCGTGTGTACAGATATAATTGCTCATATCCACCCTGATTTCACTGTCACTGAGATTCCTCCCCTTTCTTTATCGCTTAATCTCTCTGCCTCCAAACATGATTAAAACATAAAAGAAAGTCATTGTCCTCAAATACCTTAGAGCCTTGTTGGAATTTTTTTCAGGGGAATAGACAGAGGAGAAAGATAGCCAAACAAGTAACTGTGATGCAGTGTTTTATGTGTTGTAATAAAAATATATACAAATACACGTAGAGTCCAGAGCAGCTCTGTCTGTGTCTGGGATTGCTGGGAAGTCTTCCAAGGAAAGTAACCCTTAGCCTGCACCTAGAAGGATGAGAAAATTTTTCAGGCAGTACATGGGAAAAAGTTGTTCCAAATAAAAAGTCTGATGGCAAAGTCACAGAGCCTGTCCAGGGTGCTAAGAAGGGAGGCTGGAACCCAGGAGCCAGTTGGTGATAATGGGTGTGTGTGGAATGATGTGGGGTACATTGCAATGCTCCTTGGAGACCTGGAATCCTATGATTCCATGTCCAAGGAATCATAAGTTTAGGCTGTCACTGAGTTGTATATAACTAAGTTGCCCATTGGTGGAGGGAAAGTAATAATTTGTTCTAGGTAAATAAGGAGAATGAACATATAAGCTATTTCATCAACTTACGTCCTATGGCCAAAAAAGACAGACCACACACATAGAGCTGCAGGCTGGTGAAATATTAATATTTTACTTATTTGCAAGACCTAACTAGAATCTAGCCAGGTGGTTGGAGGGACACTGTTTTCTCTTAAGTGCACATCCATTTGTGACTAAAAGTATGTAAAATCCTATCGACAACAACAGGTCCCCTATAAGCTTCGCTTGCACCTGCTGGACTTTGCCCCATCAGCGACTTGGCTCTTGCTCCCAAGGGTGGATCGTAAGCAGCCATGGCCATGGGAGCTCCGGTCTCCTCATTCAGCTGCTGACTTCTCTTTATTACCTGGCGAGGCCTCTGGTTGTGGGAGGACACAGCACTCATGTTGGTAGAAATGCTACCTCAGGGTTATCGTGATGCGTGATGCCTCTTAGATTCCACTCATTTCTGAAGTCTGCATGGGGCAGAGCTGAGTCTTCTGAAGGCATTAACACAATCTCAAGTGCATGTGAGCCAAATTGGTTTTCCCTGCTGTTTCCCAGCGAAAAATATTAATATTTTAGTGATGGTGCTGGTGGTGGCACATGGGGAAGTTGACTATTGCAGGGCACTAGACAAGTGGATGAGAAAAGGTGGAAATATTCCACTGCAAATCTTCTCTGGCTTGTATTTTATAGAGTAAAAAAGAGCTCAAGAGACAAGACTAGTAGGATTTAGATGCCTTAGTCGACTCCCATTAAAGTACTGAGCCTTACTTTATGTTGTAAGAGGATATTAAATTGGTCTCTTTCAAAGACTGGAGTTTGAGGTAAAGATAAGAAATGGTCTATCTTGGATTTAAATTATTTTTAAAAAAGACATAATCCATTTTATGCATCCTCATTCGTCTTCTTCTCTCACATCTTATGTGAGAGAAAAGCACCAGCTTAAAGAAGAAAATTGCTCCTTAACCTTCCTCCAGCCCCCATGCCATCTGTCCCATTGGGAGTCATTCAGTATAGAGGAAAAATGCCAAGTGGAAAGTGAGAGCAAAGCACCGCAATTCTAGTTTTGCCTCTGGGATGGGCATTTAGCTTGTTCAGGGCATTGGTCATCTCAACTCAGCGGTGAGGGAGCTGGGCCTTGGGAGTTAGAAGCATCAGTGACAAAATTTTCCTTTTGATTTACTTTGGAAAATAAGGAAAAGCTGGCTAAGGGTGAGTAAATGACAGAAAATGGGACTGTGATCACGTTTCCTTAGAAACTATAGAAGCAAAGAGAGGAGGGGCAGAATCAACTACAAACTCATGACTTAAAGAAGATAAAGATTTCCAAATGTTCAGAGAAAAGCTAAAAGGCACTGCACTGTGAAGGAAAGAGGGCTCACGAGGGATGGTGGCTCTCAAGAGCAGAGCTCTTACCGTGCAATTACAGAGCAGCCCAGTGAGAAATAGAGGAGGAACAGGCAGAGAAGTGACATCTCAAAAAAATGAGTATGGTTCAAGGGGACCTCAAAATATAGCTCCAAAATAGGCAGAGGTGCCATCATCAAGGATGAAAACATGAATGAATTACCTTTTAAAATGCAGGCTTGATGATTTTACCCCTTCTTAAAATCCCGTGCTTTATAGAAAATATTAACACCAAACATATTAATTAAGATGCTATTGAACATTTTTCTTCAGCCTCCAACTCCAAGACAAGGCCTTAGATGTGTCAGGAGACGTGGTGTCCCCTAGGTGTGACACCCACAGAAACTGTTCCTAGGCTACAACACCTTTCGCTTCTTCGATGATGCTGCGCCTACTCTTCTTCTTAGATTCTTTTTTCATTCTGAACAAAGCTTATGTTAAGAAGTTAAATATCAGAGGAATAAAAAGAATATAAAAGTACCCATTATCCTTCCCTACACAGACAATGGTTAATAACTTATTGCGTATTTTTCTAGATTTCTATGTATAATTATTATATTTAAATAAAATGATATTGTTTATATGATTATGCATGCACATGTGCATATATCTTTGCAATTTTCTATTTTCATTTATTCTACCTAATATGATATTTTGGGCGTCTTTGCAAATTGATACTTAAAGCTTTTTTTCATGTATTTTAACAACTGCTATAATTACATGCTATGTGTCCTTTAACCAAACTCTTTTCTTTTACCTTTTTCTTGTTTGTCTTTTATTTTAGAGACAGAGTCTCACTATGTTGTCCAAGCTGGTCTTGAAATCCTGGGCTATAGTGATCCTCCCAACTCAGCCTTCGAAAGTGCTGGGATTACAGATCCTTTCTAATGTCACTTAGCTTGAATTAGTTTCTATTATAAACAAAAACATACATCTACATAGATCTTCTACAAATATGGGCTTACTTTTCTATTCATTTTTTTCATTAATCATCTATTACATTCCACTTAAAGCTTACCTGAACTGGGAAGCCTAAAACTCCCAAATCTCCTGGCTAAGGCAAAATTTCTCCTGTCCCTCACCTCCCTGTTTGTATATTCATCCTTTCGGACTGTGACAATTTGTAAAGGAAGTAATCATTGTTCTAATTTTCAAAAAATACAATAAAGGTACATTTTTAAATTAGAGATTAGAAAACTGAGGACTGTTCCTGAAACAAACTCAATAACATTTTTAGAGCCTTTCAAAGAAAGAGAGAAATCTCAATGAGTCAGAATGGATTATGTAAAACAAGGCCATGCCAGATTAACCACATTTTTTAAGAAGGTTTTTTATATGGCAAATATAGATCAGGGAATGTTATAAATGGAGACTATCTTGGTTTCCACAAAACATTTTTTAAAAACTGACATGCTTATAGTTATAGAGGAAAAAATGTATTCAACAATACTGTCAGTAGGTACATTTATAATTGGTTGAGCAATTGTGTCTGGAGAGTAGAGATTAGTAAGTCAGCATCAACCTGGGGGAACCTAGAAATATACCATAGAGTTCTGGCTCTGTCCTACAGAGAGTTAAATAGAAAATTTCTTCCTAAGGGCTCATACAACAAGCCAACAACAGAATCATACAAATGCTATGTTCTTGGCTTCTTGTAGAGCTTCCATTTGCTGAGCCTGTGGTTCCTCGGATATACTGACATGACATAGCAGAAGGGGATGGATTACATAGCTGCTACATTTTAGGGCACTTTCAATTTTTTTTCTTTTCCTCTGAATTAGACAAAACTAGATGGTGAAAATGCTGATATTTCAATCCTGAAAATAAAAATCACCTGTTATAACCTGGTGTTTTCTTCTACATTGATTACATTATTTTTTTTCAACTTTTAATGTTGAGATCATTTTAAATTCACATGCAGTTGTAAGAAATAATACACTAAGAACCTGTATATTTTTCACACAATTTTTCTCAGTGGTAACATCTTATATAACTGTAGTACAATATCAAATTAGTATTGATAAGATCAATATCCTTCTTCAGATTTCACTAGTCCTATATGTGCTCATTTGTGTATGTGTGTATTCAGTTCTATACAATTTTATCATATCCATAGATTCATGTGACACCACCATAGTCAACAGTTCCATTGTGAGGATCCCTTACACTACCTTTTGTAGCCGTACACACCCCTCTTGCCTCCCCTTCCCCATCCCTGTCCTAACCCTTGCCAACCAATAATCTGTTTTGATTTCTATAACATTGTCATTTCAAGAATGCTATATAAATATAATCATATAGTAGTATGTTTCCTTTTGAGAATTTTTTTTTCACTCAGCAAAATTTCCTTGAGATCCATCCAGGTTATATGTATCAAAAGCTCACTCCTTTCTACCACTTAATAATCATCGTGTTATGGATGTATTAGAATTGTTTAACCATTCACCCAGTGAAAGATCTTCGAGTTGTTTCCAGTTTTTGGCAATTACTAATAAAGCTGCTAGGTGTATGTTTTTTTTCTCTGTTAACCTAAGTTAATATTTCTTTGGGTTAAATGCCTGAGAGAATTATCACTGGGTCTTATGACACGTACGTATTTATTTCGTAAGAAATTGCCCTCTTATTTTCTAGAGTGGCTTTATGATTTTATGTTTTCATCAGCAATGAATGGAAGATTCCATTCCTCCATACTCTCATTAGCATTTGGTGTTTCATTATTTTTTTTTAGTTTTAGTAGGTGTGAAATTTTGGTTTTAATATACATTTTCTTAATAGCTGTTGACATTGGAGCATCTTTTCTTGTGCTTATTTGCTATTGTATATCCTCTTTGATAAGATGTTTGTTCATGTCTTTTGCCCATTTTCTAGTTGTATTGTTTGTTTTTTCATTGTTGAGTTTTGAGAGTTCTTTACATGTTGTAGATACGAGTTCTTTGTCATACATGTGGGTTGCAAATATTTTCCCCAGTTTGTGGTATATCTTTTCATCTTTACAAGGTCTTTCACAGAGCAAAAATTTCAACTTTTGATAAGGTCTAGTTTATCAATTTCCATTTTAACCTTTTATGCTTTCAACAGGTATGGCTTATATTTTCTTAAATAAACTTTTAATTTTAGAATAGTTTTAGGTTTACAGAAAAGTTTCATAAACAATACAGAGAGTTCCCATATAACCCTCATTCAGTTTCTTCCATTTTAACATCTTACATAACTATGGTAGATTAGTCACAACTAAAAATCCAATATTGGTACATTACTAGGAATTAAACTCCACACTTACTTGGTTTCAGTAGTTTTTTCCTAATTTTCTTTTTCTGTTCCTGGACCTAAATCAGGATTCTACATTGAGTTTAGTCATCAGGTCTTCTTAGCCTTGTCTGGTATGTGGCAGTTTCTCAGACGTTCCTGGTTTCTGATGACCTTGACAGTTTTGAAGAATTGGTCAGATATTTTGTAGACTATCCTTCAATTTGCATTCATTTGATGTTTTTCCTCTGATTAGACTGGTGTTCTGGGTGTTTAAGAAAATGACCACAGAGATTAAGTGCCATTCGTATCATCCTATAACTAAGGTACATGCTGTCAATATCCCTCACCACCGATGATGCTAATCTTGACCATCTGGCCCAAATAGTGTTTGCCAGTTTTCTTCATTGTAAAGCCCCCCATCCTCTTTTTTCCATATTCTACTTTTTGAAAGCAAGCAACTGAGCATACCTTTTTGAGGGGGGTGGTAACTCCATCAGTTATTTGGAATTCTCTTGTATAGGAGATTTGTCTCCCCCCACCACTACTGCCATTTGTTTATATATATCAGTATGTATTCAAGGATATCTTCAATCTTGCATTATAATCTAGTATTATGTTGTTTTGTTGCTCAAATTGTTCCAGCGTTGGCCATTAGGAGTTCTTTCAGGGTGACTATTGTGACCCTCTGACACTCTTCTGAAATTGTTGAGCATATCTTGACTTTATGACGCTTGGAGTTGCTCTACACTCATCTTGCATGCTCCATGCTACAGTCTTAGAATCAGCCATTTCTCCAGGGATACCTGGCTCCTTTTATTAGAGGATGGTATTAGTAATCAATCTACATGTTGGTAGTGCTTTGCTTTTTGAATAATAATTAAATGATTTTCAGTCTAATAGACTGTGTGGTGTTCTGTGAAATATGAGCAAAATAAGGAGAAGCCCTTTCCCATAAATACCTTGTTCTTAGGTTCCAAAGGCTTGTGTGTAAAAACTTGCCATTTGTCTTGAGTTTGCTGTAAAGTGCCCAACCTTCCTGTTTTGCTGGGACTGAGAGGGTTCTATTACAAGGGAGTTGCAGCATGAAGTTGAAGGTGATGTCACATCTAATAGTAATGGCTGGAACTGGGCAGCCTTCTTGAGACCATGAGGGATGTCTGTCTAATGGGAAAAGTAATGTGCTTTAAAGAGCAGAGCAGAAAAATGGAAAGAACCTGGGACTTGGATGACGTTAGTGAACCGATTCTTGAGTTGTTCTTCTTTGGAACATTTGTTCCTGTGAGATAACTATTTTTTATTAAGTCATTTTGTGTTTTTATTGCTTACAAGATAATGCATTCTGTCAGGACAGATGTATATGTAGAATTGAGGCCCAATGTAAGTATGCCCTTTGGGATTCAGAGCTCAGGCATTATTGGTATAAAAATTACTGATATTAATACTTGTGGTTTCAACATCTTTTTGTGACACAGCTTTTCTTTGAAGAGGAGGTCTTTGGATCAGTGTCTGTAAAAATTAACTCATTGAGTTGTTCAGTCTTCTATTGCTTCATTCATTTTCAACAACTACTGTTCATTGGCCAACACTTATGTTAGGCTCTGAGAATATGAGGATAATTATGGGATATCTCCTGCCTCTGAGGTTGAGAGGCAGTTCAGTGGAGGAGACAGAGATGCAAACAACTAAAGTGACACCGGTGATAGAACAAGCAAAGTGACATGGGCTTTCAGAGAAGAAACCAAATAATTTCTAAGGATTGGACAGGGGAAATGTGAAGGGGTTGGAATTAGAAAAAAAAAAAAGAGAGAGCGAGAAAGGAAAAAGAAAAGAAGGGCATTCTAGGGTGCAGGAAATGTGGAAGCAATGTGTGGGCAATGAAGACAGAGTCTTTTTTGGAGACAGCAAGCAGTGGTATGTAGCTGGAGAATGGTGAGGAATGTGCTACAATGAGAGATGAGGTTGGCAACATTAGGTCGAACCAGACTGTGAAGAGCTTTGAATACCAGGCTAGGGGTTCTGGATTTTAATTATGTTATAAGCCTCTTAACAAATAAAAATTATGTGACTTTCATAAGGGTTTATCTTGCTCTTCAAAAAAAATTATATTCAGCTCTGTAAATAGGAAGTATGGATATAAATCACATTTTATTGCTTCAGAAAAAATAGTTATAAATTATTTTGGAAGTGAGATACTCCTTTCTTTTTCTCCCTTTTCCTTTTCTCCTCCTCCTCTTCTTCTTCCTTTTAAGCAAATCTGGGTTTTATATGTTGATTTTATTTAGAATTTTTTTGCTTTATTTCAAAACTAGATATGCAATCTATTCTTACATGAGTTCAAATGCAATCGGAAAATATTTTCCCTCCATAGGACAATAATTTCACATTCAAAAACCACAGCCAGTTTTATATAGCCATTGATCCTTAGATTTAAGGTACCTTTTGTATCATTACCTTTAAAATATTATATATGAGATTACATTCATGGTAGTGCTCTTCAAATAGAGTATCAGGGCATACTGGGAAACCAGCAGGAGAACAGTTCCTTGGTAGATATATCACCTAGGGCAAAACTTTGAAAGCTTCTTAGAATTTGTTTTGTTCTGGGACTCTTAATGCTATTTTAATACCATTGTTGGTTTAACTTGTTTATTGAATAATAAAAACCAGGAGAAATGGTTCAGTTGAACTTAAAAATATCTATGCTTTGACTAACCATATAAGCAATTTATGACATCTCTTTTTGAGATGGAGTCTTGCTCTGTTATCCAGTCTGGAGTGCAGTGGCACAATCTCAGCTCACTGCAACTTCCACCTCCCATGTTCAAGCAATTCTCCTGCTCCAGCCTCTTGAGTAGCTGGGACTGCAGGTGCCTACCACCACGCCTCGCTAGTTTTTGTATTTTCAGTAGAGATAGGGTTTCGCCATGTTGGCCAGGCTGGTCTCGAACTCCTGACATCAAGTGATCCACCTGCCTCAGCCTCCCAAGTCCTGGGATTACAGATGTGTGTCATTGTATCTGGCCACAATTTATGATGTCTTTTTTATATTTTGGGGGGTTAGGGATATACAAACTATCATACATTTAATGTAAGGAAATGCTGTTGGAGCAGGTAGCAAGGTAGGAGTCAAATGTCTATAGTACACAGAACAGTATTATGCATGGTGTGATCCTAATTTCTCCTTCTTTGTAATTCCTGTGGAAGTATGTGCTGTTTATCAGTGAAAGCCCAGTCACTTTCTGCACGATTCTCTGGTGTCCGAAGTCACTGGCAAACACATGAACTTTAGCTGCTGAGTTGGTGTTAACTCCTTGTGGAAGGCAATGCTCCTCAGTGCTTGCACATAATTACACACTGATGTGGTTTTGAGAATTTTTGAAACAGTCTATTTTAAATTTGGCTTCTCCAGAGCAATTCTTTACTCTCTGGCAGTTAGATTTAATCTATCGAATTCACATTAGACAAATAAATGTTAGAAATAGGAATCCCAAGAGCATCTTGACCCTCGTATCTAAACCTGGTAACCACTTCCGTAGTGGGTCTATAGATAAAGCCTTGATGTTACACAGCAAATAAAATGGTGTCACTTGGAGATCAGAGTCAATGCTTGTAATTGGGCTCAGATGCCTGTTAGAAACCACATTCAATTGCAGAATTAAAAGGAACTGACAAGCTCTGGGCAGTACAAATAAAACCCAGGCTGAGAGAGGAAAGTCAATATCATAGAATTAGGGGGAAATCATGAAAAACACTAAATTCAGTAGAAAATGCAAGTTCAGGGAGATAATGACAGAAGAAAGGCACAAACATTCTTCTTTCTTCATGCAGACTTTAAGACCAAGGCAGAATACAAGCCAGTCATACATTTTTTCCCCCTGAATAAGAGTTTTAGTGCTAATCCAGCCACCTCATTTGGTAGATGAGATAACTCAAGGGGACTGTGGCCTATCTTTGTTTCATAATTGGAGCAGAATCTTAAACATTTCCCTTATTTAGTAATCTCCTTCTATGAGAGCACTTTTGGAGGGCACCGTGGGAGTGTGAGAGAGGGAAGTGATGGAGTTTGAAGACAGATTGGGTTTGAATACTGGTTCTGTCATCTTAGCCACAATCCCCTCTTCTGCAAAATGAGAATAATAGTGGTGTTAAATCAAGTTTAGCCTGAAGCTGCCTCCTTATACATTTTTAGTTTGGCCTAAAAATTTCTCTGTACATCATGAACTATAACCTAAGTGAACCTGTAAAAAGACTGTAGCCGACTCTTGTGCCAATCATCAAGTTTTGGCCAATCAAATGTGGCCATTGTTCAAACCCTGTTCAAATAAGGCAAACACCTAGCTATAACCGATCCTGGTGTTTGTGTACCTCACTTCCATTTTCTGTACATCACCTTCCTTTTTCTGTGCATAAATCTTCTTCTACCTTGTGGCTGCGCTGGAGTCTCTGAGCCTATTCTGGCTCAGGAGGCTGCCCAACTAGTGAATCATTCTTTGCTCAGCCAAACTCTTTCAAATTTATTTTGGCTAAAACTTTTCTTTTAACAGTAGCTTTAACAAACTTTTTGGCAAAGTTCTGTGAAAATTAAATGAACTGATGGTTGTAGAATGCCTGGTACAGGACATGACATGATAAAATGACAACTAACACAATAATAAGGGGCAAGAGTTTATAACTTTGTAATTCAGTGTGGGGATGGAGATAGCAGCAGAGATGTCAGGGGAGACAGGGCAAATGACTTTTGGTATAGAGTTTGGAGGGAAATAACCTGCAGGGATATTTGGGGGCATCTTACAAGGAACACAAAGAATGCCCTTTCTCAAAATTTCTGCCTGGAATTGCAAATTATGGACGTTTCTTTACATAGAGTATTGAGCCTCCAGAATTGGGAAGGGTAATCAATAAACAATCAAACTGGGTCTGGGGAAGAGGGAGATGAAAGGACAATCTGGAACACAGCAGACCCTGGGGTACTGGGCAGAGAATCAGGGAAATGTATGGGAAAGCAGGGGGCTCATTTTGGAGCTCAGATGAGCAGAGATGGGAACCTCTCTCGACTTTAAATCCTCTTTCCAGAAGAGGTGAAGATTGACTGCAATTATTTATTCCCACTAAAGGAAACAGGAAAGCAAGTAAAGTAATCTATCTATTATTTACTCCATCTCAGATCATTGGGAGTAGGTGGTTCTATCTATAAGGATTTATCTGGAAATGCTGTTGATCCATGAGTTCCATGAATATTCAAAAGGGTCAGAGGGATGAAGCCTTGGCCAGTCTCTTTGTTGAGACTTCATGGTGTCTGCTAATGCAAAAGGAAAATTCTATCTGCATTTCTAAAGGATTGCAAAAGCAGTTTTATGATTTGGGCTTGTTCTCCCATCATTCTCATGTTTTGTTTGTTTTTTATCACCTCTATTTTAATTATAGGATACTTGCTGAGAAAGATCTGCATAAGGAAGTGTGCTTTCACCATCTCCTCCACCAAAGGGAATTGTAATTAAGAGCAGATTGAGGAGCAAAGAAGGTGATTAAATCCTAGGCTCAAAGCCTTGCTCCCCTGGCACCCTTGATAGGAGCTCTTCCTCCAACTTTAACTTTTCTCTAGGCGTTGGCATGTTAACCTCTCTGATCAGCACTATCTTTATAATAATCAAGAGTAGGATAATTGCAGTATTTATTTTCAGTTGAACTATACTGTAGCTGTAGGTTTTCAATTTACCTGTTGGGGAACGGAAGACAAAATTGATTTAAAGTATTCATTATCCACTTGAATTTAGATTTTGCTATAGTTTTGTGAGGTGACAATATCATAGTCCAAAATACTTGAATTTTTGCATATGTGTTTGAGAAATTCAGAGAAAGCATTGCATGGTTTGTATCTTAGAGGACTCAGTGGATTCACGTTGCAGGAAGGATGAACATCAACTTTTTTTTTCTTCATTTACCAGAAAGTAGTAGGAGCTGGTTAACTCCCACCTTAGTGTTCAAAAACTAAAGACCAGTGTGACAAAGCCATTTTCTATTTTTCAAAGGGAGTGGGAATTTATTATAAGTATTTTTAAAGGATTGAAAAATCACTTAAAAGGAAGCATTCAGCTAAAAAAAGATTCATTTCTTGCTATAAATTAATCCATAGATCTCAGAAACTGTCATAAGTACCAGCAGCATTTTTTATTCGAGTTTATAATAATTGCAAATTATAACGATGTTCATTTTCTTTAAACTGACATGATTTGACACTTGTGCAACTGCTGACTTTAGCAAATTGGTAACTATTTCCAATATTAAAAATAGACATTTAAAATCACCGATTGAAATAAGGCATTGAAGGGTATATTAAGCAAAACTTTTTGAGTGTTCTTCTGAAATCATTTAAAAATTAACTTTTTATAGGGACCTCATTTTTAACACTTGACTAAAGTAAATTTTTTTTTTTTTTTTTTTTTTTTTTTGAGACAGTCTCACTCTGTCGTCCAAGCTGGAGTGCAGTGGCCTGATCTCAGCTCACTGCAAGCTCCAGCTCCCGGGTTTACGCCATTCTTCTGCCTCAGCCTCCCGAGTAGCTGGGACTAAAGGCGCCTACCACCTCGCCCGGCTAGTTTTTTTTTTTTTTTTTTTTTTTTTTTTTTTGTATTTTTTAGTAGAGATGGGGTTTCACCGTGTTAGGCAGGATAGTCTCGATCTCATGACCTTGTGATCTGCCCCTGTTGGCCTCCCAAAGTGCTGGGATTACAGGCTTGAGCCGCTGCGCCCGGCCAACTAAAGCAATTTAAAAAATTTTAAATAAAATTCTTTTTAAAGCTGGAGCCATGAAGAAGATTGGTTCTGAGTGGCATAAACTGACTGAAGTATACATCTTCACAAAGTGATGTTTGAAATAAACACTAACAAACACTACGGTAACTCAGTTTGGACAGCCCAGCCCAATCATAAACAGGATCCTTCTTTGCATAATGGGCTCTAGTGTCTCACAATTCTATTAGTAAATCTTGGGAGAGGCTTTCAAACATTCTGGTAGTCTCATTTCCCTGTACCTAACTTCGGCATTCAGTTTACAACTTTTGTGTTAAACAGGTGCCCCTGCACTGGGAAGAAGTTAACCATATCCTTAGTTACAGCAATGTTCTCTGAAATTGATGTCGGGGCCATATAAGTGGCCACTCTTCTTGGTACCTTACTGCATACATGTGTTAGTTACCTTGTTTTAGACATTCCAGGCTAAAATGCACCATTTCCATTATGTCCTTTGAAGTTATTGACTGAGCAATAGTTTCTACTTCTCAGATATGTAGTGTGATGTTAGGCCAATTAATACTTAAGGAAGTTGTACCCATTGTCCTAGCATCTGCAGTTGCCTATTATACTCTTCTTTTGTGACAGTATTAGAGTCAAAACTAGTCCAGACACCGCTCATGTCTGCCAAATGGATGGTGAGACAGGAGGTCAGACTGAATTAATTTGCACAGTTTCCCATCTGGCGTCTGATTCATTCTGTGAGGCTGCTGGAAACAGAGGAGGTCTACAGATGACTGCTACTGAAACATGACCGTAAGTATGTGTTTTCTACCAAAGGATGTCAGTGTGAACAGTGACATTGCCCATGGCTCTATCCCATGTTTGTGAAGAGGCCTGATATAAATGCCTGTGGTCTAATATTCCGTGACAGCAAAGATTGTCAAACACTGGCACATGTTGGTAAAGGAGATGGTAGCTTGCTTGAATACTAGACACACATATTTATGGGTGAGATTATGAACTATTCCAGTTGGAGATAGAGATTCTAGAATAAGCTAGAAGGCTCTCTAGGGATCTTTAAACCATACTGTCGAAATTTAGAGTTACTAAGTATTCTTCCCACTGAAACACCCCCTGTTCACCATGAGTCACTGCATTCATGGAATGCAGTGACTCTAATCCTGAATTGTACTCTCTGCAGTCCAGATATCCTTTAAGTGGAGGACTGTTTCTTCTGACTGAAACCTACTCCTCATCCTTCAAGAGAATCCTCTGTTGTCTGACCCATTGAAAGTTAGTGCTTATTTTATTGAGTGAACAAATTAATTAATTTTTAAAAATCAAAATTTTCATGACAGCGTCAATGGACTTAACTGGACTTAAGTCTGTTAAAAGTCGCTTTAATATTAATAAGGGCAAGAAAAAAATGCTCAATATTACTAATCATTTGGGAAATGATAAACTAAACTGTAATGAGATCCCATCCACTAGGATGGCTATTATCAAAACAAAACCAAATAAGACAAAAAAAAAAAAAAAATTAGAAAACAAGAATTGGCAAGGATGTCCACAGACTGAAACTGTTGGTGGGAATGTATAAAGGTACAGCTGCAATGGAAAACAATACTGTGGTTCCTCAAAAAATTAAATAGAATGGATGTATGATTCAGAAATTTCACTTCTGGATATTTACTGAAAGGACTGAAAGTAGGAATTGGAAGAGGTATTTGTACACCCATGTTCATAGTAGCATTATTATAGTAGCCAAAAAGTGGAAGCAGCCCAAATGTCTACTGATGAATAAACCAAATGTTGATACATGTACAACGGGATATTATTCAACCTCAAACAAATAAATTATGATACATGCTACAACATGGATGAACATTGAAAATATATAAGTGAAATAAGCCAGATATAAAAGAACAAATATTGTGGCCAGGTGCGGTGGCTCATGTCTGTCATCCCAGCACTTTGGGAGGTTGAGGCAGGTGGACCACAAGGTCAGGAGTTTGAGACCGGCCTGGCCAACATAGTGAAACCTTGTCTCTACTAAAAATACAAAAATTAGCTGGGCACAGTGGCGTGCACCTGTAGTCCCAGCTACTTGGGAGGCTGAGGCAGGAGAATTGCTCGAACTTGGGAGGCAGAGGTTGTGTGTGACGAGCCAAGAAACGCACCACTGCACTCCAGCCTGAGCAACCGAGCGATACTTCACCTTTCTCTTTCTCTCTATCTCTCTCTCTGTCTCTCAACAAATATTGTATGATTCCACTTTCCAACAGTCAAATTTATAGTTTATCTGGGGTGGAAGGCAGTGGAGAATCAGGAGCTATTGTTGAATGGGTGTAGAGTTTCAGTTTATAAGATGAAAGCTTTTGAGACTGATGTCAGTGGTGGTTGCTCAACAATATGAATATACTCAATGCCACTGAACAGTACTTTAAAAAATTGCTAAAAAGGTAAATTTTTAAAAAGTAGCTTTGAGGATTATTCAGAGTTTTAGAAAAAAAATGGGCTTTTCAGTTAGTGGATCTAGATTTGACCTTGATTCTGATCAACTTTGACTTTGACTGGGAGCCCCTTCTTGCCTAGGCCACTTCCAAGGTACTGAGAGAGGCTCTAGCAACATGTTCACTGAGACACACATTTTTCAAATTTTGCAGAAACAAGCTGTTTCATCTCAGTTGATATGGCCATTTTCTCTTTCCACTTGACTTTCCCTCTCTTACACTTTTTCTCACTTCAAATGCCATTGGAAGGGCAGCCAGCAATTTTGGGATGTAGCTAAGAAGTTGAGTGAGGAATGTATTTAATTTAGTTTTAGAAGGGTATGTTTATGTGGTTTTGTATATTGGTCAGCTATTGCTAGCCCAGTATAGGATTGACTTTGAGGAATGTTCCCTGGGCTAAGTCACCTCACCAGGTATAGTAATAAAGAGGTTGGTTTGGGGCTAGATGTCCTGTGGCAAAAAAATCCTATGGTGCCTGGCATGGAAAATATCTGAGTGGAGCCAGAAGCACCAACCATTTACAATTCAAAGAGAATATAAGATGAGTCACTGAGTAAGACTTGAAAAGCTCTGAAATCTTGCAGATCATATTAAAAAGAAACTTGATGAAAATCTTCCCAAATTTGACAATAATCCTAAAAGCTTACATGACATTACAAAATAGAATTGTGAAGGTAAAAGAAACTTTCTTTCTTTTCTGATCAATTTTGGGATGTAGCTAAAAGGAATTCAGTGAGGAATTATTTAATTTAGTTTTAGAGGGGTGTGTTTATGTGCTTTTATATTTTGCTTTTTATTTTTATTTGTATGCTTTTATATATTACTAGCCCAGTATGGGATTGACTTCAAGGAATGTTCTTTGGGGTAACTCACCTCATCAGGTATAAGCTGAGAAAAAGATGTAGAATTGTATTTCTATTCTTTTCATAGAAAATATTACAAAACCATGGTGATAGAAAAGATCAAGGAATATACACATAAAAATTTTGGGGAAATGTATTATAAAAGTTGATAATTAACTCATGAAAATGTATTATTTTACTGGGTTTTAGGACCTTTTGGTTTACTTTTAAAAGTTGTAATTCCAGAGGGGAATAATAGACATTAGAGACTCAAAAAGCCGAGAGGCTGGATGAGGCTCGAGGATTGGAAAACTTGCCTATTGGGTACAATGTTTACTATTCCGGTGATGGGTACTCTGAAAGCACAGACTTCACCAGTAGGCAATATACGCATATAACAAAACTGCATTTGTATCTTTGAATCTATAAAAATAGAAGAAGTTAAGTTGTAGTTTTTTTTCTCATTTTAAGTATACATGCACTTTCATATCTACTTTTATATTTATGATTTTGTATTCCAAGATGTACCAAAAATTGTAAAAAATACTTCTGGCTCCATGAAACCTGAATTGAATCTAGTTTGGGCTGGGTAGTTTTGCTCTAAATTTATTTTCTGCGGATTTGAAAATGGGTAATTATACTATTAAAAAGAGCTATTATGAGCACAAAATTAGGTGGTATGTGTGAGTTTCTGGTACATAGCAGGGCTCCCATAAATGCTTATTTTCTTTTCCCCTAGGTGAACTCTGATGGTATAAATTTATGATCTTCACATTGGCTTTGATATTTTTTCTACCTGGTTATACATTTTTTATCTCGCCGAATCTGTCCTGAGTTCATTACCCTCCCACCTGGCTCCTGCCTGTGGTCTCTTCCTCCTCAAATCCATCTTTGTCTGCTGCCATGGTGATTTTTCAGAAAGTCACACTAGATCTGAGTTAAAAATCTGACCTGCTTGAAAATCTTTAATGACTCCCTTTGACCAGAGATAAAGTTGAAATGCCTCACTGTAGAATTTAAGGTTTGTAATTTAAGGTTTTGACTCAGCTGGGGAGTAGAGGAGGCTTCCCAGGGTACAGGGTTCTTGAGTCACAGGGCAGTGGGTGTTTTCCAGGCTGGCGGTAAGCTGGGCCAGAGAAGAGGGTGCCCCCTGCTGAGTACACAGAGCCCCTTCAGTGGCTACAGGTAGTTGACTCTGGCTGGTGTATGAGTCTAACATGGAGAAGTGGCAAATGTGTGGCTGGAAGACACTGGGAAGGATCCTTCCATGATTGGCCTTGACTAGCTTGCTAAGGAATGTGGTGCTCATCCTGAAGACCAGGAAGGGCAGTGAAAAAACTTAAAGTCTGTCTTTCCCTGTCCTGACCTTCCAAGTCTTGCCTCTATTTGTGATGGGTTGAACTTGTGTGTCAGCTTTGCTGGATCATGGTATCTAGATATTTGGTCAAACAGTATTCTAGATGTTTCTGTGAAGGTGATTATGGGAAGAGTGGGGAGGATTAACACTTAAATTAGTAGACTTTGAGTACAGCAGATGACCCTCCCTGAAATAGTGGGCCTCAATCAGTTAGTTGGAGGTCTTAACAAATACACTGAGGTCTCCTGAGCAAGAAGGAATTCTGCCGGAAGACTGCATTTGGACAGGAACTGCTTCTCCTCCCTGAGTGTCCAGCCTATCCTGCAGATTTCGGACTTGCCAGTCCCCATGATAGAGTAAGCCAGTTCCTTACAATACATCGCTCTCTCTCTCAATGCACACACACATGCACATACACACATTCGATCGGTTCTGTTTCTCTGCAGAACCCTGACTAATATATTATCCTCTGGTTCAATTCAAGTATTATACTGTTTCTAGAATCCTCTAGCTCCAAATCAGTCATTCTTTACCAGGCTACCCCTGAAAAATTTTCTGCATAATATTATTCAAGACTCAGCACATGATTCATGTTTATTTGCATCTGTATCTCCCTCAACATTGTGAGCAACCTGGGCACCAGGTCTCATCCATCAGTGAAGACCCTGTGACTAACCATAGCTGGTAAGAAAAGGGTGCTCGATAAATATTAATTGAATGAATGAAAAAAATAGAATGGATGAAGGACAGTGTGTAGCTGTACTTTCCACGGAGATTGTGATAAAGGACACTAATAGGCGATCAATGAGTATCCATGATACCCATGTTGATACCGTAGGCAAATATGAGCCATGTTACTACGAGCCAGACACGATTCCAAGCTCTAAAAATACCATAGAACCTGAAAGAGCTCAGGCACATTTATTTTTATTAAATTAAGGGGCTCTGCTGAAGATTTCTGGAACCAGCCTGTCTCGAGTTAATTCCTCCACCATATAATCACCACAGCTAACCTCTAGTTCTTTTTAGAACCGAGACAATGCAGGGCTTGTCCCTGGGCAGGAGAAGGAGAGCACTGGTCAAGGAGTCAGCGGTACAGCGGTACAGGGCTGTTCTGGGTGCTGTAAGGCCACTGCGGCAGCTTCAGGCTCTCACACTCCTCCCCAGCTCCCTGCAACTCTTCTACTCCCATCCCAGAAACCCCGAGTTTCCTGGGAACTGTGTTCAATGTGATGTGTGTTGAAACAGCCATGTAGGCTAATGGAGCCCCCAGCAGACCTTGGGGAAAGGCTTAGGGAAATATAATAGGCTGTGAGAAAACAGGGTCATAAATCACACATTTTTCACACTGTACGGCTGAGAGAGATGACTAAAGCGTGTTTGTAATTTATTTTCCCCTTTTGATAAAAAGGTATTTCTGGCAGGGTGAACACAAGATCTCTAAAAATAAGTTACTCGCTGATTTGTCACCACAGATATGGGCACATCAACATCCACAGGAAATTCGAGTCTCTGGGGGGTGGCTTCACATGGAAGACAACAGAAAGAAGTCAGAAGAAAGACAAATCGCTCTGCACTGGGCTTTCCAGCGGAGCAGATCCAGAAAGAGACAACATCAGAAGAAAGTAATTTCAGGTTTCCAGTTCTTCTTCCTTCTTAAAGGTGTTCTGTGTGTCCAGGGCTGACTGTGGCCCCCGTATCTGCAGGTGGGAGCCTCCCCTCCATCCTCCCGTGTCATTTCCCTCCTTGACTTCCTTTACCTGTCCTTTATCACATTGCTTCCTACCCAGGGCAATCTTGTGATACCATTAGCTGATTGGAGATTAATAGGAGACAGTAGGATCCCACAGGACAAACAAACCAACCAACCCTGCCTTTTTGAAAGCCTGGCTGTCAGAAGCTTCCGCCGGCAGGTGGCTGCAGGTCATAAAACCGATTGGAAGCATTTCCACTTTGTAAAGCAGACCCCAAAAGGCAAACGTGGAATCAGGATTCACGTTACATAGCAATCCTGCACGTGCCCCTCCGCTCCTGATGAACTGCTCAGGAAGCAGGTGAGAACTGGAAGCACACAGAAAATGGAGCTATTAAGCTATTTGGGCCACTGATGAGATGCTGCTGGCTGGCTTAACCTCTTCAGTGCCTGCCTACTTCTGCTGCAGCTGTTGGCACAGTTACCAGCCCTGAGAAATAGAGGGCACTTATTTTTGGAAACGCGCTCTATATCCGAAAGCACTCATGATGATGAGATTCAGCCAGACGGCAGAAACAGTCACCTGCTCCTGCAAAACATCACTGAGCACAGCAGTGGTTCTGGGCGCCATTAATTATTATTACACTCGACTGCATTTCCCTTGCCTCCCCGCAAGCCTCAAAAAGAACCTGGATTTGGCTCAAGGGATTTTGAAAAATGCTTAAGACAAAATTTTTACTTATTTTAATGGAAGGAAAACAACCAAGATGAAGCAGCTTTATGGATAGCACTGCCTTCTCCTTGGATCAGGAGTGCCCAACATCTACTCCTGTGCCCCCAATCTGGGCTTCTGAGACCTGTCTTGCCACTGGAAGGTCTTTCCTTTGACCACAACAAGGGAGCCAGCCTGCTGGCCTTGTTTTCATCTTCTCTGGTTCTAAACAGAGGAGAACCATCACCCTGCTCTGAGGTCCATATTCTATAGAGCATTTTTAGTTTGGGTTCTACCTGTGCTCTAAGAGGAGGAGATAGAGACTCTCTTAAAGTCCATATGTTTGCCATGTGTTAAAGGGTCACCACAATACTGACTTTGAAGAATTTTATTCATGATTGAGACAGTGTTTTAAAAGTGGCCTATACGTATGGGTGCCTCACTGAAGAACAGAGGAGGGGAGTTAGTCCAGTTTGGACCTGAGTAGTTAATGTATTCCATTACCTCAAAAGCTTAGGGCTTGAAACACAGATACCCCAGGAAGTTAGGTTTTGTTGCACTGTAGTGTCAATAAACCAAGCAAATATTCACTGAGTCATACTGTACGTAGGCATTTACCTGCCAAGCCACTCTCACCCTCACAGAGCTCACAGTTTAGCAGAGGAGACGGGACTCAGGAACAGAGGGATATCGGAGCTGTGATGATGCCGGTCTCGTGGTGGTTGTGGGGTTCTGGGAAGGACAGCTGACTCTACTGTGGGGACCGCACCATGGAAAGCTGTGGGAGGGAGGAGAACTTTGGAACTCTGCAGAGAGATGATGAGGTCTTTCAAAGAAGGAAGTGGCATTACCCCTTTTTCTGGAATGTTTTAGAAAGGTGACTGTGGCCGCTGGGCAGGAAGCAGTTGGAGGGAAGATGGTAAGATTCGAGATGGAGAAGGCTGTATCATTTAGTAATTATACAAATGATACCTAGATTCAGTTGTGAGCAAGTTGTGAGGACCAGAGTGAAATGGTTTAGAATATGAATTCTCGGAAGGAGGAGGGTAGAAGCAGCAGCAGTGAGGTGCTAGTCTGGGTTGGGGTGAAGGGCGATGAAAAGGCACTTCAGATGTGGCAAACGGACACATATGGCAGCTGGATACCAAGGCAAATTCAACTCTGTCTTTGCCTGGAGCCTATCCCAATCAAGAATATCAAATAGACAGTGAACCTCCCTCCCCACCGACTCGCTTAGTTTTCAATCCGTTCCCAGTGAAATCTAATCCAATTGTATATAAATTCAAATCCAGACTCCAAAGATGGCCAAGCTCTTCTGTACCTTTTATCCTACCCTAACTCTGAGCACCAGGGACTTGTTACTGGACCCCTCAGCCTGGGGCTCAAACCATTTATTTCCGCAAAGCAACTCACTTAATCTTCTCAATGATGCTCTGAGCTGGGCAGTAAAGTTGCCTTATTTTATAGATGAGGAGAGTAAGGAGCAGAGGAATTCAGCAATTTGTCCACAGTTAGACAACTGTAAATACGGAGGGGGAAATCCTAGTTTTGCTATCTTCCTTAGAAGCTGTGTGACCTGGAGTAAGTCTCAGATTTACATCTTTTTATCTTAAAAAAAAAGAAAAAAGTGAGAAGAATTATCTGTCCCAATCGATTCCCTTTCTCAGGATCATCTGAGATAAAGTTTTGTACAATGCAACTTGTTCTCCTTTTGCCAAACTGTGAAGTCCAAAGCCACTGTCTTACCACCCTCCTTTTGCTGGAATGGCCTCTTTCATTAGGACTGAGCGGGAGAAAATATGTTTCTTACAAGGCTAGACTGTCATCCCTGGCTGCACAGCATATTAAGCTGAGGTGTCTTAGGGTGCCAGGCAGCACCACAGACTAACACATCACTGTCTCTGGTCTTTGGGTTCAAGATCAGCATTTTTGAAAGCTCCCAGATGATTCTAGTACAGCTAGGATTTAGAAACACTCATCCTATCTGAAGATAGAACTTATCCCTGTCTGTTACCAGTGCTGTCTTTACTTACTCACAGCCAAAGAGCTCAAAGCCTTTGGGAAGTGTTGAACTCCGTGGTAGAGTCGAGTCCTCTGTGGGTCCCAAGATCCCCACTCTCCAACCCCCAACAGTGTGTACCTCCAGTATTGTCCCCTCCCCTGAGCATGGGGGCAGCCTCTGAATATCATGGATGTCCCTCCCTCGGTTGGATTACTTATATGGCAAAAGTGACACGATTTTGCAGATGTGATTAAGGTCCCCAATCAATTGATTCTGAGTTAATTAAAAGAGAGATGATCCTGAGTAGACCTGTCCTAATCAGGTTCTTCAAAGTACTGTGTCTGCTCCTGGCCTTGAAGCTGCTATGCATTCTGTAGAAGTGAGGAAACAGATTTGACCAACAATGCCTTTGGGAGCAAACCCTAAACATCAGATGAGACCTCAGATCTAGCTGTCACCTTGATTGTAGCCTCACAAGACCCTGATTAGAGGGCCTCGCTAAGCTGTTCCTAGACTGTTAACACCTGGTGATAGAGGCAGGAGGCAGAGAAATTTTAGGCTGACAGGGGCAGGTCCACAGTGAAACCCCACCTTCAACCCAAAGTAGTCTGATACCTGCAGCCTAAAGTGAGAACTTCTATTCCTGTTTGTGCTCTCTCTCTCTCTCTCCCAACTGGTTCTTTCTGAATAATGTATTTTTACCAATAAAATGTTGCCTTTTCCAAAACTAACTGCAGCCTGCCGCACTCCCATCCTATGCCTATAAAGACCCCAGACTCAGTTGGTAGGGGAGAGAGATGGCCAGACTTTGGAGAAGAGAGACAGCTTGACATCAGGGAAGAGACAGTTGGACTTTGGGGAGAAGATGAACTGACTTCTGGGAAGACTACCTGCCTTCCCCATCCCCTCTTCATCTCCCCTTTCCACTGACAGCCATTTCCATCACTCAGTAAAATTCTCTGCTTTCACCATCCTTCAAATGTCTGCACAACCTCATTCTTCTTTGATGCTGGACAAGAGCTCAGGACCCACTGACTGAGGGCACCCTAAAAGGCTGTCACACCAGCCCTTTGCCCTGGCTGGTGGAGGGCAGCCACCCTATGTGACCAGGCATTGAGCCAACTGAGCTGTTAACAAACAGCCGTCTACAGATGGTGGAGGCTAAACGAGTAATGTAACATTCCCACTGGGGATTTGGGGTCACAGGCACCCCCACCTGGTCACTGCTGCAGGCCTGTGTGGAGCTTGCACTCAGAGTGGTGGCCAGACCCCACACTCACTCACTCATACCTAGTCTGGCTATGGGCCCTGCACAGAGCGTGCTCCTGCTGGTGCCCAGTGTGGTTGACTGGGTCCTGCACTCACTCATTCATGTGCTCTCTCCCGCAAAGGGTTGAATATGGCAGTCGGAATAAATGTTCACCCCTGTCGTGAGTCCAATGACGGGGCCAAGAAAAGTCCTGCATCACTGGGGTGTGAGATAAGTGTATGTTGTCTTCAACTGCTCAATTTGCGATATTTTGTTATGTAGCATAGAAAATCAATACAGCCAGTCCTTTATTGACCTGAGGCCCTAGACAACTTCTCATGACCTTAGAGAGGGAGGATGGGAGGAGGCCACTCTCTTTGTGGTGAGGACAACATGAGTGGCAGCTCCACAAGGAGCAGGGTCCAGGGAGGGACAGCAACAACTGGCTTTGTGTCATTGAGAAATGACAAGTATACAACCAGCATATTTTTATAATACAATGTTAGCATACCGTGTAAATCCACACAGAATTCCAGAATTTCAGAGCACAGTACTCAAAAATTGTATTTTTTTTTACAAAATTTGTGGACATAACAGTGTATATTGCTGACTTGGGATCTGAAGCAGGTGGGCCTTTTGGCTGATGGAGTCCAAGAATAGAGAGGATGAGAAATACACTCAGGTGAGATATCACTTGGCCATCACCATTAACAGTTCCACCCTTGAAAATGTTGGCACAATGTTCACCTTTTTATTTCTGTATAGGATATAAATGTTGAAAATTTCCTGAATTCTGCTTTTTCTATATATTACCTGAGCAAAGGAAAAATGAGCATTGCATGATTTCGTAATGACCATGGGCTCCTCAAAGGTCTCTTGGATCCAGAAGTTCAGATTAACATTGATTTGGCAGCTGTGATTTCCTACTTCTAGGATGGAGGATTTTGTTCAGTCTGAGCCAAACCATCTGGGACATCTAATCACTCCTAAAGAGAAATCCTACACTTTGCTATTTTTAAGAGCAAGTGAAACTGAAGCACGTGTATAAAATTTTGCTCAAGGTTTGTGAAACTTTAAGTACTGGAGAGAAAAAAATAATTTGATAAAATAATTTATTTTTGGAATCAGGAAATGTACCAACTTGATGGAGCACCAGCACTACAACGTTTTAACTCTTTAGTATAGAATTTTTCAAACACAGAGCAGAGTAGGGAGAATAATACAATGAACTTGATGAGAACATCTGCCAGCTTCAACAGTCAACTCATAGTCAATGCTGCTTCATCCTTCTCCCTCCCATTTTTCCTAGCTGTTCCTAGATAAAAGAATCGAGTTTTGCAGTGAAAAGAGATAGCAAAGACAAGGCATCAGTTTTTCTACCTATTCTGTAGATCTGAATGATGACCTTGAAGCACCCACACATGCATTTGGCCCCCAGACCAGGCAGGTGAGCCTGTGGGTATGTGCACACATTTGAGAAGAGGCAACCAGGCAGGTGAGCCGGTGGGCATGTGCACATATTTGAGAAGAGGAAATCCCTCTGGATTCAGAAAAATTACTTCCCCTATTCCAGCTTCTCCTTTACTTCTGAGCCATCACAGACACCAGTTTCAAAAGAGTAGGATAATGTTGTCAGCTAGGATTAAATATATCCAGCAGGGATATTATAAGGAAAACAGACGAACAACTTCCCTTTTTTTCCCCCACCCAAAGATCAGCCTCTCGGGCTTTTTACTGTCTCTTCTCTCCACTTCTCCTGGGGAAGGGGATAGAATCCTGCCTGGGACCAGCCAAAAGGAAAGAACCAACCTCTTTCCTTATCACAGGGGTCATAGTTCGGGATGTGTAGGGAAGGAGCGTCTATTCCTTCTCTCTCCCTCCGGGGAAGCCCTTGAGATAAGCAACCCTTCTCCCATTGAAAGACTCCAGCAGGGAATCTCAGGACTCATTTGAACATTTTGTCACTCTCAGGAAATCTTGTCCCTTAGAGCAAGCCTCCGCACTCTTGCCTGTTTCATTGATTTAATTTTGATGTGGTCCTTATGCTTTCAGAGACAAGTCATATACTTTACTTGGAAAAGAGCTGTTCATGCCCTTAGCTAAACATCACACCCTGCTTAGGCTTTTGCATTATCACTCTCAATCTGTATGCATGCAGGGATTGTTGATTTTATGAATCAACTACCCAGTCATTCTTATATATCTCTTTCAATATTCTCTACGCTCCCACATCCTTCTTAAAGTGTCAAGCTCTAGACTGCAACAGATGTTCCTGAAGAAATTGAGACTAGAAACATAACACAAACTTTATGCTCTTCCATGGATGACTCACAAGGGTTATCTGTCTATGATCGGCCTGTTGTTAAAAATTTAGATTATGTAAATGTCATGGAAAGGAGGACAAAGGTGGTATCTGTCAGCATGTAGAGTGTTTTATCTTGGTTGCCTTGGAGAGCATTTTAAAGGTTAAGTCTGCAGAGCATTCTCACAAGTTCCCAATACTTAGTCCCATGAGCAGGTGGCATGAGCTTCTGTGTGCACCACCCTCTTCCTGAGAACTCAGGTCACCAGCATGGGATGGGTACCCTTTTCTGTTAAGTGCCAGGGAATAAATTTCTTAGGCTTTATGGTCTCTGTTGTGGTCTCTGTTGCAACTTCTCCCCTGTGTTGTTGCTGTCTAGGATGTGGCCTCTGTGGATATTGTAAATGAATGTGATTGGCTGTGTTCCAGTGTAACTTTATTAACACTGACATTAGACATTTTCATGCTTTATGTGTCATGATATTCTTGTTTAGGCATTTTTAAGCATTTATAAATGTAAAACCTTTTTATCTTACAGGCCATACGGAAACAGGTGGCTGGTGTGGATCTGGCAGTGGGCTCTCATTTGCCCATTTGTGATCCAGCATTTTCCCATGAGAGCAAGTGAAAAGGAAGGGTGGGACAGTAAGAGAGATAAGCTGTTCCATTTTAATGTTTTTTGTTGTTGTTGTTTTTTGTTTTTGTTTTTGTTTTTTTTACTATGACAACATTTTAAAAACAGAAATGGCAAGTTGTTATTCTTTGCTCTGAGCAGCTCACACTCTAAATGTTACATAGGGATTTTCACAGGATGGAGCCAGGCTGGACCTCTGTGCAGCATCTCTACTTGATCAGGGATCGCATCCCACGTGGTCCAGGGACCTTTTATATGAATGTGGACCATCTTTTTAGGAATCTAAATTGAGACTCATAGTTTGATGAAAATTTTTCAGATTTATAAATTTCTTTACATGAAATGTCACAAAATTCTAAACATTCATTATGTAATTAGTGACATTAATGAAAAGTGTTGGTGCTCTAGAAACTTTAGGAGTTATTATATTTATGAAGAGATTCATTAAAGTATCTCTTAGGAAGAGATCTTTCCCTGAGTGTGTGTGAGTGAGGACCCACCCGGTATTGCTGCCCTGAATCTGGCCTCTTTTGTCTGACACTGAACCTTGTACATTTCTTTTGTGGACCACAAGTTAGGAATCTGGTTGGCAGTTGCATGTATTATTTCATGCATAGCTCACTGAAGCATTATAAGCCTTTAAAACACGACTGAGAAAATAGTACATACATAACCTGCTTTAAATACGCTTGTAGCATTTAATCTCTCAATTTTGCAGTTCAGAACAGACCATGAAGTTATTTTGTTCTTGGAAAAGTAATCGACTTTTCCTGAGTGGAGCCAGCTGACACTGCACACTAATTTTGCAAATATTGAGGGTGAATAGTGAACTCCTAGATAGGTTTTTGAAAATAAATTGAATTGCAGTAGGGGCTTTTCTTACAATTAATCGTAGTCTCAGAACAATAAGTGTATGTTAGGCAAAATCCACACAGACATTAGTGATGAGGTAGTTGGGTTGGAATGAGCAGTCTTTCAATTATGACGTAGATCTTCACCATCTTCTGGCTGGAAAGTCACCTCTTTGACTCTGATGTAATACTTCTAGTTTCAAAAGTTGAACTTATTAAGGCTTCTTGTTTTTTTTTGCTATATCTTCACTGCTCATTAGTACCTGGAAAGGAAAGAAAAGAAACTCCAACATCTCAAGTTTGGGAAAGAAATTATTTGCTAAAATTAGACTTCTAGGAGTCTATTTATCCATGAGGATCACTAACTAAACCTAATCCTGTCTTTTTATGCCACAGGTAATTAAAAATTGGCTCCCTCCCTTCACTTCCTCCCTTCACTTCCTCCCTTCACTTCCTCCTGTCCTCCCTCCGTTCATTCCTTCCCTACCAATATACATGCTCCTCTTCAATGGTTCGGTTCTCACAGGTCCTGTGTGTTAGATAGTAACGAGCCTCCAGATTCTGTCAGGGAATTCTGATAACTGTGAGGTAACTTTGAATCCACAGTTTGGATTGGTCTTTCTCTCTGGCCTGTTTCTTAGCTGTTCCTATTTATTTGTGGTGGCTCCTGTCGAGTAGATTGCTCAAAATAGCTTCTAAAGTGTAAATGACACGTTTTCTTCAATGGCAAATATTTAAAAAAATAATAGCAGAAGTACCATAGTAGATACGTACAGCTAAGGTTCGGTGAACCCACAAGAGGCAGCCCTGAATTATGCCGATGGACTTAGCAAAGACTCTGCAGACAAGGGGCACCTGAACCTAACCTAGAAGGAAGAATCGAACTTAGGCCAATGGTAGTGGTGGCTAAGAAGTGGAAGCAAGGGACGGGCAGAGGGAGGGGGCTGAGGGAGGGGCTGAGGGAGGAGCTGAGGGAGGGGCTGAGGGAGGGGCTGAGGGAGGGGAGAGGGAGGGGTTGAGGAAGGGGTTGAGGGAGGGGATGAGGGAGTGGATGAGAGAGGGGATGATCTTCTAGGCCAGTGAATTTCATATATTTTGGTCCTAGGTGACTTTTACAATCTTAACAATTTTGTTTATAGAGCAATGTGCTCTGTATACTGATTTTTACTAGATCACAACTTAAAACTGAGAAATGTATATATTTTAAAATATTTCTTTATTCATTTAAAATATAACAAACTATTATTACATGTTGTCATAAATACCATATTTTATGAAAAATAAATACATTTTCCAAAACAAAAAACTTCATGAGAAGACTGGCCAATCTCTCTGATGTCTAACTTTGGAGCAAATAGCCAGATACTCACATCTGCCTCCGCAGTCAACCTTTTTCAATACCACATGCTGCAAAATCTCTGGAAATGTCCATTGTATATTTATGACAGAATGAAGGTGAAAGAGGCAAATGACATCCTAGCATTGTGGTAAAATTGCTTTGACCTCTTTAAGCCATCTGAAAGTTTCCTGGGGATAGACACGTTGTCCCCAAATCACACAGTCCTCTCTCCTGAGCCCTCACCTGTGTGGCCACTTCCACTGGGACCATCCCATGTGTGCCTCGACATGTCCAAGGCCGAACCCCTTCATGTGCATCTCATTTTGCTTAGTCCATGTCCTGCCTTAGGCAGAAAACTAACGTCCCACTGCCACTTCCCCTCCTTCCCTCCTTAGCTTCAGTCCCTGGTCTGGAGCATTCTAGCTCCTTAGCAATAGCTCTACTCCTTCAAAGCAAGTGTTCAGACTGTGCTCTAACACTAAAGAGCCTCCAATCTGACTTCTAGACCCTAGATATGGCTCCCCTTATTTCCTTCCCTCAATGCTCTCACAGGGATCTTCCTAAAATGTAAGTCTTATATGTCTCCCACCCAGCTTAGAATCCTCGAATAGTTCTCTGGTGCCCTCAAGATGAAATGAAAACGTTTTAGTGTATCTTACAGTCATGTTTATCAAAATGCTATGAGCAACAGTGGTGTGGGTCATAAAATCCACTTAGTGAGTCAGGACCATTACCTTATGAAAACCATGACAAACTGGAATAGGAAATATTACAATGCCTTGCAAATCAGCCTAAGCACACATCCCAGCTCATGAAACTTATACTGTGGTTTATGGACGTGTGTGTGTGTGTGTGTGTGTGTGTGTGTGTGTGTGTGTACAGGATCTTGGGGCAAAATGCATTTCTGACAACGGGTCATGGTCAAACACATTTGGAAAACACTCTTTCAGAAGCCCCCTGACTACTTATTTATTTTCAAAGATAGCCTCTTCCCTCTGGACCTCCAGCCAATACAGATTACTTCAAAAGCTTTAGGATGTTTCGCTTCCCTTTGGGCCTATGCTCATGCTTTCCACTCTAGGATGAACTGCCTTTTCTCTCATTTACTCAGGTAATTAGGACTCATCCTTTAAGATTTAGCTTGTAGCTTGCCTCTGGGACATCTGTCTGCCTGTCACCTCCCTTCCTCTCCTTCAGCCTCCCCAGGACTGCTTCAACACCCTGGCAGAGTCTGGTGCAGGGTTCAAAAAATTAGATAATTATCTGTTCACCTGTTTGCTCCCCTTCTTGGCTGTTGACTCCCTGAAGACCTCTTTCCCTGTGTCTCTAGTGCAGTCCTGATGGAATAAAAGCTCAGTCTCATCAGTTCTGCCCTCAAAAACCCTGGAAGGCATCCTTGAGGCCTCCTTGTTTCTCAGTCCCTGTACTGAATCAAACAATGCTACTCCAGGGATGGAAGGGAGGACTTGAGCACACTCTTAAATGTGGCTCCTGTAATTTTTACAACATTGACACATGCTACATTGACATGACGTCTTGAAGATACGGATGGTGCAGTGAAACGTTATACTTTGAGACTCAGTTCAGCATGCTTACACATCTGTCCTCTCCCCATCAAGCACCTCTCCCTTGGGGAAACTTCCCCTCACTTCGCAGGGTGGGTCAAATTTCTGCATCATTGCTTTTTAGCACTTTGTACTTCTAGTTGATATTAGCTATGGCCCTTGAAATTTTGCCTTCGTTTTTATGTTTATGTGATTAATGGTTCTCTAGACACATTAGAAGTTCCTTGCCAGAATATATGTTCCAAGAAGCCAGGAACTGAATTTATTTTTGCTCTATAGTATCCACAGTAAATGTTGAAGAAACGAAAGATGATGAGAAGTCCTAGCATGACAAAGATAAGGTAGTTCGAGCAGGTGGGAGGAGGACACAGTCTGAGAGACACAAGCACGAGAGTGGTAATGATTCATTTTACCCATCAACTTGGCTGGGTCATGGCATCCAGAGAACTGGCCAAACATCATTCTGGATGCTTCTGTGAAGATTTTGTGTATGTGTGGATAAGATTATTTTAAATTGGTGGAATTTGAGGAAAGCAAGTTGCTGTCCATAATTTGGGTGGGACTTGTCCAATCAGTTGAAGGCTCAAATAGAACAAAGACTCATCTCTGGGCAAGATGAAACTCTGCCTGCAGACAGCCCTTGGACTTGAACAGCACCAGTAACTCTTTTGGGTTCCCAGCTTGACAGCCTACCCTGAGGATTTTTTACTTACTAGACTTCATAATCCCATGAATCAACTCTTTAAAATAAATCTCTCTTGGCTGGGTATAGTGGCTCACACCTGTAATCCCAGCACTTTGGGAAGCTGAGGCAGGCAGATTGTTTGAGGTCAGACATGCAACGAGTCTAAAGGAAAAGCTACCAAATTCACAAATGTCCCCTGCCATCTTATCATTGTCATTTTTTATTTACTGTTACTTTGGTCGAACGATTTCAAAGATATCAAAAGAGCTGAGGAAGCCCAATGACACACAGTGTAAATTACCAGTAATTTTACGTTAGCAAATTCTTAATTAATGAGAATTTACTTTAAGTATAGTTGGTTCTCATATGTTGGATATGTTTTTACAAGTATTTCCTTAGAACATGGTGACTTAATGTGGTAGAGTCATAGCACGTCTTTTAGCATAGTATGCTTAAAATGTTGTGACCACTTAATAGAGATGCTCAAATGATCAAAAGTTGCATCATTTTTAATCTAGGGACAGCTCCAAAATCTCAAGGCTTTGGTTATGTCAAAAGGAAACCTTACATTCCAAGGTCAAAGTGGAAGGACTCTATATCATCTCTAGAATATAGCTAATTGCCATAGCGTGTGTATTTTCAGAGTTATCATAGGCTAAGTGTTTCAGTGGGAGCGTTTCTTCTCCTGCATCTTTTATTGTTTCAGTCTTGGACATTTAATCCATCTAGAGTATTAAATATGAATGAGAAAAGTTGTGCTCATCAAGTTTCTAGATATTCCAAAAGTTCCAAAGACCATTGTCTAAGGGCATTTTTAGGACAATCCTGAATGGTTCTGGTGTCTCCTCTGTGATTCAGTCATTCCAGAGTCTTGTTTCCTTGCCTGGCACCTTCTTAAAGACATGTAGTGGGGTGTGGTAGATAGAAAATAAATGCATGACACTTTTTAAAGAGTTTTCTTTGTGTTATTATTGAGATTTGAAAATATTTTTAAATAACTATTAAACAATAGAAATATTGAACGGTATTCCCTCCTTTTCTATCACTTTATCAGGATGGCTCCTTTCAAATGTAATGTAATCATGTCGTGTTTGTTTTTCTCTCCCTATTTTGATATAGTAAAATGCAGTCTGGATTCAATTGTAAAATATATGTTTAACATACTAACAACAACACAAAGGCTTTGATTTTAAAAGGAAAAAACCTTCCCGATCTTGCACATCAGCTGTTTCCACTCTGTGTTTGTGTGTTCATGAACATACAATTCCTGACATCATCATAGTCATGATAAATAGTTCTTGAATTTGATTTCAGAAATCTACAAAAACACCCAGGAAATATGAAAGAGAGGGAAATTAAGAGCACTTATGGGTGAGATGGGGTTGAGGCACCCAGGGCGGAAGAACCCAAAGAGAGTCTGAGGTGTGGAGGAAGCCTTGGAGGGTTTCAGATGACATCTTTCAAAATTGAAGCAAGCCCCCTCCGATAGACAAGTGTTGCCTCTGGGGCATTTTCCTGGGCATTATCTGAAGACTTCAACCTCAGGGCAGCTGGCAGGGAGTCTGCTTCACTAATTTTAGCCCTACATTGTGTCAGGGAAACTCCAGTGACTGGCTCGTGGGCAACTCACGGCTTCCAATGCCAGGACTCCTGGTAGGAGCAGGGCTGGGCCGGCCATCTTTGAGGCCACTCCCTGCTCCCAGGCTCCCACCATAACAACTGTGCCTGCCATTTACAGAGCCCTTCCTGGGTTCTAGGCAGGATTCTACTCCCTTAACAGCCAGTTTTCCATTATTAATACCTATTGGTATACATCACTTTTAAAAAGAAAGATGAATAATAATAAGAAGGGCATAAATACTCCTTCAAATCCTTTGATAACGGAGGTGTGCAATATTATGGGGAAAAGAAATATGACTTTTCGGTTGTTTCACTGTATTTGAGGTCTTTATTTGGGTTCTAGACAACTCCCTCCAACAAACACTCACACACATACACACACACTACACCCACCCCACAGATACACAGTGGTCTTGCTTCATAAGATAAAGGAGACTTTCCATATCCCTTTCCTGATCTAACTAGGTCAAGTCTATTAACCTCACTTTGAATACCATGTACCTCTAATTAAACAGCACTTTTTGATGTTGTAATATTATAAGTATAGATGTTTAAATTAATATCTGTTTTTCTCAATTTTTCATTCTGTGTTACAAAAATCATCCCTTCCCTACTTCCTCCCTCCCTCTCTCCCTTCCTCCCTCCATTCTGCCCTCCCCACTTCCTCACATTATCCTGCAGCACTGGGCATGTTACATGTAAGCTGAATGAGGCACACAATGATGATGGAACACTGGCAGGGGTGACTCTGCATCCTCATTCCCTTGCATAGGGGAAACTGTAGACCCACCTGTATACATGTTGAGCTTTCCTACTTGAGGGAGAGGTGCTGGAATGTTTAAAGTCATTATTTCTTCTCTCTGGATTGTTAACATGCCCTCAGTCTCTCCCATCCACAGGAAACTGAATCATTGGCTTATTGTAAGCCAGCGAGCGAGGTCTCTGGTTGTGGTGGTGATATGGTTTGGATTTGTGTACCCACCCAAATCTCATGTTGAATTGTAATCCCCAGTGTTAGAGGTGGGGCCCGGTGGCAGGTGATTGGATCATAGGGGCAGACTTCCCTTTTGCTGTTTTTGTAATAGTGAGTGAGTTCTCATGAGATCTGGTTGTTTGATAAATGTCCGGCGCTCCCCTCTGCTCACCCTCTTTCTCTCCTGCTCCAAGGTAAGATGTGCCTGCTTCCCTTTCACCTTCTGCCATGATTGTAGGTTTCCTGAGGCCTCCTCAGTCATGTTTCCTGTATATACATATACATATAAATTACCCAGTCTCACGTAGTTCTTCATAGCAATGGAGAATGGACTAATACAAGTGGGTCCCAGGCATCAGGCACACGGATATGTGTGTGGTCATAAGTATGGTATATGTGCAGATTTGATGTAGACCCACATGGTGCTCCAGGGTCTTATGGACATGCGTATTCAATGAATAGCAAGTAAGAATTATCCACCCCCATTGTTGTGGTTGTTATTGACTCAGTTTGCCATGCTTTTGTGCTTAGCTTTCAGTTAGCAGAAACCAGCCCTCATAAATCAAGCTGCATATGACACGATAGAAGAGAAATTGAGAGGATTTGCATTATCTTCTGGGAAGGATTATAGAAAGGAGCTTCATTAGAAATTGGAAGTGACAGGAAGAGAACAAATTTTTTTTTTTTTTTGTTAAGCCTAACTCCCTTCCATCTGTGGAAGCACAGAGGCAAGATGCCTTCCCATTGCATGGAGCCCCTATAATTGATGCATGTGTGGTGGCTGGGAGAGGAAGACAGGGCCAAGAACATCATTTGCTGTCTCTTTTGCAGATAACTGCAGGGTGGTCTTATATAAATCATATTTATGGGTGTTGTCCAGGGCTAGAAAGGGTGATGAGGCCACAGAATGTCAGGCTAACTGGGCAAGGCAGTCATGGGTATGTTTGAAAATACAAAGCAGAACTTTGTGGAATGTTGACCCCTTCCCCGGGTCCCCTGATTAAGACAAGAATAGAATAATACATTGATCCCATGTAAAATGGAATTTTCTTTAATAAGATGAGAAGGCGGAATAGCAAATTTTCATTGTGGAAATAACCGCCAAAAGTCTAGATTGTTGTAAATATGGTTTCCCAATAGTACCATCAAGGAAAACAACACAAATATTTTGTATGTGATGGCTTAAAGGGAGTGAAGACTGGGTGATTTATAGGCTTTGGAGGATTTGTTCTGAAGACAGCTGTTGGGCTGTACCCCAAGCAGGGTCAGGTCAGTGAAATCAGCCCACACATAGAACAAGGCATAACAGAGCACCTTGTACTTTGCAATATTTCATTAAAGGCTCACACAAAAATCAACATAATGTGATACTTGCAACTTCAAAAGCAAACTCAGTAACTAAGGAATCCCCAAACCTCAGCTGATGATAAATCAACACATGCTGACGATCTTGGTGAAGGAAATCACACTGTTTAGGGTGAAGAAAACCTGCCTAAATGAGTAGTTCTCTTTTGAGAGTCAGGGTTGGTTCACCCGGGGGAACTATTGGCCCAGTCGAGGGGACCTTCAATTATTACAAGGATAGCCAGTCCTCCTCATTACCCTGATGGTTTTGAATTTCCAGGCTTTAAAACCTGATCCCTTTAAAAGCAAAGCAGGGGGCAATAAGATGCAGAGATAACAGCAAGGCAGAGGACGTGACGGTTTGCCACCTTTGTGTTTTTGTTGTTTGCTTGGAGTGAAATAGCCACCACTTGCAATTTGAAACTAAAGGTGGATCATTCTAAGTTCCCAGTGGAATCATGCTGATGAATAGAATGACTCTAATCCAGAGAAGCATAAACATGAACCTCAGCTAATTCAGAAAGGGCGTGCCCAGCGAGGTTGGGAGGTTGGTGGTCTCCTTTGTCAGCAGATGAGAACAGCTGAAATTTACATTCTATCCACAGGCTGCCAAATACTTACACAGACACATGCATTCACCTATTATGTGGGTTTATATGTGCAAATAGGCAGGCCAAAAGTAGGATTAGATGAATCTGAATCAGAGGAATGATCGAAACTGGGTATGTGATTCTTTTAAAACATTAAAGTGTGTGTGTGCGTGTATTATCTTGCCATGTACAGTGAAGTGGAGCAGACACTGGATTTTTCATCTTAGAAGACCTAGATTTTAATCTTACCTTGACCATTTCTAGGTGTGCATTCAGTGGCACATTATTTAAGCGCTCTCATTTCATTTCTTTTTTTGTAAATTGGATTTAGTATTAATACCCAGTTCACGCACATTCTTTTAAAAGGATTAAACGTGCCTGGTGGAATGCCTGCCTCTTAAAGGGCATGCAGTCAAGTTCAGCTACTGTGTTTAGTAACGTTATCTGATGATAGGCACATATTTTAATACTCTTACTTTACTTCACAAAATTACTTATTCACACAAAAGAAAGCAGAGGGTGCAAAGGTTTATTTGACTTTACGTGAAAAACACAACACACTCCTCTCTGCGTTATTTTCCTTTTCTGTCTCAAATCTTAATGCTGTGACTACTTTTGTTCCATTTAGTTAAGAAAAGTCAACATTGCTGAAGGCTGTTTATACTGCTTTGGGGATGACGAACCTCTATCCCATAATCAAGCCCTTGGTTTAATTCCATCTATCCTACATAGATAAAGGAAAAACAAGAGTTTATACTTCTCTTTCAACATTTTAAAGAAGTAAACCTTTCCAAATTGTTTCATTTTTAAGTTATTTTTTAAAAGTTGTAGCAAAATATATACATAACATAACCTTTCCCATTTTAACCATTTTTAATTATACAATTTGGTGGCATTAAGCACACTCACAGTGTTTTGCAACCATCACCACCAACCACCTCCAGAACTTTATTATCATCCCAAACATAACTTCTGCACCCATGAAATCTGTGATGGGTAATACTGAGTGTCAACTTGATTGCATTGAAGGATACAAAGTATTGATCCTGGGTGTGTCTGGGAAGGTGTTGCCAAAGGAGATTAACATTTGAGTCAGTGGGCTGGGAAAGGCAGACCCACCCTTTATCTAGGTGGGCATCATCTAATCAGCTGCCAGTGCAGCTAGAATATAAACCAGGCAGAAAAATGTGAAAAGAGAGACTGGCCTAGCCTCCCAGCCTACATCTTTCTCCCACGCTGGTTGCTTCCTGCCCTCGAACATGGACAAGTTTTTCAGTTTTGGAACTCAGACTGGTTCTCCTTGCTCCTCGGCCTACAGATAGCCTATTTTGGGACCTTGTGATTGTGTGAGTTAATACTAAATATATATATTCCATTAGTTCTATCCCTCCAGAGAACCCTGACTAATACAAAACCATAACTTTCCATTTTACCATCCCCTCAGCCTCTGGAACCTTTATTCTACTTTCTGCCTCTATGAAGTTTAATGTTTTAGATATCTCGTGTAAGCGCAATCATATAGTATTTGTCCATTTATGTTTAGCTTATTTCACAGAGCCTGTCCTTAAGTTTCATCCATGTTGTAGCATGCATCAAAATTTCATTTCTTTTAAAGGTCAGTAATATACCATTGTATGTATACACAGTCAACCCTCAGTAATGGGGAGTTGAATCCAGGACCCATTGCAGATACCAAAATTCGAAGATGCTCTAGTCCCTGATATAAAATGATGTAGTAATCACATATATCTTGCTCACATGTCATGTATACTTTAAATAATCCCCAGATTACTTATAATATGTAATACAATGTAAATGCTATGTAAATAGTTGTTATACTGTATTTTTATGTGTATTAATTTTTGATGGTTTTTAAATTGTTTCTTCCAAACATTTTTGATCTGAGATTGGTTGAATTTGTGGGTGCTGAACTACAGATACAAGGGGCTGATTGTACCACATTTTGTTTATTTATTCATCCAGTTACAGACATTTGGTTGTTTCTACATTTTGGCTACGGTAAATAATGTGCCACGAATGCTAGTGTACAAATATATGTTTCCGAGTCTCTGCTTTCCATTTCTTTGGGTGTATACCAATAAGTGAAATTACTGAATCACATGGTAATTCTATGTTTAGTCAAGGCGGGCGGATCATGAGGTCAGGAGTTCGAGACCAGCCTGACCAACATGCTGAAACCCCATCTCTACTAAAAAATACAAAAAAACCCTAGCCGGACGAGGTGGCGGGTGCCTGTAGTCCCAGCTACTCGGGAGGCTGAGGCAGGAGAATGGTGTGAACCCAGAAGGCAGAGCTTGCAGTGAGCTGAGATCGTGCCACTGCACTCCAGCCTGGGCGACAGAGCGAGACTCTGTCTCAAAAAAAAAAAAAAAAAAAAAAAAATTAGCTGGGCATGGCAGCACACGCCTGTAATTCCAGCTACTCAGGAGACTAAGACAGGAGAATTACTTGAACCCAGGAGGCAGATGTTGCAGTGAGCAGAGATTGAGCCACTGCACTCCAGCCTGGGTGACAGAGGGAGACCTTATGTCAAAAAAATAAAAATAAAATAAAATAGTAAATAAATAAATAAATAAACCATTGGCCTGTTTTTCACAGATGCTGCATAAGTTTTTATTTCCACCAGGAAGGCATGAGGGTTCCGATTTCTCCATATTCTCCAACACTTGTTATTTTCTTATGTTGACAATAGTTACCCTAATGAGTATGAAGTGGTGTCTCACTGTGGTTTGGATTTGCAGTTCCCCAAAGGCTAATGATGTTGAATATCTTTAATGTGCTTATTGGTCATTCATATATCTCCCTTGCAGAAATGCCTATTCAAGATTTTGGCAAATTTTGATTTGGGTTATTTGTGGGAGTTTTTTTTGGCCACTGAGTTATGGAAGTATATATATATATATATATATATATATATATATATATATATATATATTCTGGATGTTATATATATATATTTTTATATATTATATTATACATATTATATTATATATATATTTATATGTAAATATATATATTCTGGATGTTATTTCTTCATTGGATATATGTTTGGCAAATATTTTCTCTTATTCTGTATGTTGTCTTTCACTATCTTGTTAGTATACTTTAATGCATAAATGTTTTAAGTTTTTGTAAAGTCAGTTTGTTTTTCATTTGTCAACTGTGTTGTTTAAGTGATTTTTTTAAAAACAAGCATTTATTAAATGCCTCAGAGTACCCTTGTCCCCAGTGTGGTTGATCTCAGAGAATCAACTACACAGGGCGATCTTGTAGACCCTGCTTCTCTGGGTGCCTATATTTCTTTGTGTACCTCAGCTGACATAAATGACGCTGGTGTTTCTGGACGCCTTCATTTAGATGCCCATCACCAATGAGGGAGTTTAGTTGGACAATAGAGATCACACCTATCATGCTGGCATTTGTATTTTAAGAAACTGAAACATCCTGGAAAAATTCTCCCAGTGATTTAGTAATTTAATTTAACAGCGTGCTTCATTTCACTCTATGTATAATTGCATAAATAGTAACTTTAGAAATACGTGGTATATTAGTCTGTCCTCACATTGGTATTAAGAAATATCTGAGACTGGGTAATTTATAAATAAAAGAGGTTTAACTGGCTCGTAGTTCCACAGTCCCTACAGAAAGCATGACTGGGGAGGCCCCGGGGAATTTACAATCATGCTAGAAGGTGAAGGGGAAGCAGGCAAGACAGAAAGTGGGGAGACGCCACACAATTTTAAACAACCAGATCTCATGGTAACTCACTATCAGGAAAACAGCACTAAGAGGGAAATCCTCCCTCATGATCCAATCACCCCCCACCAGCTCCTACCTCTAAAACTGTGAATTACAATTTGACATGAGATTTGGGTGGCGACACAGACCCAAACCATATCACGTGGACACATATTGATTATTATAAAGTTGTTTTCTTATTCAGCCAGTTGTTTAAACCCACATAATTCTATTTTTTAAGATCTAAAATTTGTTAGATATTCTATAAGGAAAAAAATAATCAAATCTTGATTTATACTGGCTGCCATGACCTGTAATGCTCATGTACTTTCCTGAGACAGGCAGCATTCAATTTTCTTTCCCCTGAAGTCAGTCATAAATTTTTCATATTTTAAAGTAAGTAGGATTGGATTACCTAACTCCTACCATATGCATTCTTTAACTTTTCCTCCCTTCCTCTCTGAGCTCCCGGAATCTTAAAAAGAACTTATTAGTTGCCTTAGTTGACAACATAAGTACTTGGGCTGAAGGTTTACCCTCAGCAGAACCAATGGAAATTTTAATATCACCAATTCAATTACTCCAGAAAGTGTAAACTCTGCAATACCAACCTTCTTATATGTTTGAAAGTCTTCTAAAAGTATACAAGTAGTCATTTTTCAACTGCATCTCCACACTGAAGAATGGAGAGGCTAACAGAAGGTTCGGGAGACAGCTTCACTAGATTGTGCTAAGTTTCTTAATATCAAGGGACACGTATGCAGATACATATATAAACATGTCACTGATGAACACAAATTAGAATCTCTACTGAACGAAGAACAATTCAGAAGTCAAATTATTGGCCAAATTTTAATTTAGAAAATTGTGGCCAAATATCTGTCTTTCTGACAACCATTAGCAATTAAGCTTTTTAAAAGTTGTTCTGCAAATGTGGTTGGATGTCAAAAGTCCTGTTTTATTCAGCAAGTCTATTGTTTAATAATTGTTTTTAATAGTACATGTCTTTACAATAATAAGAGCTTAAGCTAGGAAATTGAGCCCAATATTTCAAAAATATATTTATTTGTGCCATTATGCATAAGAAAGAATAGAGTACAGAATGGCTTAGTGCAAAGCCTGTGTAATACTCCTGCATGGGTTGGTGGAATTTTTGAGTGTTCGGCGAGATCATGCACATAAGACTCTTGGCACCTGGCCCAGTGCAGAGGACAGGGAAGGACCTTGAGAGGACCCTGGGGAGGAGACTGAGTCCAGGTCATACAAGAGTATGTAGGAGACTTTGGTTTTTGCCAGAGCAGTGTGTAACCATTGCAGGATTTTTGGTGGAGATGTGACATGATCTGATAAGACTGGTTTCTTTGCAGAGCTGAGACAAATGTGGAGGCCCACAAGAACTGGAGAAGCAGCCAGGGCATGAGGTAGACCCGGTGATGGGTAGGCTATGTCAGATCAGAGTCCATTTCTGGTTTCCTTAACATGGTGGGTCTGGGGACCCACAGCAAAGAAAGCTGTAATTAAAATAGCATCATGTCAGGAAGGGTTGCAGCGAATCATAAGTTCAGGTTTATCACACAGAGCTTGAGGAGCTGCGGGAGGCAGATGGGGTCACTGACCTTGCAAGAGTTCAACTACCAGGCTCCGGCACACAGTGTGGCTGGAATGTGAACCTGGTTCCAATTCCAAAGCTTGGGTCTCTTGTGAATGAGACTTTACCTGTGGCCCACAGTGGTAGCACTACATTTTAGATTGGGCTGCTATAACAAAGCACCATAGACTGGGTGGCTGATGAAAAACAGAAATCCATTTTCTTCCAGTTTTGGAAGCTCGGGATCAGGGTGCCACCAGGGTCAGGTTCTGGTGAGGGCTGTCTTCAGGGTTGCAGAGGATCGTCTATTCCCTGTATCCTCACATGGTGCAGAGAGCAAATGAACTCTCTGGGGTCTCTTATTTAAGGCAATGAATTCCGTTTTTGAAGGCTCCTCCCTCATAATCTAATTACCTCCTAAATGTACCATCTCCTACTACCATCATATTGGGGGTGAACATTTCAGCAAATGCATTTTGCGGGGACATAAACATTTGATTCATAATATACTACAAGGGAAAGAAGACTGAACTTGACCTCAAGACTCCTTGAATTGAACCCCGTTATTTTCACTTACAAATTAATTATGGGTTCACAGGCAAGTCATTTCACTTTGAGAGCCTCAGTTTCCTCAATTGTAATTTGAGACTACACTATCTGCCCTACTTGCCTCAGTGCCTTGTGAATGCTACTTGCTTTAGAATGTAAGTTATGGAAGAGGAAGCTTAATGGATAACATCACTGAATTTCAGTTCTATGACCTGGGTTCAAAAACTGTGTGGCCTCTGGGAAGCAACTTAAACTCTCTGAGTTGCTTCTTCTCCTCTGTCAAATATAAATATAATAGTTGCAAAGAACTAACATCTGTTTTGGTGAGGGCAAATTACATAATGGATATGAAGATGATTTAGAAACTTCTAACATGAAATATAAATATTGTTACTGTTCTCATGGTTATAAATCAGAGTTATTTTTGCGTGGCTAAAGAAAGTGATAAGTGATCCAGAATCTTTTATTCAGTCCCTCCTGTGTACCGTGACCTAAATTTGTAAGTCAGATGGTCTGGACTGGAGATGTGGTCAATCTATTTAGTAAAGTTTTCTTTGAATAATGCAAGGGGAGACTCATAGGACCAAGCCCATAAAGACACAGCTTTTTCTTTATCCGTATCATTTGCATATTAGGCATTGCATTGTATTTAGAATGCACAAATACATTATAATTTATAAGTAGCATGGCATTTATAAGAGGCCGATTTTCTAGATTAAATTTTGCTGGTTTGAGGTATTTTATCCTATTTGCTTTTTAAGTTGAAATATATATATTTAAAATCTTGGTGAAGCTAATTGACATGGAATTGTTGTGATATATGTACATACACATTCATTTAAATATATTGTCCCTGAGAAGTACTTTTTGGTTTGATTCTCCTTCAATTTCCGGAAGTTTTACTGCTTGTCTATTAGCTTATTTCTTACATTTTTCTTCCCAGTCTTCAATTACGCGGGGGGTTTCATCTTGCGTAAGACATTTGGAATGAAATGTTGGAGGCCTTGCTCTATATCTCTTGATGAGTGGGGTCTGTCTGACAATTAATCAGAACGCAGTGATCTGTTTACAGCCAACAGCGGTTAATCATGTGTGCTACAGGGTTCGGAAGAAGAGGCATTGCCGTTCCTTCCATTTGTCTCTGTGTTTTCTTCCTCTTCTGCTCTGCATAGCTCATCCAAATCACTTCTAGCCTCGTCATTAGTTTGCTGAAATTTACATAGGAAGTTGTTGTTGTTGCTGTTGTTTTCGGTTTCCATTACTTCTGTTACTGCTTAAAGTTGTAATAATGTTCTTATTGCCACAACATTAATTACCAGTGGTGTTGGAGATGCAGTACAAGGTAATGGTTAAGACATAGGTTTTGACATCACACAGTCCTGTGTCTACCACTTATTAACTAAATGACCTGAGCAAGTGATAGAGTTTGGACATTTGTCCACAGGCAAATCTCATGTTGAATTGTAATCCTCCAAGCTGGATTTGGGGCCTGGTGGGAGGTATTTGGACCGTGGGGGCAGATCCCTTATGGCTTGGAGCTGCCATTGTGATAGTGAGTTCTCATGAAAGCTTGTTATTCAAAAGTGTGTGGTACTTTCCCTGCAATTCTTTCTCTCTTGCTCTTGCTTTCACTATGTGATGTACCTGCTCCTGCTTCACCTTTTCTCGTGAGTAAAAGCTTCCTGAGCTTTTACAAGCCAAGCAGATATCAGAGCCATGCTTCCTGTATAACCAATTAAACGTCCTTTTAAAATAAATTACCCAGTCTCAGGTATTTCTTTATAGCAATGCAAAAACAGCCTAATACAGTAAGTGACTTTACTTGCCTAGCTAAAATAGCCATTATTTTCACAGGTTCTAACAGTCTTTTCACAAGTTCTAACAGCCTCCAAATAAAAGTTTTGTAAGCCTGTCCTAGGCACAAGATACTAGTTAAAGTAAGTGCTAGTTGCTGCAACAGATACATCCCAAAATTTTAGTGGACTAAGGAGAATGTATTTCTCACTGATGAAGACTCCAATGGCTGCCTTAGACGCTGCTCCATACAATCATTCAGGGACCCAGGGTGACAAGAAAATCTGCCATCCTCACCATGTGTCTTCCTGGGCATCAGCATCCAGCTAGAAGACAGAAAAAGAGAAAGAGGGTGACCATTTGGCAGAGTTTCATGGGGCAGGCTTGTAAATGTTGTACTTAACTTCCACCCACTTTTCCTTGGCTGTTAATTGTCCAATTAACAGCCAGCGAGACTGCAAGGAAGCCTGGAACTAACTGTGTGTCCAAGGGGAAAAAGAAATTGATTTGGTGAATACTTCCTCAGTCTTTGCCTTGGTCTACTTTCTCAGTCTGTGAGTGATATGAAAAAAAAAACTAGATATATGGCACACCTGCCTGCAGGTTATAATTCAGTGCAACAGGAGGTAAATGAAGCCATTAGAGAATAATGATGTGCTAAGTGATACAGTACTGACTGTAAGCACTAGGGGAGATGTGAACAAAGAGATCAAAGTAGGAAAGATCGTTCTGGGGAAGCTAATATTGGACATCTATGTGACACTTGAATTTATGCTTAAAGACTTGCAAGAATTGGATACACATAAAGGAGGGGAAGGGTATTTATATTCACTTTCCAGGATAACATAAAATTTATTCTGATGATTTCATTAATTTTGTTTCATGTATACTGCATGTAGATAAAAAGAGGAAAACCAACCAAACACTGGTGGCCTGCCAATTTCTTTCTAAGCTGATTTAAGTCTTTAGCCTCTATTGGATATACAGCCCCATGACAAACATTGCTTTATGGGCTTAGATCAATGTATCCACAAAATGCAGACACTAACACACTAGGTTCACATCGAAAGATGCTGCGAATGTGGCTGTGCTCCATGAGTACACCCTACCACTGATCTGACGTCTCCATCTGGATGTCTGAAAGGCATCACAATCTCAACATGTTCAATAACAGAGCTCTTGATTTTCCTCGACACCCTGACCTGTTCCCCATCTCAGTAAATGATACTAGACAATCAGGTGCTCAGGCCAAAAACCTGGGAGTCACCCTGGATTGCTCTCTTTCTCTCACCTTGCCACACAATCCATCTTTCAGTTCTTCTGCTGCATCTTAAAGATACACTCTGGATCCAAAATATATCTCACTTTCTTCACAGCTAAAACTCCAGTCCAAGGCACCATCAAAGAGTTCTTCCTCCTTTTCTTCTTGTCCACTAAAGATTTTTTTTTTTTTTTTTTTTTGTACAGCAGCTGGAGTGAGCTTTTTAAACACTAAAATTAGATCATTTTATTCTTCTTCTCAAAACTCTTTAAGGATTTTCTGTAACAATCAAAGTCAAATCCAATGCCACGTGCAGTGGCTCATGCCCGTAACTTCAGCACTTTGGGAGGCTGAGGCAGGAGGATTGCTTGAGCTCAGGAGATTGAGACCAGCCTGGGAAACATGGCAATGCCCCATGTCTACAAAAATACAAAACTTAGCCAGGTGTGGTGGTGTTTGCCTGTGGTGTTAGATATTTGGGAGGCTGAGGTGGGAAGATTGCTTGAGCTTGGCAGGTGGAGGTTGCAATGAGCTGAGATAGTGCCACTATACTCCAGCCTGGGTGGTAGAGTGAGATCCCATCTCAAAAAAAATAAAATAAAATAAAATAAAAATAAAAATAAAGAAAAGGAAAAAAAGAAAGAAAGAAAAAAAAGAAAAGTCAAGTCCAAGATTCTCACCTGAAAAGAGCTAATCTGTCATTCTCTCTTGTGATCAATTTAGACATTGCACATAAGAAACTCTTCGGGGGTTTGCATTTGTGATTTTTTTTCTGAAGTGGAGGACAGCACGGAGAAACTGAAATCCATAAGAATGTGCTGAAGTCCATCAGATTGCTTCTGGCCTTGATGGTTGGGGTCCTACAGGACAAGTTGAATCCTTTATCACAAAGCCAAATACACATCGGGTCAGAGAAACTGAGGGAGGATTCAGGGGGAGGTGTCACAGTTTCAGTTCCATCTGTTGCCCCAGGCCAATGAGGTAGCCATCAGATAAAGGGTAATACGCATCGTGTACCAAACGGCTGCTGTCTCACTTCTGACACCAGATCTTGAAAGGAAGGTCTCTTGAGACCCAGCAGAACCAGAAACACACAGAGAAGGGAGTTCTGCAAACAGTAGTCCAGCCTAGTCAAGTGACAAAGTCTCCACAAAATAGATTTGTGATTTTATGAAATATAGTTCTCAAACATATATAGGAAGAAAAAAACATCCCTTTTGTAAGTCTTTGAAACTATCAGTGTTTTAATAATAATGAAACCCTATTGCAAATGATTAGTGTTGTAATAATGAATGCCTAGGCATAGAGAAGCAGGTGCAATTCCACCTTCTCTTCATTCCTTGGAAAGATGCTAGAGGATCATAGCATATGAATCTAAGGCATTAGGGGATCACTTAGTCTGTCTTCTGTGTTTTATTGATGAAAAATCTAAGGCCTAGCAACACTTCATATTTTGTCCAAGGTTACACTCCTACATACTTGTACCTAGCAGGATAGAGTTCAAAAGTCTTGAAACTATTCCTGAGTTCTTTCTATTTATTAGAGTCTTTCTATTTATTATCTCATCCCTATGCTCCAGAAACACAGGGTGGGTTTTGTCTTTTGTGGATGAGACTGGGCCTGCCTTACATAACTAAGGACTTGTATTCACAAAAGGGCCTGCTGCAAAGGGAAATGTGGCTTTGGGAAGCAGTTAATAGCCATTCTCTTCCCAGCCTTTTCCAGAGCCAGGTCCTGATGTTCCTGGAGCCTTTGAGAGAGATGGGATGGGGATGTGTGGTCCAGGGAAGAGGAGACATAATTACTTTTTGAGAGGTACGGAAGGCTCAGCCTACCTGCATCCACAGGCCCAGAATTTTGGCCCCAAGTTCTAAGTTAAATCAGGGTTGTGGGCTTGCTGGGGACTAACACATATGGGTAGGAAGTGGGAGCACAGTAGCAGCCATGGGCAAAACATACCATCCTGAGTAGACTGCAACAAGTGGAGATCCCTTGAATAAATGTGTTACAAATCGGTAATGTGGAAAAGTTTTTAATTTCAATTCACAAAGAGAATCTCCACACAGTACGTGTTGATTCATTTTTCCCAGTGTGATATTTTGGTTTTATTGGTATTTACCATGACTACTGACTTGACTTATACAACTATGGACTTTTGCAACTCCCTTAGTACATATGCACATTAGTTAAAACATTAACTTAAATTAACAGATGTAAAATACACAGGATGGCAGAAACTACCTGAGTTTAGTTGACTTCAGAGGCGAGGCCACCCACCCACCCTGAAGCTTGTAAAGTCTTTCTGGCTGCAGGAAGCCAAGATGTCTGGGGTGTGCGTGGGAGGAGTCACTCTAGCGTGGGAGGAGTCACTCTATCACCCCTTGAGTCATTGTGTCCACTGTCTTACGCCTTGGATTTGGGAGCCGTGAGCTGAATATATTTACTATCTTACCTATCATAAAGAATCGTAAAAGTGGAGTATCTTAATCTGGAAAGTATGCAGTCAGCCAGGAATCTCAGCTAATGTAAACAAGGGGCCCTGTTTCTCAAGCGAGCATTCTTCATTGTAAGGAAATTATTGCCCACAAACTAACCTGTAAAGTGAATTACTGCAGGAGTAACCACTTCAGGTTGATAAGGAGAAGGCCTAATTATAAACTGTCTGTTCTGTACAAAGTAGTTTTCTGGAGTCTTACTGACACATAATCCAAACTCCCACAAACCTGTCCAGGGCTCCTTGTTGGTTTGTGCTGCATTCCCAGGTGGGATGCTGGACACTTTTTAAAATATCCACATTCATTCAGTGGAGCATCAGTTACAACTGAGAATGTATCTGGGAAGGAGCTTGTTAAGTTTTAGGCTATATTTGGGGGCCATGGATTATACATTTCCTTCATGCAAAGTGAAGGAGCCTGAAAGGAATATATACAGAGGATTCAACATGCTAACAAAGGACTAGTTGGAGAAATGAGAGATTTAACCAAATTTGGGCAGAGTGAACATTGACCCTGTCTTTAAAAATTTAGAGATCTATTACATGGAAAAGGAGTCAATTTCATGGACAGCCTCAGGAAACAGAGTTAAGGCCACAGGTTAGGAGTTTTTGGAAGACAAATGTCAGTTCAGTGTGATGGAGCCATATTTTATATGCAGAATTTTTCAAAGGACAAAGTTCATGGAGAATGGGTGAGTTCCCATCATAGGACAGCACTGCATCAGGCATGGTTCTTAGATTGACATTGACAGAAACAGTCTCTGAAAAATTAAATATATATAGGTTGGATTTCAAGTACCCCACAGAGTACAAAAAAAAGCTAAAGAACTAGGTCTCATCAGAAACCAGGACAACTTCTGGGACCTAGCTAGAAAAAAAGGGAATGGGGTATCTTTTCAGAATGTCACCTTTGGGTTGAATGCCTTTCTCAACTCAGTTTCAGATTCCAAGTGAAGCACAGGCATCTGATTGGTCCAGTTTGCCTCATATGGTTCACTTTGTCTTATGCAAGGCCAGTGAGGGCCACGTGTGCAGTTGTGCACTGCACAGCTCCAGGGATTGCTATTCCTATGTGAGGAAAGGGCTGGTTCCCAATATCAAAATAAGTGCTGAGAGGTAAGAACCACAAATAAAAAGAGGGAGAGTCATCATTTGTCAGGAAGATTGCAGAGGGCATCCAACAAGGATTGGTTTATTTAGGAGGCCTTTCCACCCTGAAAGATTCTTCCAGGCATTAGGTTCTTTAACCATTTACTAATGTTGAGTAAGACCTGGATTAATAAACCCAGAATCATGTTTTGTTGTTTTGTTTTCATATCAGGTCGAAGGTAGAAGCGTAGATCTTCGTGTGTTGAAACCCATTCCAGTCATCAGCAATTCTTTTGCCCCATTTTGTCATTTCAATTGTCTTTTTAAATTCCCACCCTTTTGTCATCCACCTTTGCCTCCTTTGGGAATATTATTTAGTTGCACAGCTAACAGGCTAACTGTCCAGTCAACACTCAATTACTGTTTTGATAAGTTTTGCACACATATACACAAATATCTACACATACAAAATATCTAAAATTATTTTTCTATTCTCTGAGCTGCATTGTCAAGTAGTTTTAACTGCAGTTTAGTCATTTTTCCATCTTTGAGTTGATATTCCATGTCAGCACCTTGTAAATTACTGCTGAGTAGAACTTCAAAGAAGTAACGAATTATGCTGAACTGGCAAAAACTGGCAAGTAATCTGTAGTCCCACACAGCAGTTGAACAGTAAATTCCCCAAGCAACACTTAGCCCCACACTGCTGGCTAGGTGTTAGAAACAAGCTCAGTTTTCACCGTGAACTTTGCCTACAAATACATTGTTTTACTAAAACATTTTTAAGTTGTCTCTTGTGCTTTTAAATTTTATTGGTGAGAGATTGAAAACTTTGCCAAGTGTGTAATTGTGGCATTGTATGTTGTGAAATATAACAATTTTTTCCTTTAAGAGCTTTATTGAGATATAGCTTATGTATCATAAATTCAAAAATTTCAGTATACCACCGATTTTATGTAAGTTTTCAGAGTTGAATAGTCACAGTCACAATTCCACCACCAAAAACATAAACAAAAAACTAAATCAAACTAAAATATAATAAAACAACAAAAAAACCTGTTTGTTTTTAAAATTTCCGCCAGTTGAATTGATCCTCGCTAATCAAAGACTTGGAGTATGTTCCTTTTGCCATATGAAAGCAGATAAATACTAAAATATATTAAATTACATAAACTCTCCTGTTCAATAAAATTCAACAATAAAATAATTTTATTATATAGTATTCTGCAAGACTTGGCTTCTAGACCACTTACAGATAATTCTCTGGATTTATCTCTAATTCTTGTATTTTTTTTTTTTTTTTTTAACTTCAGTTTTGTCTGCGTCTGTAAGGAACATCTGTGGTGACTTTTAAATATCTTAGAACAATATTCTCTCCAAGCTGACGCATGTGGAGCTCATATAGTGTCTATACAACATCCTAGGGTTCATTTTTAAGACCTTTGCCCAGGGTACACAGATAAAAGAATTGGCAGGGAGTCATAGTTTTGCCTCTCGACACAAGCAAGGTTGGAGCCAATTCACAGATCAAAGACAGAGAGAAGAAAGAAAACTGGCTAAGGTTCCGTTTTGAACTACCCACCTCTGAATAACAAATAGCAACTTCCTCCATTCAGGATCATTGACTTTCTATGAAAAGATTTAAAACAGATAATTAAAACGAGGTACACATGCTTTACCAGGAAATAGTAGGTTTCCCCTTGGTCTTATGTATTATTCTATCCTTGGGATCCTCAAAGGCCTTCATCCATGTTGAACTGGGTCCTTTAAAAATAGACAAGAAAATCTAAAAACTCTGAAGGGTTTGTTTATATTGAGAAGTTAAGTAATTGTGTGTGTGTGTGTGTGTGTGTGTGTGTGTTTCTGTGTGCATGAGACTAACAACAAACAAGGAAAGGAATGACAATTACAGAATTCAGGACAGTTGGGGAATCAGAGAGATGACAGGAGAAGATAGCAATGGTATTGGTTAGTCGTTATGTAAGATTTTTATTATTAATTTAATTTAATTTTTTTGAGATGGAGTTTTGCTCTGTCTCTCAGACTGGAGTGCAGTGCCAGATCTCGGCTCATTGCAACCTCTGCCTCCCAGGTTCAGGTGATTCTCCAACCTCAGCCTCCCAAGTACCTGGGATTGCAGGCACATGGCACCATGCCCAGCTAGTTTTCGTATTTTCAGTAGAGACAGGGTTTTCCCATGTTGGCCAGGATGGTCTTGAACTCCTGACCTCAGGTGATCCTCCTACCTTGGCCTCCCAAAGTGCCGGGATTATAAGTGTGAGCCACCATACCCAGCCTATTGATTTTATTACAATGTTTCATAATCTGACTGTAATCTGTACATACACATGCATCAACTACACAAAAAAAATTAAAAACAGAATAATACTTCAGAATAATACCTTAAAATTGTATTAGTCTGTTCTCACACTGCTATAAAGACTTCCCTGAGACTGGGTAATTTATGAAAAAACAAGAGGTTTAATTGACTCACAGTTCTACAAGATGTATAGAAAGTATGGCTGGGGAGGACTCAAGAAACTTACAATCATGGTGGAAGATGAAGGGGAAGCAATCACATCTTCACTTGGCCAGTAGGAGAAAGAGAGAGAATGGGGAGGTGCTACTTGCTGTCAAACAACCAGATCTTGTGAGAACTCTATCATGAGAACAGTAAGGAGTAAGTCCACCCCCTTGATTCAATCTCTCCCCACTAGGCTCCTCCTCCAATACTGGGAATTACAATTCAACATGAGATTGGAGTGGGGACACAGAGCCAGACTATATCAATGACCAACTAGCATTTATCCAAGGAATACATAAATGGTTTAACATTAGGACACTGATTTATGAGAATTAATTATTTATTGAAAAATAAAGCTAAAATGTGATTATCTCAATTGATGCCAAAAAAAAAAAACCAATTAATCGCTCTACCATTTCTGATAAAATACTTACTAAACTTTAAAAAAGGTAATTTCCTTAACTTCATGAAGATTGTCTACCAGAAAGCTATGGGAAACATCATATTTATGGTAAAACATAAGTCATTCCTATTTGAGCCTGGGATAAGGAAAGCTGCCCACTGTCACCATTTTAATGGAAGGTGCAAAAAAAGGAAGGAATAATAATGCTGGAAAAAAGAAAAATTGGCATTGTTTGCAGAAAACCTATGATCTATCAAGAAATTAGAAAAGGAAATAATGAAAATTTCCAGCAAGATGGCTGAATCAAAGTTCAATATTCAGAAACCAATAGTTTTTCTATACTAATAATCAAATTAAAATATGATAGAAAACACATCCCTTTCTTTTTTTTTTTAAAGATCACTTCTGTTATTTTTATTAAAATGAAGTAATGTGTCATACATTGAAAAACTTCTCTCTCTTTTCCTTTCTTTCCCTCTCATTCTTTACATTAGAAAAAAAAAAAAAAACTTTAGAATCATTTTACATTTTCAGAAAAATTGCAAAGAATATATCCTGCCCCACAGTTACCCAGGGTCCCCTCTTACATTACTGTGGTACATTTACAACAACTAATGAACCAATGTTGATAACTCGTTATTAAACTCCATACTTTCTTCAGACTGTGTTAGTTTATACCTAACGTCCTTTTCATTATTAATGGACTATAATTTTTGCAGCAGATTTATGTTCACAGTGACATTGAGCAGAAAGCACAGACTGTTCCCTGTGTCCCATACCCCCACCAAGCATGAAAACTTATATAAAAACATTAAAAACTTAGTTGAAAGACCAAAATAAAGGTGACAAAATTAAGAGACATAGTATGTTTCTGAACATAAATACTCAATATTTGTTTATTCAACAAATGTTTATTAAGCTCATACTGTAAACTAGACTTTTTAGTACATACTGAAGACAACACAAGAAAAAGTAATTCCCGCAATGAGGGAGTGACAAACATTAAACATAGAAGCAAAAATAGTATGTCACATAATGATGAGTATTTTGGAAGAAAAATAATGATGTGAAAACGGATTGGGGGTGCTGGATGTGTAGGGTGGGACTGTTATTAAAATATTAATAGAATGTTCATCAAGGTCCTCATGAGGGAGGTCATATATTAGATCATTAGCTTTCAGGAGGAAGAGTGTGCAAGGCAGGCAAGTGTCTGGTGAGTTGTGAACCAGAGAGCAATGAGCTTGTGACTGGGCGGGGGAGGAAGGTGACCTGTGGGGCTGTAGAGCCCTGGAAAGCCTCTGGGCCCTTGACTTCTCTGTGTGAGGAATGGAAAGTCACTCACTTTTTGACTGCCAGTAGAGGAGCCAGTCTATTTGCATTTTAAAAGGGCCATGCTGGCAACTAAACTGAGACATGGCTCAAAGAAGGAATTTTTTTTTAAAATTTATTTATTATTATTATACTTTAAGAAGGAATTTAATAGTGAAAGCAGCAAGGTTCCTCAGGGTGCATGGTGGGAGGGAACTTTCTGAGAAATGGTCAGACTTTGGGTGGATTTTAAAAGAGGGTTGAGAGAAGTTACTGATGGTTCGGATATGGTGTAGACAAAACAAGGACTAATCAGGGATGAGCATGATGATGTTTATCCTCAGCAAATAGAAGACAAAGTTGCCATTTACCAAGGGCCCAACTATGGTAGACATGGGAATGAGGACGATAAATGGTGTAAGGATGGCAATTCTCCCTAAAATAATCATTAAATGCAATGTAATACCAACCCTAATCCCAACAGAGTCTTTTCATGGAAAGTAAACAGCTGACCCTGAAATTTATCTGGGAAAAAAGCTAAATTAGATTATTATCTCCCACCATACACATACAAAACATCTGTATAAATTAGAGACAATTACAAAATCAAAAGTAGAATCAAATATAAGAAAATATTTTTATAATCTTGCCCTAGGGGCAACATTACTAAACGAGATTAAGAAGATGAAGAAAATTACTGAAAATAAAATTTCAGTTTATGTTTGAAAACATAAAAGTGAGTGGAAGAAATTATTTGCAATGTATATAAGAGGTAATGGATTAATATCCATAATGTACAAATAATGTCTATGCATCAATATAAATAACACAGCAACATCATATAAAAATGGTCTAAGACTATAAAAAAGTAATTCACCAATGCAGAAATTCCAATAACAAAGAAACTTATGAAAAGCCAGTTTTCCTTTTAATGAGATTTCTCTTTTAATGGAGAAATGCAAATAAAAGGCAGTTTCATTTTTAATGGGGAAATGCCAGTCAAGTGGTATATGGGTGTTATTGTATTTTTTCTTTTTTGGATGATTGTGGTAGCAGAGGGAAGAGAGCTACTTGACAAAGTAAAGAACAGATATTCAGTGTCAGCAAGATCATGGGAAAAACAGATCATTTTCTAGTTTTTTGCTGATTGATTCTTTAAGTTGGAACAGCGTTTTCTATTTTGTGAAAGAATGGTTATTTAAATTATACTTATCCCTTGACCTAGAGACTCAAGAGAACACATTCCTGAGAAATATTCAGGCATATTCACTAATATTTCTGTATAAAGATATTCTCTCCTACAAATACTTAGATAAAAGTCTATAAACACCAAAGTGATAGTGACAGCTACCCCGTGGAGGCACAGACCTGTCCAGGAGTGGCAGGTCTCTGGAGGGAGTTTGAAGGCTCTTGTCTCTATATTCTTTTTAGTCCATGTCCCACTGTTTTGGTTGTTGGTGGTGGTGATAAGGGGAATGCTATAATTACAATAAAAAGTGCTTTTTTTAAAACTTTTTTTATTACACTTTAAGGAGATATGTATGAGAATATTAATTGCAATATTAAAACATTTAAATGAAGTAACAGTAAATGGCCTAGATGCCCAACAACAGTGGAATAATCAGATATATTATGAATAATCAGATATATTATGGTTTATTACTATCATGCAATGTTTGGCAACTATCTTTCTAAAGTAACATAAGGATACCTAGAAAGTATTGTTCATATATTAAATGTAAATTAAAGAGTTTATATGTTGTATATAAAAATCGACATGAATAATTTGTAAAATCAATTTAATGACTTAAACCTACATAGTTTTGTTTCCTTAAATCTTGATTTATATTGCTTAAACCATTAATTTGATTGTCACTTTATTTAGTAGATATTAATAGTTATTTTAATAAAGACGTTTGATCTTATTTTATGGGAATTCTATGTTATGCAAACTGTGCCAGTTATTCACACCTGAGGAAATCCTGAGAAATGCATGTAACATTGTCAGAAGCATTGGGATTTGGCTAATGGAAGCTTCCTAAATTAGAAAGATAGTTCTAAGAATAAAATAGAGTTTATGTAAGTTTGTTCCTGCAAACCCAAGGTCATGAGCAATCAGTTAAATAAAGCAAGGATGTGTGTTGCAAATATCATAATGGCCTCAGCAAAATGGGTGAAAGTTTAAAAAGAACTTTTGTAATGCTAGAGATAAGCTTCAGTCACCTGATAATTTACCCCTTCTCTGACAATAGCAACTCAATGCTATTGTTTTACATGGACTACTTTTCCTTTGTGGAGAAAGAACTGTATCAGGAAAAAAACAAACAACAACAACAAAAACTATTGTATTGATCTTAGCAGAGGAAGAAAAAAACTTTTAAATTTAGAAAATAAACCTGGTTATATAATTTTATAATAATTGATTCAACCGAGTAATGCTCACTAACATCATGTTTTATTTGCAGTGTTGGACACACATATGAGTGAGGAACAAAGGAAAATTAAAAAAAAATAAAAGCTGAAATTTTCATTATAATTTAAATTTTTCTGAAAAAAGGTTGTTCTCAAATATTATATATATTTGAAAGTTATAATTACTTAATATTGTGACTCCTTAAAACACAGTAGTAATTTTAAGATGTAGTGACAGATTTATAAAGGAATATCTTTAGTTATGTCCACAAAATAAATATTTACTGAAAATCTGCCACATGTAAATAAGTTCTGTGAATTCAACTTTATGCATCAGAGGGGAAACTTTTAAAAAATGTTACATTCTTTTCAAAAAGTTTGCAAACACAATGCAGAGATGTGAATCTGTTGTTACCTCAGTCTACAGTTTGAAGTGCTTTTCTGAGTGAGTGCCTCTTTGCTGTGAATTTGATTCTGCTGTTTAAACCTCCAATTTTGGGTTATAACAAGGTCCCAGAAAGTAAAACAGTGTGAATCACTCCAGTATTGGTAGATGTCCTGGAAATGTTTGACACATTTAGAGCCACAAGATGCTAGTCCCCAAAAATGGTACTTTCTTAAGAAAATTTCATACCAAATTTTTACTCTTTGCGTTTTTCACCTTATATATTCACATAAAGCCTACCCCTTCCCCCAATATGAATCTAATTTGCAAGGATTGATTTATAAGACTACACTGAAATTTTCCCTCTAGAAACATAAAAAGCAACACATTGTCATTACTAACAAAAACAGTGACATCCTGTCTTCTTGGATTGAAAAAAATAATACTGGTAAAATGGCAATACTACCTAAAGCAATCTACAGATTTAATGCAATCCCTATCCATAAACCAATGACATTTTTCACAGAAATAGAAAAAAAATTTAAAATTAATATGGAACCACAAAAGACCTTGAATAGCGAAAGCAATGCTAAGCAAAAAGAACAAAGCTGGAGGCATCACAATACCTGACCTCAACACATATTCTAAAGGTATAGTAACCAAAACAGTATGGTATTCGCATTAAACACAAACACATAGATAAATGGAATAGAATAGAAAGCCCCCAAACAAATTCATACACCTATAGCCACTTGATTTTCAACAAAGGTACCAAGAACACATTGGGGAGAAGACAGTCTCTTCAATAATGATGCTGGCAAAATTGGATATCCACACACAGAAGAGTGATTCTAGATGCCTACTTCCCTCCATATACGAAAATCAACTCAATACAGATTAAAGACTTAAAATATAAGACCTGCAATTATGAAGCTACTAGAAGAAAACAAGGGAAATGCTTCATGACATTAGTCTGGGCAAGGTTTTTAAAATAAGACCTAAGACCTCAAAGACACAGGCAACAAATGCAAAAATAGGCACATCGGATTACATCAGACTAAAAAACTTTTGCCTAACAAAGGAAACAATTAACAACTGAAGAGACAATTGGCAGAATGAAAAAAACATGTGCAAACTACACACCTGACAAGGAGTTAATATCCAGAATATATAAAGCACTTAAATAACAGCAAAAACAAAAGCAAAAACAAAAAAAGACCCCCAATTTAGAAGTGGACAAGGAGAGTGGCCAAAGTGGCCGACTAGAAGCAGCTAGTCTGAGTGGCTTACACAGACAGGAATGGAAGGCGTGAATAAATACAACACCTTCAACTGAAACATTCAGGTACTTGCATTGGGACTAATCAAAAAACAACCTGACCCATGGAGAGTGAAGAAAAGCAAGACAGGACAACAGCCTACCAAGGAGCAACACGGAGCCAGGGGAAGCTTCCTTGCCCAAGGAAGCAGTGAGTGAATAAGTGGCCCTTATCTTGTGATGTGCCCTGGAAGTGGAGCCTGCAGGCTGTTGCTGCTCAGCCCCCTAGATTAAACCTCCTTATTGAAACCTTTCATGAAACCATGCATCCTTCATGGATCCTTAAACCCTCAGGTCAGGAGACCTTGTGAACCCACTCCATCAGGGCCTTCATTCTGACAGAAAGAGCTATGTGGAATCTTGGCAGAGCAGCTGCTCAGTCATGTGGGGAGACCATGAAGCCTTAGATACTTAGGCTTTCTGGCAAAAGTGGCTGCAGTTACAGCAAAGTGGGTTGTAAGACTTCTATATATACCCCTAAGAAAGAGGTTGAATCCAGGGGGCTGAGCAGCAACAGCCTTCAGGCTCCACTTCCAGGGCACATCATGAGATAAGACCCACTGGCTAGAGATTCCAGCCAGCCACCAGTAGTGACATTGTACCTCCTAAATAAGGAGCTCCTAGGAGGAGGGGCAGACCATCATCTTTGCTGTTTGGGTTCCTTAGCTGTTCCAGTCTGCAGGATTTGGAGAGTCTGAGCTGACCAGGGGTGGAAGGGATTCCTCAGCACAGCACAACTGTTCTACCAAAATGTGGCCAGACCACGTCTTTAAGCAGGTCCTGACAGGGTGGGACTCCCCCAACTGGGGGACTCCAGTCATCCTTGTCAGTGTTCTCCAGCCAACAGAGATGTGTAACCTCCCTGGGATGAAGATACCAGAGGGACGGGTGGGCCAACATCTTTGCTATTTTGGTGACATTGTCATTCCAGCCTTTGGGCTTTGGAGTGTCTGAGGCAACTGGGGGCTGAAGTGGACCTCCAGCACAGCATAGCTACTGTACCAAAATGTGTCTAGACTTCTTTTTTAAGCGAGTCCCTGACCCCATTCCTCCTCACTGGGTGTACCTCCCAACTGGGGTCTCCGGCCACCTCCTACAGGTACCTTTGAGCCAGCAACAGGCCTATACCTCTCTGGGCTGAAGCTCCTAGAAGGAGGGACAAGCTGCCATTTTTGCTGCTTTGCAGTCTTCACTGTTGACACTTCTAGGTACTGGAAAATCTGAGGCAACTAGGTACTGGAGTGGTCCTCAAGCATACCACAAGAGCCCTGTGGAAAAGTGGTCGCCTGTGACCTGAGTGCCCATTCTCATATCTCCTCACTGGGCACGTCCTCCAGGCCTGGGCCTCAAGCCACCCCACTGCTAAAGATATCAAGCCATTACCAACTCAGAAACAGCCTGGACAGAGTCTCTAGGGGCAATTGAAAGCCTCTTTGCTACTGCCTCTGCAGTGGAACTGCCCCTGCCATCCTTGGACTAAAAAAGGAGTGAAGGATAAGTGCCTTATTCACACCTCCAACAAACTGCAGTCAACTCAAGGAGAAGAAGTTAGTCCATCTCTCATGGGCCCCACACACTTCCCACCGCTTGTCACTGGACAGGGAACCCCTGGCTTGGACCCAGACCACAGACCTTTCATTCTGGACTGATTGCATTGAGCGATTGCTGACCTGCATCTCTCTGGGGTGGAGCTCCCAGGAGACAAGCAAGTAACCCTTGGCCACAACCACTACTAAGAGCCCTTACCCTGCTGTCTCCAAGTTGGGGAAAAAACATAAACACTGAGATCACCTTAGGGCTGTAGTGGGCAGCCTAGGAGTGCCAAGTCATGATCTACAGCCAACACTCAAGGGGGAGAGGAATCCACAGCTTCAGAGCATTGAGAGGAAACATGGCTGCAACTGTGAGGAAACGTAGGGGAGCCACACAACTGAACAAGAGTCTACCAATTAACCAATCAGCCAACTGCCACCTGCTGGATCACACTCCAAAGCTTCAACACCAAAAATACCTTACTAACATACTTCCCCTCCGAAACTAGAGACAAGAAGTAAGCTCCAAATAAAGACCCTTTGCAACACCTCAGCCTAGTAAAAATATCCAGAAAAGAAGTCTAATGACTGTACTCAATATACATTCTAGTTAAAGGAACATCCACATGCAGAGATGAGAAATAACCAATGCAAGAACTCTGGTAACTCAAATAGTCAAAGTTATTTTATCCTCCAGAAATGACTGGACCAATTCTCCAACAAGAGTTCTTAATCAGGCTGAACGGGCTAGAATTACATAAATAGAAATCAGAATATAGATAGGAACAAAGATAAAGATTCAGGAGGATGGCCAAACTCAATCCAAGGAAAATAACAGTCATAATAAAGTGATACAGGAGCTGAAGGACTAAATATAGCCAGTATGAAAAAAAGAAGCTAATGGATCTGACAGAGGTGAATAACACAATACAAGAATTTCACAATGCAATCATGAATGTTAATAGCAGAATAAACTGATCTGAGGAAAGAATCTCAGAACTTGAAGACTGGTTCTCTGAGATAAGACAAACAAAAAGAAAAAAGAACAAAGAGGAATGAACAAAGTTTTGAGAAGTATGAGATTATGTAAAGAGGCCAAATCTATGTATTATTGACATTCCTGAAAGGTGGTGGGGGTGAAGCAACCAATTTGGAAAACATATTTCAAAATATTGCTTATGAAAACATCCCCAACCTTGCTAGAGAGGCCAACGGTCAAATTCAGGAAACACAGAGAACTCCTACAAGATTCTACAAAAGAAGATCATCCCAAGACACATAATTATCAGGTTTTTCAAGGTAGAAATGAAAGAAAGAATGTTAAAGGCATCTAGAAAAAAAGGGCAGATCACCTACAAAGGGAACCCCATCAGGCTCACAGTGGACCTCTCAGCTGAAACCCTACAAGACAGAAGAGACTGGGGGTCTATTTTCAACATTCTTGAAGAAAAAAATCTTCAACCAATAATTTCATATCCAGCCAAACTAAGATTTTCAAGTGAAGGAGAAATAAGATCCTTGTCAGATAAGCAAATGTTGAGGCAATACATTACCACCAGTTCTGCCTTACAAGGAATATTGAAAGGAGCACTAAATATAGAAAGAAAAGACTACTACCAGCTAATGCAAAAACACATTTAAACATCCAGACCACTGTCACTGTAAAGAAACCACACAAACAAGCCAACATAATAACCAGCTAATAGTACAATGATGGGATCAAAATCCACATAAATCAATACTAACCTTGAATGTAAATGGGGTAAATACCCCACTTAAAGGAACAATGTGGCAAGCTGAATAAAAAAGAACAATCTAATGGTATGCTGTCTTCAAGAGACCCATCTCACAGGTAATGACACTCATAGGCTCAAAGTAAAGGGTGGAGGAAAAAATCTATCAAGCAAATGGAAAATAGAAAAAATCAGAGTTGCAATTCTAATTTCAGACAAAACAGATTTCCAACGAACAAAGATCAAAAAAGACAAAGAAGGGCATTACATAATGGTAAAGGGTTCAATTCAACAAGAGGACCTAACTATCCTAAATATACATGTACCCAACACAGGAGCACCAGTTTCATAAAGTGAGTTCTTACAGAACCACAAAGAGACATAGACTCCCATACAGTAATAGTGGGAGACCTCAACAATCCACTGACACTATTAGATGGATCATTGAGGTAGAAAATTAAGAAAGATTCAGAACCTGAACTTAGCACTGGATCAAATTAACCTGATAGATGTCTACATAATTCTCCAACCCAAAACAACAAAATATACATTTTTCTTACCACCTCATGGCACATACTCTAAAATTGACCACATAATTGGACTTAAAACAATCCTCAACAAATGTAAAAGAAACAAAACCATACAAAACACAGTATCAGACCATAGCACAATACAAATAGAAGTCACTAGAAAATCACTCAAAACTATGCAATTATATGGAAATTAAACAACATGCTCCTGGATGACTTTGTGGTAAATAATGAAATTAAGGCAGAAATCAAGAAGTTCTTTGAAAATAACAAGAACAATTATACAACATACCAGAAGCTCTGGGATGCAACTAAGGCAGTGTTAAGAGGGAAATGTATAGCACTAAACACTCATATCAAAAAGTTAGAAAGATCTCAAATTAAAAGCCAAACTTCACAACTGAAAGAATTAAAGAGGCAACAACAAATCAACCCAAAGCTAGTAGAAGATGAGAAATAACAAAAATTAGAGCTGAACTGAAGGGAACTGAGAAATGAAAAACCATTCAAAAGATCAACATATCCATGAGTTGGTTTTTTTAAAAAAAATTAATAAAATAGGCCACTAGCTAGACTAATAAAGAAGAAATGAGAGAGGATCCAAATAAACACAATTAGAAATGATGAAGGGAATGTTACTGCTAATCTCACAGAAATAAAAACAACCATCAGAAACTACTATGAATACCTCTATGCACACAAATTAGAACACCTAGAAGAGATGACTAAGTTCTGGATATATACACCCTTCCAAGACTGAACCAGGAAGAAAATGATTCCCTGAACATACCAATAATGCGCTCCAAAACTGAATCTGTAATAAATGGCCTACCAACCAAAAAAAGCCTTGGACGTGATAGATTCACAACCAAATTCTACTTGATGTACAAATAAGAGATGGTACAATTCCTACAGAAACTATTGCAAAAAATTGAGAAGGAGGGACTCCTTTCCAACTCATTCAATGAGGCTAAAAGACATAACAAAAAAATAAGGAAACTTCAGGCCAATGTCCTTGAAGAACATCAGTGCAAAAATTCTCAACAAAGTACTTGCAAGCCAAATTCAGCAGCACATCAAAATGCTAATCCACTATGATCAAGTGGGCTTCATCCCTGGGATGCAAGGTTGGTTCAACATATGCCAATCAATAAATGTGATTCATCATTTTAACAGAACTAAAGACAAAAACCACATGATTATCTCAATAGATACCAAAAAACCTTTTGATAAAATTCAACACTCCTTCATGTTAAAAAGTCACAATAAAGAGGTATTGAAGAAACATACTTCAAAATAATGAGTCATCTATGACAAACCCACACCCAACATTGTAGTGAATAAGCAAAAGCTGGAAGCATTTCTCTTGAAAACTGGCACAAGACAAGGGTGTCCTCTCTCATCACATTTATCCAATATAGTATTGGAAGTCCTGGCCAGAGCAATTAGGTAACAGAAAGAAATAAAAGTCATCAAAATAGGAAGAGAGGAAGTCAAATTGTTTTCAGATGGCATGATTCTATATCTAGAAAATCCTGTAGTCCCAGCACAAAAGCTCCTCCAACTGATATACAACTTAAGCAAAATTGCAGGCTACCAAATCAATGTACAAAAATCACTAGCATTCCTATACATTAATAAAAGCCAAACCAAGAGACAAATTTAAAAGACATTCACAATTGCCACAAAAAGAATGAAATACCTAGGAATACAGCTAACCAGGGAAGTGAAGGATCTCTACAATAACAATTACAAAACACCACTCAAAGAAATCAGACAAGACATAAACAAATGGAAAAACAACCCAAGCTCAGAAGTGGGAAGAACCAATATCATTACAGTGGCTATACTGACCGAAGCAATTTACAGATTCAATGCTATTCCTATCAAACTACCAACAACATTTTTTCACAGAACTAGAAAAAAACTAATTTAAATTTCATATGGAACCAAAAAAAGGTCCCAAATAGCCAAGGCAATCCTAGGGAAAAAGAATAAAGCTGAAGGCATCACATTACCTGACTTCAAACTATACTACAAGGCTACAGTAACCAAAACAGCATGGTATTGGTACAAAAACAGGCATATAGAATAATGGAACAGAATGGAGATCCCCAGAAATAAGGCTACACATCTATGACCATCTGATTTTTGACAAATCTTGCAAAAATAAGCAATGAGGAAAATACTCCATGTTCAATAAATGGTGCTGGGATAACTGGGTAACCATATGCAAAAGATTGAAGCTGAACCCTTTCCTTACACCATATCCAAATATCAACTCAAGATGAATTTGACTTAAATGTAAAACCTAAAATTAGTATAAACCCTGGAAGACAACCTAGGCATTACCATCCTGGACATATAAATGAGCAAATATATAATGACAAAGACATCAAAACCAACCATGACAAAAACAAAAATTGACAAGTGCAATCTAATTAAACTAAAGAGCTTCTGCACAACAAAAGAAATTACCAACCACAGACAGCCTACAGAATGGGAGAAAATTTTTGTAAACTATGCATCTGGCAAAGATCTAATATCCAACATCTATGAGGAACTTAAATTTACAAGAGAAAAATCAAACAATCCCATGAAAAAGTGGGCAAGGGACATGAACAGACACTTGTCAAAAGAAGACATACATGCAGCCAACAAGCATATGAGAAAAAGCTCAATATTACTGAACACTAGAGAAATGCAAATCAAAACCACAATGAGGTACTTACCATCTCACACTAGTCAGAATGGCTATTATTAAAAAGTCAAAAAATAACAGATGCTGGTGAGTTTACAGAGAAATGGGAACAGTTATACACTGCTGGTGTGAATGTAAATTGGTTCAACCAATGTGGAAAGCAGTACGGTGACTCCTGAAAGAGCTAAAAGCAGAACTAGCATTTCAATCAGCAATTCCATTACTGAGTATATATCCAGACCAATATAAATCATTCTAACATAAAGACACATGTACGTGAATATTCATTGCAATACTATTCACAATAGCAAAGACATGGAATCAACCTAAATGCCTATCAATGACAGATTGAATAAAGAAAATGTAGTACATATACACTATGGAATACTATGCAGCCATAAGAAAGAACAAGATCATTTCTTTTGCAGGAGCATGGATGTAGCTGGAGGTTATTATTCTTAGCAGAGTAATGCAGGAACAGAAAACCAATACAACACGTTCTTCCTTATAAGTTGGAGCTAAATGATGAGGACTTACGAACACAAAGAAGGAAACAATAGACACTGGGGTCTACTTGAGGGGAGGGTGGGAGGGGGGAGTGGAGCAGAAAAGATAACTATTGGGTACTGGGTTTATTACCTGGGTGATGAAATAACATGTGCAACAAACCCTTTAAGATGTGTCTAGTTATGCAACAAACCTTTATATGTACTCTCAAAACTAAAATAAAAGTTAAAAAACTTAAAGTGCCCCAAATGAAAATAAAAATAAATATAAAAATTGGCAAAAGATCTGAACAGACATTTTATAAAGAAGATTATAAATGACATGCATCTACTTCTGTATCTATTTCTATATCTATAATATGTAAATGCTAAATGTCACTAATCATCAGAGAAATGCAAATAAAACCCACAAAGAAATGCTAGCTCCCTCCAGTTCAATGGCTATTAGCAAAAAGACAAAAGAAAACAAGTGTTGGTGAGGATATGGTAAAAAGTGAACACTTACACATTGTTGGTGAAATTGTAAATTAGTACAGCAATTATGGAAGACAATATGGAGGTTCCTCAAAAAATTAAAACTAGAACTACCATATGATCCAGCAATCCCACTACTGGGTATATATCCCAAGGAAATGAAATCAGTATGTGGAAGAGCTGCCCTCCCATGTTTCTTGCAGCACTATTTACAATAGCCAAGATATGGAATCAACCTATGTATCCAGCAATGGATGAATGGATAAAGCAAATATGGTATATATATACACACAATGGAATACTATTTGACCAAAAAAGAATTAAATCCTGTCATTTGTGACCATGTGAATGACTCTGAAGAATATCATGTTAAGTGAAATAAGTCGAACCAGACGCAGAAAGACAAATATTGCATGATCTCACTCATATGTGGAATCTAAGACAAAATGAAACAAAACAAAACCCAAAGTTGATATGGAAGCAGAGAGTAGAACAGCGGTTACCAGAGACTTTGAAAAGGAGAGGAAGGTGAGGATGAGGAGAGGTTGGTAACGGGGTGAAACACTATAATTAGACAAGAGGAATAAATCCTGGTGTTCTATGTTGTAATGTGACCATAGTTAACAGTAAGGCATTGTTCATTACAAAATAGCTAGAGGAGAGGCTTTTTAACGTTTTCACCACAAAGAAATAATGAGGGCATAGGTGATAGATACACTAACTGCTCTAATTTGGTTATTATTATATGTGTGTGTGTGTGTGTGTGTGTGTATATGTATTGAAACATCAAAGTATATACCATAAACATACACAATTGTGGTGTAGCAATAAAAATGTTATGTGAATATTAAAAAATAGCTAACAACCATTGAAGATTTACTGTGAGGCAGACACTGCTCTAAGATACATGCCTTAGTTTGTTCCATCCTCACATTATCAAAATAATTCTTTCTGACATACAATTGTTGAGACAATTGATGATATACAAAGCCCACAGATGGTTACAGGAAAAACTGTAAAACACCACTTAAAAATATTCTAAGGTTGTAAATAGAAAATTCAGAGAAGGAAAACAATGTGAAATTATTAGTAAACACAAACACAGGTTCCTTCATCAATAATCAATGGCATGCAAATTAAAATAATCACCAGGCACCATTTTTTTCCATTTCAAAACAAGCAAAATTTAAAAATCATGTCAGTACCGGTGAAGGTACAGTTAACTCTCAAACACTAGCGATGGAAATATAACTTTGTTTCATTTATTTCCAAATGGCTAGATAATAACTTGTATTGAGATAAATAAAATATGTTCCAATCTATTAATCCAGTGATTTTGCCCTAAAAATTTATCCTAAAGAAATAATCCAATACATGGTAAAGTAAAAGGTTGAAAACAAATTAAAACGCAAAAATAGAAAAATAGTTAACTACATTAGGGACCATTCATGTCACTGCATATTACAAAGCAATAAAAACCAAAGCATTTGAAGACTATGAAATGCCAGAGGGGAATGTAAATGTGTAGTATACTCTAATTTTATTTTTAAATGATAGTGGTATAGATACACATGAAAGAGTGGAAATATAGCCAACAACTGACAATTGGGAGACCAAAAGATTGCAAAGAATAGATCAATATACAGGAAGATTTATTCTTCTGTTTCTCCTTTGCTGCCTTCTTTTGTTCGTAGAGATACTTTAGAATTCTATCACATATACAAGACACACAGATGCTAAAATACAAAAAGATGTATAATATTCATAATTGTGAAAAATTATTAAATAAAGCAGTCCAATGATAAGTTACATTACTGATTAGTGAAAATGTACTCATCAACTTAGAAGAAAAACTTAAATGTAGCAAAATTTCATCTAGACACTCACAAAGTGAAATAGTAGATTGAAATATAAAGACGAAATATAAAGATTATAAGCCTCCCAGAGAGAGAAAGAGATAAAAATATGTTCATGATGTCAAGAGACATTGAGGCAAATTGAGAGACTCTTGCATGTGTCTAAATGTACTGACTAGAGGAACTGAAGAAGTAGTATGTGAAGAACTAATGGCTAAGAGTTTTCAACAATTTTTTTAAAAAATAAAACCTTCTCCATTTGAATGTATCTTGACAAGGTATCCTGACAAACTGATACAAATCTTTACTTATATCTCTCACAATGGAACTGCAGAACATTAAGGATTAAATTCACATGCTAAAAAACATGAAAAATGTTATAGCAACACAATCAAACAGGAAAAAATAATAGGAACCTGTCTTAGTCTGCGTTGTGTTGCTGTAACACAAATTATAACGTATCTATGAAAAAGAAGTTTTAAAAAGAAATACAGTACCTTTACAGATTATATTATTAAATAGTATCAAAGAACATAAAATAAAATCTAAATAAATGGCAAAATATATGATGTTTGTCAGTGGGAAGATTCAATATGATAATCATATTAATTCTCACCCAAATTAATCTGTAAATTCAAATCAAATTTTTAAAAATCCCAATAAGATTATTTATGAAATTTGAGCAATAGATCCTAAAATTTATGCATCAGAATAAATTTAAAAATAATCTTAAAAGAAAGCAAAAGGAGGATTTACCCTACTACACATGAAAAGATATTATAACACTGTCATTATTAGATCAATAAATAGAAATACAGAGTAGATAATATAATAATGGAACAGAATGGCAACTCAAGAAGCTGACCTAAGCATATAAAAGACCCTGGTATTTAACAGAGGAAGCATTAGAAATCTTTGAAAATAGAATAAACTATTTAATAATTGGTTTTGCAAAGTGGAAAAATAAAATAAAATTGGGGTCTTGTTTAACCCTGAGTTACACAGAAAGTTGGGCAATGCCTGGCTGGGGTAGTCACAACTCCAAACTGCAGGTAATCTTATCCATTTATCCAATGTGTCATATAAATGTTATTTTTTAAATAAAACTAAATTTTTTTAAAAATAATTTTTATCTATCCCCTCAAGCATTTATCCTTTGTGTTACAAATAATTTGATTATACTCTTTAGTTAAATTTTTTAACGTACAATTAAAGCTTATTGACTATAGTTCCCATGTTGTGCTATCAAATACTAGGTCTTAGTTTTATTTATTATTTCTATTTTATTTTTGTACCCATTAACCATCCCCACAAAACTCCTGGTCCCCTACTACTTTTCCTAGCCTCTGATAACCATTATTCTATTCTCCATCTCCATGAATTCAATTCAATTCAAATTGTTCTGATTTTTTAATCCCAGAATAAGTGAGAACATGTGATGTTTATCTTTCTGCGCCTGGTTTATTTCACTGAACATAGTGACCTCCAGTTTCATCCATGCTGTTGCAAATGATAGGATTTCATTCTTTTTTATGGCCGAATAATACTTAATCATGTATAAATACCACATTTTCTTTATCCACTCATCTGTTCATGGACACTCATGTTGCTTCCAAGTTTTGGAATGTTGAACTGTTTCAAATGCTTTTTCAGCCTCATTTGAAATGATCATATGGTTTTGGTCCACCATTCTGTCGATATGATGTATTACATTGATTGATTTGCATATGTTGAATTATCCTTGCATCCTGGGATAAATGCCACTTGGTCATGATGAATGATCTACTTAATGTGTTGTTAAGTTCAGTTTGTTAGTATTTTGTTGAGGATTTTCACATCAGTATTCCTTAGAGATATTGGCCTGTAGTTTTCTTTTTCTGATGTGCCTTTGTCTGGTTTTGGTATCAGGATAATACTGGTTTCATAGAATGAGTTTGGAAGTATTCCTTCACCCTCTGTTTATTGGAACAGTTTGAGTAGGACTAGTATTAATTCTTTAAACATTTGATAGAATTTAGCAGTGAAGTGATGGAGTCCCAGTTTTTTGTCTTTGTTTTAACTGGAAACTTTTTTATTATGGCTTCAATCTTGTTACTTGTTATTGATCTGTTCAGGTGTTGAATTTCTTCATGGTTCAATCTTGGTAGACTACATGTATCTAGAAATTTCTTCATTTCTTCTAGATTTTATAATTTATGGGCATATAGTTGCTCATAGTAGCCACTAATGATCCTTTGGATGTTTGCGATATCAGTTGTAATGTCTCATTTTTCACCTCTGCTTTATTTATCTGGGTCTTTTCTCGTTTTTAATTTAGTCTGGCTAAAGGTTTGTCAATTTTCTTTATGTTTTCAAAACAACTACTTTTTGTTTCATTGATCTTTTGTATTGTTTTCTTCATTTCAAATTCATTTATTTCTGCTCTGATTTTTATTATTTCCTTTCTTCTACTAATTTTGGATTTGGTTTGCTCTTACTTTTCTAGTTCTTTATGACGCATCATTAGATTATTTATTTGAAGTTTTTCTTCTTTTTTGATGTAGGCACTTATAGTTATAAATATCTCTCTTAGTATTGCTTTCACTGTATCCCATAGGTTTTGATATGTTGTTTTCCCATTATCATTTGTTTCAAAAAAGTTTGCAATTTCTTTCTCAATTTCTTCATTGACTCACTGGTAATTCAGGAACATATTGCTTAATTTCCCTGTGTTTGTGTAGTTTCCAAAACTCCTCTTGTTACTGATGAAGAATTGATAACAAGTAGTTTTATTCCACTGTGGTCAGAGGTGGTGACTTTTTTTATGACCTAACATAAGACCTATCTTTGAGAATGAGCCATGTGTTGAGGAGGAAAATGTACATTTTGCGGCCATTGGGTGAAATGCTCTGTAAATATCTATCAGGTCCATTTGTTCTATAGTATAGCTTACGTCGGATGTTTCTGTTGATTTTCTGTCTGGGAGATTTGTCCAATGCTGAGAGTGGGGTGTTGAGGTGTCCAGTTATTACAGTGTTGGGGTCTATGTCTATCTTTAGCTCTAAAATTATTTGCCTTATATATCTGGAGATTCCAGTGTTGGGTACATATATATTTACAATCATGAATTGGCCCCTTTATAATTATGTAATGATACAGTAATACAACAAAGGGGCCAACTCGTGATTGTAAATATATATGCACCAAACACTGGAGCTTCCAGATAAATAAAGCAAACTTTATATGTCTTGTGTTGAAATCTATTTTGTCTGATATAAGTATAGCTATTCCTGCTCTTTTTTGCTTTCCATTGGCATAGAATATCTTTTTCCATTGCTTTATTTTCAGCCTGTATGTATCTTTATAGGCAAAATGTATCTCTTCTAGGCAACAGATCATTGAGACTTTTTTTTTTCCATCTATTCAGCCACTCTATGTCTTTTGATTGCAGAATTTAGTTCATTTACATTCAATGTTATTCTTGATAAGTAGGGTCTTACTCCCGCTATTTTATTTGTTTTCTAATTGTTTTGTAGTCTTCTCTTACTTCTTTCTGTCCTTCCTGTCTTCCTTTTAGAAAAGGTGATTTTTTTTTTCTGGTGGTATGCTTTAATTGCTTGCTTTGTATTTTTTGTGTATCTGTTGTATAGTTTTCAATTTGCGGTAACTATGAAGTTTGCAAATACTACCCTATAACCCATAATTTTAAACTGATGATGACTTAACACTGATTGTATAAACAAACAAATACACTGAAAGAAAACTAATAAAAACTCTACATTTTAACTTCATTCTCCCACTTTTTCAGTTTTTGTTGTTTCTCTTTGTCTTATTATACTGTATATGTCTTGAAAAGGTTTTGTAGTTATTATTTTTGACTGGTTCATAACTTAGCCTTTCTACTTAAGTGAAGAGAAGCTTACATATCATAATTACAGTGTTATATTATTCTGTATTTTTCTATGTGCTGACTATTACCAGTGAATTTTATACCTTCAGAAGATTTTGTCTTACTTATTAACATCCTTTTCTTTCAGATGGAAGAACTCCCTTTAGCATTTCATGTAGGACATGTCTGGTGTTGCTGAAATCCCTTAGCTTTTGTTTGTCTGAGAAGTTCTTTATTTCTTCTTCATGTGTAAAGGATATTTTCAGCGGATATACTATCCTAAAGTTTTTTTCTTTAGCACTTTAAATATGTTATGCTACTCTCTGCTGACCTGTTAGGTTTCCACTGAAAAGTCTGCTGCGAGATACATTGGAATTTGGTTGTATATTATTTGTTGCTTTTATGTTGCTGCTTTTAGGATCCTTTCTTTATTCTTGACCTTTGAGAGTCTGATTATTAAATGCTTTGAGATAGTCCTGTTTGGGTTAAGTCTGCTTGGAGTTCTATAACCTTCTTGTACTTGAGAGCTGATATCTTTCTTTAGATTTGGGAAGTTCTCTGATATTATCCTTTTGAATAAAGTTTCTAGCCTATCTTTTTTTCTGCTTCTTCTTAAAGGCCAATATCTTTTACATTTGTCCTTTTGAGGCTATTTTCTAGATCTCATAGGCATACTTCATTGTTTCTTTTTTTTTCTTTTATGTCCTCTGACTGTGTATTTTCCACAGTCAGAGGACATAAAAGAAAAAAAAAATCAAGCTCACTAATTCTTCTGCTTGATCAATTCGGCTATTAAGAGATTCCGGGAGGTTCCAAGACGGCCAAATAGGAACAGCTCCAGTCTACAGATCCCAGTGTGAGTGATGCAGAAGACAGGTGATTTCTGCATTTCCAATTGAGGTACCTGGTTCATCTCACTGGTGTTTGTTGGACAGTGGGTGCAGCCCATGGAGTGTGAGTGGAAGCAGGGTGGCACATCGCCTCACCAGGAAAGCAGAAGGGATTGGGAAATTCCCTTTCCTAGCCAAGGGAAGTCGAGACAGAGGGTACTTGGAAAATCGGGACACTCCCACCCTAATACTGAGCTTTTCCAATGGTCTTAGCAAATGGCACACCAAAAGATTATATCCCACACCTGGCTCAGAGGATCCCTCACCCATGGAGCCTTGCTCACGGCTAGCACAGCAGTCTGAGATCGAACTGCAAGGCAGCGGTGAGGCTGGGGGTTTGGGAGGCGCCTGCCACTGCTAAGGCTTTATTAGGTAAAGAAAGGGGCCAGGAAGCTCGAACTGGGTGGAACCCACTGCAGTTCAAGGAGGCCTGCCTGCCTCTGTAGACTCCACCTCTGGGGGCAGGGCATAGCTGAACAAAAGGCAGTAGAAACTTCTGCAGACTTAAATGTCCCTGTCTGACAACTTTGAAGAGAGTAGTGGTTCTCCCAGCACAGAGTTTGAGATCTGAAAACGGACAGACTGCCTCCTCAAGTGGGTCTCTGGCCTGCGAGTAGCCTAACTGGGAAACACCTCCCAGTAGGGGTTGACTGACACCTCATACAGCCAGGTGCCCCTCTGAGATGAAGCTTCCAGAGGAAGGATCAGGCAGCAACATTTTCCATTCTGCAATATTTGCTGTTCTGCAGCCTCTGCTGGTGATACCCAGGCAAACAGTGTCTGGAGTGGACTTCCAGCAAACTCCAACAGACCAGCAGCTGAAGGTCCTGACCGTTAGAAGGAAAACTAACAGACAGAAAGGACATCCACACCAAAACCCTGTCTGTACATCACCATCATCAAAGACCAAAGGTAGACAAAACAAAACCACAAAAATGGGGAGAAACCAGAGCAGAAAAGCTGAAAATTCTAAAAATCAGAGCACCTCTTCTCCTCCAAAGGAACACAGCTCCTTGCCAGCAAGGGAACAAAGTTGGATGGAGAATTACTTTGATGAGTTGAGAGAAGAAGGCTTCAGACAACTGGTGATAACAAACTTCTCTGAGCTGAAGGGGAAAATGTGGCACATATACAACATGGAATACTATACAACCATAGAAAATGATTAGTTCATCTCCTTTGTAGGGACATGAATGAAGCTGGAAACTATCATTCTGAGCAAACTATTGCAAGGACAGAAAACCAAACACTGCATGTTCTCACTCATAGGTGGGAACTGAACAATGAGAACACTTGAACACATGATGGGGAATGTCACACATCGGGGCCTGTAGTGGGGTTGGTGGGGGAGGGGTAGCATTAGGAGAAATACCTAATATAAATGATGAGTTAATGGGTGCAGCACACCAACCTGGTGCATGTATACATATGTAACAAACCTGCATGTTGTGCACATGTACCCTAGAACTTAAAGTATAATTAAAAATAATAATGATAATAACAAAAGAGATTCTGATGCATTCTCCCATATGCCAATTGCATTTTTCAATTCTAAAATTTCTGCTTGATTCTTGTCAATTATTTCAATCTCTTTGTTAAATTTATCTGATAGAATTCCAAATTTCTTCTCTGTGTTATCTTGAATTTCTATGAGTTTCTTCAATACAGCAATTCTGAATTCTCTGTTGGAAAGGTCATACATATATCTCTGTTTCTCCACGATTGGTTCTTAGTGATTTATTTTAGTTCATTTGGCAAGGTTGTGTTTTCTTGTATGGTGTTGATGCTTGCAGATGTTAGTCAGTGTCTGGGCATTGAAGAGTTAGGTATTTATTTTAGTCTTCACAGTCTTGGATTGTTTGTGCCCATCCTTCTTTGGAAGGCTTTCCAGGTATTCAAAGGGACTTGGACCCCAAGTGCAATAATGCTGTGGTTTTTCTTTTATTTTCTCCTGAAAGTATAAAGATTCTCTCTCTGTGATGAGCCACCTGGAACTGGGGGTGTGGTGATGTAAGCACCCCTCACCCCTCACCACTGGGTCTCTGCTGGGTCAGACCTGAAGCCAACACAACATTGGGCCTTGCCAAGAGCCCGTCCCTTCATGATGGTGAATTCCCCAGGGCCCAGGAATATCCAAAGATGCTGTTGGGAAGCCGGCAATTGGTGTCAATAACATTAGCAATTTACCTGATGTTCTATTCTACTGTGGCCAAGCTGGCACTGAAACCACAATATAAAGTCCTTCCCGCTCTTCTTGTATCTACAGGCAGGGACACTTTTCTCTGTGGCTACCACATCCAGTGGTCCGTGGGAGATTCTACAAGTCCACTGCTGATGTTCACCTGAAGCACAGGGGTTCTTCCATCAGCTTGCGGTGAATGCTGCCCAGTCTGTGATTTACCCTTCAGGAGAATGGGCTCCCCTCTGGCCCAGGGCAGGTTCAGAAATGCTGTCTGAGTGTCTAGACCTTGAAGTGGGGACCCATAAAGGCTGCTTGTTGCTCTACTCAACTGTGTACGGGTTAGTACCTAGGGTGCAAGAGAAACTCCCCTTTACTTTTCCTTCTGCTTTTCTCAAACAGGAGTCTTTCACTATAGCCACCACAGGTGCAAATGTGCTGGGTCTCCCTTGAAGCCAGCACATCTCAGAGACAAGGACCACAGCATACTCTCTGGGTATCGCTAGTGGTTATTCAGGGCCCAAGGGCTCTTTAGTTAGCAACTGATGAATCCGGCCAGAATTAAATCCTTCCCTTCAATTCAGTAGGTTCCTGTTTGACCCAGGGTATGTCTAGAAATGTCATCCAGGAGCTAGGGCCTAGAATGGGGGCCTCATGACTGCCCAGTGCCATATCCTACTGTGGCTGAGCTGTATCCAAGATGCAAGACAAAGTCCTCTTTGCTCTCCTCCCCTTAAACAGAAGGAAGGAGTCACTGTCATTGCGATAACCTGCACTGCCTGGGGGTGGAGAGGAAATGGTGCAAAAGAAGCTAAGCCTTCTTTTAGCCATGCCTGCTGGTATCTCCCTAGGTCACATGTCACCCAAGTTCACTGTGTCTAGGCCCGGCCTAGCATTAGGAATTGCCTAGGAATTGCAGGCCTTGTGTCATAGACTGCCTTTCAAATTTACCTAGGACCCCAGAACAATGAAACCCTTAGTGGCTAGGTTTCCCGAGAAACTCAAGTTCTGAAAACTGATATAGGCAATTCACCTGTGGCTTGGTGCAAATGTTCCCTCTGTGCATGGGCACTAGATCAGCCCAGCTTGGCTTTATTCTTGCTGTGACAGAGCAGCACTGAGTTCAATGTAAAGTCCCCCAGTGGCTGCACTCTCCATCCCCCAAATGCAGAGATTTTCTCTCCATGCCACACTGCCACTACCAGGGGATGTGGGAAGGGCGGCATCAGCGATTTAAGACCTTTTCTCCTGCCCTCTTCAATGCCTTTTTACACGATATGAAGTTAAAACCAGGAACTGTGATTGCTCACTTGGTTTTTGATTCTTGTGACAGTGCTTTCCTGTGAGCAGACAGTTGTTAAAATTTGGTGTTTCAGTGAGGGGGACAAAAGGTGTAGGCTTCTGTTGCACCATCTTGCTCCACCCTCCCAATATATTATTTCTAAGTATACTATTATGTTAAAAAGTTAAAAAATATTGATTTAATGAATTTCCAGAAAATAGGATTTTACATGTCATGTTTTCTCATTATAAAAATAAAAATCAACAATAAATATACGGTGAAAGTAAAAAGGAAAACAAAAACACAAAGTAAAAGAAAAAACAACCCTTCTGTCAAAAAACAACAATTACGATAAAACTTAACTGCTTGGAAATTTAGAAACATCCTTCTAAATAAGCTCTGAATAAAAAAAGAAATAAGATAATCATGTGGTTTTTGTCATTGGTTCTGTTTATGTGATGGATTACATTTATTGATTTGTGTATGTTGAACTTATCTTAATAGAAGAAGAAAAGGCCTTGATAAAAGTTTTTAACACCTTTTCATGTTAAAAATTCTCAATAAACTAGGTATTGATGAAACATATCTCAAAATAATAGAAGTTATTTATGACAAACCCATAACCAATAAAACTGGAAGCATTGCCTTTGAAAACTGGCACAAGACAAGGATGCCCTCTCTCACCACTCTTATTCAATGTAGTATTGGAAGTTCTGGCCAGAGCAATCAAGCAGGAGAAAGAAATAAAGGGTATTCAAATAGGAAGAGAAGTCAAATTGTCTCTGCTTGCAGTCCGCATGATTGTATACTTAGAAAACCCCATTGTCTCATCCCAAAAACGTCTTAAGCTGATAAGCAACTTCAGCAAAGTCTCAGAATACAGAATCAGTGTTCAAAAATCACAAGCATTCATACACACCAATACTAGACAAGCAGACAGCCACATCATGAGTGAACTCCCATTCACAATTGCTACGAAGAAAATAAAATACCTAGGAATACAACTTACAAGGGACATGAAGGACATTTTCAAGGAGAACTAAAACCACTGCCCAAGGAAATGAGAGAGGACACAAACAAATGGAAAAACATTCCATGCTCATGGAAGAATCAATATCGTGAAAATGACCATACTGCCCAAAGTAATTTACAGATTCAATGTTATTCCCATCAAGCTACCATTGACTTCTTCACAGAATTAGAAAAAAACTACTTTAAAACTCATATGGAGCCAAAAAGATTCTGTATAGCCAAGACAATCCTAAACAAAAAGAACAAAGTTGGATGCATCACGCTGACTTCAAACTACATGACAAGGCTACAGTAACCAAAACAACATGGTACTGGTACCAAAACAGATAGATAGACCAATGGAATGGAACAGAGACTTCGGAAATAACACCACACATCTACAACCCTTTAATCTTCAACAAACCTGACAAAAACAAGCAATGGGGAAAGGATTCCCTGTTTAATAAATGGTGCTGGGAAGATTGGCTAGCCACATGCAGAAAACAGAAACAGGACCCCTTCCTGACACCTTATACAAAAATTAACTCAATATAGATTAAAGACTTAACTGTAAAATCTAAAACCATAAAAACCCTAGAAGAAAACCTAAGCAATACCATTCAGGACATAGGCATGGGCAAAGACTTCATGACTAAAACACCAAAAGCAATTGCAACAAAAGTCAAAAATTGAAAAATGGGATCTAACTAAACTAAAGAGCTTCTGCACAGCAAAAGAAACTATCAACAGAGTGAACAAGCAACCTACAGAATGGGAGAAAATTTTTGCAATCTATCCATCTGACAAAGGTCTAACATCCGGAATCTACAAGGAACTTAAACAAATTTACAAAATAGAATCAAACAACCCCATCAAAAAACGTGCAAAGGATCTGAACAGACCTTTCTCAAAAGAAGACATTTATGCAGCCAACAAACACACGAAACAAAGCTCATCATCACTGGTCATTAGAGAAACACCGATCATAACCACAGTGAGATACCATCTCATGCCAGTTAGAATGGTGATCATTAAAAAGTCTGGAAACAAAAGATGCTGGCAAGGATGCAGAGAAATAGGAATGCTTTTACACTATTGATGGGAGTGTAAATTAGTTCAACCATTGTGGAAGACAATGTGGTGATTCCTCAAGGAACTAGAACTAGAAATACCATTTGACTCAACAATCCCATTATTGAGTATATACCCAAAGGGATATAAATCATTCCACAATAAAGAAACATGCACATGTTTACAATAGCAAAGACTTGGAACCTACCCAAATGCCCATGAATGATAGACTAGATAAAGAAAATGTGGCACATATATACCATGGAATACTATGTAGCCATAAAAAAGAATGAGTTCATGTCCTTTGCAGGGACATGGATGAAGCAGGAAACCATCATCCTTAGCAAACTAACACAGGAACAGAAAACCAAACACCGCATGTTCTCACTCGTAAGTGGGAGTTGAACAATGAGAACATATGGACACAGGGAGGGAAACATCACACACCAGGCCCTGTTGGGGGATGAGGGGCAAGAGGAGGGGGAGCATTAGGATAAATACATGCGAGGCTTAAAACCTAGGTGATGAGTTGATAGATGCAGCAAACCACCATGGCACATGTATACCTATGTAACAAACCTGCACTTTCAGCACATGCATCCCAGAATTTAAAGTAAAATAAAAAATAAAATAAGAAATAATAACTGAACAGTCAAAAAATCTCGTTATACTGAGGGAAAAATGCATAGCCTTAGAAGATTTTGTTAAATAGAATTTTTTCTTATGATTATGAAGGGTTAGTTGTTAATCAATTTAATGGAATCACTAGGGGAAAAAAGAACAATATGCCTAATCATGATAATATTTTAAATTACCAGAAATAGAAAAGATTCTGAAAAAAACTTTGACAATTGGAAAAGGAATAAGAATACCCCAAACAGCATTAGATTAAAGAACAACTTCAAATGTTGGGAAAATAAAAAAAAATTTTCAGCAGAATTTGCTACCTAGCTTAACTATCAATTAACTGAAAAAGCAGATTAATAATGTTTTTAGATATGCAAAGCCTCAAATTTTACCCTTCTGTATCCTTCCTTAGCTATAGGATTTTTTTTTAGCTAAACAAATGTTTAATAATAACTGTAAAAATAAAAAGTAATAATTGTAAAAGTAGAAGACAAAGAATCCTAGAAATTTTTCTTTAAATTAAAAAGGATTGGAGAGAATTCACTGGACTGCAACAGATCTAGACAGCAGCTAGTCCAGCCTCTAACAGGAGAGAGGACCACAAGAGGACCCCTGGATAATTTAGTTTTTATAGATTAGATGAGATAGTAGATGATAGAACATCCAGAAAAATAAGTGGATTAATGAAAGCATACAAATGAAAAAGAGTCAATTAATAATTCAAGGGAAAACAAAAAGCTGCATCTAACTAGGTTCTATAGTGAACAGTATTTATATACTAATAAGTGATGGAATGTTGTTTATTGACAACTAAAATTGCTTGATAACTTTTATTAATTTAATTAAAAATAGTAGTTAACTATTTGAAAAGTTAAAGAAGGGTATGGTGAAGGTCTAAATAAATTTCATGTTAAGAACTCAATAAAAATATTTAAAATTAATAAATGTAAAAGAACATGATAAACTTAACACTTCAAAATATGGATGCAGTGACCAGAATAAGTAGCTAAATACAGAGGTTAAGTTTCAAATAGCTAGAAAGAGGATATTGAATGGTCCCAACACAAAGAAGTGATAAATGCTTGAGTTGATAGACATGCCAATTAGCCTTAGCTGATTTGTATACATGTGTTGGACCATCAGTATGTACTCATGAATGTACAATTATTATGTGTCAAACTTTTTTTAAAAAGTGATTGTCAATGGAGATTGGTAATAGGGGCTAGACAATGCATTAGTGGAGCACTACTCTTTGAGTTTTGGTTTTGTTTTGTAGCTCTTGGTTTTCCAAACTTTAAAGGCTTTTTATTGAAATATTTTTAAATTCATGAAAAGGTTTTTAATAAATTATAGTTTGTTTCTCCCCAAAACTAATTGAAATAATAATTAAATCCACTTTTTAAAAACTGTAAATAGGCTACTTTTGGCAAGTGGTCCTCAACTAGCTTATTATTATCTAATCTTTCTCCCAGTTCTAGATGGTAGTTTTTAAATTTAATTTACTTGGAATATATCTATCATGTACATTAATGGAACTTTACTTTGTTGTTCACTATTGTAGAAAAATTATACCCACTTAACAGTAGTACTTCTTGTGGTAAAAGTATCGCAAACATGTATATAACATAAACATCTTATTTAGGAACAGAGTCTGACTATAGTATTTTATATTTACTGGTGCAGTTGTCCGGAAGTATGTATATTTTGAAATACCAGTTATTTATTGTGAAGGAATTGAAGAGCTGCACTGTAATCCTTCCTCTAGCTCCAGGATGCTGAAGAACAATTTGATCCTTAGCCAACATTTTTGAAATATCAAGTGATGGAATATATCCACTGGAGATAAGTGGGAGTCTTGCTGTGTTGCTAGTTATTGATTTCATCTGAGAACATCCCTAAGCATGCCATTCCTGGTTGTCCAGATTGTTTATTTTGTCACATGTAATTTACAGTTAGCTGCATTAAACAATAAAAACAGGATACTGACCTATCCAAGTGCTACAAAACTAGCAGTGTATTTAAGCTGACAACTCCCAGATGAGGGAGTTACCTGTGCTGATGTGATTTGCGTGTGTGTCAGTGCTCATCTCTCAAGATCAAGACATACATTGCATGTTGGGCATTGGTGATCACATCTGGCTACTTTCACAAAGCTTTTTCTTGTAAGCTCTTATGCTCCCTGTTTGATATTCTTTTATAATGCTAAGTTTAGTTGGCGCTGGATAGGGCTACTGTGTTATACAACCTGAAATCCACTAATGCTGTCTTTTAGGGCATTACATGAATTCTAAAGCCATATAGTACTCTCTGTATAGTAAAGTGTTCATAACAAAATATTCCTTAAAAAGAGAATGAGTGGGTTCCTGAAGACTCGGGTCCACAGGTATAGTCATTAAGTATTAATTTCCATGGGCTTTCTTTTTCTATAAATCAATTAAAATATTAAATGAAATAATTTATACACGGTAAGTAGATGCTTAGTCTGTAGGCATAAACTTATTTAGGTCTAATGCTCAACTTAAGGATTTGGATTTCGAAGAATATTCTGTAACTGAGAAATTGCATAGAGACTTAATAACTCAAATCAATACTCACACCCTTTCGGTTTACACATTTACACCTTTCTTAAAGATAATAAAATTTCAAGATGATCCTGGGAATACATGAAACTTATCTGGCCAGGAGGAAGATTTTAAATAGAAATATAAGAAAGTGGTGGGCAGGGAGATGGAAATACAAGTGTTACACAGGACTTTCTGCACAGCCCTATAAAAGGAAACAATTCAAATGAAAGAAGTACTCCTTTTCCCACCTTCCCTCTTTCTGCTTGGTACTTATTGATGTCTGGAAAGGGGATGGGATGGCTGGAGCATTTTTGGTGATGGTCTTTTAAAAAAGCTTGACCAAAAATAAATTTTCCTTAAACGATCTCATTAACTTAGACACTTCCCAACATGGATTAGTCTTGATCAATAAACAGAATATTCAACTTTCTATTTTGCGTAAAAGGAAAACCTTTTCTTAGAGCACTTTTTTTCTAGGTGATTGAAACAAGTAAAGCTCCCTGATTCTAGATCTGATTTTAGATTCCACTCATAATGACCTTCTCTCCTGCTCGATAAAGTTTCTATGCACAAGGAGGGAGGAGGAAAGTCTTTTAGAAGTGATTGGTGTACACTGTAACAATATTCAACGGATATTCAAAGTTATCAAATGAAAAGAAATACTTTCTAGGTATCACCAGAATTCAATTTCCACACTCCACAGTAATCAAAGTTTACTCATTTTGTGATTGTTTAAAACTGTTTTGTGGTAATTTTTATATTTCAAAATAATACCTTGGTGTTCCTGATTCTTGACCAGCCAAGTTAAGATGTTATCTGTTGTCTGCCCATTATAAAAGAGGAGAAATTTTGCCTTAAAATTTGTTTTGAAGCACTTTTTTTGGCATTATTATATTTGTGTTTTTAAAACTTTTCTAACACACAGTGATATTCTCCTACATTTTGTTCTATTAATTTTACATTTCATTTTTATGTGTTTACTCTCCCTAGGATTCACATTGTATTGGGTGGAGTAGTTGTTCAATTGAGGTAGAGCATTCTTTTTTCCATATTTTTCATTGCCATCTACTGAGTAGTCTCTCTCCTCTTATTTTTTTTTAAATCATACTATTTTTATTATTCCCAGAAAGCATAATTTATTTAATTCACAATACACAAACAAACATACTGACAGGTTACATTTTATTTTGAAACTACATAATCTAAATCTTTTACTGTCATATATGTAATACATTATTCTCATTATCTAGTTATTGAATTAAAATTAAAAAAATAATTTTATTTCTGTAGGTTTTGGGGGAACTGGTGGTATTTGGTTACATGAGTAAATTCTTTAGTGGTGGTTTGTGAGATTTTGGTGCACTCATCACCCGAGCAGTAAACACTGAACCCAATTTGTAGTCTTTTGTCCCTTACCCCCCTGCCAGTCTTTCCTCTGAGTCCCCAAAGTCCATTGTATTATTCTTATAACTTTGTATTCTCATAGCTTAGCTCTCACGTATGAGTGAGAAGATACGATGTTTGGTTTTCTGTTCCTGAGTTACTTCACTTAGAATAATGGCCTCAAGCTCCATCCAAGTTGCTGCAAAAGGCATTATATTTTTATGGTTGAGTAGTATTCCCTTTTTATTTTTGCTGTGAATGCCGTTAATTAGTTCCTTTTTGTGACTGAGTAGTATTCCATTGTGTATATTATATATATACACACACACCTATACATGTATATATGTACATATACATACACACACACATATATGTGTATATATACACATATATCTCCTCTTACTTGTTTTTTATACATATTATTTTTATTATTCCCAGAAAGCATAATTTATTTAATTCACAATACACAAACAAACATACTCACAAGTTACATTTTATTTTGAAACTACATAATCTAAATCTTTTACTGTCATGTATGTAATACATTATTCTCATTATTATCAAGTTATTGAATTAAAATTAAAAATTTTTTAAAATTTCTGTAGGTTTTGTGGGAACAGGTGCTATTTGGTTACATAAGTAAATTCTTTAGTGGTAGTTTGTCCCTTACCTCCCTGCATGTACGTGTACATGTATACATAGATACATGTATATGCGTATACATGTGTATATACATGTATATATACATCGATGTATGTATACATGTATACATGTATATACACATATACATGCATATATACGTGTATATACTACAATTACATGTATATATTATATATAATATATACACATATATAATGTATATAATATAGACACACATATAATGTATATAATATATACATATATAATTAATATATAATTATTATACATAATGTATACAATATATAACAATATATAATGTATACAATTTCTTTACTCATTGATTGATGGACATTTGGGCTAGTTTCAGATTTTTGCAATTGCAAATTGTACTGCTATAAACATGTATGTGCAAGTATCTTTTTCATATAATGACCTCTTTTCCTTCAGGTAGATACCTAGTAGTGAGATTGCTGGTTCAAACAGTAGTTCTACGTTTAGTTCTTTAAAAAGTCTCCACACTGTTTTCCATAGTGGTTGTACTAGTTTACATTCCTACCAGCAGTGTTGAAGCATTCCCTTTTTACTGCATCCATGCCAATGTCTATTGTTTATTTATTTTTTATCATGGCCATTCTTGCAGGAGAAAGGTGGTATGGCACTGTGATTTTGATTTCATTTCCCTGATCATTAGTAATGTTGAGCATTTTTTCATATGTTCACTGGTCATTTGTATATCTTCTTTTGAGAACTGTCTATTCACATTCTTAGCCCACTTTTTGGTGGGATTGTTTGTTTTTTTCTTGCTAATTTATTTGAGTTCCTTGTAGATTCTAGGTATTAGTCTTTGGTCAGATGTATAGATTGTGAAGATTTTCTCCCACTCTGTGGGTTGTCTGTTTACTCTGCTGACTGTTCCTCTTGCTGTACAGAAGCTCTTCAATTTAATTAAGTCCCACCTATTTATCTTTGTTTTTGTTGCATTTGCTTTTGTGTTCTTGGTCGTGAAGTCTTTTCCTAAGCCAATGTCTAGAGGGATTTTTCTGATGTTATTTTCTAGAATTTTTATAGTTTGGGGTGTTAGATATATGTCCTTGACCCATCTTGAGTTGGTTTTTGTATAAGCTGTGAGATGAGGATCCAGTTTCATTCTCCTATATGTGGCTTGCCAATTATTCCAGCACAGTTTGTTGAATAAGGTGTCCTTTTCCCACTTAACGTTTTTGTTTGCTTTGTTGAAGATCAGTTGACTGTGTGTATTTAGGTTTATTTCTGGATACTCTATTCTGCTCCATTGGTCTATGTGCCTATTTTTATATCAATACCATGCTGTTTTGGTGAGTATGACCTTATAGTATAGTTGGAAGTCAGGTAATGTGATGCCACCAGATTTGCTCTTTTTGCTTGGGCTATACAGTTTCCTTTTTTGTTCCGTATGAATTTTAGATTGTCTTTTCTAGTTCTGTGAAGATTGATGGTGATATCTTGATGGAAATTGCATCAATTGCAAATTTGTAGACTGCTTTTGGCAGTGTGGTCATTTTCACAATATTGATTCTACCTATTCATGAGCATGGGTTGTGTTTTCATTTATTTGTATCATCTATGATTTATTTCAGCAGTATTTTGTAGTTTTCCTTGTAGAGGACTTTCGCCTTCTTGGTTAGGTATATTCCTAAGTAATTTATTTTTTTGCAGCTATTGCAAAAGGGGTTGAGTTCTTAATTTGATTCCCAGCTTGGCTGCAGCTGATATATAGCAGAGCTACTGATTTGTGTAATATAATTTTGTATTCTGAAACTTGACTGAATTCATTTATCAGTTCTAGGTGCTTTCTGGAGGAATCTTTAGGGTTTTCCAGGTATACAATCATATCATCAGCAAACAGTGACAGTTTGACTTCCTCTTTACCAATTTGGATGTCCTTTATTTATTTATCTTATCTGATTGCTCATAGAACTCCCAGTACTATGTTGAATAGAAGTGGTGAGAGTGGCCATTGTTGTCTTGTTCCAGTTCTCAGAGGCAATCCTTTCAACTTTTCCCCATTCAGTATTATGTTGGCTGTGGGTTTGTCATAGATGGCTTTTTTTACATTGAGGTATGTCTCTTGTATGCTGATTTTGCTAAGAGTTTTAATCATAAAGGGATGGTGTAATTTTCTTTTTTAAATGCCTTTTCTGTATCTATTGAGATGATCTATGATTTTTGTTTTTAATTCTGTTTATGTGATGTATCACATGTATTGACTTGCATATGTTAAACCATACCTGCATCCCTGGTATAAAACCCATTTGATCATGGTGGATTATCTTTTTGATATGTTGTTGGATTCCATTAGCTAGTATGTTGTTAGGGATTTTTGTATCTATGTTCATCAGGGATATTGGCCTGTAGTTTTCCTTTTTCGTTATGTCCTTTCCTAGTTGTGGTATTAGGGTGATACCGGCTTCAAAGAATGATTTAGAGAGGAGTCACTCTTTCTCTATTTTGTGGGATAGTTTCAGTAGGATTGATACCGATTCTTCTTTGAATGTCTGACAGAATCCAGCTCTGAATCTGTCTGATCCTGGGCTTTTTTGTTGTTGTGTTGTTGGTAGTTTCTGTTTGTTTTTTTTTTTTTTTACCATTTCAATCTTGCTGCTTGTTATTGTCTGTTCAGGGTTTCTAATTCTTCCTGATTTAAGCTAGGAGGGTTGCTCACTAGAGGTTAAGAAGCACTAATTAGATGATTTTCACCATCCCTCTGGCTTTCAGAATTTTGTAACAGTCATGATATTTTTTATTGAAGATGCATTACAAGCAAACTCCATGGGAATAGCAAAGAAGTGTATGACATGCTCTTGTCTAACTTAAAACTTAGTTGAGAAAACAGACTTGGAGGTTAAATATAGGCAAACTGATGTCTGATGATCAAATACAAGTAGATGTGGTGATTGAACTGAGTGATCTGGACTACCATGTCTGTTATAATAGGAGGGATCAATCAAGGCATGAAGCCAGTGGAGCTAGAGGTCAATGTGAAGGTTCAGGAAAGTGCAGAGGCACCAGCATGGGAAATGAACTGTGTCTCGGATGGGACACAAGAGTGAGGAGGTTGTGGCAGGGCCCCTGGGCGTTCACTACCCACAAGTGGATAAAGTGTCAATACTTAGATAGGCGCAGGTGTGAGAAAAAATGGACATGGGGGTTGAAGCCAAATGGTGAGGAGCCTTGAATATGAAGATAGATTTTTTTCACACTTCAAATAATTTTTATTCAATAACAAAACTATATAGGTAACTCTAAATATGCATATATTTATTTTTGCATATGGAATATAGCTTTATTGCAAGACAAAAATCATTCAAGACAGACACTTAGGATAATCCTGAAGACAGACTCACTGCATTTTGGTTTGTATGGCTAGACCTGTGAACCTGGAGGCATCCTTTTGGTCAGTGTTTTCAGAATGTGCTCTTATACCCCTTGGGAATTCTCTGACAGAAATTTTCTGAGGAGGTAACAGGTGAACTCGTCAGCTTTCTGCTCTCCTCTGCTGGGTAGACAGAAAGGCACTGCTGATCCTGTGTGGATTGCACTAGGCTTTCCTGAAATATTCCATATCTACAACCCATACCCCGGGCTCCATCCTTAGCCTAGGATCCAGTCTCAATAGTGTGGCACGTTCAAGACTGCTCCGTGGTGTTTCAGCTCTCACAATGAAAGCCCACACCCTCTTAGCCAGAGTCCCTCATGGCCTGGCCCTCTACCTTTTCCCTCCCTCTGCACTATGCCCCGCTGCTTCCCCTCCCTTCCGGCATTCTCCTAATCCCCAAAACTTAGAACAGAACCTGGCACAAAATATCAATGTTTGTTGAGCAAATGATTCAAATGAGTTAAATGATTTAAAAAGGAAATTAAAAACTACTGCTCTATGCAATAAGGAGCCATTAAAATCTCCTCAGATTTTTTTTTTTGGAAGCATGTGAGGAGTATATTTTTTGGGAGAATGTCCTTCTTGGGAATACATGAGGTCAACTCTCTAAATATACATTTATTCTAGAGTGTTACAGACTGTTTAAAAATTTATTTATTTAAAGAATGTATTCCTTTGTTCATGAGGGCCATCCTCCCATCTTGTTCTCATTTACTTAAATTTTTTTTAACCTAACATTAATTAAATATTTTTGGATGTGTGCAGAAACGGTAAGGAGACAGAGAAAGGGGATTTAAACCCGTGGAGACAGCGGCAGGAAAGATTGGCAGACACTCTCCCGCACAACCTGTTTCCCTGCAAAAGGAGGCGCTGGCTGCAGCACCCTTGCGTGGCTTGTGGGTGTGGTCAGGCCAGCTCAGGATGTGGGGATGGTGCCAGGGAGCTGACCCTGTTCCAGGAGCAGAGTCCATGCCCCTTCCTCCCGAGCCCTCAAAAGCTGGGACTGCAGCACTGCCCACAGAAAAGCCCCCTCCTCCACTCTGTGGCAGTTACACACAACACAGACCATTTCCAGGTATTTGTCTTTCTTTCTTGATCTTGTGAATCTTTTCTCACTAAATTCAGCTCACATCTATCTTTTCGACTTCCCTCTGCGTAACATAAAAGTTATCTTGGAAAGCAGTCTGCACATCTTAATAAAAATAAGCTTTTGTTTTTGATAGCCAAGTCTTAATTTTTCTGGTAAGCCTTCCTACCTTGTTATGGAAATGACAGTAGGAGAGAGATGAATGGCCCTGTAGTAATTAGCTCAAGGAATTCAGATGGGATAAAGCTTTCGCTTGCATTTTGGTGCCCCCCAGCAGAGCTCTGCTGAAAAGATGTGTTTAGATTGCTCCCAGAACTCTGCTTTTAAAATAAATGTTGGGATATGCATGTGACTGCTGCAATGCAAGCCATCTCATCCGTTGGGTTCAAAGCTGCAGCATTCTTTTGTGAAATAAAAGAGTTCTTTATTTGACTGCCATCCTTCTTTGCTGTTTACAAGTGCGGGTACTTTGAGGGTCTAGGAGGAGAGAGTGTGCATTGTGTGCTCTTAATGAGCACTTGTGCACTCAGCCATGCGCAGCAGAGAACAAAGATTTTCCTTTTAAAATCAAGCATTCATTAAAAAAGACAACAACAACAAAAAACTTGACATAGAAGTCCTGAAATGGGAAAGTTTGTCATCTTCATTATTTCTTATTGCCGAGAGGAGCCCAACTTAATAACATTTCACTAGCAAGCACAACAGTAAAACATGTCTGGCAGAAACAGAAAAAAAAAGCCAGAGGTGGACACAGCTAATTGTATTTATGTCAGGTTTTGAGAATAATCAATATGCCTTTGCTTTGTTATTTATATCTAGTCCAGCAGATACACACCTAATGCTCAATATTTTTCTTAGCTTGTTTTATTGATGGAGCTCCTGGAGCTTTGTACAAATGCCTTCCCGAAGAAGCGGGAAGGATTCTGTAAATGATTGTGCTGTTAAAGCGACACGTAAGCTTAGAGAGCTGGATAACTACCTTCTGCAACCATAGTTTCTTTTTCCTTTTTATTGTAATCCTCTGTTCTTGAGCCACAGTCTCAGTGGGGAATTTGAAGGTCAGATTATCTTTTTATGTTTCCAGAGTTGAATCATCGCACACCCCAATATATTTGTTCTTTTAAGACAGTGAGTTCCTTATTAACGAAAGGTTATTCTCTTGTCTGGGTGAGAATTATGTTGAAAGATAAATAACCTTTTCATATGAGGCCTCTAGGCTGAAATCATTTGTGTTTCACATGGAGGTGATGTCTTATAGAGAAATCTCAGGCAATCAGGACTGATACCCACACCTCCTTTGCACGGAGGGCCCTGACTGGGGGCCTCTGGTGGCTCTGGCTCTGCTCAGTGCCATCGCTCCCCTGGCACATGGCCTCTCCCTCAGAGCATCCTGTCACCGACACCTTCTGATAGTGTTGTTTCCACTGGTTCTGCACTGACTGGGCAGTGGTGTTTTTCTTTGGATTCTGACTTATTTTGTGGTGGCTGATGTAGCTTCTAGCACCTTCTCCTGTGGTGGCTCAAACCTGCTAAGTTATACAACTCGTTACTGCTGTCTTGTACTAGGGTAGGGACCCAATGATGGAAGAGGAGAAAATGTACCCTTGTTTTGACTTTGGACAGTGGACAGATGGTGTTAATACTTTAAAGACTTCTCTGTGACCTGCCATAGGAAATTTAACTGTTATAATGTGGCAGTCAAGGCCCTTGACAATCTGTCCTAGCATACCCTTTCTATTCTATTTCCCTCAATATGCCTTATACTTCAGTACATTTCTCCATATGCCCTAACATGCTTGTAAGTTCAGGCTTTTACTCCTTTGCCTACTCTCATCTCTCTCATGTCAAGATAGGGGATGAATGGAGAAGAGCAGGTTTGGGGTAAATTGGTTACTTCTCAGGACTTGCTTTTGAACTGGATTTCAGAGCCACTTATAGTGAGAAGCCTGCTGTCTTCCCCGATGACAACAATAATCTGCATGGCTCAGGGTGGGGACAGTGTCAGGCCACAGCTCCCTTGCGTCCTGTCTTCTGTCTCCTGACTCAGTGAATCCTTATATTCGCAATGGGGTTCCCTGATGGGACCTCCCATCCTTCCCATATCCAACTGCAGGTCACAGAATGTGAGAACTTGGGATGGCATATTGGTTCAATGGGTGCACAGAGGGCTATGCTCGGAGACAGCCAGGCCAATGGCCAGCCATGGCATGGATGGGTCCTATGTCCAGGCCTGCTTTCTTTGTTCCTGCCTTGGACGGAGCCCCAGCAACCTTGTGACATAAGACCCTGATCATACTCAGACTTTCCACTGCTTCACCTCATATTCTTTGCTCCAGGCTGGTGTTTGTCGTCTTTAAATGCATTCCATTCTTTCCCAAGCTCAGTAGTTCTTGTGAGGAATGACAGGGTTTGAACTTTATTTTGCAGCATCGGCAATTGTTGCCAACCAAAATAACAACGAAAACTCTTTTTTTTACTGAGCACTTACTAAGTGCCAGCTGCTCTTGTAGACATATGTCATCTCATTTAATCCTCACTGCAACACTAGGAAGTGGGGGACTTTCAATATACCTGTTGCACAGAGAAAGAACTAAAGCTAAGAGAGGTTAAGCCACTCGCCCAAGACCACACAGACGTCAGTGACGTGGGAGAGACTTGACACGGGGCATCCTGGCTCTGGCTGTAATCTGCTACATAGGAGGAGCGAGCTCAGGTTAAGGGCACAAGACATTCAGATTTCATGGGACTCTCCCACAGCTCAGTTGCTTTTTGCTCAGGCCTGTGGGGGACTGCTACACGGGCAACCCAGCCTCCATCCGAAACCTACGCAGATGAGGGCATACAAACAGAGCCCTAGCAGAATCTCTTGATCGTGTCTTATCACTGACTCTTCTCTTTTCTTTCATGGGAAATCAATAGCTATTTATGGGATCCTGTATTCTTTCTTTCTTTTTTTCTTTGAGACGGAGTCTCGCTCTGTTGCCCCGGCTGGAGTGCAGTGGTGCGATTTAGACTTGCTGCAACATCTGCCTCTCGGGTGCAAGTGATGCTCCTGCCTCAGCCTCCCAAGTAGCTGAGACTACAGGCATGCACCACCATACCTGGCTATTTTTTTTTTTTTTTTTTTTTTTTTTAGTAGAGACGGGGTTTCACCATGCTGGCCAGGCTGGCCTTGAACTCCTGACCTTGTGATCCTCCCGCCTCAGTCTCCCAAAGTGCTGGGATTACAAGCGTGAGCCACCGCACCCGGCCTGGGATCCTGTATTCTTTCTTATGGATATTTGAAAAAATAGTGTAATTCTTTAGACAAGTAGGTTAACTTCTGTGTAGAGATCTCTCCTGTGAAACTGCATTTTCACACAAAAACTAGGATATCTGTTTATTTATCCATGGCATTTCTGGGCACTTTAAATTTGTGTTATAATTTCCCTTATTTTGTGGATCACTTCTTTCCATTTCCCTTCGGAGAGCTGTTAAGGTGGTTCCTTAGAGATATTGTAAAAAACGTAAAATGTTTCCTGTACTTCGCATAATTTCTAAAAAACCCATGATACTCATCAAGCAGTGATCAAAAACCTCTGTAAGTCTAACTGGGGTGGCTTTTTGACATTTAAATCAATATTTTAAATTTTAAAATAATTATGTGATATGCTGTGGTGTGTTTGGTTTTTGACTTAAATTTAATATTTTATAGTTTTTTTAAAACCAGATTTGCAAATAATATTGCTTATCAAGATTTTAATTAGTGTCAACTAAGGAGCAGACGGCTTATACAACTGCAAGCAGCCTTTATATATGCCATCTCTCCAACTTGTAGTCAGTGTGAAAGCTGGGTTACGCTAATGTTTGTGATGCTGAAAGCCTGGTTTATTTCCTAGCTGGTGGAAAGAGCTAGTGTGTGTCGGTGTTAAGTTTAATCATGGGACTTCACGGCAAAATAACTGAGCCCAAGGTGTTGGGTACTTCAAAATCCTGCCAGGTGACTGGATTGGAGAGAGTGAGATGAATTGTCCCTGGGGCACTGGAATGAGGGGATATCGTTATCCTCTCATAGAAGGCCTACCTTGACACCCCGCTGGGAACGTCAGGCAGTTTCTTCTCTTCCCCCAGGGACCTTGTGCTTTCTTGCACACTGGCCTTGGTCAGGAGCATCTCAACCCATCACGCATGCTTTACATTATGTTTAAATTGGCAACCTAGCAGGGTTCGGTGGCCTGCACCCATAGCCCTAGCTACCTGGGAGGCTGAGCTGAGAGGATTGCTTGAGCCTAGGAGTGCGAAGACAGCCTGGGCAAGAGAGTCAGACCCTCTCTGGAAAAATAAATAAGCACACAAATAAATAAATGAAATATAAATTGGCAACTTGTTAGCTCACACACAAAATTATTAATGCAAAAAGACACATAGCTATTTCTTGACTTGGGCACTCGTTACAAGGCAAGTTCACTTTGTCATGATTCATCCATCTGTGTACTTAAGATTTCTGCACTTTTCTGTATGAATGTTACACCTACATAAATCTGATGTTTTTTAATTACATGAGGGAAGCAGTGTTACTCATTGTCAATTTGCGGCACCCAGATGTGTTAACTGAGGAAGGAGTAAGAGTACTGGGTCCCTACTCAGTGGAAATGCCCAAAGTGCCTATTTACGTACAGACCTGGTGAATAATTTTCTCCTCTTATTAACCTTTGGCTCTACAGTTGCATAACTTGCCCCAGAACCTGTCTTGCTGCCTCTCAATTCTGAGCATGTTTAGCCTAAAGAACCCGAAATCTCATCCATTCAAATCATGATTTGCTCTTCAAGCTAGAACTTGAATTTTCAACCTTTAAAAGACAGTCAAAGAATTATTGTGAATATGTTCTTTTAAAGCCATAATCTTTTCTAGGGAGGTTTTCCAAAATTTTTTTATAAAAGCATCCAAACCAAACTTTGAGATTTCTGCCACTGCTTGCAAAGTATAAGGATGCAGTCAACTTAAGCTGAGCAAGTTATGCCATTTCAAGTTTTATCCAAGAAATATTTCATTTTTAAAATACAAACCAATGGATTTGGGCAGAGAGCGTTGGATTTCTGAGTTATTAAAAAATAGAGAGAAATAAGGACAGAAACAAGTCTAGGAAGCTGCCTTCACTGGATCATTGATAAAAAGTAATATAAAAATATGAGAGTTGGCATTCAAAGAAATAAACACTATCATCTCAATAGATCTGAGACAAGAAATAGACATTTCTTTCTTGGCTTTGGGCAAAGTTAAATTGCAAGGGGAAAACCATAATGGAAATTGATTCTTTTGATCTTTCGTTCTTCTCTTTTCCTCTTTCTTCTCTCATTTTATTCTTTTTTTCCCCTCTGCTTTTCCTTTTGTTTGCCTTTCCAAAAAAGACTATTGCAATTTAGAAACTCTCATGTGAGTTAGTAGGTAAGATGAATTTGTGAACTATTTACTAGCTTTGCCCTATCCAATGGGATCTACTTTGCTTTGACAAGTAAGTTAGGGGATATATTTCCTGAAGCAGTGAAAACAAAACAAGAACTGGTGAGGTCTGAGACCATCACCAGGCCAGGCCGCTAAAGCTGCCTGGGAGAACTTATGATTTTGTAACCCCACGGTGCCCTTTTTGCCTGTCCTTTGCCTTGCACCCGATTTGTGTAAAAATTTGAAAAGATTCCCTCCTGTACACAAGCCCTTTCCCTTTATAAAAGCACAGTATAAAAAGTAAATTTCTTGCATGTCGATTCTAGTTTGCAAGTGCATTTAGGATTTAGCCTGCAATTTTACGTTTCACTGTTTCGGGGGATTTTCTGCATGAATGGAGACGTGCAGTGGAGACCAGGGCATCCTGTACAATGTCTGAAGGACATCACTGGCTTTTTTACTGTCCTGCCTCAAAGAAAACAGGGAACCAAGCCTATGATGGGGTATGGGCCACTCAGTGACCTGGAGATGTTGGATCTCTGTAAAAACAGGGACAATGATGGATGCTTCTTTTACAGTTGTTATGAGGCATATAAAGTACTTAGCCTGGGCGTGTTATATGTACTCGATAAATGTTTGCTCTTATGATCAGGAGGCCGCAGATCATCTTGACCTTAGAGCACAAATCGTTTTAAGCCTAGGGAAAGAATGAGAGTTGATTTAACGACACTACTGTGTTTCTGGCTTCTATGTAGCAATCTATCCTGCCCCTACGTACATTTTGCTTATGTGTGTGCCTTCACCCTTTTAACTCTTTGCTCAAGCATCACCTTCACAGTGAAGCCTACATTGGCTCTCTTATTTAAAATTCTCAGTCCCACCCGGTTCATCTAACCCTGTCCCAATTCTGCCGCCACCCCATATCCTGCTTCATTTTTCTCAGCGGCATTTGTTGCTTTTTAAGGACACCATATAACCAATTTATGTGTTAGGTTGTCATCTGTCTCAGCATTTGCATGTGAGCTCCACAAAAGCCAGACGTGTTGCCTGTTTTGTTTTTATTTTCACTGCTGAATCCTCAGTGTCCTAAAAGAGTAGTTGACGCAGCACAAGAGCTCCGTAAACACGTGCTGACTGAATCAAAGGATGTGTGTCTCTAGGACAAAATCTTTTTAGTAGCGAAGTTGAGACACTTAGGAAATGGTGACAAAATTTTGTCCATATTTTACCTCATCTGGACAGAGTTTGGATTTTAGAGAAGACCCATGTTCAAATCCCGGCTCTTCTACCCAGAGTGTGACCTGGAGCAAATCACTTACCCTCACTCGTTTTCATCTCTCTTGTTTGTGTTATAGGGACAATAATGGTACCAGGCTTAAGTGAGAATATTGATTTGATATTAGAATATTGATTTGAAAGTGCTTGGCATAGAGAGGAACAAAAAATTATCAGATTCTTACCCCTTTGCCCTGAAGAAGTCAATATACCTCGAATCATATTACACATACACACACACACACACACACACACACACAAAGAAGAAGAAGAGAAGAAAAAGAAAACTCCAGTACTGGGCCAGTCCGTAGGCTATGAGGTTTCACGAAAGCTATAAGCTGCCCCGTTAATCAGATCTTTAGAGGATCTGATTCATGGAGAAATAAAAATAAAAGTGGGCTGGAGGCCGTCTCGAAGAGGTCCATGCCCACGTCTCTGGAAGTTGTGAATGTGCGTTATGTGGCAAAAGAAACTTTGCAGAAGTAATGAAGGTATGGGCCTAAGAACGGGATGAGTATCCTGGGTTATCCATATGGCACTGTTCTAATGACATGAACTCTTAAAAGCCAGGAACTTTCTCTGGCTGGAGTCAGATGGAGGAGGCAAAAGAAGCAATTGGAGAGATGTGAACTGTGAGAGGACTCAACGCACCATTGCCAGAGAGAGCCACATGGAGAACATGCGAAGGAAAGCAGGCAGCCTCTGAGAGTGGAGACCAGCCCCGGCTCTCAGTGAATAAGGACACAGAGACTTTGGTCCCACAACCACAAGCTACTCAATTTGGCCAACCACCTGCAAAATATTTGAAGTGGATTCTTGCCCAGGACTGCTAGTAGAGAATGCACCTCTGTTGACAGTTATATTTCAGCCTTGAGACCCTAAGCTGAGGACCTAGCTGCACCCAGACAGGCTTCTTCTAACTCTAGAAACTCTTGAGAATAAATTTGTGTTGGTTGCTAAATTTCCAGTGATTTATTATGGCAGTGATAGAAATATAATCTAAAAAACCCCAATGTAGAACACTTAAAATAAACAGATTTTATGCTATGTAAATTATTCCTAAATAAACCTGTTAAAAAAAGGAACAGCAATGTAAGATACTAGTAAACTCCAATAGGTAGATAAGCATGCCATGAAGGTGAATAGTCACCACTCAAGAAAGGATTTTGTGACTAAGACAGACTGAGGTGTAGTATTTTCATTCTACTTTCTTCTTTGGACTTTCGTGTGTAAACACATACACATTATGTCCCCAACAGAGTGTCTCTGTAATTACAGAGAAATACACAGAAAGGAGCACAAATTCATTTTGGAAGAGCAAGAAGGCACTGTCTTAATTTTATGGGCCAAGCCTTAGAAACTTAAGACTATGGAAGAGAAAAAGATTCAGATAAGTGTAATATATTTCAGATAATGAAAAGAATATATGAAAATTCATTAAATCATTCCACTGCCATGAGAAATGCTTATCTGAGTATCCAGGCTTTGAAAGGAGCTGGTTTACCACCACCATCAGGAGCCATGTCTTCCTCTAGGTGGTTCCCATGGCCGCCTGCCCTATGCTATTTTGAATTAAGACCCAGGAAGATATATGCTTGGATCTGAAAATATAGGCATGTCCCGTGGTGAACAGAAAGATTTAACTGTTCTGGGGGAGACAGCAAGCTGTTCTTTTGGTGCCTTTAATCTTCAGATTTCAGAAGGGGCCAACAACTAAATTTGACTTTTTGTGTAATTATTCTAGGTAAAGTCAGAGAATCATTTTTTTTTTCCTTCAAGGTTTATACTGATTTTTCCCTCCAGAGAATGATTTAAAAGATGTCAGAAATTTTGAACCCACTTTAGTCTTGGGCAGTAAGATTGTTTCTACATTACCAAGAAAATATCTATTTTTCTGACTCACCTGTAACCAGTATTGTCACATCTATTTGATGAAAACTGGAAAGTCACAGGGAATTTTCTACACAAATTTTCATCATCTCTTTCATTCGTTTTCTACACAACCTTCCATCATATCTTTCTCTACTCTTGAACTGTGGTAGCTTCGATTCCCTCATTCTTCCATGTGAAAGCACTGTCTTAATTTACTAGTTGTGTTGAAATCCTCTGGCACTGAATTCTGCTTGGAATAATGATTCTGCTTGGAATAATTTGGCTACCAGCTCATTTTTGAAATACTCTTCTAAATACACACACACACACACACACACACGTATTTAGAAATACACATATATATGTATGTGTGTGTATATATACATATTTATAAAATAGCAATAGTTTTACTGTAAGTTCTGTTTTTTTTCTCCAAGTATGACCATAAAAACAAAATAACCAAAGAACAGCTAGCAACATACCCTAAGCCATTGATGTACCATTGGTGTTCTACCAGTGATGTCACAGAGACAGTACTCCCCTGTTTTCTGTGTTTTAGTACAACACCTCAGAATTAGGAGAGACACAGACTTGAATTATAATTCTCATATGGCACTTAATAACTTCATGTTTATTGGCAAGAAATTAGTTCCTCCAAGTCCAGTTTTCTTGATCTGTGTAGTGCAGGCCATTGATGTAGATCAAATGGGATAATGCTCAGAATGCCAAGCCCTTCTCTGCGGTTCGCAGGCCACTGCTGTTCAAGTTCCCTCAAAATCTGTCCATAAATGATCTTTTCATTTACATGGAATCACTTATTATTGTATTCACTGTCTTATCCTTTGCCCTCGCCACTTTTGAATGGAGTTTGAATTTATTTGTTTAAAAAATAAATTTTGGTTTAAAAATAAATAAATGTATTCCGTAACACTTACTTTTTGTGTTAGTGCAGTTCTGAGAGTTTTAACATATGTAGAGATGTGTATAAACATAATTACAATTTTATCACCCAAACAAAGTCCCCTGAATACTTTGCATTCAGACCCTCCCCCCACCCCACTTCCTGTCGGCATTGATCTGCACTCTATCCCTATGGTTTTGTCATTTTTGGAATGTTATATAAATGGAATCATGCAGTATGTAACCTTTTCAGATTGGCTTCTTTCACTCAGTGTAATTTCTTTGGAATTCATCCATGTTTGGAGTGTATCAGTAGTTTTACCTTTTTATTGCCCTCTGTGTAGATAGGTTAGCCTTTATCCTTTCCACTGTTGGGTGATACTTGGGGTGCCACACGAGTTTGGATCATATTTACTGAACATGCCCTTCTTTCTTCACTCTCTTGACATTTGCTTACAATAGTTCCCAGAGAGGAACGCATGACTTCCTGTTCTGCCTGTTTCTTCCTTTTGCATGGCCTTCCTCCAAGGGTCATGTTCTGAAAACCACACAGTGAGAAAGGGAAAAGGCAAGATTAGTTTCTTTGCCCTCACCTTCACCGATCCTTTTCGGAACTCTCCCAATCAGAACTGGCCATTCTTTTCCTACTTTGCTCATGACTCTTGCTACATAAGTCAGTTTTTGAAATGCCTACTACACCCAGCACACTGTAAGTTCCTTTAGATGTAAGTATACCCAGGCATCCAGTGCACAGTTCAGCAGATTCCCTTGCAAAATGGAATGGAATTGAATAAGATTGTGAACAGGACTGAGCCTATAAAAGTCATGAAGTAGCAGGGGCTTGTTTTTGGCTCCCTAACATCTATTTATACCTATTTCCCTGACTTTCCAGCAGTGCCCAGACTGGACGAGGAACTCACCTTTTCTCTCTGTATATTGATCATAAACAATTTGCACTGAGTTCAAATGACTGATGCCTTAAAGTGCTTCCCTTGTATATTTATAATTTTACAGAGACCAAAGTCCTCAGGTATAGAGAGGAATATCTGAAAGTGGAATTACTAAACTCAGAGCATAAGAAGAGGGTACATGAAAAGGAAATGCACCTCTGAACACTGCTGAAACGGCCCTCAATAAGCTTGCCTACATTACATTCCTGTAAGTCCAGACTTACCTGTTTGTTATGCTATCATCTCAAACTAGGTTTTATAATCAAGCCAGCACCCTGCGGAGGCCTCATTGTGGCAAAGTGTTGCCATGTTCAGAAAATGTGGTCATATATCCAATATGATGGCATTGCTAAGTCTGATTGATTGCTCTTGCTGGATCTGGGGCAAGGCATGCGTGGGGATGGCCCCTATCGCAAGGAATTGTTGGTCCAGTTCTGGAGTGTTTTAGTGGTGAGCAGGAGCAGGGACCACAGATTAGTTCCTCCAAGTCCAGTTTCCACAGATGGAGGCCAAGTTCGTAAAGTTTTCACACGCTGTCTGCTGAATCTTGGATCTGCATTTAGGCTCCCTTTCAGGAAGCCTAGGTAAACACATACTGTTTGTACATAGCATGTATTTGATGGTACCGCTTCTCAAATCTAAGTCAATTTAGAACAGCATTGATATTCTAAATCGAATTTCCTGGGTCAGTAGCTTAACAGTGGCAGATAAATGGTATTTATTTGCTAGCCTAGCCTATCCATCCAATCATCCATTTCCCCATTCAGATGTCTGCTGCTTCGTTCTGAAAGAACATAAGGCAGATACATGAAGTAGCTGAGAATATCTCAATGCATTCTATGAAATGAACGAGAGCCACGCTATTCTCCAGAAGACTAGGCACTCACATCACCACCATTCATTCTGATCTGGAAGCTTTGTTTTTGACCTCAGGTAACTAACCAAACTCTATTCTGGTTGATATCTACAGGTAGGTTTACAAAAAGGCTATCAAAATATTCTAAGCCTTCCCTGATTCATTCTCCTGGCAATCTTCCATGCCTCCTCAAATACTCACATACATATTCTACACCTTCATACATGTTTTTGCTTTTTCCGGGTGTTTTGTGGTTACCCAAAGCTGTTTCTCCTGTTCCACTTGAGGAATATCCAGTCTTCTGATTGCTTGTTTTCTGTGCTTGTGGTACTTACGGTGTTACATATCTTGGAGTTCATGAGGAAATCAAGCAGCGCTTGCTCAGCACCTGATAGTGCAGATGCTAAGCTGGAGTCATCATTTCTGCCATCCACTTTGTGCTCACCGTGAAACTTGGAGGAAAATGTAAGTGCTTCTATTTTCACAGGCGAAGAGATACCTGTTCAGGAGAAGGTGAGTCCCATTGTCAGTAAATACAGTATCAGAACTTGGATCCAGACTTTTTTGACCACACAATTGTGATCCTTTCTCTGGAGGTGCCGGGCCAGGGTCTGCCTGTTTTGACAGATATGTTGCCAATAAGAAATACTGTAGCAAGCCACCAAGATCTGGTCTTCAGCACAGAATATTCCCCATTTTTGGAGATTCACAACACATATAGGAGTGATACATTTGGTGGGGAAGCCAGACCATCAAACCTCCACTCACCTCACACCTCATTCTCCCTTTGTTCTCTTCCTCGGAACATTCTGAATAGACAAAGAGACCCAGGAAATAAATGCCTCCTAGTGAGAAAAGAATGCCTCTTACCTGAATTTGCAAAAACCAAAACCTGACAGAAATTGCTTTGAAAGCATGGGGGACTAAGGACCTTAGTGTTTCAAGTGGAAATTAATTGTGGAGGTCCTGGTATTATTTATCTGAGTAATACAAAACACATCAAGTAGAAACTATACATTTACTGTGTTGTCTTTAACTTTATTTTAATGTAAAAGTTTACATAAGGGGTTTTACAGGTGGATTTGGGATTTCAGTTGTCCAACACTTTGCTTTTTCCATAAAGGCTCAATCAGACTTTCCAATTACAGGCATTTTCGTTATCACTATTCTTGAAATACAGGGATTACTACTGCTATGTATCTGCTTCTTTAGGTGTTTCCTTGGCAGAAGGACCCCATAAACAGTGGAGCAGAGGAGACCCCTGTGTTCCTGACTGTGGTGTGGGAATCCAGCTACATGGCGCTGATGCCCACTCCTGTCAAGATGCAACCCCTCTGCCCTTTGCAACCTTGCCCAGAGCCAAGTGTGGGATCTGTCAACATATGGCTCAGTTGGACTCAAGTTTCCTTTTTTAACACTGGAAGCAATTTTAATGAATACATTAATACTGGGGACAAGATGGAAAGGAGGAGATGTTTGAATTAACTAGGGAATAAAATATCAAGTGTATCTTGCCCTCCCGATAGCAATGTGCAGTTCTTCTCATTGAAATTGAAATAAGAAAATGCCAAAATGGAACATACTGTTAGACTCCTTAAACTGAACGTTGCAAAAATTGTTTGGTGTAAAAGAAATCACGGTATAAACAAAGCACATGTTCTTCCTGGGACGCTATGATGTGACATTGGGCAATTTAGAACGTTTTAATGGAATTTAAATATGCATGAAAATGTTATGTTGCAGAGTGAAAGATCAGGGTCAATTACAATATCGTAATTATACACTCAAGCACGCAAACACGCACATAAATACGTATACTCACGTACATGTGGATTTTCCCTCTCATGCTTCCTTAACCTAGAGCTCAAGGGTCAAGCCCAGTTGTCTGAGTTCTTACTGAGACAAGAGGAATAATATGAGAGAAGGAGCGAGGCAGCACTCAGATGCTTCTTTCTTTTTCTTACTCTTCTTGCCTTTCCCTGTTCTCCCAGCCCGGGCTGGGCAGGCCCTTGGAGGAGGCTCACCCAGGAAGGAGTGAAGGAAGCACAAAGACTGTATTAGCCTGGTGAGGCAGGCGGTGCAGGGTGGCTCACTGGGTGTGAAGCTGCACCCACCAATCTTGGCCACAGCCACTCCTTGTTCATGTGTGGTCCCAAGGAGAGCCACAACAGGTTTCTTGTGTTTTTGCTGCATTTCATTCATGGTTCTACGTCTATTTCTAATCTCCAATGTCTATTCCTCCCTTCTAGTCACCCTCATGTACTTTCAGTGCTCTTCAAGGAATTCTGTTCCTGCCACACCCCCACTTCAGCTGGAACATCGCTCTACCTGATCCAGACACCATCCTGGCATCCTGGGGTCACATAGGTCCCCTAATTTATTTTAGCATTTGACTATGTAATCTCTCTTTGAGGGACACTTACACAGTCATGTATCACTCAATGATGGGGGTACATTCTGAGAAGTGTATCCTTAGGTGATTTTGTTGTTCTGTGAACACCATGGAGTTTACTCACACAAACCTACTATCTGGTACAGCCTACTACACCCCTGGGCTCCCTGGTATGGCGTATTGCTCCCAGGCTTCAAACCTGTACAGCATGCCATTGTACAGAATACTGTAGGCAATTATAATACAATGGTAAGGATTTGTGGATGTAAACATATCTAAATATAGAAAAGGAAACTTTCAGCTCCATTATCATCTTATGGGACCACCATCTTACATGTAGTCGATAGCTGACTGAAATATCATTATGTGGTGCATGACTGTATTTTATTTTATTTTATATTTTATTTTATTTTTGAGACAGAATCTTGCTCAGTCACCCAGGCTGGAGTGCAGTGGCATGATCTAAGCTCACTACACCCTCTGCCTCCCAGGTTCAAGCAATTCTCCAGCCTCAGCCTCCCGAGTAGCTGGGATTAAAGGTGTGTGCCACCATGCTTGGCTGATTTTTGTATTTTTAGTGGAGATGGGGTTTCACCGTGTTGGCTAGGCTTGTCTTCTGACCTCAAGTGATCTACCCACCTCGGCCTCCCAAAGTGCCGAAATTACAGGTATGAGCCACCACCGCACTGGCATAATATGACTGTATTTTAAAAAGGGGTTTATTAAGTTCATCTTTATTCGATAAAAATGTGTAGGAATAAATTGTTGAAGAGATGAAGCTTCAAACGGTCTAACAAGAACTTTGTGTATGATTTGGTACAATCTCCTACCCACCTTCTCAAAGTTCCAGGAAATAAAACACACAGGGAAGCTTTGTCTGACTGAGTGAAAAGATGGCCTGACCAGCATACGGGCATGAATCTCTTCCCCACTTTTCTGAGTAATTTCACTCACTCATTCATTCATTCATTCATTTGCTGATTCAGAAACATCATTCAGCTTTTACTGCATCTCAGACACTGGAGACTCAAAGGGAAATAAGAATCTGACCTTGTCCTTGAGAATCCCATAGTCTGGGAATAGAGAGATGCTAACTTTATTTCCATTATAGCCTTCACAAAATTGGAAGTGAAATAGCTGCAAGCAATACTCCTGACTTCAAGCAGCCATGGAGGTTGTGTGGTGGTTTTATGAGGTAAATGTCATCGTGCCTGTGGCTCTGACAAATGAACTTCAAGAGTTCAGGGTTGCCCCCATCAGGATGCTATTCTTCCTGCAAAGATGAGTCCTGACTCATTTGTACTGCATTTGACAGCGATCCAGATCAGACCCAGACAGGGGCAGAGATGTGATCATTAAAGGTGTTACTACTTATAGAACTCTTAGCATGGAGAACACAGCCAGGCTCATTATCCTTATCATTATTGTGACTATCGGACACATATGTATGTCCCTAGTCTCCTCCTAAGGAAAAACTGTTATCACCTAATGTGGCAGATATCCTTTATAACTTCTGATATATAATTAATCTTAAGTCAATCATGTTTTCTTTCTTTCTTTTTTATTTTTATTTTTTTGAGACAGAATCTTGCTCTGTTGCCCAGGCTGGAGTGCAGTGGCATGATCTTGGTTCACTGCAACCTCCACTTCCCAGGTTCAACCAATTCTCCTGTCCTATCTCAGCCTTTCAAGCAGCTGGGACTACAGGCGCACACCACCATTCCTGGCTAATTTTTGTATTTTTAGTAGAGATGGGATTTCTCCATATTGGTCAGGCTGGTCTTGATCTCCTGACTTCAGGTGATCCACCTGCCTGCATCTCCTTCATGTTTTCTATGGTAGAACATACTCTTTCCATTAACAGTTAATAAGATACATTGATTTCTAACTCAGAATGAGCAACTTTTACTTTCGTGAGTCCCCAGGTTAAAGAACCCTTACAGTTGTTAGAGTGGAGATCTTAGTCAGCCGCATCGACTTGACCATTGCACTCAACATGAGGAGAGTAGGCTATGAGCATCACCCTTGTAGAGTGTGGTCTTTGTTTGGCTTGCTTCTGTTCACATGTGCTTCAGAGCAGAGAAGAGCAGAAGGTCTTTATAGTTATTTAAAAAGAACAGAGGAGAGAGTAACTAACTTTGCCTGGGAAAGTTCTGAAAAGGCTTAAGTGGGGATTTTGTTTGTTTGTTTGTTTTTTTAAATACAGAGTCTTGCTTTGTCATGCAGGCCAGAGTGCATGATCCTAGCTCATTGCAGCCCTTAACTCCTGAACTCAAGGGATCCTCCCACCTCAGCCTCCTGAGTAGCCAGGGCTGGGGGTATATACCACTGCATCCAGCTAATTTTGTATTGTTTTAATTTTTTGTAGAGTTGGGGGTCTCTCTAGGTTGCCCAGGTATGTCTCAAACTCCTGGCCTCAAGTGATCCTCATGTCTCAGCGTCCTAAAGTGTTGAAATTTATAGGTATGAGCCACTGTGCCCAGGTGAAAAATACTTTTTAGCTGAGCACCAGAGGAACTGATGACTTTTGGGGATACAGGAACTGCTCAGAAGTTGAGATGGGGATTTGGAGCCAGATGGAACTGGAGTTGTATCCTGGCTCTGTCACCTACCATGTGACCTTTTTTAAGTCATGGACCTCTCGGAGCTTCAGTTTCCACTGCTGCTAAAGAGACAACTACACATAATTGCCAGGCTCCATGTGTGGATTAAATAAGACAACCCATCTAAAGTATTCCGGGAACATAGATAAGAGATATCTATCACTATTGGAAGGGAGGGAGATCATGTCATGGCAGAAGCAGCCTGCTGGGAGGCTGGGGTCCCCTGGGTTTAGAATGGCTGAAGATGAGATTGTCATGCACTCCAGTTCTCTCTGGCTCCAAATCCCTCCCTACTGAGAGTCAGGCGGGGACCATAGTGTGAACAACCTGGGATGTCACAGCGAGAAGTCTACCTGGTGAGGGAGCACAGGCTGGAATGGAGAACAGAAAGTCTTTTCACAAGCAAAACTCTGGAAGCCAGAAAGTTGGAAAACATTACATATTTTAACAACATTAATTTGTGTACAAATAATATGCTCAGTAGAGTGTAATCTTCCTTATTTGTTAAACATGCCCAGTAGGACTGCCACTTGGTGTAGGTTATTAAGAGTTAGCTTAAGAGTTAGCCGGAGATTCCATATTCTGTATTAAAAACCGTAAGATTCAGTTTCTTTTAAAATACTTGATATTTGGATTTTGTGTTAATTTCCCTCAGTTAAATCTAATTAGTGTTTTCTTCACCGTGCCATATGCAATGTTTGCTTAGCCTGGAAAGGTGATAAATTGCTTTGGTTTACTACTTTGTCCCAAGGCTATTAGTGAATGAAAAAACAAGTACCCTTTTAATGAATTAAGGTCCCCTAATAAAGACAAGAATCTAAACAAACCATTAAGCAGAAAAATGTCAGCCAGCGTAGGCATAATCACCCCACGTTTTTTGCATTTCATGGACATTAGCTCGTTTATAGACTTTGTGATTTTATCATAAAAATATATATCTGATGAGAAACCATATTAGGATTATCTATTATACCCTCACAATCTGCAACTTAATGATAATCTGTGAGAACACTGTGGCAGACTCAAAATGAGGGTGGCACTGGAATGGCCTTAGAAATGAATTTACTGTGTACTCTCTCTGTCTGGGCTTCACAATCCAATAGAAAGATTCAACTGCATCTATGGATCTGAACATAAGCTGAACCCTCTTTGTGCTTTAAAACTACAGATCAAATGCTGGGGGGTAGATAGGGAAAGAGGGGTTAAATTTCAACTCTATGGGCTGGGGAGGTGAGAGGTGGTGGTCAGGGTCTTATGAAGCTTCCTGGAGGAGATCACATTTGAATTTATCCAGAAAGATTGGTAGGTTGGTAGTCTAACTCATTGTGGAGGGAAAGTATGGTTTTCACTTTACTGCTTTTTTCTTTCTCACTTGGAATTTGCTGTAACCATCATTCTGAAAAGAAGTAGCAATGTACACTCAGTGGAAAATTTGGCAAGTATAGTAAAAAGAAGCAGGAAAAAATAACCTAGAGGTAAATGCAGATACTCCATTTGAGATTGTTTCTTCTAGATTCAGCTAGTTCTATTTCATGTGTCCATATCAAGAATGAATATACATCCAGGGGGTGTTTACACTGGCATGTGACCTGTGATCATGACTTTTCATTGTAATTGGATTAGATTCTAAGTGATTATTTTACTCTTTGAATTTAAGCATCGAATTTCTTTAATGCGTTTAAATATGGTCAACTCTTTTGAAACACTGCAGTAGGCAAACTAACGGTTAGGTCCTAATCCCTGCACCTTACCTGGGATTTGGTGGATGGGATTGAGTTGATTATCTTGATTGAGATGGCAAATTGTCGTGGCGCCAGTGTAATCACAAGCATCCTTGTAAGGGGAAGAGGGAGGCAGGAGTGTCAGGGGGACAGGAACATGTCCAGGGAAGCAGAGTTTGGAGTGAAGCAGCCCATCTACAAGCCAAGGACTGTGTGCGGCCTCTGGAAGCTGGAAAAGCCAGGCAGTGGATTCAGCCTTGGGCCACCAGAAGGAATGCAGCCGTGACGACAACTTGTGAAAGAGATTCAGTCCAGCAAGACTGATTTTAGACTTCTGACATCAAGAACTGTAAGATAATATATTGGGTTTTTTTTTTTGTTGTTTGTTTGTTTTTTGAGATGGCGTCTCGCTCTGTGGCCCAGGCTGGAGTGCAGTGGCGAGATCTTGGCTCACTGCAAGCTCCGCCTCCCAGGTTCACACCATTCTCCTGCCTCAGCCTCCCGAGTAGCTGGGACTACAGGTGCCCGCCACCGCAACCGGCTAATTTTTTGTATTTTTATAAGAGACGGGGTTTCACCGCGTTAGCCAGGATGGTCTCGATCTCCTGACCTCATGATCCACCCGCCTTGGCCTCCCAAAGTGCTGGGATTACAGGCATGAGCCACTGTGCCCGGCCTATTGGGGTTCTTTTAAGCCACCTACTTTTGTAGTAATTTATTATAACAGCAGTAAGAAGCTGCTACGCAAAGCCATAGAAAAGGCTGATACGGATCTGCAGTGTTTAGTAAGTTAATAAAAGGTTTAAAAGTTTAGAAATGTAAAATTTATTGTACCATGTCTAAGAATCCTGAGATATTATAAAATAAATGTGAAAGAAGTATTTGAGCAGAGATGAAAGGCTATGAAGATGGAAATGAACTGAGACTGCAGATGCGACAAGAAGGTGGGTTGGGAATGGAAGGAGGAAGTAAACTGCCAGCCTCACAAAACTGCTCACGAAAGATGCACACCTGTGTCAGCCTCGCGATCAGAGCAGAGGGAATCTTCTCTATCACAGGAACTCTATAAGGAGGAGATGTTGGGGACAGACAGATCCGACAAATGCAGATGCTGTGCTTGCTAGTTAGTATTTTAGAAACTTTTCCAGCCTTTTCAATAATGACTCATTTTAAATAGTCAATGTCATACTGTATACACACATTTGAAATGGGATTTTTTACCTAACATGGCATTATACATATTTCCTTTATATAATCATCCTAAATAATGATTGTGAGCAAAAAAGATTCACATAGCATTTCCATGAATGTTATTATTCCTCTATTTTGGGCATTTTTTTTTTTTGTTCCCAGTTTTTACTGTTAGAAATATCACTGCAATGAATAATATTGTAGATTACATATGCGTACCCATCTGATGATTTCTTGGGAAGAATTTGAACATCTGAGACTATTAAATCAAAGGGAGTGAGAATTTTAAGACCTCCAATCTACTTTACAGAGATATTGTAGTCATCTACACCCTGAATAGCACATCCTGTTTTTGAAGTCATGGAATGGACGTAAGAAACGATCTGTTTCACCTAGATATAATGAGGACAGAATGGAAGGGGGGAATTAAAAGTTGCAGATAAACAAGGAATAAAAGTGGCTGAGTTGTTTTGTAACAGGAACCACTTTGTAAGTGTTCTCAGGGTAAAACCTGATGGTCAGAAGTAGGGGAAGGAGGAAGATTTGTCTTGAAGCTGTATTCATAGGGTAGCAAAGAGTTTTTACATACACTGTAGGTAACAAATCAATAAACATCTAAATGTTTTCTAATGATTCACGTATTCATCCTTCCCATGAGATTTTAATCTGTGTATTATTTGTGGCTGGGGAGGGTACAAATGACATATTTGGGAGAAGAGTTAAAACCACTCCAAGCCCCTGCTACCACTGAGGTCTCAACTGTTACTGATCACCTCTCTGTAGGCCTATGGCAGATTTGGGGACTGTAACTAGAGGAAAAACAGACGTGATAGAAGTGCATGTATGAAACACATAATTATGCATATATAAATAATTAGAAGGGTGCTAAGTGCAGGAAAGAAGGAGGTCAGGATGCTCCAGTTACTTTGGTGAGAGATATTTCAGGAAGTAATGTTGAGGTTGATACATGACAGATGCATTCAGGTTAGCCAGGTAAAGTGAATAGGAGATGAGAGTCCCAGTTTCAGGCAGAAGGTAGTGTATGCCAGCATTCGGGGGTAGGAGATATCCCACATGAGGGCTCCCTAACTATTTAGGTGTAGAAAAATTGTTTTAAACATGAGCTTTGTAGATAGCAAGTGAATGCACGAAAACAAAGGCATTAACGTAGACCTGTTAGCAACATGCACATATCTGGAGATAAAATTTCTGGTTTAAAAGTAATTGAAGTACTTTTCGTTTCTATTTATTTATCTCTATCACACAGGACATGAAAGAACACACAATTATGCTGGATTTTATAGGAAAGCCCGAGAAGAATTTGGGGTAGGGGCATGTTTGCTGAAATCAGGAACAACTAGAATGCATGCTTTATCTTCATATAGTGATCTCATATCTCAGCAGCCTCGGAATACTACAATCAAACAAATCTAATGAAATGGTTCCAAAAGTAATTGGAACAAAAGCAAAAACCCAAGTAAAGTGTAATTTGTTAAGCTAGCTAAGAATAAGAGACTTAGTTTATGTTCCAAATGCTACTTTGAGCTGCAATTCTGTTTATACTCCTTATTGAAAGTGTCTCTGCGCTTGAAATCCTGCAGCAGGGGTTGTGAAATCCAAGTGCAGACTTCAGATCCTATTAAGATGAAAAGGATGCCAGTGACTTGGAGAGTGAAGCTAGAAGTAGGGGTTTAGGAAGGTTCTTCCTTGGCAAATATATATATGAAGACTCCGACCATTCCCTTGATTTTTTTTGAATCACTGTAAAACCATTCATAAAGGAGAAAATGGCAGAGATTTTGTAAATCATTTTCCATGTCATTTTAGTTGCTATGAAGAAATTTTGCCAAAATATTTCATAAACAGAAAGGAATAATTCAGTTAACAATGAACTCCAGGATGAAGCAAACAACACTCAGGAATTCTGAAATGAATAGTCTAATCACTTCGTTTGAAAGATGTTTGGGATGTAAATAGGCACTCTCATAGAACAGCTTTCGAAGTCTAAAATATAGATTCCCGTATGCCTTGTTGTGCGTCAAAAATGATTTTTTTTCTAACAAGAGTACAAATGCCATTTGGAAAGTATTGTTTTAAAAACTGGAAAACAGATGAAAGAAAATGTATTAAACAAAGATATATCATGCACATTAAAATGTATAAATATTAAATATATTTGTATAGCAGTAACTTAGATTGAATTACTGCTTAATCAGACTATTGCGGATAGTGGAAAAACAATAAAAAAGGTAATTTGCTTAAGGATATTTAATGAGACATGCTTATGAATTACCTACACTTCATTTCATAACTTTTAAGGTTTTACAGTAATTAATTTTTGTCTATAATCTTGACTTTATTTTAGAAAAATGTTGCCATTTCCAGTCAATCTGTTTATATGAGCCAGGCTTATTATATTATTTCTTTGAATTCAGAGCTTTCTTGGCAGTGGAATGAAGTATTATACAGACAATGGCACTCTGATCATTGTCACATTGTCTAGTCACATTATAAGGTAAATTAGTGAGTAAGTTAGAAATTTCAGCAGACCAATTATGGCTTTATATCATTTACTCTTGATGGTTTAGACTGGAGATAGATGAAGTAGGATATGATATCCATTGAGAAGCTCTTATAGGTTATTTCACCTCATTAGAGTTTATCTCATTAGCATTGGAGGGGTTAAATTTAACAAGGACACAAGCCTGAAGACAACATATTCCAAAAGTAGATGAAACAATATTGGATATTCCTGAATTTCACAAAAAGAAATGTTTGTGATTTTATGTATTCAAGTGGATGATAATAATGATTTTTTATTTTTGGTATGGGATTGTAAACTTCACAGATTGCCTAATGTCTCTAGAACCAAAAATAATTGTTATTTTTTGACAAGACTTACAATAGTCTCAACAAGACTGTGAAGAAGGTAGTATTTTTCTCCATTTGTAGGTGATATTCAGAATGATTTGCTAACTTTTTAAAGATCTCACGTTGAGCTCTATATTTAAACTTTCTACAATCAACTTTCATGAATCTTGCAAATTTTTCCACTACAGCGCATTGTTTGATAATACCAAGATAATTTGGTATACATATGGCCACTTTACTTTCAGAAGCTACTAGCTTTTGTATCACATCAAACAATGTAAGGGCAAACTCTTGATAACATTACTTTAGCAGTAAGCCAAAGTGACTATAGGTTGTGCTTCCGGCGATTTTAGACTAGAAGTTTTCTGACCAAACTTCCAGGTGATGGTATTTAGAAATATTGGTCAAAATATGTAAAGCTTCTGTTTTAAGGCATTGGAAAGCTACCAAGGCATTGCAGTGTAGGATCAAAATTCAGGAGAGGACGAAGGAACTGAGAGTTGAACCTTGTGTTTGCCCCCTCTTTCCCTTCTGTGTGATTACCAGTGGCTGAGTGACTGAAATGTTTAGCTGTGCTCTCAGCTTATGTTTAAGGCAGGGTTAACAGAGACTGCAATTCTGGGTCCATAAAGGAGGAATTGCCCTGGTAAGCACCCAGATTACTGGGATAATAAAAGGTTAAAAAAAAAGTGTGCTTCAACACTTGTTGGATGCAGTGAAAGCCCAGATTTGAAGAAAATTTATAGTCTTAAAAGTATATGTTGAAAATAAAGGTTGCAATAATGACCCAAACATCCACTTCAAAAGAAACAAAAGAACAGATTAAACCAAACACATATAAAATGAACTGATAAAGATAAAAGCAGATATCAATTAAATAAAAAATAAACACGTAATTAGGAGGATCAACAAACCCAAAAGTTAGTTTTTTGAAGACTAATAAAATCAATAAACACCTTGCAAAACTAATTAAGAATTTAAGAAAAAATAGACCAAAAAAATCATTATAAAAATGACAAAATGGAATATTATTATTAAATTTATGAGCATACACATCATAAGCAGAAGTTATACATACATTTACACCAAAATATTTAAAAATTTTAGTAGCACAGAAATAAATCAAAGATCTGAATTGTTTCATACCTACTAAAAATTAATTCATAATGAAAAATTTTCCCATGAAGAAAATAATAGGCCTAATTAGCTTTACCCTACTGAGTTATACAAATAACAAAAGAAGAAATAACTTCAATATTTCACAAAATCGACTATAGAATAGAAATATTGCAAATAGTTCCCAATGTCTTTTATGAAAACTACAAAACTTGGGCTGGTCACAATGGCCCATGCCTGTAATTCCAGTACTTTGGGAGGCTGAGGCATGTGGATCACTTGAAGCCAGGAGTTCGAGACAGCCTGGGAAACACGGTGAAATCCCATGTCTACTAAAAATACAAAAATTAGCAAGGAGCGGTGGTGCATCCCTGTAGTCCCAGCTACTTGGGAGGCTGAGGCATGAGAGTCCCTTGATCCTGGGAGGTGGACGTTGCAGTTGGCAGTGAGCTCAGATCGAACCACTGCACTCCAGCCTGGATGACAGAGTGAGGCTCTGTCTCAAGAAACAAACAAAAAGCAAACCTACAAAACTTAAATACCAACGTCTAATAAGAACGTTCAATGATAAGAAAAATCATGGCCACTCTCTCTCATGAATGACCATGGTAAAATCCTACAATAGTGGCAAACAAAATCCAGCAATATGCAAAAGACAACATCACAATCAAGTTGTGTTTCTCATACTAATGTAAGTTTGGTTCAATGTTTAAGTACTAATTAATGTAATCTACCATTTTAATGGAATATAAGAGAAAACTTAAATGATCATTTCAATAAATATATAAAAAATTAGGCAAAATTGAACACCATATTTTTTTACAAACCCAAGCTCTTAGAAAAAGGTAACTTTTTTGATTTTATAATGATAATTTCAATTAACTAAATACAGAAAAAGTTGTACTTAATGGTGAAATGTTGAAAGCTTTTCTTCTGTGGTCAGGAAGGTGACAAAGATGCCTCCTATCTCTAGGTCTACTCAACATTCTAAAGGAGGTCATAGCGATGCAATCTGGTAAGAAAAAGAAATAAATACTGTGAAGGGTTAGAAGGGAAGAAATGAAAGTATAACTATTTGCTCATGATAAGATTGTGTATGTATAAAATCCAAAATAATATACTTGATGCATTCTTAGAATTAATAATTTAGCCAGACTTCTGTATACATGGCCACTCTACAAAAAGCAGTTTAATATTTAATGTAAATAACAGAAAGTGACATTTAATGGAAAGCATCAAACAACTTCAAATAACTAAGAATAAATGTAAAAAAATATGTTCAGCCTCTACATAGAAAATTGCAATGTATTATTAAATAATAAGGATCATTTAAATAAATGAAGTTATAGATTACATTTATGAATCAGAGGGCCAATATTATAAAACAATAATGACCTCCATATTGATTTATAGATTAAATGCAATTCCATTATAAATCTCAGAATAATTTATTTATCTGTTTTGTAGAAATCACAAGCTCATTCTAAAATTTATACTGAAATGCCAAAGGGTATGAATAGCACCAACAACCTCAAAGAAGTGGGAGGACTTATTTCATCAGATATGAAGACTTAATATAAAGCTACAATAATTAATCCAACGTCCTTTTGGCTCAAGGATATATATTTACCAATAGATAAATACATAGTCCAGAAACAGACCCTTGTATGCATGAACTTGATTTATAGCAAAGGAAGCACTGTAGTGCAGTGGGTAATAAAGGTCTTTTCAACATACTGGTGCTGAGTCAATTGGTTATTCGGAGAGAAGAAAATAAATCTTGATCCCTACTTCTCATCATACACAAAAACCAACCTCAAGTAAATCAGATCTAAATATAAATGGTAAAGCAGTATAACTTCTAGGAAACAACATAGGAAAATAGCTTCATAACCTTGTAGTAGAGGATATAACAGGACATAAAAATACTGATTATAAAAGATAAACTGTACAACATTAAAATTAAAAACTTACACCACCAGGAACGGTGGCTCACGCCTGTAATCCCAGCACTTTGGGAGGCCGAGGCGGGTGGATCACCTGAGGTCAGGAGTTCCAGACCAGCCTGGCCAATATGGTGAAAACCTGTCTCTACTGAAAATACAAAAATTAGCAGGGCATGGTGGTGTGTGCCTGTAATCCCAGCTACTTTGGAGGCTGAGGCAGGAGGATTGCTTGAACCTGGGAGGCAGAGGTTGCAGTGAGCTGAGATCCTGCCATTGCACTCCAGCCTGGGTGACAAGAGTGAAACTCTGTCTTGAAAAGAAAAAACAAAACAAAAAAACCTTACATCCATCTAAATACCCCATTAAGGAAGTAGAAAGACCATGTTAGTTAGGGAGACAGTATCTGCAAACTACACAAATAACAAAGACCCTATATGCAAAATAGAAACAGAGTTATTTCACATCAATAAGAAAAGAAGACACACAACTCAGTAGAGAAGTAGGCACTGCATAAGATAAGATATCCAGATGTTCCACAATTATATGAAAAGGTGCTCAACATTATTGTTTTTGGGAAATTTAATAAGACACCCCTGCTGGTCTGGCACAGTGACTGACACCTGTAATCCCAGCACTTCCGGGAACCAAGGCTGGCAGATCACCTGAGGTTAGGAGTTTGAGACCAGCCTGGCCAACATCGTGAAGCCTTGTCTCTACTAAAAATACAAAAAAAAAAAAAAAAAAAAAAAAAATTAGCTAGGTGTGGTGGCGCATGCCTGTAATCCCGGCTACTCAGGAGGCTGAGGTGGAAGGACTACTTGAACCCAGGAGGCGGAAGTTGCAGTGAGCCGAGATCATGCCACTGCACTCTAGCCTAGGTGACAGAGCAAGGCTTCATCTCAAAATAAAAAATAAAAAATAAAAATAATTAAAAAAAGAAATCAAAAGGTGCCCATGCCCATCTATCACAATTACTAAAATAAAAAGACCTGACAATACCAGCCATTGGTAAAGTTGCAGAGGGACTAGAACTGATATTTGGTGTTAGGGAGAATAAATTGCTTCAGCTGTTTTGGAAAACTGTCAGGATACAATAAAGCTGAACCTAGCAATGCCATTCCTTGGTTTATATCTAATACAACTGTTCACATAAAATAGGTACAAAACGTTTATATAACTATATTAGTAACAAATTACAGTCCCCTCCCAACTTAGCAGATTACAATAATAAACATTTATTATCTCACAGCTTCTGTGGTTCAGGAATTTGTGTGCTGCGTACCTGGGAGCCTTCAGCTCAAGGTCTCTCATGAGGTTCCAGCAAAGCATTGGTCTTGTCCGAAGGCTGATCATGGTCTTTCTTCAAAGGCTGGATGTCAGGAGGATCTGCTTTCAAGCTCACTCACAACATTGGTGGTAAGATTCAGTTCCTTGTGGAATATGCGCCAGAGATCACCCTCGCTTCTCTCTCCATGGAGCTATCCACAGAGCAGTTCACAACATAGCGGCTGGCTTTCCTTCCCAAGTGAACCAGCAAGAGTGATCAAGAAAATGCCGGTCCTTCAGGACGCAGCTCCACAAAGAGCGTGACTATTAGGAAACAGCGATTATTGAGAGTTCTCTCAGAGACTGCTGAGCTTATGCCATTATTCAAAGTAGGCAAATACTGGAAACAAGCCAGTAGGATCAATATGCTGTGCTATTACTATACAGAAGCATATTATACTGCAATGAAAATAAACAATTGCTGTGCAAAGGAACATGGATAATTTTTGCAATGTAATGTTGAGCAACAAAAAAAAAGTCAGAGACAAATGACTCCTATTGCATTATCCTCTATGTGATGGCAAAAAAAAAAAAAAAAAAAAAGGCACGACTAATGTTTGTTTACTTTTGGAAGTGGGGGATGGGTTAGTTGCTAGAGGAAGGTGTGCAAAGAGATATATCTGGATGCTAATTATGTTCTGTTTCTTGACCAGTGTGGTGGTTATAGTGTGATCACTTTTTGATAATTCACTGTGAGGCATACACACATAGTCTGTGCACTTCTCTCTCTGTATTTATGTGTATACACACATACCTATATACATATATACATGAATACACACACACATTATATTTCCATGAAGCATTTATTTACACATTGATTTTACATAGTTGGTGCTTCATATCCTTAGGTTCTGTAATATATGTGCAGATTCAACCAGTCACAGATCAAAAATACTTGAAAAAAATAACAAAACCAATAAAAATAGTATAAATAAAAATTTAAATAACAATTATTTACACAGCATTTACACTGTATTATGCCATATATGTACTCTAGAGATTAAAGTGTGTGCATAGATTATTTGCAAATTCAAAGGAGACTGCAATACTACAGAGAAGATTTGTTGTTTGAAGTCTAAGACACCACTGCATCTGACATGCTAATAATTGAGGCTACTTTCTCATGAATAAGGGGACTGAATTGGAATTTTGAGATGTATGTCTGTAGTACCTTACCACCCGGCTCATTATCCCTTCCCAGAAAACTCCTAAGTATCCAAAAACATTGTGACTGAAAGCTGCCTTGAGTTAAAAATGTTAACAAAAGAAGAAGTGTTACAGGTTTAATATCCATGCAACTGCTTCCATAAAAGAAACATAGGAAAGCCAGAGATGAGAGGATTTATATCTCTAGTGAGAGCAGTGGACAGGCAGGGAAGTGATGCGTCCTGAGCGAGGGCAGATTTAAGGCTCCAGCTCTAAGAGCATCAAGTCCAGAGGTACTTGATGTCTTTAGAGAAACCAGAGATTCAGTAAGAGCAGAGAGCATACAGAGTGAGCTGAGAGATATAGAAGTAATGAAGTAGTTGGTATGTCAGAAAAATTAAAATAAAAAGTAAAACAGAGATAAGAAAGACTAGTAGATAACTTAAGCTGTAGATTGACAAAAGTTGTATTGTTGGGGATAAAAATCTCAGTTCTGCAGAAAGGCACCAAAGCAAGGCTAAGGAAGCTTTGACTTGAACTCTTCTCAGATGGAGAAAGACCATGGGTATCCAGGAATGATGGGTCTAGAAAGAGAAACTGTGAGGCTCAGTGAGTTAGAAAGTTCAGAACTTTCTTTCCTGGTGGGGCCAGAGGGAGAGCAGCTGTGCGTGGGGGCCAGAGGGAGAGCACTGGGCCATGTCCGGTTAGTTGGCTAATATTAAATGTTACAACCACACTGCGTTTCTGACATTCTGGGCTGTGTGTGGAAGAGTGCTGCAGAAAGGTACTCAGGGGAAAGTATGGCCATTTTGAGAAAGACTTGTGGTTGGCAGTCCTATCCTAAGGAAATGTATTTCATGGCTCTCTTATGAGGCTGATTAGAAAGACACCTTCCACAAAATTCTCAGACCTGTGCCTTCACAACCCCAAAACTTCCTATCAGGAGTTTTGATTTCCCCAGAGCCATGGAATATTGGTAAAATCAATTTTCCCGCGACCAGCAAGTGGATACTCCCTATTTACGTGACTACTCTGTTATCCAAGATTTATTCAAGAACCAAGGTGCTAATATTCCTGAATTGGTACCAATATTGAATTAAAAGAATCAATCAAATGTTATTCATTGAGAAACAAGTTAGAACAAGCAATATAGATAGCTTTCAAGGTCTCTATGGTATTAAACGCTTCACATGCATATTTCATACAGGATAATGATCACAGGAGCTTGTATTTGGTGAGAAGGGAACATTTTTCTAAGGTACTTTCCCAAGGCAACTTAGCTAGAGGTGCTTAATCATGTGTGGAATAAAAATAAGGTGTTTGTACAAGACAATCTATAATGGCTAAGATGTCCTGTGCACCCATGGAACCTTTGACTACAGCCTGATTCTGTATTAGATTCCTTTAATAACTACCATCAAACTTTATTTTACATATATGTCTTTAAATAAATTTTTTCTACTAGATGGCTTTGTAGAAGGCCGTGTGTTTGGAATCCCCAGTAGACTACCATTTTTGCAATGGGGTAGAGATAGTGACTCTTGTACGATTTCTCTTCCTTCTTGTGACAGGAAGAAGAAACATTAATGACAGTCATTACATTCCCCCAGACCTTCACATGGAAGGTGAGCTAATTACATTTATTCACACACACATACACATACTCTTCTCTTTCTTCATCTCTTTTTGTTTTTCTTCTGTGTTAGATGCCTGAAGCACTCAGACAGACTTTTCTTGTTTACTAAGAGGTTGATATTTCAGTTCTCCCTTCTCCTTATAAAAATTATCCTCTCTTGTAGCATTTGAGGCTGGATACAAGTGATCATTTCATCTCTTGAAGTTAGAGTTGGGATCTATAATTTCTCTTCAGCAACCAGTTTGAGTCATGAGAAGTAAACCTCATTCCCGAAGATCTGAATTTCACCTACCGACATACATTGAGTGCCTCATACCCAATCCACATTGCTAAGCACCATAGCAGCACGGAGGAATGGAGGATAAGGTCCCTGTGCTCAGGGAGCGTGAAAAATATGCACACACACATCAAACCAAAATACAAACCCGTCGGTACAGAGGAACACAGAAGGCGAAGAGAGGGTAAGGGATTTGTCAGTGTGCAGAAAGGAGACAGTTCCACTAGCTGTGGTGCTCAGGGTAAGTTTAATGGTGAAGTACGCACTTACAGGAGACCTGGCAGTGGATAAGGTTTGGATGGATGAGAGGAGAGACAGCAGGAATTTCAGGTATGTGAGGAAATACGTAACCATTCTACAAATGACTCATCATCTAAGTCTTTTTCCAGTAGAGACAATTTCTTCTAAATGTAACGTCCCTTTCATCCTGAATTCTTCTAGAGCATTTAAAACCTGATTTGATTTATGCATAGTCTTCTGGAGCTCACTGATAACATAAAGCCAGGTAAGAACTCACATTTATTAGATATGCTACCACTACACTTGTCTTTGACCTCTACGGTTTTAATTTCTAGAGTCATCAACAAGATTGGCTACTAAGTGGATTCCAATAATTTTACCAAGGGTACAGCAGTTCTATTGCTTGCCCTTCAAACCCAGCTTAGATGCAGACTTCTCTTATCAGGGTGCTGTCCTCCAACTTCTCAAAGCACCCTGTGATTTTGTGCATCATGCATTTTCCCTTAGGTTCCCCCGAGGACAAGGACTGGAGCTTCTTCATCTTCTCTACATCGCGCGATACCTTGCCCATGGTAAACACTTAGTATTGTTTATTGTGTCAGGCCCTGAACTTTATGCTTTCTATGCCTTATCTCATTTAATTCATCAGGAATTCTGTGTTATTATTATAGTTACTCACCTTTTACAGATGAGGAAACTGAGGCATGGAGAAGTTAAGTGACTAGCTGGAGGTCACACAGCTGCTACGTGTCAGAAGAAAGACTTGAACCCAGATACCTAGCCCTGGAGTCTGTGCTCTTAAACATTGTATTACCTGCTCAGCCATTCCTTCAAGTAGACAGAGTCTTGCTCTGTCACCCAGGCTGGAATGCAGGGATGCAATCGTGGCTCACTGCAGTCTTGACCTCTTTGGCTCAATTGATCCTCCCACCTCAGCCTCCCTGGTAAATGGGAGTACAGGCATGTGCTACCATGCCTGGCTAATTGTGTGTGTGTGTATGTGTGTGTGTGTGTGTATTTTATGTAGAGATGGGGTTCCATCTCTGGGATTCCAGGATGGTCTCAAACTCCTGGACTCAAGTGATCCTCCTGCCTTGGCTTTCCAAAGTGCTGGCATTAGAGGCATGAGCCATCGTGCCCAGCCTTCCTTATGTCTTTGGAATTATTTAACCACAGTGTGAGTTGCTCCAGAACTAGTAGCTGGAAATCCCAAACCTGCTCCTTGCAGTTGAGCATAATTTGTATCTTTGGAGACCCTTTTGTTAGCTTGCTGTCTTCTGTCCTGTGTGTCCATCCCACGTTTATCTCTGTACCTGAGATGAGGCTCTGTTTATTCTCTGGACTCAGAATCCATACTGAGCTCCCACTTAGCATTTTTGAATTTGATGTTCTCAGGACTTTGCAGGTGTTTACTCATTGCTACTAAAATTCTCACCATTATCATTAGTTTTTCTTAAGTAACCACCTCATTAAGTTTCTTTGAGAAATTTTACACCTCTGTTCTCTAATCATCTGGAAAAACACTTTATTGCTTAAAAGTCAGCAGATATGAACATGTAACCATTCAGTATATAATAATCATAAATTAAAAATTTATCTTAGATTTTGCAGAAATAAGTGGAATATATTTAGGCCATTTAAAACTATGCCAGTAAAGTATTTGCTGAATTTTACTTTATTCTGGATTTTATGTTTTTGTTCTTAATTTTTTGTTTCTCTCTTTATTCATTTTCCTTGTGCCAGATTGAGCCAAACGATTGAATACAGTTACCCTAAGGGCACGGCCTACTTACTACTTTGACTGGGGTAGACTGTTCTTCCAGGACAGTGCTCACTTAAGCAGCTGTCTTACATAGAACTGGCATAAGCCTGGGTAAGGAGGACTTCTGCCTATAGGAAGCACTTGGCAGGCCTTTGGCAGGGTTTCCCAGCTTCCCAGAAGAGGTCAGGAGAACTGTTTCAGGAGTTCCCTGTCTTGGACCCAAATTCCCACAATTCTCACCCCTCCTGTGGAGTAGACTACAATTCCTGGCATTAACACCTACTGTTTCTCTCCTATCAGAGCTGAAAATGATAGTGTTGATCTCACCGGGTGGTCATGGTTCATCAGATAAGGAAAGAACACAAAGATTCGATGTAGTGAATCTCTCTGGACAGTGAATAAATAATATTACATTCAAAAGAGAGAATTCAATACAAATAGTCATTTTATCTCTGCAATGATTTATTCAACAAGAACATTTTTAAAAATCCAAGAAATAGCAAACCCAGTAGAATGAGTGCTGTAGGATTTATGGCAAAAGACAGCCCCAAGTATGCTCCAAAGTTTCCATCAGCTCCTTCTCCTCATTTCCCTCCCTTTCTCCCTAACATCTGTAGGAAGGCCTTCTCTCTCCTTCCTTTTCCTCCTGTTGCTTTTCTTCTTTCTCTCTCTCTCTCCATTTTATTTTGTTGTTGTTTCTATTGACAGAAATAAATGGAGGGAAAGAAGAGGAGCGGATCAAAGAGATGGGATAAGATTTGAAGAAGATCAATCTTTTGATCTCTAAGTAGGAAGAAATCAGGACAGAAGGAAGAGACACTAAGAGAAAAGAGCAAATGGGTACTTTGCTGAGTGCCACTAGATGTTTCGATGTCATTAGAAGAGTTTGCATAAAGGTTGTTTAAAAAGCATTTTATTAAGTAGAAGACTTTTCTCCCCAGAATGTAAGACAAACAAAAACAATCAGAGAAGGATTATGGCATCAAAGGATAGCAGAGTCTTTTTTTCCTTGGAAAAAGAGGGGACCAGATACCAACCTGGCCTCCTCAGCCATCGCCTAGGGCCTGACCAGCTGCTCAGTCTGTTCTACTTGTTCTAGTAGCAGAATTTTGGCGATTCTCTCATACTTGCCCTTTGAAATGTAGGTTTCCCATCCCAGCTGCCATCTGGCATTCTCCCTGCTGTGTAGTCTCTCTAAACACGGGTCAGGCTAAGCCAGGCAAATGCTTCTCTGCAAAGAACAAACCATCTCTCCCTTCCCTTGGAAAGAGCACTGAACCTGGAAATCGATATGGGCAAGTGCCACAGAGAGCCAGTTTACTATAGAAAGATTCAGATTTGCACAATGGACGAAGAGCTCCTCTTAGTCTTCGGTTCTTCTTATATATTTTAGATGCAATTGGATTTGTATACATACTCATACATACACATGCAAACACATGTTAGTCTGTAGCTCATCAAGAAATGTTTTGAGGCTGGGTGCAGTGGTTCATGCCCGTAATCCCAGCACTTTGGGAGGCCAAGTGGGAGGACTGCTTGAGCCCAGGAATTCAAGATCAGCCTGGACAATATAGGGAGACCTCATCTCTACAAAAAATTGAAAAATTAGCTGAGTGTGGTAGCATGCACCTGTAGTCCCACCTACTTTGGAGGCCGAGGTGGGAAAATCATTTGAGCCTGGGAGGTGGGAGTTGCAATGAGCTAAGATCATGCCACTGCACTGCAGCCTGGGTGACAGAGTGACACTCTTTCTCTTAAAAAGAAAAAAAAGAAACCTAATGCTTAGAGTAAAGAACATCTAAGGAAAGATGGTTATGTTTAAATTTGAATTTGTCAGAGCTGTGTAGTTCCTATCTGCTTCTCTTTTCTTTCTCCTTTTTTTCCAATCTGGCCATCACTAATTTATAAAAATATATAATTATTGGAAACTATCATTGTAATTCAAATAATACCTACCATAGTGCCCAGCATGGTCACATGGTCTCTGCCTTGGGGAACTTTCAACCTGGCAATAAGCATGCACATAATTAAGCAATAAGTCCTATGGTATCCAAAGGAGATGAAGACTCTTTACCCTATTTGCTCATTTATGAATCAACTTAGTCTTCCTCTTGTGACCTTCCATTTTGGAAGATTTTCTTAAACTCAGTGGATAGGCTCAATAGTGTCTCTAAGTTATGTTTTTACCTGTTTGTTTGTATGTGAAATTTAATTCTAGTTTGCCCAATTTGGAATAATTTACCTAAAATGTCACATGCTGGATTCTATGCTGCATGACATGCTTGGTGCCAGTCACAGAGTCTGGGGACTCCATAGACGACCCAGGGATCTCAACACAATGTGCTGAATGATGGCTCTGCTCCAGGTGACGTGCTAAGTGCTGCTGCAGGGATACGGTCCCATCTTCAAGGAGCTTAGAATGTTCTAGAAAGGACAGATTCAAATGCCACAAATGTGCACAAGGTAGGAAGAAATTATTTCTGACAGAGAGAATAAGCAAGGCTTTATGGAAGAGACATAATTTGGGTAGGCCGAAAGATCACTGAATGGTGAGGAGGTAGTGAGTAAGATACAGAAGTGAGAAAGTTTCAGGGAGAGACAGAGAACCGAAAGAAATCCATAGAGGGAGTGTAAGGGACACTGCTGTGAGTGTTTAGATAAGCTTGAATTGTTGTCAGTTCATGTTGATCTGAGTGTAAACTTGGGCAATATTTGTATATTTTCCCAGTTTAATCTGCAGTTCTCTTGCAAGAAAGGTATTTAGAAGAGTCTATTTCCAGAAACTTCTTTGGGGATGCAAGCCTGGCAGCTGGCATGATAATGAACCCATTTCGGTAGAATAAATCCCATTACTATTAATATTAAGCAGCCACAGAATGATTCATGAAGCTCTTTTCAACATTCAAAACAGTGCTTAATCAAAAGGAGGGAGAGGAGAAAGAATAAATAGAAATTATGTCAGGAGTTGATTACTGTTGGCGTTCTTCAAGAGTCAGTTCCACTGTTTCTCAGGCTGACTGCAGCGGAGGTAGAGGCATTGATTTATTTTACTGAATAAAACTGTCCATTTGGACTGATAGAGAAAAATTTAACAAAAGGCCCTAAATGTCCAGAGAGTTAACTGATTTTTAAGCAGGTCACACGGTTTGTAAGTTCTGTGTTTAGGACTTTTGATATGTTTCCAGCTTATGAATTTTCTTTTTGCCTCTGTCTCTCTCTCTTTCTGTTTCTTGATGCTCACCTCTTTCTGCTTTTTGCTTCTCAACAAATAAATACCCCTATTTTCTCTTGTTACAAGAGAAGCTTTTCAGGTAAGCTCTTGATTACTCAGGTAAGACTGAAAATAAATTTTAAATCTAAGATTGCATCATTACAGAGGGTCTCATCAGACAAAACTGATAAAACAAATTTACAATTGAGAGAAAGAAAGAAAGTTACTATTTTAGGCAAGAAGGACACTAGAATGGAAGCTTGTGGGCGGCTGTATTACTGTATTTCCAGGGCAGGATATGAGGGTAAGTTGTTGTTCCTGCCTGTTATTTTTTCCAACACTCTTTTGACTGTGTTCCCTGTAAGAGTTTCTATAAAGCCAAAAGTACACCTTTTAAAGGAGCTGCACGAGATTTAAAGAATCCTATGGTGTACCGGAGCTCCATCTGCGTAGATTTTTTTTTCTTTCAATTCCTTGTCCATTTTCTCAGTTCTTCATCACAAAAGAATAAAGGAACTATTTTGACAAAGGCAAAGCCCTCTGCACAGAGGAAGGAATTAAGGGGTCAAGAGATACCTAAGGAGTGGGTGTGGGGAGGAGTCTGGGGCGCCACACATTTGCTGATACAGTTGTGGTTGTGTTGCTTTTAGACCAACTCACCGCTTCAAATCAGCACTAATTAGGTGAACAACCATAATCTATATGTTCTTCCCTTTCATCAAGGGACACCTGTTGGTCCACAAATCTTTGGAGATTCTGGGTTGTGGTATGCATAATGTGGTCATTTAGGTAGCGGGGCCTGGGGGGTGAGGCAAATCCCCTTAGGATCAAGTATTTCAGGGAAGACAATGATTAAGTCAAGCCAATACATTCCTAACAAATGCAGAAAGAGTAATCTGCATATGCATTAAAACCCCAACGGGATACTGGTTCATTAGAGATACCTAAATGATGTGAACTTATATAAGAGTAGATTATCAGCAAAAGAATACATATATTCCAGTGGAATGGTGATCAGACTCAAAGTTTTGGACAGCATGTCTTCAGGGAAAGGCTTACCCTGATCTTTATCAATACAGGACTAAAAGAATACAACCTCTTCCAAACTTGCATACAAACTGATGGCAATAACCAAAAACAGCTATTTTAATAATCACATTAGTACAATAATAATATCTGATGACAGTTTATTGTGCACAACATAATTTTATGTGCACTAATTTATTTAATCACCCCAACAACTCAATGAGATGGTTTGATTGATATACTCATTTTACTCATGACAAACCTGAAGATCATGAAGGTTTAGTTACTGGCCCAGGTACAGGTACAGGTGCTGAATTCAAACTTCAGCAAAATATGTTTGTCTCCAAACTCTACACTTGTCCCCACTATACTGAACTGTATTCAAAACACCAAGATTGTAGGAACATCAAATGATTACATCTTAAAGAACACTTAAACAGAAAAAAGTATATCTCTGAAGTAAAATTAGCTCATACCCTTCCAAATTGAGCAGCTTCTTAATAAATAATTTTGTCTGAGCTAATTCTCTGTGATTGTTAAGAATTTGGTGAGCAGGCCAGGCGGAGAGTGGGGGTTTCTGTGTAGATGCAGCCTGGGCTCTGCCACTCCTAGATCTATGATGTGGGGTTGTGTTTATCCTCTTTCTGACTCCTCTATACAATGAAGCAGATTTATCTTGGATGATGTGTGTCTTTGAAGAAATGTGTGATAAACACCAAGCAAGTAGCACTTAATAAATGAAAGCTACTGACATTATTGCTACTGAATAATTTCGGAGCTATGTATAAAGAGGAGATCATGCTGAGAAGGCTTACAAAAGTTGTTAAGGTATTAAGGTAGGGTCTACACAGGAGCAAAGGATTTGGATGGAACTGTTAGGAAACATCTTTTTTTTTTTTTTTTTTTTTAGATGGAACCTCACTCTGTCATCCAGGCTGGAGTGCAGTGACACAATCTCGGCTCACTGCAGTCTCTGCCTCCCGGGTTCAAGCAATTCTCCTGCCTCAGTCTCCTGAGTAGCTGGGATTAGAGGTCCATGCCACCACGCCCAGCTAATTTTTGTGTTTTCAGTAGAGGTTTCACCATGTTGGCCAAGCTGGCCTTGAACTCCTGACCTCGTGATCTGCCCATCTCGACTTCCCAAAGTGCTGGGATTACAGGCGTGAGCCACCATGCCTGGCCAGGAAAACATCTTAATATTTACCTGCCTGGTGCTGCATGTTCAACTGTCCTCCAGCAGCTGAGTGATGAACTGAGATTTTCCACATTTTACCTGGGGCATAGACAAAGCCTCTAGTTTTCTACATTTCTTCTTATGAGAATAAAAATAATTCTTCCCATGAACTACACAAAAATGATAGGAGGGTTTGTATTTTAAAGTGAGTTGACCTTCTACCTACAAATAAGCCCCAAATGTATAACTTATAGACCAGACACTTATGATTTTTAAAGGAGTAGTTTATTCCTCAAATTCTCTTCTGTCCAAAATTCTTTATGTCATGTTCCTAAATATTTAACTGTAAGAGTCCTGATTTGTGAGAAGGATTGCCATTATTTTTGTGGTGGGGAATTGAGAATAAGGATACAAGATCCATGAAAGTTAAATCTATAATCCATGGAGTACTTTTGCGTGAGGGGTGTACTAAGAGATACTATTTTTTTGTTTAACTCCCTTACGCTTTTCCCTTTCTCATTTCCATGCCTGTCTTCCCACCATTACCCAGCCTCATTGCTGCCTTGCACCCCCTTGCCAGCTGGAGAAAGCATTTCTTGTATATAGTGTTTACGTGGGTTTTTTCCTTATCGAAGTATGGCAGGAAATCAAAGTTGTCATTTCTACTTTCTAACTAATAATGCAGATACAAAAGAATTTTAATTTTCCAGCTTGGCACATCTTTTCAATCGGTAGAACTTGCAAAGTGAGGTGGAGTGGTAGAGAGAGAGAGAGAAGAGCAGAAGCCAGATGGCATCTGTGCAGTAGAGGAAGCGTCTAGGGAGCCTCTCTTTATGTCATTGGTCACCATCAGGAATCTGTGGTAGGATCAAGTCAGAAAAAAATAAGATGAAAATTTCATGTCTCCCAGGAATGAAAATAATGGCTTGTCTTCCCTCACAAACCCGGGCACTTCTTTCTTGAGTGTAATTATATGAGAAGTACAAAGAACATTACATGACTTAGAGAAATGCCTCCGTGCAAGAACATTTATTTGATGCCTCATTAGAAAGGAAACTAGTGCCTCGACAGAATCTGCTTTGCTTTTAAAATAAGTTAATAACCAGCATCAAGTCTGTCATCCAGAAGAGGGCTGACCCACCCAAAGCACCTGGACTGTCACCCCATCCAGGCATCCGGGGTTGGGAGGATCATGACACAACCCTTCTCAGGCATTCTCAGTCTAGGCATCTGCTTAGGAGTGCTTGCCTCACTTTGTCATGAAGATTACCTTGAGGAATCTGGTACTCCACAAACGTGACTCTCCTTCACAGTTCTGGCTTTTGAAATGTCATAACTACAAACTGTGGGGAGGGAACAAAAGCTGTTTCCATCAGTTGTGTGGGTTGGGTGATGGCATCTTTGATGCTTAGAAATATGTGATTAATTTCCTCTTCAACAGAAGAAGGGACCTCCAGGCTAATTGCATTATTGTTATTTATTCTGAGCTTCCTCCCTTTACAGCTCTCACTCAACAGTGCTGTCATACAGTTATTTTCTTATATACACAACACTGTTAATAATGATTTACACTTCCTTTTGCTGCTGCTGTCAGACCAGCAGTGAGGAACCTTCTTGCTTAAGTCTGCTGGGATACAACTTTTTAAGTTTTGCTAAGTATCCTTCCAGGTTGGCAAGCAATATGGATGAGGTGGCAAGCCCAGTTAATCTGATGAGAATTTTTTATGATTGTGCCGACAACATACTATGCAAACCACTGCAATTTTCAAAAGGTATGTTAGAGCTGGCGTCAGTTTATGTGTCTATTTGGAAGGTTCTAACTGTCATATGTTTTGCTGTAGCATAAAAGCAAACCACCCCAGAGACGCAAAGCTGGCTCCTCAAGCGGAAGACTGGCTACGTTGCTTCCACTTGATCTGAGCTCACCATCATTGACATGGAAGATACCGCTTCCCTCAGGGAGAACGTTGTGTACCATGTGGCGTTGGAGAAATTCACGTGGACGCTGCGTGACTATTTGCTGGAGATTTTGTAGAGGAGATGTTAGCACTCTGAATGGTTAGACTTTCAATATTTCTTATTTGATTTCTCCAAAATACTCAGAATGACTGAGGAGACTAAATATTTATCCTTAAGGTGATACAGGCAGGTAGTACGAAATTACCCTCCACAAACACACAATGTCTTTAAAGTTGTAAAAGCCATGCGTAATTTACAACTTAAACTAAAATATATTTGTGTTTATCTTAATATGTTCTGTTCAGATTATTTTAGTGCAAGGACTAGAAATTAGTTGAACAAGTTAAATGAAAAAGACCAGCTTATGTTAAGTGAATCCATCTCATAGAATCCAAGAACAGTGAAGGCAGGGGAGCTGCACTTTGTGGGGTGTTGGAGAGCTGTTGGGAGTGAGGGGGCTCTTCCCATTTCTCAGGGTTGCTTGTGTTTCCTCTCAGCTTCTCTCTGCGGATTTGCTCACTTAACATTTATATGTGGTTCACAACAGAATCCTTCACTTTTGGGTCTATTCAGTCCTTTAGTTCCAGCCTTCAAGATCGAATATCTCCAGCCTCTTAGCTCAAAATTGGAATGGTTATGTTCATTGGACCAGGTGGCTCTTCCTAGAGCAAATTATCTAAGGCTGGAAAGGCAGCGTATACAGTTGGTGTTCCAGGACTAAGGGTAGGACAGGTCAAACTACAAGGGGGAGTTCTACATACAAAGCAAATAATCTGTATGTAAATGTAATGTTCCAAGTTACTTTCCATCCTGAGAAGTCAAAAACAACAAAAAAGTATTTCACTTTCTCCTGTACCTTAGTGGATAGCATGGAACTAGACAAGGTCTAACTTAAAGCTAAATTCTAGACTGTATGAGCTCTCCCAGGGCCAGAATACTGTAATTCTCTCACAAAAGAAAAAAAAAATAGTAATTTTATTTCGAAAAGTGGAATAATATTTATCAGACCAGACCTCATGTATTTTAGCTGTGTGCTCTTAGAATACAAATAAAAAATGTAAAGAAAAGTAGTTTTTGAAGTCATCCTCCAGTTTAGTATGAAATAGAATGACATCTTCAAACTTGGGTGATGTTTACATCTTAAAACAAAAAACACTGTTATTGTGATGAAATATATTACATAAAATTTACCATTTTAACTATGTTTAAGTATATAATTCAATGGCATTCAGAATCTATTGTAAATATGATTATTTGCTGGCGTATAGAAATACAATTGATTTTTGTATTTGATCTTATACTCTGCAAATTTAATGAGCTCATTTATAGTCTTTTTTTCTTAAATTCTTTTGGAATTCTCCACATTAGGATCATATCACCTGTGAATAGGTAGTTTTATTTTATCCTTTCCCATTTGGATGTCTTCAATTTATTTTCTGGCCTAGTTTTAACAGAAATATATAATTTTAAATATGTCATGTAAATATATCAGTTATTTAAATATATTATTCCCTTGCCTCTAAATATATAATTCTGCTTTTTAAATATATCTTTCCTCTTCCTGCTAGTCTCCATTATTTCTGAAGATGAATATACTGTTAAGATTGTTGAGAATGCCTTGTATGTAACAAGTCATTTCTCTTTTTTGTGTTCAACATTTGTCTTTGGCTTTTGATAGCTTGATTGCATGTTTTGATGTGTATCTCTTCGAGTTTATCCTACTTGAAGTTCATTGAACTTCCCAGATGCATAGATTTATGTAATTCATCACACTGGGGCAGTTTTTAAAGATTATTTTTCAAATACATTTTTATCCATTTCTCTTTCTCTTCTCTTTCTGGGATTCTCACAAGGCATATATTGGTCTATTTGAACATAGTCCACAGATACCTTAGGCTTTGTTTTTCTTCATTCTCTTTCTTCTCTGCTTTTCAGACTCAATAATTTCAGTTGTCCTACCTTCAAGTTCACCAATTTCTTCTTTTTCATGCCCAAATAAACTGTTAATTCCCTCCAGTAAATTTCTCATTTCAGTTATTATATATTTTAGTTCAATAACTTTTAAAAAATATTTTCTCTTTATTGACATCCTCACCTTGTTCAAACATTGTTTTCCTTATTTTCTATAGCTCTTTGTCCAATGTTCCCCTCAGCTCCTTGAGCACATTAAGACAGGTCTTTTAACGTCATTGTTGGCCAGGCACGGTGGCTCATATCTGTAATCCCAGCACTTTAGGAGGCTGATCACTTGAGGTCAAGAGTTTGAGACCAGCCTGAACAACATGGTGAAACCCTATCTCTACCAAAAATACAAAAACTAGCCAGGTGCGGTGGTGCATGCCTGTAGTCCCAGGAGGACTCAGGAGGTTGAGGCAGGAGAATTGCATGAACCCAAAAGATGAAAGTTGCAGTGAGCCAAGATCTCACCACTGCACTCCAGCCTGGGCAACAGAGTGAGACTCCAGCTCAAAAAATGAATAAATAAAATAAAGCCATTGTCTAGTAACTCCAATGGTTAGGCTTCCTCAGGGATAGTTTCTGCAAACTTATTTTGTTTTTCCAATAGGCCATATGTTCTTGTTTCTTTGTATGCCTTATGATTTTTCCTTGAAAACTGAACATTTGACTATGATAATATAGAATCTCTGGAAACCAAGTTTTCCCTCTTTTCCAGGGTTTACTCATTTATGACTGTTAAAGGTTTAATTTGTTTAGTGACCTTTTCAAAATGCTTTTGGAAAGACTGTATTTCTCATTTGTGGTTACTAAAGTCTCTGTTCCTTGAGTCACCCAACTAATATATATATATATACACATATAAATATGTTATATATTATATATATTATATATACACACCTATGTATACACACATATATAAAAATATGTGTGTGTGTGTAGTGTCCGGCTAATAATTTGACAGTGATTTTCTTGAATGCCAAGTGTTTAAAAAAAACACACATCTTGCCATCTTTGCAGATTAGTTATGTGTCCAGTTATCTCTTCAATGGTTAGACTTGTTCTTGCACTGAACTTAAAGATCAGTCAAAGATTAAGATCTTCTGAGGTCTTTCTAGAGAATGCATCTTGCTTTGGGCACATATGTGACTTCCTACATTCCCCTGTATAATACAGGGCTGCCTTTTAATTCCTAATTTACTAAAGAAACTCTCTCCAGCTTTTCTTCTGAGGCCTTAAAGAGTCTATTACATGTTTCTTTTTCTCTTCTTTTTTCTTTTCGTTTTTTTTTTTTTTTTTTTTTTGACAGCTTCTTACTCTGTCGCCCAGGCTGGAGTGCAGTGGTGCATGGCTCACTGTAGCCTCAACCCTTGGGCTCAGGTGATCCTCCCACCTCAGCCTCCTCGGTAGCTGGGACTACAAGTGTGCACCACTGCACCTAGCTATTTTTTTTTTTTTTTTTTTTTTTTTTGTAGAAATGAAAGAGGTTTCACTACGTTGTCTAGGCTGGTCTTGAACTCCTGGGCTCAAGTGATCCTCTTACGTTGGCTTCTCAAAGTGCTGGAATTACAGGCGTGAGCCATGGGGCCTCACTTTGTACATTTCAACTATATCTTACCATAGCTCACTATGAGTGGTTGGTGAGCCTAGCAGAGACTGCCATCTTGGTAACACTGCTACAGATTTGACTAGTGCATCGTGTAAGAAAAAAAAACTGCTGCAAAGCTTTTCTATCATTTTTATGTCTCCGTTTCCTGATTCAGCATTCTCTCAGTTGCTATAACGTTTTGAGAGTGTTCTGACAGTGTTGATTTTGAAGTTTCTGTTTTTAAAAAACGTTTCTGGGAGTAGGGCAGGAACTTGAAGTTGCTACTCTACCAATATGTTGATGTCATTCCAGTATGGCTTATTTTATTTTTAATTATTTTATTTTATTGAGACGGAGTTTCACTCTTGTTGCCCAGGCTGGAGCGCAATGGCACAATCTCAGCTCACCGCTACCTCAGCTGCCAGGGTTCAAGCGATTCTCCTGCCCCAGTCTCTTAAGTAGCTGGGATTACAGGCATGCGCCACCACACCTGGCTAATTTTTTGTATTTTCAGTAGAGACAGGGTTTCTCCACGATGGTCAGGCTGGTCTCAAACTCCCGACCTCAGGTGATCCGCCCGCCTTGGCCTGCCAAAGTGCTGGAATTACAGGCATGAGCCACTGTGCCAGGCCTTTCATTTTTTCTTTTTTTTTTTAAAAAAATATATTTACTTTACTTTTAAAGCAGGAGTTGACAAACTATAGCCTGTGTACCACATGAGGCCTGCTGTCTGCTTTAATAAAGTTTTATGGGAATAACCATGGTCATTTATTTATGTGTTATCTATAGCTTCTTTCTTGCTATAACAGTGAAGTCAAGTTGTTTTAACAAAGACCCTGTGGACTGCAAAGTCAAATATTCACTATCTAGACCTTTACAGAAAAAGTTTGAACACCACTGTTTCGAAGTAAAAGTTATTCTGGTGGACCTATTATTGCTTACTTAAATTGTTTTCTATGTAATGTGACTTAAATATGTGTAAACAAGTAAACTGTGTGTACTTATAGCATTCACAAATGTTTGAAACAAAAACAAATTTTAAAATGAAACAAAACACCTTAAAAACTTAATGCTGTTAAAATGAACTAACAATTTAATGTGACGTTCTTTTTATAAGACAAAATTGGTGATGCTGGCTCAAAGTAGAGAAATTTTTCAACTTCATTTAGTTCTTGTGGACTGGATTTTATTTTTGACTGTGAAAATGATTCCTTTGAATTTTATTTATTACCATTTTTATTTTTATATTTTTTAACAATGAGCTCACTAAATATTATTGCAAAGTTACTTCACTTTGAAAGCCCAGTCATTCAAATTGTGCATTTTTCTTAGTTTGGGTCCTCAGTAGCGTGCTTTGAGAATAAGCTTCTCATGAAAGTGATATATTTGAGAATTTTTCTCAGGAGGAACTAAGGAAGGAATGGTAGAAGCAAGATGGGGAAAAGAAAGAATCCAAGCAAATGCTTGATTTTATCAGAAGTTCTAGACTTAGCCTGATCCTACCGGGAGCTCTGAAATGTAAGGTACACCTCAGGCTTTGTCTAGAGTTAAAGCCAGAAAGCTGGGCTTTCATTCTTGTGGAATCACTCTGACATTGCCTAAGGATGCCTAGGACATATACAACTCCAAGGAATTTGTGGTTCCCTGCAGCTGTAGACAAAGTGGTTTCAGTAGCCAAACAACAGTTCCATTAAAACAGTTACAAGTGCCATTTCTTAATGAAAAGAGTACACAGGAGCCAGAGCAAGTGGTGCACAGAAGCATTGAGAGGAATCTCAGGGAACCCGAGGAGAACACTGTGTCTGCTTCACACTCTTAAATAGAAGGCTAGAAAATAAAGTATATAAGAAGAAACTATTTATTATATGTTTGACACTTTATTATTGCTTTATTGATTGTAAGTAAATATGAACAGAACAATATGTTGGCCCACACTGTGAATACAATACTGATTGCTGTGGTGAACGTTTTCATTAGTTCAGGATATCTATACTGCAATAAACTGTGGGAGGACTGAATTCTCTCACCATATTTTTCTATTCAAATGGCTGCACAATTTTCATTTGTACAGGGCAGTGGTATGCCATTTGGCTCCCACTTTGAGAGGATGCATTATTTGCGTATTAAGTCCTCTGTCCTTTTCTCATTATCTCTCAGCTAGTAAAGTAATATATTTTTCTGTCATGCTATGGGCTTTCTGTGGTTTCAAATCAACATTTCAAATCAAAATGTTGATTTAATAAATAATTTATAAAATTAGGTCTTACTGTAAAAAGTGGGTTTCAATTGTGAATCATCTCCCTCGTTTCTGTCACCTTTATATCAAGTAAAATAAGTTCATAAGTTCCATGGCAAATGAGGAATGATTATGTCGTTTTGATGTTACAATATGATGACTCCAGGATGGACAGACGTGTTCTGCAACATGTTAGAAATTAAGCGCTATCACTCTACATGATCATTTGACCCAAACACATTCATAAAAACAAATCAAACAGAAACATTGGGACTAAAATTTGATGACAATGCATTTTCTCAAGTATTATCAGAAAATAAATTTGCTTAATTAAAAATTATTATTGCAGGCCGGGCGCGGTGGCTCAAGCCTGTAATCCCAGCACTTTGGGAGGCCGAGACGGGCGGATCACAAGGTCAAGAGATCGAGACCATCCTGGCTAACACGGCGAAACCCCGTCTCTACTAAAAAAAAAATACAAAAAACTAGCCGGGCGAGGTGGCGGGCGCCTGTAGTCCCAGCTACTCGGGAGGCTGAGGCAGGAGAAAGGCGTAAATCCGGGAGGCGGAGCTTACAGTGAGCTGAGATCCGGCCACTGCACTCCAGCCCGGGCGACAGAGCCAGACTCCGTCTCAAAAAAAAAAAAAAAAAAAAAAAAAAAAAAAAAAAAAAAAAAAAAAATTATTATTGCAAACTTGTGGACTCCTGACAATATGTTGGCAGGTCCCACAGGCTCTGAGGACATGATATGAAATACCAATGACTTTAGACTTGCATGTGTGTGACTTCATACTGGTTTTTAAATTGCCCCATGTATACTTGATCTCCCAATTAGATTGTGATTATTGAGAGTGGAACTTTATCTTCTATTTCTTTAGAATCTCCCTAAGTCACGTGGAGTATAATTTGTACATAGCACATGCTTAGTGAGTCATGTAATGTCATAGCTAGGAGGAATTCAGATAGAAGCCTAAAGATTTCACGTGCCATTTGAAATCAAGTCTTGGAGTTGGAGACTATACAGATGCGTCATTAGAAGCCCTGGGCTAATCAATGATCGACCACTTACGAGCTGTATAAAAATGCACAAGTTCAACTCTCTTATCTGTAAAATAGGAATAATAAAATTAATACATAAGGAGACTTTAGTTTCAGTTCCAAAACACGAAGAACTTGGAAATTGTCAACTCCTGTCCTTTCAACCAGAATAAGCTGGAAAAACTGAAATCAACAGAAAAATACATAAACAGGACAAATTGCCACCTTGCAATCTGGAATGGCAGGTGCATTCGGAAAGACACAACATCCAAGATTTTCTTACCTGGGGCAGAAGCCACTGGGCTACATAAATCAGTAAGAAAACACTTAGACATTAGTTTTGACAAGTAGTTGAAGGTCAGGCATAGACTAGTGTGAGCATGAGAAACTCCTAAGGACTACAGACATAGGGGAGCCCCACATATTTGTGACTTTCCCTGGAGAAACTCCACCAGGTTCTCATGGTGAGGGTTTGAGCAAGATCACCTTGTGGCCCTCAAAGAAGGAGGAATGACAAACCACCATGAAACATTTCTAGAAGGTTCACCTAACAAGGGCACTGACTCTAGGGGAAGGGATTCATCACAGAGTGATTCTCAAACTTCATCTCAGCTGGGTAAAGAAATTCCACCCACTCCAGTCAGTCTTACCAAAGGAGTAAAGCGGAACACAGTCAATAAGGGAAATGGTTTCCAAAAAAATTGTTAGAAAGGTTGTATCCAAAAAACGAGGAATGAGCTATACCCCTGGAAGAGGAACAGAAACACACGTGAAGGATACAGCCCTAAGACACAGCATTCTTATAGTCAGATAAGACTCCTCACACCTCACCTTCATACCCTCCCCCACACCCTTGCAGATTCAGGGAATCTGCAAGACACAGATTCCCTGAGAGAAGCAGGAGAACAGGAAGTTGCAAGGCCAAAAGGGGAGACAAAAATAAGATCACTTGATGACTTTGAAGTGCCTGGTATCTGCAGTTTCAACAAACTTTAAACACAGTTCAACTTCTATCACCTTAACCAATCCTCACATAAAAAGCCTATTTATCTCAACTCTTAATGACCTAATACAAAATGTCTGTAGTTCAACAACAACAAAAAAAATTACAAGGCATATCAAAGGCAAGAAAAAACAGTCGGAATGGACAAAGAAAGTATTAGAACAAGACTCAGATACGACACATGTATCAGTCATGGTTCTTCAGAAAACAGAACCAACAGGACAAGAAACTGTCACTACACGCATATTAGGATGGTTAAAATCCTAAACTGGAAACACCAGTTGCTGGTGATGACACAGGACAATAGGAGCTCTTGTTCATTGCTGATGGAAATGGAAAATGGCACAGCCACTTTGGGAGGTAATTTGAAAGTTTCTTATGTAGCCCAACTTTATCTTACCATATAATCCTGTAATTTAACTTCTAGGTATCTACCCAACTGATATGAAAAACTATGTTTTTCATGTTCCTAACAGCTTTATTCATAATCATCCCAAACTAGAAGCAAAGGTGCTTGCTATGGTTTGAATGTGTCTCCTCCAACATTCAAGTGTTGCCAATGTGATAGTGTATTAGTCTGTTCTCACACTGCTATAAAGAACTACCTGAGACTGGGTAATTTATGAAGAAAAGAGGTTGAATTCACTCACAGTTCTGCAGGCTGTACAGGGAGCATGGCTGGGAGGCCTCAGGAAACTTACAATTATGGCAGAAGGTGAAGGGGAAGAAAGCACATCTTCACATGTAGGAACAGGAGGAAGAGAGAGTGAAGGGGAAAGTGCTACACACTTTTAAACACTAGCTCTCGTGAGAACTCACTCACTATCACAAGAATAGCAAGGGAGAAATCTGCCCCATGATCCATTCACCTCCTACCCGGTCCCTCCCCCAATGTTGGGGATTACAATTCAGCTTGAGATTTCAGTGGGGACACAGAGCCAAACTATATCAAATAGTATTAAGTATTAACTATATCAAATAGTATTAAGAGGAAGATCTAAGAGGGCTCCTCCCCCATGAATGAGGTGAAGGCACTTATAAAAGAGGCTCCAGGTAACATTTGGCTCTCTTGCCCGCCTGCTTTCTGCCATGTGAAGACACAGTCTTCCCTTCCTCCAGAGGACACATGTTGGGAGTAGAGAGGAGTCCTTATCACATATCAGAACATGCTGATGCTTTGATCTTGGACTTCCCGGCTTCTAGAACTGTGAGAAATTGCTTTTCTTTATAAATTACCCATTCTCAGGTGTTTTGTCCTAGCAGCACAAACAGAGTAAGACAGACTCTTTCAATAAGTGAAAGAGCAAAAATCCTATAGTATATCTGCATGTTGGAATATTATCCAGCAGTATAAAAGGAGTTACCTTTCAGGCTTGTAAAGATGTGGATGAGTCACAAATGAATTTTGTGAAATGAAAGGATCTATCTTGAAAAGTTTACATAGTGTATGATTCTCTTTATGTAACTTTTTTCTTTAAAGGCGGGACTGTAAAGTTGGAGAACAGAGAAGTGGTTGCCAGGGGTTTGAGGAGGCGGGGAGGTTGAATAGATGAACTACAGAGGATATTTTTAGGGCAGTGAAACTATTCTGTATGACACTGTAGTGGTGGATACACACTATGCTTTTGTCAAGATTCATAGAACTTTGCAGCAAAAAGAGTAAACCTTAATGCATGCAAAAAATTCCAGACTGGAATGCAGACTGTGACAAAAGAATCTAATTGTATTATAAATGTATATTATGTTCTCACTGAAAAAGGTAGAGTCAAAGGGGCTGCCTACATAATTTTGGAATTGAAAGGAGACGGTAAGACTAACAATTAAAGGACTTACACATGACCGCTGCACTCTAGGTGATAAAGTTGTTTTCCACGGAGGTATAGGCTCGCAATTCTGAAACCACTACTCAAGTGTGCCGAAATTGAGTAAGTAAGTAAATGGATGAAAGAAAGTGAAAGCCAGATTTCTCACCATTGAAGAAGGAAGTTACAGATAAACAGAAAGTAGAGCCAGAATGAACCATATACTGCTGAACTCTATAGTTGGAGACATTAATATGAATTCATGTTTACCTTAACATACGTATAAATAAAAACACATTGCAATAATTATAGACACGTATATGTACATGATTTAGTATACACATTTCTATTTCCACGTACTAAGGAGGTCTAGAAGCAATGCCACTGCGGTAGCAACAAGTGCACCTAGCATCCAGATATTGGTTTTCGTAATCATTCTGTGATGAAAGGAACTGGACCTCCTTGGAAAAATGGCTGATTCTAACATTGAGCAGGAATACGTAAGATGAACCCGAAGCCTTTTGCAGTACCAGAAAATAAAGAAGTGCACACACATACATATGCACACACGTGCACAAACACAATGATAGAAATATTTCAAAAGAACACTGAGGTCAACTGAAGGAATTCTCAATGGCCAAACCTGGAACAATTTGAGTAACAAAATAAACAAAGCAATATTGCATTATAACCTACGTATGAGATAAATATTCATAAACCTATATTGTTATTAATAAATGATTAAATAAATAAATGGGGGAAATATACAAATCTCCCATACAGAATTTCAAATAATGTAATAATGACTTTCTTTAAAGGGTACAGTAATCGAGGTAACAGAGAAATAACTTTACAGTGGACAAACGTGACACACTCTGCCTTTTGATCAAGCTTTGCATCCTTAGTGATAAGTCACATTGACATGATGTGACAAAGATGTAAATTTACCTCTGTGATCTTCCTCTCAAAGACATATATCTCCAGTCTGGTCATGAGAAAAATATTATATGCTTCCAGATTGAAAGACAGTCTACGAAACACCTGACCACTCCTCCTAAAAACTGTCAAGGTCATCAGAAACAAGGAATGTCTGAGAAACTGTCACAGCCAAGGTTTAGCTAAGGAGACATGATGACTAAATGTAATGTGATGTGGGATCCTGGATGAGATCGTGGGATGGAAAAAGGACTCGGAGAAAACTAGGAAAATCTGAATGTTACTGACTTTAGTTAATAATGTTGTCTCAATATTGGTTCATTATCTTTGACAAATGCACCATAGTAATGTAAAATGTTAACTAGTGAGGACACTAGATGTGGGGTTTATAGAAATTCTCTGTATTAGTCTTGCAATTTTCTGTAAATTTGAAACTATTCTAAATTTAAAAGTTTATTTAAAAAGTAAATAATCAACTCAAGGGGTTGTGAAAAATTTTAAACATATATATATACACACACACACACATATACGTATATACATTAAATCATACATATTTGTAAATAACAAATATTAGTTACAATTGAGATTTTGAGACAAGGTCAATACAGAACACTCCTTTCTTAATTTCTTGAATTCAGAATTTATTGAAAAATTGACATAGATATCAGACAAAATGAAGATCAAAATATTAGCTTTGTTGCTAATACAGCCTAGAATGGATGGAATAAATGGCTTTGTGTGTAATCATGATAGTCTTTCTAATATTTTACACCAGAGCTAAATTAAGTCACCCAGTGAGAGGTATAAGTTACAACTCCTTGTGGCCTGGGAGAAATCAGTCCCAGATTGAAATTTCTCTGCAGGCAGGTGCTAAGAAAACAAAGCTCACAAAAGGCCTAGCCACACACCTACCCTATTCCTTTTTCCAAAATCACTAATTAAAATACGTCATGCTCCTTCTGATGGAGAGGAATGAATGAATAATGCAGGAAGACCAAGAAAGCTAACCTGGCTGATGTCCTTCCACGTGGACACTTGGAGCCAGGGAAAAGGGCAATTCTGTCTCTAGAGTTAACAACAAACTCTCAAGAAGCAGCTGGGTGAGACAAGGCAGATCAACACCGGCATCTCCTAGTTCCTCACTGACCGTTGTTCCTACACATCACAAGGCTTGCGGACCAAACAACTGAATCCGAAGGCACAGCCTCTTTGCTCCGAATCACATGGATCAGCTGCCAAATCATTTTGAGTTCATGTGATGATTATAATTCTTGCACACTGACTTTGTAAAGAGATCTAATCAAACCCTTGGGAAGTCATTGAAAACATACTGTGCTCCAGTTCCTCTAGCTGGCCATATAAAGAGGCTGTTTATTGTTCATCATGCCTAGCTAATGGAGTAATGAACTGGGAAATAGAAAGGAAAAAACTATAGGAAGGAAAATAAGATGTGGCTCTACATACTATTATTAAAAAGTTGAGAATTATCTACTTGAAATTTTCTTCAGAGGCAAATTTTAAGGAGATTCACATCCTACTCTGAAAACCTAGAGATCATTCCACGAAGTAAATTTAAATTGTTTTCTATCTAAATATATTAGGAAGAAGATAAATGTATTTTAATTGTCTTTACAAAGACATTTCTTGAGCTTTGTATTTAGTTCTGCTTATGGATTGTTACAATTTTAAATATCTATAATTTGGATAGAGACAAAATAATTCAAATGATAGTTCTTCAGAACAAAAGTTCAAAGGAAAAAACCTTGGAAAATTCTACATCGGTAAATAACAGGTATATGTATTATGCTGCTACATGAAAATGTATATTTACAATGATTTAGAGGAACAAAAATAGAACCCAAAACACTATGTACATAGTGATTTTTTTCTTCCATATCATTATTATTATTTTTTTATTTACAGAAGACTTGTGAAGATAATAAGAGAGTTCTAGTATATTATTTGCTTAGCTTGGGTTAATGTTACCATTTTACATAATTATGGCACATTCACCAAAGCTAACAAACTAGCACCAGTACGGTACTATTAGTCAAAATGCAGACCTTATTTGGATACCCTGCCTTCTTCACGAATGTCCTTAGCACAGCACTTTTAACATGTACTATGAGGAGGTCCTCTTCCTCTCTCCTCCACTGTTTCCCTTACTGTTGCCCACTTACCTGTGCTTCCTCTCCTGCTTCCCATCCATCCTCTGTCACACCCTCTCCAGGACAGTCTTGCTATTGCCAGTGTTGCTCCTGGAGATTTCGCTGCAGAGCTAGAGAATGGCAGGGCAGGACCAGAACAGATTGTCCAGAGGAAACAGGGAAGAGAACACAGCCCTGAGACCAAGGCCATCTGCACAGAAAGAAGCTTGGAAAAAGGAGAGGGAGAAGCTGTAATTTTGGCCAATAATATACCCTAGATCCATACAAAATATAAGAGAATTGGGTGAAAAGAGGCTACGGGAAGTACTAATGGAAGAGTAAAATAAATCAGACTCGTTTAACAATTTTTTTCAAGAGATGATAGTTAAAGATTTAAATTCTACTTCCTTTTTAACATTTTAATGCTCAGACTGGGATTTTTTTGGAACCGATTTCTATTAAGACTGGACCATGTGGGCCTATTACTTATATAGATGACAAAATTGTTTATGTATCCATGCTAATACTATATAAATTTAGATTAGTATAGATGGCAATGTCTAGTAGGTCTTTATTAACTTAAACGTTTGCTTTAGTAAAGTCTCTTTGAACACTACAAAAATAGAAATGCTAAAGAAAAATTCAGAACCACTGGATTAGATAAATCAGCTCCTGTACTACAAAAGTAAGGCGAGGTGCTCATGTTTTGGAGGTACATGTTTACTTAATTTACTTATTCACTTAAAGTAGCCATGACTGGCTACTTTGGAGACATCATACTCTCATTTAGTTTTTTTAAGGGAACTACAGGTTAAATGCTAGCTTTTCAGTGTGGGCTGAATCTAATCTTTCATCCCCATTTGCTTAATGCTCACTCCATCTTTCATTAGACACAACTTCTTACTGCCTGAGACAATGCCCCTTTTTGCCATGTTTCAGAAGTTTTGCTTTAAGGGGGTTGCATCTTGACAACATTAGCTCCTTACCTCCTTATGTCCTATTAATCTATTTCTTACAGCCCCATTCAAAATTAAATCCTTCATCTTAGTTAAAACACTTTTGATTATCATGGCACCATGAATAGCTGAAAACAGTTTTTATAAGTACACACTGCGAGTAATACTAAGATGTCTGAAAGTACACAGGTTGGATTTACATTCTTTAAATTCTCGTACTGCCAAATGAAATCTGAGAGTTCAGGGAGCCTTCCCAATCAATGTAGGTGGCTGGTGATAATCAGCACAGCTGCTAACAATTAGTGTGGTCATCTCTTCTTAGCAGTCACTGTCATTACCAATTTTAGATTTGATATTTGTGTGACGGTGCCCTGCCTCTAGTGAAATTGCCAAGGGCAAAGTCTAACCCAAGTCATTTGACATGTCATCCAAGAAGGCTCAAGAGAATCTGAGAGAGATCCTTTCTTTGTTTCCTTGCTGTTCTCACTGTCTTCAGCATAGTAGTCAATAATACAGTGTAAGTATCAGACATTCTCCCACAGAACCTAAGCTATGTGGATCTCACTCTAATCTCACAGGTATCTGATTGTACTTCTCTGTGAAATTCAGTAACATGTGAACTGGTGGACCGCTGAGTCAAGTTCTTGGTGGATGATATATTCTTTTACAACATATATTGGCATTCTCACCCAGATTTCATAATTACTCTGAGCATCTTTTTTATTGTTTGTGGAATGGAGGTAATTATTATCTAAAGGAGTTATTGTGGGGATGAAATTAGAGAGTACCTGTAAAGCACCTAGCACAGAGCATGGGAAATGGCTGTATTTCCCGAAGATATGTCAGCTTTCATGTGCCATGGAGATCCACATCTGGGTGTGAGCTCCTTGCCAAAAAGTTATGTTCCTTGAGTTGTATGTTCTTATTCTGATTTTCTCTGCATCACTCACAATAGCTGCCATGGCACAGGTAGGTGCCCACAAAAGCTGCTCAATCAATGTTTTCTGTATCCTTGGTGTCTAGTCCAGTACCAGGCACAAAGTTGACCCTTAATACTCTTCCTACCAATCCCTGTCCATGGGACCCATGCTCAATCTGGAGCTAAAACTTCCATGGCTGCCACAGAGATTGGATCTCCTGGTCTTCCCAGCCCCATCTGACCTGGGGAAGAAGTGCAAGGTGGAAGAAAGAGAGAGGGCAAACAGGGGCTCCAGTAGGCCATCCAGACCACCACCTCTGGCATCCTAACGGTGATGACTGAAGAGTCAACATATGTAAATCACTCTCAAGGGGTCAAGCTCACAATAAATTCAAATTGCCTGAAAATTTATACAGTGACAGCAGCTGTTATTTGACTTCAAAGTGACTCAAGGTGCAGGTAAGTGTCCCAAAGCTACTTTACCATTCTATTAATCAAATTATCCAAACCTACTTTGCCACTTTCCACTCTCTTGATAATTGTGGCGTTCAGAATTTACCGGATTACATTTTTAGCCTTTCAAAGTTGAGGATCCTTTTAATAACCACATAAAAGCTATATATCTCTAACCAGAAATTTGTATGCACACATACACACAAAATTGACATGTAATTTCTATTAATTAACAGACCTTCCAAAGCCAACTTTTAGGTTCCCATTTCCATGGACCTTGAGTTAAGAAACCTAGTGTAGAATACCTCATATCTTCAGCCAGCAATAAAAATAGGCTGATACAATACAAGATGCTGGAGATACGGACTCACATGAATCTTTCAATCTACGTATCTTTGTAATGTGCAACATTACAGCCTGTACAAATGATGTTATGGGAATGTGTGAATAGAGGCATTTCTGTAAAAATTTCCATGAAAATTAAATTCCTGTAAGAGAAAGGATCTTTTGGTGAATGGATCTTCATCAGATTCCCACGTGTACTACAACATCTATCTCCCCAGAAAAATGTCAAAGACCTCACAGTAGGAGAAGTGTCCCTCTACCTCATGGAGAGATTGGTGGGCACTGATGGCCTTAAGAAGTAGACCAAGACCATGAGGGAACGCCTGACCTTCTCAAAAGGAAAAATATCTTTTTAGGATGCCCTTAGTTAGCTAATCCCAGTAGTAGTATGTCAGCTACCAAAGTGAGCAAAATGCCCATTTTCTTAAAGCATTAAAGATTCTGTAATAAAATATTGCCCTTATGAATCCATTATATTTCACAGTAGCTTAAGCTATTGTATCAGTGTGTGTGTGTGTGTATATATGTATATATGTTTATATATATATGTATTTATGTGTGGGTATGTATGTGGGTGCATGTATATATGTGTGTGGGTCTATAAACACCAACGTACACATACACACCATATACATATATGTATATATATTTTAAATAAACTGTATTGAAGTGTAATATATATATAAATCTCAAAAATATTGCTTTTTAAAAATGTAAACACCAATCTAAACCCACTCAAATAAAAAAAATAGACTATTGTAAGTACCCCAGAAGTCACTATTATTTCCTACCCATTTACTACCTAGCCACCTTCTTTCAGGCAAAGGCCAGGTGGTTTGTTTTTATAAATGGAAAAATACATTATGCAGTCTTTTCCGTTAGGCTGCTTTTGTCTGACATTATATTTATGTAATTTATTTGTGTTAAGTGTAGTGGTAGTTCTTCTTCACTTTGATATAGTAATTCATTATATAAATACATTACTATATATTTATTCTACTATTGATGGACATTTGTATCATTTCCTATTGATCACTTTATGAATGATTCAGCTGTGAATATTTTTGTATATGTCTTTTGGTGAATATATATGCAATATTTTTGAATATATTGCCAGGGATGGACTTGCTGGTTCATAAAGTACATATATTTTTATTCTTATCTCTTAATTATAAATGTTTTTTTGTTTTGTTTTGCTTTGTTTTGAGACAGAGTCTCGCTCTGTCGCCCAGGCTGGAGTGCAGTGGCTGGATCTCAGCTCACTGCAAGCTCCGCCTCCCGGGATTATGCCATTCTCCCGCCTCAGCCTCCCAAGTAGCTGGGACTACAGGCGCCCGCCACCTCGCCCGGCTAGTTTTTTGTATTTTTTAGTAGAGACGGGGTTTCACCGTGTTAGCCAGGATGGTCTCGATCTCCTGACCTCGTGATCCGCCCGTCTCGGCCTCCCAAAGTGCTGGGATTATAGGCTTGAGCCACCGCGCCCGGCCAATTATAAATGTTTTTGAGACAGGGAATGTGTTTGCTCTGTCACCTAGGCTGGAGTAGCGTAGCACAATCATGGGTCACTGCAGCCTCTATCTGCCTGGCACAAACAATCCTCCTACCTCAGCCTCCTGAGTAGCTGAGACCATAGGTGTGCACTACCATGCCTGGTTAATTTTTAATTATTTTGTAGAGACAGCATTTCCCTTGTTGCTCAGACTGGTCTAAACTTCTGGGCTCAAGCAATCTTCTGTTCTCAGCTTCACAAAATGTTTGGACTACAGGCATGAGTCGTTGGACCCAGCCACATATATATTTTAATAAGTATTGCCAAAAAGTATCCTAAGAAGTTTTACTAATTTATTCTTCTACCATCACTGTATTCTAGCCATCACTGTCTGATATTATTGGTATTTTTGTTTTTGTTGTTGCTTTTATCTTTTTCAGTATTAATTGCATGGATGTGAAGTGGTATCTCATTGTGTTTTTTATTAGCATTTCAATGATTACTCATGAGGTTAAGCACATTTTAATTTTTATTGGCACTATGATATCTCCCTTAAAGTAGTGTCTAAGTACTTCACCCACTTAAAAATTAAGTTGATTATCTTTTAATTATTGATTAGCACGGTTTCTTTTTTTAAATTATACTTTAAGTTCTGGGATACACGTGCAGAACGTGCAGGTTTGTTACATGGGTATACACGTGCCATGGTAAATTGATGCACCCGTCAACCTATCATCTACATTAGGTATTTCTCCTAATACTATCCCTCCCCTAGCCTCCCACCCACTGACAGACCCCAGTAGGTGATGTTTCCCTCCCTGTGTTCACTTGTTCTCATTGTTCAACTGCCACTTATGAATAAGAACATATGTTGTTTGGTTTTCTGTTCCTGTGTTAGTTTGCTGAGAATGATGGTTTCAGCTTCATCCATGTCCCTGCAAAGGACACGAACTCATCCTTTTTATGGCTGCATAGTATTCCATGGTGTATACATGCCACATTGTTTTTTATCCAGTCTGTCATTGATGGGCATTTGCATTGGTTCCAATTCCTTGCTACTGGGAACAGTGCTGCAATAAGCATACGTGTGCATGTGTCTTTATAGTAGAATGATTTATAATCCTTTGGGTATACACACAGTAATGGGATTGCTGGGTCAAATGGTATTCCTAGTTCTAGATCACTGAGGAATCACCACACTGTCTTCCACAATGATTGAACTAATTTACACTCTCACCAACAGTGTAAAATTGTTCCTATTTCTCCACATCCTCTCCAACATCAGTTATTTCCTGAATTTTTAATATTTCTTTATATATTATTGTATAAGCTTTTTATCTTGTATATGTATAGCAAATACTGTCTCCCATTCTCTGAGTTAATTTTTCATGTTTTTAATGGTATTTTTTGACAAAAAAGTCATAATGTTTATAAAAGTCCAATCTGTCTAACTTTTCTATGTGTTAATTCTTATTTTTAAATTTTATTTAAGACATCTTTGACTACACTAAAATCATGAAGATATCATACAGATATTATTCTGTATTATCTTCTAGAAATTTTATTGTTTTTACCTTTTTTTAGGTATACAGTTCACCTAGTGTGAAGTAGAGGTAAACATTTATTTTCTCCATATTCATATCCAATTGATTCACTATTATTTATTTAAAAGATCATCCTTTCCTAACTGTACTGCATTAGAACCTTTGTTATAAACGAAGTAATTACTTGCGTGTTTATCTTTTTCTGAACTTTTTGTTTTGTTCAATCTGTCAATTTATCTGTCCTTGCACTAATTTCACACTTTCTTGATTGCTGTAGCTTTAATAAGTCTACCTGTTAATTTAAGTCCTCCATATAAAATGGAGAATTATCTTGTCAATTTTCTAACGCCAATTCTTGATAACGGAAATTGACATCACTTGAAGAAATGATATATTTGGCACGCTAGGTCTTCCATGTTCATGAACATCATATATAATTTGTTTATATAGGATCTTTAATTTATGCAAAATGTATTGTTTAGTTTTCTGTAAAGTAGTAATTTATTGTATTTAGTTCCAGATATTGTATTTAGTATAATACTTTATGGTATTGTAAGTGGTATCATTTTTAAATTGTATTTTATAATTGCCTTCTGTTTATATGTAGAAACACATTAGATTTTTGATGTTTCACCTTATGTATAGGGAATTTGCTATATTTACTTATCGATGCTAATAGTTTATCTATAGAACCCTATTTATTATTAATTTTGTGTTATTGCATGAGGTGGAACTACTAATACCATGTTGATTCTGTTAGTATGCTTGGCATTGCCCTTTCACTACCCAGCTTTTCTATTCTATTACCTTTTTTCACCAGTGAAAATATGATTGCTTCAATTCTCAACTTTCTTCATATTTCAAGCTTCCACTTTATTTAAGAGTATTAATAGTTTGACACATAAAATTGACTTTTTGGAGGCTTTGTTTGCATTTTTCTAATTTATTTATTGTCTCTTATTTGTCTTGCTGTAACGTAGTATTTACAGTTCAGCATGCAACCTGTATATGTAACTGTACAAAGAGCAACTATATATATATATTTAATAATATTATTTGTTTTGTGATCAAAAGTAATTTTGTGATAAGTTTTATCCTAACATTATAGTTTGTTATTTCTGTAAAATAGTTTACTGTGTTTTCATTGTGCTAAGAAATTGGTTAGGCATTTTGGCTTAATATGCAACTCATTGCATTTTTTTTTTACGTTTCAGATAAGGAAGAAATGTTTCTAGTTTGCATTTTTGTAAAGAACGTCTGATTTTAAGAAATGAATTAATGACAAAATGAGAGATGCCTGTATTTTTAAATGGTCCCATTACTGTGCTGAAATGAAAATCATAGATAACATAATGAATCTATACCCTTGATTTCAAAATCAATAAAATCCCCTCATTGTATTTTACTGGAGAAATAGAATGACAGTAACTTATGGCATGATATATATTTCAATAAGTAAATGCTTAGACACAATTATGGTAGAAGACATAGTTAGGCAGTGAGTCTTACTATGTAATGAAGTGATTAAGAAAGTAGCAAATACAGACTACCCAAATACTACAAGTGATCCTGTCCAGGAGATATGATTTTCTAAAATAGTGAAGACCTTTAGGAAAGTTCTGAATAAAGCAAAATACAAATTTTCTTTAACTTATACAGTATTGCATTCCTGGAAAATCAATGTATAATAAAAACATGCAACATTTTTATGACTTGTATGTAAAAATAGAGTTAGATTCTAGCTCATATAATTTTAAATAGATTTTTTCACTCATATAAATTTTTCTGGGGTTGTTTTAAAGTTGAACAGAATGCAAAATAATGCTTCACTGTATGAGACTATTCTGTATTTTGCATGAAGTATAGCACACCTCAATCACAATCACCACCTTCTTGTAGGGTCTCTCAATTGTTCCAACTTCCAAAAATCAGCCCCATAAATTTTAAAAACATCTCATGAAGAATCACAGATGGAATAGATTGTTAAATAAATAATTGTTGATTTGTGTATAGTATTAGCATTTAGCCTAAGGAGTAGACATCAAATGGGCGAGTGTTAGCAGGGATAAATGATAAAAAGCTAGATGTGGTCATACTTTTTAGGAGTTTGAAGATGCATGAGAATCCCACCTTTAATTTCCAGGGTTTTTAATTTCCCACCTTTAATTTCCAAAATTAAAATCCCACCGTTAATTTCCAAGGATGCTGAAGAAGGCATTGAAATTTACAGTCCAGCTTAGAGCTCTATTGGCAGTTGTCCCTTCAGAAGCTGGATAACTACGGAACTAAAAGTGAGTCATTTCACTAGTTTCAAACGAATTTTCTAAATGGTCAACTTAGAATTTGTGAGTGTTACAGATTGAATTGTGTCTACCTCCAAATTTTTATGTTGAACATCAAACCTCCAACATGACTATATTTTGAGATAGGGTCTTTAGGGAGTTAAGTAAGGTTTAATGAGGTCATCAGGGTGAGGTTTCAATAGACTGGTGTCCTTCTAAGAAGAGAGAGACAAGAGGGCTCTCTCTCTCTCTCTCTCCACCTTCCTCCACCCCCTCCCCACACAGAGCAAAGGGCAGTTGAGAACACAGCAAGAAGGTGGTGGTCTACAAGCTAGAGAGAAAGACTTGACCAGAAACCAACTTTTACCCTCATCTTGGACTTTCAGCCTCCAGACCCATGAGAAGATACATTTCTGTTGTTTAAGGCACCTGGTCTGTGATATTTTGCTATAGCAGCTTTAGTAGACTAATACGGTGAGATTTCTTTATTGCTTTTCCTATTAGAATAAGATTGCACAGATGGAAGTTTATGTCTTAGAATAGTTTTTATATCAGCCTTTATCTGCAATCAGCATTCTACCTGTGTTACCCAGGAGAGGAGTGGACCTGGGATCTCTCTGGCCACCGGGAATAATCATAACTGTCCCTCTAGCTTGCCCCCATCTATGGGACATGCCGTACTGATCAGGTATTCCCCAGGAGGAGAGGATTGTCTGCCTGGAGTGTATTTGCATTTGGTGTTCTGTACAGTTTTCACATCTCCTCTTGCAAGCATTAACCATCATTTGAATTTTAATGATGAATTATCTTATTATGATTTCTGCCCTGTGTTTTTGCAGCTTCTTGAATTTTAATCTGCTGCTACTGTCAGTTCCAGTCACTCCATTTTAAACAGACTGCTCCATCTGTGGCTCCACGTTTTTGGCATCACCAGTGGGAAGTTCTTGGTGACACGTAGTAGTCACAGACAGTAAGAATCTACCTGTCCCACATATCAGAATTCAAAAGGATCTTTGAAGCCTCACTCACCCAGTATTGGGTAGCAATGGCACAGTGGTTCCTGGGCTCACATGGTGGAGGGAAATGAGCAGAAAAATTAGGTTTGCAGGTTGCTAGGTCATCAGGAAAAAAACAGGCATAGAAGTGGGGAGCTTACTACAAAGGGAAGGTAACAGGTACAGTCATCTTAAAGACATGTTAGAAAAGTCCCAGATTTTGTTTAAACCTTCTAAAAATTTGAAGACTGAGTTTGAAAGACTCAGGAGAGTCACCTCAGTTTTTTTTTTTTTTTAATAGAAGAATATGTAATAGAAAAATGCTAATCAAATACTGTCATTATCGAGAACTTGTGAGTTGGGATCAGTTTGGAAGGATTAATTTTCCGTATTAAGCCACAATGCCAAGGCAACTAAAGGAGGTGCTGAATTATAGCCAGGTGGGCAACAATTACTCTTCTTTTGCATAGCACAGATTACGGCATATACTAGTCACTTCATAAATGTTTTTTTTTTTTACTTGCAACTTACTATTTCTGTTGGTTCTATGTTATTTAGCAAACGATTTACTCTCTTAATTTATTCAATTAGCATTGACCAAATCCTCCACCCTCCAAGTTAGGGAAAAAATGAAAACAGATACATGGATCTAGGGATGCTAACCTGTAAGGGAAGATAAGCCATAAACATAAGTAATTTTTGCTTTGATAATATGCAGCACCACACCATTTTTTTCTTATAGTGCTGAGATTGGGCAGGCACAATCATAGCTACTCAATAGTCATGTGTTGACTAACAAATTGGTCTCTGTAGTGAGAGTAAGATTTAGGAAGCTGGGGCTCACAGATATGATCAAATACATCTAGTGAAACTATGAATCACAATTTTCATTTTACAGATTAAAAAAAAACACTGAGAGAGGTAAGTGGTTTGTCAAGTCACGTAACCACTCTATGGCAGACCCACCAACTGAACTCAGATCGAATTCCAAATGGCAAACTCTTTACCTTCTTTTGTCCTGTCTAAGAGAACTTCAGAGAAAGTAATTTGCAAAAAAAGAAACTGGAAATTAACTGTGTACTGCACAGAAGAGGAAATGAGCATGTGAATCATGACATTGCTCAGTGGTAGAAAATGACGTAGCCATAAAACATTATATTACTAAAAGTGATCTTTTGAGACAGTTTTATGTGGCCGTTATGTTTGTGTGGGTGTTAGGGCTTGAGTACGGGTTGGCAGCACAGAAAAGTGTATACTTAGCACAAATTACAACTATATTCAAATATAAATCAAATGAGTATAAAAGACAAAACCTACCATAATATATTTTTATATAGGAGTTTTTCTTTTTTGTCACCTTTTCTATTTATTTCCTTCTGCTTATGTTCTCTTTCTACTTCTTTTGCTCTCTCTCTCCATCCTTTTTTCCTTTACCTTCCTCCTCCTTCCTTTGGTTTTCTTTATTGTTTCCAAATTTTGGATAATAAGCAAGTATTCTATTGATGAAGAGGAAAATGGAAATTCTGAGGAGGGAAATTACTTCCACCTGAAATGCTCAGACAGAGGAGAGGCTCGGTGTGCGGAATGGCGTCCGAGACGCAGGGTGAAGAGGTGGTGCACCCCAGGAGGTGTGCAGGGACAGCGTTCCAGGAGCAGGACAATAGGTGCCGAGACGATGTGCGGGCTTTGTGCAGAGCCCTCAGAGCAGTTCAGCCCCTGGAAGCAGAAGATGCCAAGAGTGGAATGATGCAAACTAAGGTTGGTGAGGTAGACTGTGGCCACTCTAGGCATTTGTGGGGTGGGAGGGAGTTTTCTTCACTTCTCTGTGCTGTGATTTGGTTTTATGTAATTGGAAAGGCGCCTTGCATTTTTAGCGCAGTCCTTAGGAACCAACTTGCAAAGTCTGTTCTGTCTGAAGGCGCAGAAGGCAGAAACCTCTTAGTTTTCTCGAAACAAATAAAATAGTGAGAAATAGTCACGTTCGTAAGTAGATGTTAAATCTAGGGCACGTACTTGCCAAAAAACATAGGGCACTTGGCAAGCTCTCCCAGAGCCATTAAACATGAATGCTTATTACTGAATATTTATGGTCTGCACCAATCTTGAAATGGTCTCATTTGAGTGTCCTCCAACAGTTTACGGCAGGTATTTCTATAGCAATCATGAACACACTAGCGAGTTTCAGCAGCAAGGAAGTCAGCACTGTTTTTGCCTTGCATTTTCATGCTCCCCCAGTAGCACAGGTGTACATTACAGATAAACATATAGCATAGCACAGATAGTATAAAAACATTATTTTTTCAACTTCAAGTAGTTTCACCTGGAAATAGCTTTCTCTTGTAAAGAATATCCTACTTCAATTTTTATTAGGTAAGAAGAGAAAACAATTAATTCTAAATATTGCTGGGATGGATTTCCATCATTGATGCTACCTAAGCCTTCTTTTGTCCCTGACAACTCCCATGATTTTGTTTCTCTTTGCTGGTATCTTAACTCAGGGCCAATAACATCAGGGTGCATTTTGGACTTATTTTAACCTCTTCCTTTGTTTCCTTTTTTAAATTTCTTTAAATATTTTTCTATTTATTTATTTATTTATTTTTGAGACAGCGTCTCACTCTGTCTCCCAGGCTCGAGTGCATTGGCGTGATCTCAGCTCACTGCAACCTCCACCACCTGGGTTCAAGTGATTCTCCTGCCTTAGCCTCCTGAGTACCTGGGATTACACGTGTGTGCCCACACACCCAGCTAATTTTTTTGTTTTTTAAATATTTGATAGAGACAGGTTTCACCATGTTTGCTAGGCTCATCTCAAACTCCTGACCTCAAGTGATCCACCTTCCTCGGCCTCCCAAAGTGTTGGAATTACAGGCGTGAACCACCACGCCCAGCCTCTTCCTTTACTTCTTACTACAAAAGGAGATGAACCCTCCCCTCATATTCTGTGGCTCAGGGAAGCCCATTGCTGTCTCAGTGTGCCAACCTCTGATTGTCAATGGGTTCTTCCCAGCTTTAGTTTTGCCCTACAACTGGAGTCCACCCAGTAGGAAAGTGTTATGGGTTTTGAGGTGATCGACTTAAATTCTCGCACTTCACTAACATGATGGGAAGTGACTTCCATGTTTGTGCCTTAGCCTCTCGTGTAAGAACAGGACTAATAATACCTTACCCTTAAGAACGGCAGAGCTATTGCTTCCTGTAACAGCTGTAACCTTGCCGAACATAGTGCCGGACCCCAGGCAGACGGTGCAGTCTCACTCAACTTCTTAGTGTCCATAGCAGTTACATTCTTTCTTTCTCTGAATTAACCTTTCAAGTCCTGTCATGGACGTTGAGGTGAAATTTCACAATTTTTCAACTTTCCCTTCTGCTAACATGGGTTAAATGCTAGTCTAAAAATGGTTATTTCAAATGATTTATCATTTTTATTTAATGCAGTCATTTTTCCAAGAGTAGTTGACAACTGATGTCATGTTGAAAAGGATCCCCTAAGGTGTAGAGTGGATAAAACTGGGACTGACAGGAAATCCACGACATCGAGCGGTGTCTGCTCTACTCCCTAAGGCCAGGTCCCTTGGGGAGATTAAAAATGTGAGGTGCCAGGACTGCGTATTCAGGCCAAGGACACCACCACGCCATTTCCCTTTCAGCCTATTTTTCAGAATTAGCTATCTTTGATACCAGGAAAGTCTTCCATTTACTTGAGTCTAGCTCCAACACTAATTAAACCTGAAAATTAGATGTGAAGGAAAAAAATTTCAAAGACTTTGCCAAAATTTAAGTAAAAATTGCTCGCATCTTGGTGCAGATTCAGGAGTGATTAACTTGTTACCACTTATAGCTCTTATATCTTCTTATCATCTTATTATCTTGAAAATGAACAGCAGGGTATTATATAATCTGGCAGGATCTATTGCATCAGGTAATAGAAATATGATATTTGTTGGCAATACCATTTAATATTCATTTCTAGAACATTCCTCATATAGACATAGAAGTAAAATGTACTTCTGAACGAGTTTCAAGATTTAGGGTTAATATGAAACGGGAGATGATGGGATGAGTTTTCTTTTCTTTTTCAGAGACTGGAATGAGACCAGGGCTACTGTCATGTAAGTTCAGTGGTGGAGTTTCTGGCACCTCGTTCTTCCATAGCCCCATCGTGGTTGGTCAGGTGTGGTGCCAAAATGGAAGGGAGGATAAGAGATGTGTTTTAGAAGCATAAATACAGGGTGCTAACGGGGAGAAATTAGGGGGCCTTTCAGCAAATTGCAAAGCAGCAAAATGTAGGTAAAGTGTGGCTACATGTAACCTCCACCCCAAGTCCATTTTCTTACTTTTGCTTCATTTCACAGTCTTCCCTTTCCCTCTATAAACACACACACACACACACACACACACACACACACACACACACACACACACACACAGACATCCAGCAGCCTGTAAGGCATAGAACTATCATGATTGATAAGGGTTTGTCACGTAACGTGGGGGTTCCTCAGTCTGGATTAGCAGAGAAGGACTAACTAACAGATTTAACCTCCACCAAACTGCTTTTCTACTGGGGGCTGAGAGTGAGGAATATGTTGCAAAGGGATGTAGAAGTCTTGGATCCCACTGGATTGATTTTAACATCAAACCAGGTGTTAGCTGAGGACTGGAGCAGAGTAGCAGAGCCTCTTGACATTTAATAGTCACGCTTCTCAGTGGGCCATTCAATTTAAAGCAGGACTTCAGCCAACTCTTGGATCATCAGAGAACAAGGCTGATCTCCAAAGATTTGTCAAGGAAACTGTGCCTTCATTGTTCCAACATATTTTACCTGCACCCGTATTTTTTAAAAAGCACCTTCTTCCTCAGTATACATATATTTATTTTATATAAGTTATATAAATGTTCTATTATACTTCTTAAAACAAAACATCATACATGTACCTCATAAAACAAACACAAAAACTGAACAATTACTTTAAAAGGATACAATTTTAAATATATAACTGCAAATAGAGGTTGTACTTGCTTGCTATGCTTCAGTGGATCCCTTAGTGCAATCTCTCTCAGACAAACGGGCCAGGGATTATGGGAAGGATTGGATGCTCTGGGAGCATTTCTTGAAAACTAAAGGCTAAGCAGAGTATGAAAACTAGAATAAGGCTGGGCGCGGTGGCTCACACCTATAATCCCAGTACTTTGGGAGGCCCAGGCAGGTGGATCACCTGAGCCCAGGAGTTTGAGACCAGCCTGGCCAACATGATGAAACCCCGTTGCTACTAAAAATACAAAAAGTTGCTGGGTGTGGTGGCACGTGCCTGTAATCCCAGCTACTTCGGAGGCTGAGGCAGGAAAATCACTTGAACCCAGTGAGGCGGAGGTTGCAGTGAGCTGAGATCTTGCCATTGCGCTCCAGTCTGGGAAACGAGCGAAACTCTGTCTCAAAAACACACACAACCCAAACAAACTGGGATAGCACCATGGGCATGAGAGGACACCCCCGTTGTAGGGGAAGGGCAAGGGAGCCCTAGGATCACCCCCAGAAGAATGGATATTACAGACATGACAGCAAAACTGATGCTATGCACTCTAAACTGCCAGAACTTGGAATCTGAATATACTCTTTGTCGCTGCAAAGATTGCTCTGGAAGCTGCATGGAGCTAAGTATGCAGTCAGAAGACAATAGTGACACAGGGTGAATAGTATGTATATTTATAATATAAACTGGTAGAATATAGGCACCTTTTCCTGGCAGATTCAGTGATTTCTTAGAGGTCTTTCAGGAGAATGAAGCATCTCTATCCCCCTTTTCCTACCACGTTAGGCTAAAAGAGGTGAATGCAAACTTGGAAAGTCATGAGAGGGAGGATCAACTTCTGACTTTAGGAGTTCTCTGGGATTCCAGGAAATGAGATATGTATGAAATGGACTGAAACCCAGCAGAAGTCTTGATCCAAAGGGGTACTGGGTGTGGTTTTTTCTCAGCAAGGGAAGCAACATGGATTTCTTAGAAAACATATGCTTTAGCCCATGAGCGAAAAGACGGTAGCTCTGTTAAGGAGGTAAGTGGTGCAGTACCAGTTTAAGAGGCGACGTAACCTTTGAGAACTAGTCTGTGGTCTCATTTATTGTTTTAAAAATTTCTGTTATTTTTAAAATTGTGGTTAAATTCACGTAACAAAATTTACGATCTCAACTATTTTTGAGTGTACAGTTCTATGGTGTTAAGAACATTCTCATTGTTTTGCAGTCTTTAGAACTATTTGTTTATAAAATTGGAACTCTATACCCATTAAGCCACAGCTTCCCAGCTCCCTTCTCCCTCTTCCCTGCAGCCCCTGGCAACCACCATGCTGCTTTCTGTCTCTGAATACAACTACCCCAGGTACCTCATATAAGTGGGATCATACAGCACTTGTCTTTTGGGGACTGGCATAGTGTCCTCGAGTCTTATCCGTGTTGTAGCATGTCTCAGACTTTCCTTTCTAAGACTGAATAATATTCCATTTTATACACACACACCACATTCTGTTTATCCTTTCATCTGCTGATGGACATTTGTGTTGCTTCCACCTCTTGACTAGTATTAATAGTGTTGCTATAGACAAGGACGTGCAAACATCTCTTCGAGATCCTGTTTTCAATCCCTTTGTGTACAGACAGACACACACACACACACACACACACACACACGTGGAATTGCTGGATCATATGGTAATTCTATCTCTAATTTTTTGAGGAACCTCCATACGTTTTCAAGAGTGGCTACACCATTTTACATTCCCACCAATAGTGTACAGGAGGTGCAGTTTCTCGACATTCCCACCAACACTTGCTATTTTCTGAATTCCTTTTTGACAGTGGCCATCCTAATGGTGTGAGGTGATATCTCATTGTGGCTTAGATTTACGTTTGTCTAATGATTATTGTTGTTGAGAATCTTCTCATAGCCTTTGCTCACTTTTTAGTAGTTATATGTATCTTTTATTGTTGAGTTGTAGGAATTCTCTATGTATTTTTGACACCAACATCTTATTGGATATATGATTTGCCAACATTTCCTCCTGTTCTATAGGTTGCCTTTTACTCTGATGGTGTCCTTTGACACACAGATCTTTCTGGGTACAAGGTGATATGTGCTCTCCTTTCTCCTCCTTTCCCTACAGAGCTGCTTCCTAAGCATGCTGCCTCTGCAGTTCTTTTGTTTTGTTTTTTATTCTTGTTTTTGAGATAGTGTCTCACTCTGTCACTCAGACTGAAGTGCAGTGAATGGTGCATTCTTGGCTCACTGCAGCCTCCACCTCCCGGGTTCAAGTGATTCTCATGTCTCAGCCTCCCAAGTAGCTGGGACTACAGGCACACATCACCACGCCCAGCTAATCCAGCTTATTTTGGTATTTTTAATAGAGATGGGGTTTTGCCATGTTGGCCAAGCTGGTCTGAAACTCCTGGTCCCAACTGAGTCACTTGCCTCGGCCTCCCAAAGTGCAGGGATTACAGGTGTGAGCCACTGCGCCCGGCCTGCCTGTGCAGTTTTACGTAACTCCTTTGCTTGGCTTAACGCTCTGCTGTGACCACCTTGAAATTCTTAATAAGGTTTGAATAAGGGGCCTTGCGTATTTATTTTGTACTGGCTCCGCAGATGATGTCACCAGCACTGCTTCCCGTTGCACTACCGCCCTGCCTTGCCCTCCCACTGTCCTTGGGCGCTCTCTGCACTTTCTGTTTTGATCTTCACTCTCCCCGTTAATATCCAGAAACCCTAGATTTTGTTTGCTTTACGTTTTGACCAAGCCGTATTGTATGTGCAACTAATCAGCACAGAAATCACATCTGCTAAAGTGAATTACATTGGTTTGACTTAATTGAGGGTTGGTGTGGCAATCATAACATGTAAACATGCAAGAAATAACATGGAGAAAAAAATTTCAATGTTTTTCAAAAACGTCAGGAAAACTTTCTGTTCTGAAAAGCCTGTGCCTAACATTTGGTTATATCTTGGTTGATTCATACCCATTTTGGAGAGCAGGTGTTATTGGGAGTCTTTGAAACATAGTAAACACAGCGGTTTAACCACTACCACTCTGCTAAGGCTGCATCCATAAAGCATTTGCCATTAAATGAACCGTTAGGAGAGTTTTGTTAGAAAATTAGCCCTTTCATTCATAGAATACAGGTAAAAATAAATGACGAGAAAGTAGAGAGTTGCCAAAAGGACAAAGAAAACCGGATTTTTGTACTGCTTGCCTTTAACACAGTAATTTTCCCTAATTGTGGTGTTCGAGAGCCTCCGGGGGGAAAAGAGAGATGGGGAATATGTCAAACTGTGCAACTTTTCTCAAATAAATAGCTGGTGCTATCTATCTCTCCATTCGCGATGAACTGCCAGCGAATACTAATGGCCGGGAGATCCGCATCATTGATCTTCATCAGGCGAGTTTTTTATCCTTAGTGAAGGGCTGCTGTGCCGCCTGTGCCGCCCACCTCCCGTGCACACCGCGGCTTCCTCTTTGTCTTGCCTATAACTTTCATTTTAACTTTTGAGTCATTAATCAAGGCAGTGACCTTGACTATGAAAGTCTAAATTTGGTGAATAAATGGAATGGAAATCTGAAGATGCACAGCTACAGAAACAGGAGACCGTACACTGATTCTTAACTGTTTTAGTAGGAACGCTGAAGGAATGATACCATTTACTGCAAACTTCTTATACCTGCTCTAGTGTCTCAGCTTCCCACTGTCCTCAAATGATGGAATTTAGACAATTAATGTTACCTGTAAGTGCCTCTTATTGTTCTAATTTCCAGAAAGAGTGATTATAAAACTTGCAGATGAGATTTGACATAAAAATGCAAAATGAGTCTCGTTTTTCTCAGTTCCGATGGCAGATTTCTTCTCAACAAAATGTGTTGACTTTGCATACAGGCAGATTTGGATTTGAATCCCAACGAGGTTGAGCAAATTTCAGGGAGTGTCAGGGTCCAGGGGTCCTCGGGAGGGACTTCACCTTCACCTTTCTACTTAGCTCCAGTCCTCCCTCTAGCTGTCCCAAATGAACCCAAGATCTCCGGGTTTTCTGTGTAAGCACGACTGTTTGCTGTGTAGATCCTTAGCCTTCCCTTCCGCCAGAGCCCTGCCCTGAGGATATCTATAGGGGACTTCTGGAGCCTTCAGCAAGGGAAGCTCGACTTTTCACTTATCTAAGTTTCAGTTTAACATCTGTAAATCTGGGATTCACAGTCCCTGTCTTGTAATATTTCCTGTGAAGATTAAACAGGGAACATTTATAGAAGTACCTAGTACAATGTCTGAGATGAATGGGATGCTATTTTTAATGCAGTAAAGCCGGTAGTTCTAAAACCAGGCACCCAGCGTCTGTGAACCTGTGACAGGAAGGCTGCAGAAGGTGTCATTCTGGAGGGGGAATGTTTTATATAATCTGCAACTGCCTCTTCATCATCCTGAAAGTGTTACCAAATTTTATAAAAATATTTCTTGCATCTAGTATACGATTTCTTCTCCCCACAAAATACATTGAATATAATCGTGTGTGTTGTGTTTCAGTGTGTGTGTGTTTGATGTGTCTGATATGGAGTGTGTGCATGTGTGTAGTGTGTGTTGGGGTGTGTGATTTTGGTGTGCCTGATGTGGAGTGTATGCGTGTGTGCATGTGTGTATGTGTTGGGGTGGGTGTGTGTGTTTGGTTTGTCTGGTGTGGATGTGCATGTGTGTAGTGTGTTGGGGTGTGTGTGTGTTTTGTGTGCTTGATGTGGAGTGTGTACGTGTGTGAGATGGGGGGGTGTGTGTGTGTTTGCTTTTTCTTGTGTGGGAGTATGTGTGCCTGTGTGTGTTGTGTTTTAGGGTGCGTGAGTGTGTTTGGTCTGCCTGGTGTGGGGTGTGTGTGTATGTGTGTGTGCCTATGTGTGTTGTGTTTTAGGGTATGTGTATGTGTGTGTTTGATTTTTGTGGTGTGTGTGGGGGGGGGTGTGCATGTGTGTATGTGATGTTCTGATATGCCTGTTGTCATTATGAACATTGTGAACATTATGAACATTATGAACAGGAATCATGGAAAAATATTCATTTTCCAACCACAAGTGTTATATCCCAAAATCCCATGGTAGAAAATTCGAGGTTGAGGACCTTATATATGTTATAGGGTAATAATATTTGGTGTTCTCTGCTTATGAGAAAAACTCAAAAACATTTTAAAATAGTTTGACATTTATTTAAAATAATGGTACCATGTTAAATAAAAAGGCTATTACTAGTGTCAAAATGTCACTGTATCCCATTAATATGTATGATTACGTTACCTAATAATATAAGGGAAAAATGAGGCTATCATTAGTATCTTGCATACTTGAAACTTATTATACTAGATATGTAAAATGAAAAGTATCCTTACCATCTCTTATTTACTAATCTTCTACCTGAAAATTCCTCTGAAATGATGGAGTGGATTTATTTTATTTAATATGCCAAGGGGATCTTACATTGTTTATCTCTCCTCTTCTGATTTCATCTCCAGCTGCTGACCTTTCCTTTCTCATCTTCCCCATGGAGGTCTAGGTCTGGAATCTGAAACATTGCACCCAAAGTGACCCTGCAAAGTCCCTCCCCTCCGCTGGGCCCTTTCACTCCCCAAAGGCTACTTTCCTTTTTGCTACTATTTCCTAAAAGGCATGACTTTTATAAATTTAAATAAACACTCCTTATTTTGGAAAGAGGTGTGCAAAAGTAAATCTGTATTAGGTAATTATATTGTGGGAACATGCAGTTGGAAGGATTACTGTGACTCTAAGTGAGGGATGGCTATCCTGTGCTAACTGGTCTTTCTGAGCTGTTTTAGCATCTCTTTTATGTTTTAGCATTCATGTTAAAGATCACTGGATGATATATGTAAGCTTCTCTTTCATACATCTACATGACTGTCTTTATGTTCCTGCCATACTACTTGATTACTGTAACTTTGTAGTATGTTTTGAAATCAGGAAGTGTGAGGCCTCCAGCTTTGTTTCTGTCTCTCAAGATTGTTTTGGTTATTTGGGGTTCTTTGAGGTACATATACATTTTAGCATTTTTATAATTTTGAAAATTTTTTTCTAATTTTGAAAATAATGCCTTTGGGATTTCGTTAGGGATTTCATTGAATCTGTAGATCACTTTGTATAATATGAACATTTTAACAATATAAAGTTTTCCAGTCAATAAAGATGGGATATCTTTCCACTTATCTGTGTCTTCTTTAATTTCTTTCAGCAATCCTTTGTAGTTTTCAGTGCATGTCTCATGCCTCTTTGGTTGAGTTTATTCCTAAATATTTTATTACATTTTTGATGCTATTGTAAATGAGATTAGTTTCTTAGTTGTCTTTTCAGGCTGTTCATTGATAGTGTATTGAAATGCAACTGATTTGCTAAATCGTTGTTTTAGTTCTAATAGAGTTTTTTTGTGTGAAATCTTTAAAGTATTCTACTCATAAGATTATGTCATTATAAACAGAGTTAAATTTACTTTTCCCTTTCTGATTCCAATGTCTTTTTTTTTTTTTTCCTTGACTTATTGTTCTGGCTAGGACATCCACTACTATGTTGAACAGAAGTGGCGAGACTGGGCATCTTTGTCTTGTTCCTGATCTGAGAGGAGAAGCTTTCAGTTTCTCAACATTAAGTGTTAGCTGTGGGCTTTTCATAAATGGTCTTTTTTATATTGAGGTAATTTTCTTCTGCTCCTAACCGATTAAGAGTTTTTTTTAAATCATGAAAGTGTGTTAAATTTTGTCAAATAATTTTATGCTTTAATTAAGATGACAGTGGCATTATTATCCTTCATTCCATTAATGTAGTATGTTATATTTATCAGTTTTTATATATTAAACCATTCTTGCATCGCAGGATGGTCACATGTGTAATACTTCTAATGGTTGTTGAATTTGGTTTGCTAGTATTTGCTGAGAATTTTCACGCCAGTATTCATCAAGGTACTGATTTGTCATTTTCTTCTCTTACAATGTTTTTTTCTGGCTTAGGTATCAGGGTAAACACTGACCTCGTAGAATAAGTTTTGGAGGGTTCCTGTTCTTCAATTTTTTGGAAAGAGTTTGAGAAGAATGGGTGTTTATTCTTCTTTAAATAGTCGGTAGAATTCTCTGGTGAAGCCCTCTGGCCCTGGGCTTTTCTTTGTTAGGAGATTGTTAGTTGCTGATTCAATCTCCTTTCTAGTAACAGATCTATTCAGAATTTTTATTTCTTCGTGATTCAATCTTGGTCTTTCTTTTCCTTTTACTAGCTACAGATTAGTTTCTCCCAGTGTCTAATCTGCATCTTTTTTTCCAGTTCTGAATTTGAAGTTTTTGACGTTCAACTAGGTAGAAGAGAATATGATTGGAAATTGTACCAACAAATATTTCCTGATGTAATTTAATAGGCTGAGTTTCAAGCTGAATTTTGTTATAATGATGGAGTTGAAAAACCTTGGAAAAGAATATTCCAAACTTTCTAGCTGTGTTCAGTACTTACGATAGTAATTGTTCCCTTTCATTTGACTGAAGGGATACAGAGATAAAATAGTCATAAAATAATTTCGATTTAACATGACTTTTCTGCTCAAGATTGCAAAATTATTTAACAATGCATAGATTCCAATAAAATTGTGACCTCTTATTTTTTATCACCCTGCCCATCAAATTTCAGACTCATATTTTACTCATATATTTATTTTACTCATATCTATATTTCCATAGCCCACTTCCTAACCACCCACCGCAGCTCAATATTCTAAGGTGCTTAATGCAATTCATATTGTTTTGCATCATTCTCATAAATTATGTAGAATTGTTCTAGGCATATAAATCTTAAATGTATGTGAATGCCAAATTCATGTTGAACAGATTAATTTGATTCTCAATTTTTCCCTCAGCAGCCAGTTTTTAAGATCCAGCTATACCAAGATGCACACAGCTCGTCTGTCACTTCTAGGTGCTTCATAGAGTTCTAGGAAGTGCAGTCATATTTCATCTGCCCACTCTCCCACACATGAGCAGATGGCAGCTGTCCCCACCCACCACAGCTGCAATGAACATCCTTGTACATCTTAATTCTGGTTTTGTAACACCTTAGACTGACATGTCTCCCACCATCTGATGGACTTTTGTAAAACTCTCAAAATATTCTCAAAGAACAGTTCATTTTAGTTCACTTAAGATTTTATAGTTTCCCAAATCAAAATAGTAAGTAGAACATCAGAATTTTAAGGACTGGTGAAAACAGCCAAAGTGAGGTGTACCACAGAATACATCAACACAGCTCTAAAGATTACTTAACATAACTTCCGGTTCTAACAAGGAATTCACCAGTCCTCAAATTTCTCTTGATCCCCATCCAGGCTCATCCAAAGAAAAACTGTAACACCTAAAAGGGCTGGTTTTCAGCCTCTTTATATTTTCCCCCATATCATTTGGTGGGGTCTCGTCTTCTCAGGGAACCCCACTTTGGTCAGATGTTCAGCATATCTTCCTTGCCATCATCAACATGTTCTCATCTTACACCTGTATTATCCGGTTTACTCTAGATAATCAGACACTAGGTTGGCTACGCAAAGTATCTTCCAAATTGGGATCCTTTTAAGAGTGAGAAGGACCCTATCAATAGAGAAGCTGGGGCCACAGGCAAAATTCTGAACTGTGCTAAGCAAATGAAGATGCATGGCCATTCCGTTAAAAGCTGAAAGGTTGAATTGAGTTTTCCAAAGGGTTTGTATATTTAAGATTTAGCAATTTGGCTTCCGATGCCTTTCCAAACAAAATGCATACAGGGGAAAGTTCAGGTGCTGTGATGACGTTGGTTGGAAGGATATTTTTGGCAGACACAGGGCATCCTTCCAATCATACCACACAGGCAACTGCCAAATCCTCCCGTGTTTTAATCACATTTATTTCTGCCTTCTTCTTCCCTTTCTATGTTCTCCAGCCTCATGAGGCATGGGCTCTGCTTGCACTCCACACTCCCAAGGGAGAGCAAGAACAGGTGGTTCCCAAAGATGCACAGCTGCTGAGCCCTGGTAGTCTTGCATGCAATTTTTCTGGGTCCAAGCACGAGCGGAGTTGTGCTTGTTTGTATGTCTTCACATATACCTTTTGTCTGATCTCCCTAATTAGAATTGAAGGGAGATTCACAGAGATGTTAGATGCAGTGGATTAGTCTGTGGTAGACCTGACTTCTTGCCAGAGTACTTTATTCTCTCTCGAGCTAGACTGTGAATTTCTAAAGGGCCATGTGTCTCCGTTCATTTCTTAAAATCTCAACCTCAAAATCCTATTCTTTTCTCATTTCTCACGAAAACAAGTAGGACAGGTTTCTAAAACAATAGATATCTAATAAGTCATTTCTATCTGGTTAATCAAGCTTCTCATGTATCCAGATTTGTCAAAGCCTGATAAATACTCTCCATAGGAATTGCTTTATTAAATCTTTGCTTTTGCTTACAAAATGGCTTTGTCCTGAAGTTTGGCAAACAATACCTGTTTGTTTGAAAGATGCTTTCTTTACCTTGAGGAAGGCCTTTGGATAGTATCCCTTCTCTTATTTTTGATGTTAATTTAGAGACCTAAATTTTTATCCACTCTAACCTTATGATCAAAGATGTATTTGTGTGTTTACTGGCCTTTAACACTGTATTGAAGAGTGGATACATCAGTGATTTCCTTGGTTCTCTTGAAATGGTACAAAAGAGATCACACACGGTGGGTGCATGTTCTCTGAGATGATGTAACAAGATTGATTGAAATTTATGTAACAGCTGCTTTTATCTTTTCCCATCCTGGCTGCTATTGTATGACTTTTTTATTTCCCCCTCCAAAGTCTTACCAAATGTATTAGAAACTTCTTAAAATGGGTCCAAACATCTGCCTTTGAGCAGTATTTGACACCCACTGTTCTGCACACCTTCCTTTTGGTGACGCCATTCAGCTAGCTCCAAGGATGCCTCCTCACAGCACTATGACGGGTGCTGACTCCCCTCCTCTTGCCTCTTCATTTGGGAGCTTCTGGCCTCAGACTATGAGAGGACCTCAGCTGCTTCAGGAATACTACTCCTTTCCAACACGCAAACACTTGCGCCATACCAGTACAAGGATTCTACAGGAGGGCTGTGCTTAGTCCCAAGGTCTGAGGGAGATGTTGGTGCAAGCGTTGCAATTTCAGCATCTTTTCATATCCCGTCTGTAAAATGTGGCTAGTGACGTACTTATAAGGCTGTTACAAGTTTTCAATTGCTTATCACATATAAACAGTACTTAGATCAGTGACTGATTTGTAGGAAGCTTTCAGTGAATGTTAGGCATCAGTGCTATCATATATGCATCCACTTTCTCCTAGAGTTTTTTTTTAAATTATTATGCTTTAGTTCTAGGGTACATGTGCACAACGTGCAGGTTTGCTACATATGTATACATGTGTTATGTTTGTGTGCTGCACCCATTAACTCGTAATTTACATTAGGTATATCTCCTAATGCTATCCCTCCACACTCCTCCCACCCCATGACAGGTCCCAGAGTGTGATGTTCCCTACCCTGTGTCCAAGTGTTCTCATTGTTCATTTCCCACGTATGAGAAAGAACATGTGGTGTTTGGTTTTTTGTCCTTGCGATAGTTTGCTCAGAATGATGGTTTCCAGCTGCATTCATGTCCCTACAAAGGACATGAACTCATCTTTTTTAATGGCTGCATAGTATTCCATGGTGTATATGTGCCACATTTTCTTAATCCAGTCTATCATTAATGGACATTTGGGTTGGTTCCAAGTCTTTGCTATTGTGAATAGTGCCGCAATAAACATATGTGTGCATGTGTCTTTATAGCAGCATGATTTATAATCCTTTGGGTATATACCCAGTAATGGGATGGCTGAGTCAAATAGTATTTCTAGTTCTAGATCCTTGAGGAGTCGCCACACTGTCTTCCACAATGATTGAACTAGTTTACACTCCCACCAATAGTGTGAAAGTGTTCCTATTTCTCTACATCCTCTCCAGCACCTCTTGTTTCCTGACATTTTAATGATCACCATTCTAACTGGCTTGAAATGGTATCTCATTGTTGTTTTGATTTGCATTTCTTTGATGGCCAGTGATGATGAACATTTTTTCATGTGTCCATTGGCTGCATATATATCTTCTTTTGAGAAGTGTCTGTTCACATTCTTCACCCACTTTTTGATGGGATTGTTTGATTTTTTCTTGTAAATTTGCTTAAGTTCTTTGTAGATTCTGGATACCCTTTGTCAGATGGGTAGATTGCAAAAATTTTCTCCCATTCTGTAGGTTGCCTGTTCACTCTGATGGTAGTTTCTTTTGCTGTGCAGAAGCTCTTTACTTTAATTAGATCCCATTTGTCAATTTTGGCTTTGTTGTCATAGCTTTTGGTGTTTTAGTCATGAAGTCCTTGCCCATGCCAATGTCCTGAATGGTATTGCCTAGGTTTTCTTCTAGGGTTTTTATGGTTTTAGGTCTAACATTTAAGTCTTTAATCCATCTCAAATTAATTTTTTTATGAGGTGTAAGGAAGGGATCCAGTTTCAGCTTTCTACATATGGTTAGCCAGTTTTTCCAGCACTATTTATTAAATAGGGAATCCTTTCCGCATTTCTTATTTTTGTCAGGTTTGTCAAAGATCAAATGATTGTAGATGTGTGGTATTTTCTGAGGGCTCTGTTCTGTTCCATTGGTCTATATCTCTGTTTTGGTACCAGTACCATGCTGTTTTGGTTACTGTAGCCTTGTAGTATAGTTTCTAGTCAGGTAGCATGATGCCTCCAGCTTTGTTCTTTTGGGTTAGGATTGTCTTGGCAATGCGGGCTCTTTTTTGGTTCCATATGAACTTTAAAGTAGTTTTTTCCAATTCTGTGAAGAATGTCATTGGTAGCTTCATGGGGATGGTATTGAATCTATAAATTACCTTGGGCAGTATGGCCATTTTCACAATATTGATTCTTCATATCCATGAGCGTGGAATGTTCTTCCATTTGTTTGTGTCCTCTTTTATTTGCTGAGCAGTGGTTTGTAGTTCTCCTTGAAGAGGTCCTTCACATCCTTTGTAAGTTGGATTCCTATGTATTTTATTCTCTTTGAAGCTGTTGTGAGTGGGAGTTCACTTATGATTTGGCTCTCTGTCTGTTATTGTTGTATAGGAATGCTTGTTATTTTTGCACATTGATTTTGTATCCTGAGACTTTGCTGAAGTTGCTTATCAGCTTAAGGAGATTTTGGGCTGAGACGATGGGGTTTTCTAAATATACAATCGTGTTATCTGCAAACAGGGACAATTTGACTTCCTCTTTTCTTAATTGAATACTCTTTATTTCTTTCTCCTGCCTGATTGCCCTAGCCAGCACTTCCAACACTATGTTGAATAGGAGTGGTGAGAGAGGGCATCCCTGTCTTGTGCCAGTTTTCAAAGGGAATGCTTCCAGTTTTTGCCCAGCATCTATTGAGATAATCATATGGTTTTTGTCTTTGGTTCTGTATATATGTTGGATTACATTTATTGATTTGCATATGTTGAACCAGCCTTGCATCCCAGGGATGAAGCCAACTTGATCTTCGTGGATAAGCTTTTTGATGTGCTATTGGATTCAGTTTGCCAGTATTTTATTGAGGATTTTTGCATCGATGTTCATCAAGGATATTGGTCTAAAATTCTCTTTGTGTGTGTGTGTGTCTCTGTCTGGCTTTGGTATCAGGATGATGCTGGCCTCCTAAAATGAGTTAGGGAGGATTCCCTCTTTTTCTATTGATTGGAATAATTTCAGAAGGAATGGTACCAGCTCCTCTTTGTACCTCTGGTAGAATTTGGCTGTGAATCCGTCTGGTCCTGGACCTTTTATGGTTGGTAGGCTATTAATTATCACCTAAATTTCAGAGCCTGTAATTGGTCTCTTCAGGGATTCAACTTCTTCCTGGTTTAGTCTTGGGAGGGTGTATGTGTCCAGTAATTTATCCATTTCTTCTAGATTTTCTAGTTTATTTGCATAGAGGTATTTATAGTATTCCCTGATGGTAGTTTTTATTTTTGTGGGGTCAATGATGATATCCCCTTTATCATTTTTTATTGCATCTATTTGACTCTTCTCTCTTTTCTTCTTTATTAATCTTGCTAGTGGTCTATCAATTTTGTTGATCTTTTCAAAAAACCAGCTCCTGGATTCATTGATTTTTTTGAGGAGTATTTTTTGTGTCTCTATCTCCTTCAATTCTGCTCTGATCTTAGTTATTCTTGCCTTCTGCTAGCTTTTGAATGTGTTTGCTCTTGCGTCTCTAGTTCTTCTAATTGTGATGTTAAGGTGTCAATTTTAGATCTTTCCTGCTTTCTCTTGTGGGCATTTAGTGCTATAAATTTCCCTCTACACACTGCTTTAAATGTGTCCCAGAGATTCTGGTATGTTGTATCTTTGTTCTCAATGGTTTCAAAGAACATCTTTATTTCTGCCTTCATTTCATTATGTACCCAGTAGTCATTCAGGAGCAGGTTGTTCCATTTCCATGTAGTTGAGCAGTTTTGAGTGAGTTTCTTAATCCTGAATTGTAGTTTGATTGCACTGTGGTCTGACAGACAGTTTGTTATAATTTCTGTTCTTTTACATTTGCTGAGGAGTGCTTTACTACCAACTATGTGGTCAATTTTGGAATAATTGTGATGTGGTGCTGAAAAGAATGTATATTCTGTTGATTTGGGGTGGAGAGTTCTGTAGATGTCTATTAGGTCTGCTTGGTGCAAAGCTGAGTTCAATTCCTGGATATTCTTGTTAACTTTCTGTCTCATTGATCTGTCTGATGTTTACAGTGGGGTGTTAAAGTCTCCTATTATTATTGTGTGGGTGTTTAAGTCTCTTTGTAGATCTCTAAGGACTTGCTTTATGAATCTGGGTGCTCCTGTATTGGGTACATATATATTTAGGGTAGTTAGCTCTTCTTGTTGAATTGATCCCTTTCCATCATATAATGACCTTCTTTGTCTCTTTTGATCATTGTTGGATTAAAGTCTATTTTATCAGACTAGGATTGCAACCCCTGCTTTTTTTTTTTTTTTTTTTTTTTTGCTTTCCATTTGCTTGGTGGATTTTCTTCCATCCCTTTATTTTGAGCCTATGTGTGTCTCTGCACATGAGATGGGTCTCCTGAATACAGCACACTGATGGTTCATGACTCTTTATCCAATTTGCCAGTCCATGTCTTTTAATTGGGGCATTTAGCCCAATTACATTTAAGGTTAACATTGTTGTGTGTGAATTTGATCCTGTCATCATGATGTTAGCTTGTTATTTTGCTCGTTAGTTGATGCAGGTTCTTCCTAGCATTGATGGTCTTTACAATTTGGCATGTTTTTGCAGTGGCTGGTACTGGTTGTTCCTTTCCATGTTTAGTGCTTCCTTCAGGAGCTCTTGTAAGGCAGGCCTGGTGGTGACAAAATCTCTCAGCATTTGCTTGTCTGTAAAAGATTTTATGTCTCCTTCACTTATGAAGCTTAGTTTGGCTGGATATGAAATTCTGGGTTGAAAATTCTTTTCTTTAAGAATGTTGATTATTGGCCCCCACTCTCTTCTGGCTTGCAGAGTTTCTGCTGAGAGATCTGCTGTTAGTCTGATGGGCTTCCCTTTGTGGGTAACCCACCCTTTCTCTCTGGCTACCCTTAACATTTTTTCCTTCATTTCAACTTTGGTGAATCTGACAATTATATGTCTTAAAGTTGCTCTTCTCGAGGAGTATCTTTGTGACATTCTTTGTATTTCCTGAATTTGAATGTTGGCCTGCCCTGCTAGGTTGGAGAAATTCTCCTGGATAATATCTTGAAGAGTGTTTTCTGACTTGGTTCCTTTCTCCCTGTCAGTTTCAGGTACACCAATCAAACGTAGATTTGGTCTTTTCACGTAGACCTGTATTTCTTGGAGGCTTTGTTCATTTCTTTTTACTCTTTTTTTCTCAAAACTTCTCTTCTTGCTTCATTTATTTGATCTTCAATCACTGATACCCTTTCTTCCACTTGATTGAATCTTCTACTGAAGTTTGTGCATGTGTCACGTAGTTTTTGTGCCATGGTTTTCAGCTCCATCAGGTCATTTAAGGTCTTCTCTGTGTTGTTTATTCTGGTTAGCCTTTTGTCTAATCTTTTTTCAAGGTTTTTAGCTTCTTTGTGATGGATTCAAAGATCCTCCTTTAGCTTGGAGAAGTTTGTTATTACCAATCGTCTGAAGCCTTCTTCTCTCAACTCATCAAAGTCATTCTCCATCCAGGTTTGTTCCGTTGCTGGCAAGGAGCTGCATTCCTTTGGAGGAGAAGAGGTGCTCTGATTTTTAGAATTTTCAGGTTTTCTGCTCTGGTTTCTCCCCATCTTTGTGGTTTTATCTACCTTTGGTCTTTGATGATGGTGATGTACAGATGGGGTTTTGGTGTGGATGTCCTTTTTGTTTATTAGTCTTCCTTGTAACAGTCAGGACCCTCAGCTTCAGGTCTGTTGGTGTGTGCTGGAGGTTCACTCCAGACCCTGTTTGCCTGGGTATCACCAGTGGAGGTTGCAGAACAGCAAATATTGCAAAATGGCAAATGTTGCTGCCTGATTCTTCCTCTGGAAGCTTCGTCTCAGAGGGGCACCAGGCTATATGAGGTGTCAGTCGGCCCCTACTGGGAAGTGTTTCCCAGTTAGGCTACTTGGGAGTCAGGGACCCACTTGAGGAGGCAGTCTGACTGTTCTCAGATCTCAAACTCTGTGCTGGGAGAACCACTACTGTCTTCAAAGCTGTCAGACAGGGACGTTTAAGTCTGCAGAAGTTTCTGCTGCCTTTTGTTCAGTTATGCCCTGCCTCCAGAGCTGGAGTCTACAGAGGCAGGTAGGCCTCCCTGAGCTGCGGTGGGCTCCACCCAGTTTGAGCTTCCCAGCCCCTTTGTTTACCTACTCAAGCCTCAGCAATGACAGATGCCTGTCCCTCAGCCTCACTGCCACCTTGCAGTTTGATCTCAGACTGCTGTGCTAGCAGTGAGCAAGGCTCCGTGGGCCTGGGACCCTCCGAGCCAGGGGCAGGATGTAATTTCCTGGTGTGCCGTTTGCTAAGACCATTGGAAAAGTGCAGTATTAGGGTGGGAGTGTCCCGATTTTCCAGGTACCCTCTGTCACAGCTTCCCTTGGCTAGGAAAGGGAATTCCCTGACCCCTTGTGCTTCCCTGGTGAGGTGATGTACTGCCCTCCTTTGGCTCACTCCATGGGCTGCACCTACAGTCTGACAAGCCCCAGTGAGATGCACCTGGTACCTCAGTTGGAAATGCAGAAATCACCCATCTTCTGCGTCACTCACACTGGGAGCTATAGACTGGAGCTGTTCCTATTCAGCCATCTTGGAACCTCTCTCTCCTAGAGTTTTAAGGAACTCGTTTGTGTTGTAAAGTCATCATAATAGAACTTGGACTGACAATACAAATCCTGGAGTTTTTGACTAGAAGAGATTTGGCTAAATGTCAAATCAATTGATAGAGGCCCTTTACATAGACCTCTCTTAATTTTAGAATTGCCAGAACTGAACAAAGTGAGAATTACATCTACCTTATTTAACACATAATGCCAAAGTATTGCAGCAAGTACTATAGGATAAGAATGAAATTACCAAGATGATGATGTTTTTAATTTCAATGAGATAAAAATGATATTACCGTTATCAAATCGTGAACTTCTCCTCTGCCATCCTGTGACATGCTGTGATGAATTGTACAATATGGGTCATGAGAAGATATGGGTTTAGGTCCTTTAATACTTTTGCCATAAGAACAAGTCACTTTATTGTTTTGAACCTATTTTTTCTTCTGAAAGTTGGAGATAATAGCAATGACTTCACAGACCTTACAGGAGGATATGTAGATCAAATGAGCTCAAGTCTGAATATGCTCTGTAAACATCTAAGTTCTGCCAGAAAATCATGTTTTTACCTTGTTATTAATATTTCTTCATTAGAAACATTCTATAATCTCCTTTTAAAAAATAAAATCTGCAATCTTTGAATCTTCCCTTGCCTCCAAGACCTTTAATAATCTGACCTCTGCTAGGCAATTTACTGATGCTATTGCTCCATCTTACTCAACTAAAAAGCATCTATTAAATGCCTACTTTGACTATTTTAGTCTTTAGTCATTAATTTTCCTCTTCAGAATGTTCTTTTCTCTACTCGAATAGTATAATAATAATATTAATTATCAGCCATTCTACATGTTTTACATTAATGCCTCAAAACAATAATGTATTCTTATTACTTATCCTTAGTACAATGGAGATAGCGAGACTCACAGCAACCCACAGCTGGCTGTGGACACAGCTGAGTGCTAACCCAGGTGCTTTGGCTGGGTTAGCAGGTCTTGGGGACACACTTAGAGCCACCACCTTCCATTGCCTACTTAGATGCTCCTGAGCACGACCTTGTTTGTTCTTTATGGATGCCATGTGTACTGAGCATGTACCCCTTGCCTTATAGAAAGGATCTCAGAGGTCAGCCTTAACATATTCGTTTGTGTCTTGGAGACTCTTCTTATGTAAGAGATAAATGTTCACTATGTTTCAAGACGGTTCTGGGCAGCTGTAATTTACAGAAAAGAGTTTTCTACAGTAGAATCCGTGTTCCACCACCATTGCCTCAGTGCAATCTGTAGCAATTTGAATTCCACTCAGTCTCATCACCAAGGACTAATGCAGGATCCCCATCCCCTAAAGTATATTTAGACCTGTACACTTAAATATACTGAATTCTTTCCACTGTCTTCCTTTCCTTTCCTCTCCTCTCCTCTCCTCTCCTCTCCTCTCCTCTCCTCTCCTCTCCTTTCCTTGACAGAGTCTCACTCTGTTGCCAGGCTGGAGTGCAGTGGCGTTATTTTGACTAACTGCAACCTCTGCTTCCCAGGTTCAAGTGATTCTTCTGTCTCAGTTTCCTGAGTAGCTGAGACTACAGGTGCACGCCACCACGCCCAGCTAATTTTTTTTTTTTTTTTTTTTTTTTTTAGTAGAGATGGAATTTCACCATGTTGGCCAAGATGGTCTCGATTTCTTGACCTCATGATCCTCCCACCTCAGCCTCCCAAAGTGCTGGGATTACAGGCGTCAATCACTGCACCCAGCCTCCACTACCTCCTTCTATAGCAAAGCTTTTTAAATGGCTGGAGGCTCTCATACATTTCCCTATATAATATGATCTTATATTTTGAATGCCTGTATTGAACCAGATATTTTATTAGTAATAACAATAAAGGTAATAGGTAATGTTTACTGAATGTGTACCGTGTGCCAGCCACCTGCTAATAGCTTTTCATGTATTAGCTTATTGAATCTTTAGCACACTCACATCTGAGGGCCTGACCACCAGGGGCATTTGTCACCAACATCTCTCACCTTTCAGTGGGCCTGACAATGAATGTAATACCCAGCTATGAGGAGAGAATCAGCAGAGAAAGGAGCCTGAACTCCTTTCATACTGGACTCTCTCTGACTATCCCCACCAACTAAGCCATCCTAAAGGGCACAGCACAGGTATCTCGTAATAAAGCTGTGTTCGGCACTATTATCTGGCCAAAGTTCTTTAGGGTCAGGCACTATATTAGGAGTGCTTTTCATATAGTTTGTCAATGCTTGACTTTGACAAATGAAAAAAAAGACTGAGGAAAATGAAGGGCACAGTCCACGGTGATGTAGTAAGCAGCAGAGCTGGGGTTGGAAGCTTGACCTCCCAGTCAGTCTAAGGAGCATATCTTCTGCCAGCTCTGCACTACTGAGCTGGCCAACTCAATAATGGTGCCTCCAGTCTAAGCCTTCTGTTGTTTTCTAACTGCTTCCCGGATGTGAGCATTTCCATATCATCTCAAAGACAGGTTTCTGCTGCTTGAAGATAGGTGTCGTGAGAGTCTTCTCTTGTATTACCTATAATAAGCACAGTAGCAAGCATGCAACAAGGACACCATAAATGTCTATTGATTGGAATTAAGAATGTAGCAACCTTCCCTGAATTCCTTTGTTTTATGTGCAGGGTAAAAGCACCATCTCAAGCTCCAGCTTAATAATTTGTGTTCAGAAGGACAAAGTACAATTTTTAAAGCAGTTTATTAGGATGGGTCAGTTTCTTCAGAACATGAGTGGTCTCTTTCTCATTGCATTAATTGCTCGCTAGTATTTTAGAAGAAACAGAGAGGTGCTAATGAGGCACTAATCACCCTCCCTGCCCCCTCCCCCCCGCACACTCTTTTAAGCAGCTAATGATGACTAAGAGCTATGAATCTATATCAGCTTTAAAAACTAATGAATTCAACCTTATGAAGAAAAATGATTAACGACTATAGTCTGTGCATAACAAGAAAAGGTCGTGGTGGCTATTGAGAGTAAGATGTTGAAAATGTTGCAAATTACAGAATAGTTTTATCTTAATCTGTTATTTGAAATAAAAAGGGATGTCTTCATATCTCATTTCTAAAAGCAATCTGGAGCTTCAACCAGCACTCTTTACTCCTAGGGCCAAGCGAAGCTTTGAAAATTGAAGCAGTTCTCTCCTTGGAACAGTCAAGGATTTCTTTCTCTCTATAGGGTTGGTACCTCATTTGCAAGTTTTAAGAGAGCTTTGCAAGCTTGAAGGATTTAGGACTCCAGGGCAGGAATGAACCAGGAACTCAACGTCTGTCCCTGTTGGTGCTGCTGTCTAGATTCTGTGCCTGTTTAATATCCTTTTCAGTGACTGACCGTGCAACTGCCCTCTGGCTACAAATTAACTGTTTTTCGACTTTACAATTTCTCCTAGTTTTGGCTGCAAGCTCATCTTTAAGTTTTTACAGTGTCCTTGAATGATAGCATAGAAATAGAATACAAAAATTAATAGGAAATTATCTATTTTTAAAAATTGAATGAATGAGATTTTTCTTATTTTAAGTTTCGTATTTTTAAATAAATTTCCCATCACACTGATCTTGAAAGATAATTCACACAGCTACTATGTATGCATGCTCAAGGCTCACAACACAGAGCACTTCCACTACCATTGCCTCACTGCAATCTGTAGCAATTTGAATTCCCCTGAGTCTCATCACCAAGGACTAATGCAGGATCCCCATCCCCTAAAGTATGTTTAGACTCAAAAGTCTTCTTGCAGGGCACCGCTAGGCTGAGAGGCTCACAGAGCTGAAGCTACTCAGTGGTTTCTGTTGACTTGGGAGACTGCATCCCTACACTTGGCTTACACACAGTTAAATGCCAGCAAAGCCACGCTTCTTGTGTTCTCATGTTACAAAGAGTTCCAACTCTTTCAGTTTTGACTTCCATCCTTGTCTCTTCCAAGGTTCTCAAAATACAATCCTGGAGCTTGATTGGGAAGCACACAAATGAGAGCCAATTGGTAGTATGTCTTCCATCAAAGGCATGCATTTCCATGCCTGGATCTTCCAGAATTATAAGAATTGTGATGGTCCCCTCCTACTGGAGTGCAAAAGGTACCCAGGAAACCAGAGGCAAATTGTGTGATACCCAAGCCAGTAAGATTTCATTAAGAAAAATTTCCTCTGTAATCTTGAATCTGTTAACCATAATTCCAAGATAGGGTGTGTGCCACAGTTGGAATTATTAGACTGGTGCAAAAGTAATTGTGGTTTTTGTCACTGAAATAGCAAAAACTACAATTACTTTTGCACTAATCTAATATCGGCTTCACTCCCTCAAAACCTGGTGGCTCCGTTATATTAATGTTAGTGCCTTTCTTGTACTTCACTCCTTTTGCATGTTAACCTGGGAGATTTTGGTAATCATTTGCATGTATTTTCTGATTGGTCTTCATTTCAACATGTGATGGCTTGCTTTTATATAAATATTTTCTTTATAGGAGTTAAACAAACTTAAATGAGATTATTTTCCTTTTTCAAAAATTAGCATAATTACTATTACATCATTAAGATATCTAAAATAATTAACAAATCTGGAAACCAACAATCTTTCAAAAATTGGCTCAGATAGATTTGTGTGTATAAATTTATGTGTTTCTATATAAATACAACACACATTTACCAAAATCAAATAGCCTTCCTTTAACCTTCAGGCTTAATACTTAGCTATCCATCAGATTGTTAAATTCTTGAGGGTGGATACTGTATTTAACCCCCTTTTTTTTTTCTCACAGCACCCAGCACGGTGTTAGCACTAGGGTCTATCACATAAAAAATAGGCCACGTGATTCTTTTGGCTATTTATCAAGTTACTGATTCAAAATAAAGAGAATTCTATTATTGCTTGTCCAGTAGTATTTAAGGGTCTGGATTAGAGTCATCCTAGGTCTGAACCTTCTTTCTGCTCTATATTGACTGCATGACCCTGAGCAAGTTACAATACTTCTTTTTGCCACTGTTTTCTCATCTGTAAAACTAGGATAATAAGAAAATATACATCATAGGGTTGTTGTAGAAATTACCTGAGTTAATACTTGTCTAGCGTTTAGTACGTTGCTTGTATAAAAGAAGAGCTCAAAACTGCTAGCTCTGGGGTTATTAATTCTCATGTCGTTACACTGATCACTGTCAGATAATTGATTATTTTTGGACATGAGGCCTGAACATCCCACAATACAAAAACAAAACATGAGACTTTAAACAGAGCTGCGTGAAGCAAAACAAGAACCAAAACCCAGTGTTATAAATTGAGCAGCATAATCAGAAAGTACATTAGTTGAATTCAGGCTTTTCTATGATATTCCTGATTTCTGATATTCTCTTCAGTTACTCCTATGATACGTATATTTGACAGTGCTCCCCATAGAGTACTTGTGACTTCACATAAAGGCCAGCATCAGTACCAGTAAATTCCCTTTAAACAAACTGTAACAAAGATGCGGAACTAAATTCACAAATCTTAAAGTAGTTTAACCCCCCAGTCAACAGGTCAGCTCAGGTAGACTGGGGTCAACCTGACAGAGGTCTCCTTTTTTTTCCTGACTCTATGGGACTATTAATCATTAGCCGGGAAAGGAGGCTGCAAGGTAGCAAGTCGCTGTCATCTTATTGTCAAAAATGGAGTATCCATCCTGACAGGCAGACCCTGCCTGCATCCTAAGCTTCTGTCACCTACTAGAAATTACCTCACCACTTTAAAACAAACCTTCTGGTTAGCAACTGTATTGAAGAAAATGGTTAAGTATTTTAAAAATAAAAACCCGTGTCTTTTTCTATCTTATACTTTACGAGGCAAGGAATGGTTCCTGGTTTTTTTTTTTGTTTTTTTTTTCCCCCTTATAATGTATTTTCTACATTGAAGCCACTAATCCACAACCCTGAAAGTCTAAAAACATCTATTCTGACATGGGAAACCTAAAATAATCAACTTCTTTTGGAGCAAAATTAGTGAAGTGCAGTCTAATGCATATTTTATAGCTTAGTTTTATCCGTCTACTGGTATAAACCTTTAATCCTCAATCCCACCACTTGTTTAGGGAGTGCTAGTAGAAAGTCCCCAAAATCAGGATTATATGGCCTAATGTTAAAAACAGTCGATGCTCTTAAAGTATTTAGGGATTTGCATCGTGAAAATATTGGGTTGCACTAAGTACTGAGTAAGTGAGATTCTGGTGATGGAGGCTACATTTTACTGGGAAGTTAAGTAGGAAATTGGTTTTCTTTTCCTAGAGGCTCCGCTTGTAATTGTTTTAAAAAGCTTTACTTTCTGAGAATGAATGTGGCAGCTTGTAATAGTTAAGTGTCTAACATTTCATCCTTTCAGATTAAAGCAAATTGTTAGGAAAGGCTTGTTGGCAGGTTCTGTACCAAAAGGTAGATGAATGTATCTAGAGAGACTCTTAAACTCGACACCTTCTTGCTTCTCATCAATAAGGAAAGCTAATTTCACAGTACTAACTTGAAATATTTTTGGCACCTTTGTTAGGAATAATTCATCATGAAACATCTGGCCGACTCAGAAAAGCTTTGCAGTTTCAAATAACGTTCTAGCCTAAATAGCTCTGAATGTACCAGCATTTCTTTTGATTATTAATATAATGGACAAGTTTTGTATTGTTTGGTGCCAACATGAGGGAGCAGTGACAAACGAAATTTGGTCTCAATGTCTAGTATTGCGTGAGTGAGGAATGCTCTTCTCCTGAGAGCTTTATCTCCCCTTTTGGTGAACTTGGCACCGTAAACATTTGTTCCTCATGATGACAGCGTCTGAGTGGAATTACCAATTCTGCACTGAGCTGTTTGAGGTTTTCTAAAGATTTTTCTTATTTGGAAGTTTGCTTCTGTATAAGGTTATTGTTATTATGACTGTGCAGCCATACAAATGTGTTTGTGGTTGATTTCAGTTCAACAGAAAAGCAATAGATGCTAAATGTACCAATTTTGCATAATTTGATAAGCAAATAGATCTTCCATGACAAATGAGCTCTGCAGTTTTGGGACTGGCATCTAGCAGAAAATAATCCACGTAGCTTATAAAAACATGCCTGATATGGAATTTCCAAATATTAAAAAATTGCGCTTTACGTATTTTCCAAAAACCCTTCACAACTTTAGTGTCGTTTAAAAGAACATAAAAAAAGAAAAGAAAAATTGGAATATAATGTGGGGAAATTAAGTAAAATTATAAAGAAAATAAAGCATTTTGATTGTAATTATTAAATTGTACCAATATCTGAACAAAACCTGAGTCTTTACCTTCCTTTTAGCCAAGGCAACCAGAGTATATGGCAAATTATCTAATTCTAACAATCACTAAGGAGGAAATGGTTTTAGGGATATGTGCATTTAATTCACTGATTTATCCCTCCTCAAACAACAATTGCCTCAATTGCAAATAGCAGTGTAGAGCCCAAGGTGCTTCAGGGGAGCTAATTAAAACAAGTTGCATATGATATTTTGTTTCTAATCTTCTTTATAAATTAAGTGGTATGGGTTGTTAGTTACAATATCATCATCTAATTAAGGCACACTTATCGCATAGTCATTATAATAAATATGTAAATATAATGCCAATTACAGCTGTAATGTCAGGTCATAAATGTGGTTATGAATTTATAAGAAGTACCTAGAATAATTCATGATAAAGTATTTCGTTCAAATTTAAACACGGAGATTATCACTAAGATGACAAGAAACTCAGACTATGCAGAGTTTTTAATCCATTTAATTGCACGTAGAAATTGTGCAAATTGCAATTGAGCCTGTGTAACATGACTGGGAGACTTAGATTAACATCCTGGGTCTCAGGTAAAAGACCCAACATCAAATCAGGATTTCCTTCCCTAGATACATCCTTCACCCTTCCACATCTGCTGTGTATCACATGAAGCTGACCTGTGTGTCAGGTTTGACCAGTCAGGAGCATTCAGGGATCAAAGGCAGGGAGGACAGACTTTGGAGAACTTATTCCTTTGGATCTTTCCAGTGGCATGATGTGATCCTCTCCTTGTGGCCACAGCTCCTGCCAGGTAACCCTCTCCATGCACCTCCTAGCTAGTTTTCCACCCACTCCCACCCCCTTGCTCCTTTAGGGCCTTGGGTAAGGGCTCCCTGATATTGCTAGTCTCAGGGTACTGCACTACCTCTTGTTTTGTTATACCCTGCCCATTTTGAAAATATTCCATTGCTAAATTCTCCTCAAATTTTCCAGTTTCAATTAGCCACATGTTTCATGTCTGTACCCTGATGGGTATACATCACAGATATTATTAATTAGGCCTTTAAAATCTGTATCAACATTGTTCCTTTTGAGAATTTGGTTGTTGAGAAATTTAAGTTTCCTCAATCTTCATTATTTTGTAATGACAGAGATAGTAAAAAGTCAAGGAAATGATAAGAATAACAATGAATATTTCATAAACACAAATCAGATGCCACGCTAAGACTTTTACACTCTACGCTTCATTTAAATTTCATCAAAATCCTTTGGAGTGGGTAGTGTTGTCATCCCATTTTACACACAAAGAAACTGTAACTGGTAGGCGGAAAGGTCTGGATTGGTGTCCCATGTTTGTATTCTGCAGCCCCTGTATAAATAGGAAGAAGGGCAATTCAGACATAAGAATGTTGAGCTGGGAGGAAGGCGAAGTGTCCTGAGAAGCAACACCTTACAGGAAAGGTTTTGTCAGAAGAAAGATGAAAACAATTATGACTAACAGAGCAACTGATAGGAAATTAAAAGGACTAAGTGATTAGAAGAAAGCAGTGAGGGAAGAACAAAATGGAAAGGAGAGGGAAGGCATGAGTGTGGGAGAGTGAGGGAAGCCAGGAAGGTTCTGGAAATGACATCTTCATGTGACCTGGCCTTGAAGTTCTGACTTACTCAAAACCAAAGAAATGAGGAGGTGGCAGAGGGAGGGATTTGAGAGGAAGGGACATGGAGAGAGGCAGTGAGAAAAAGAAAAAGGGAGAGAGAGAGAGATTCGGTGAAAAGACAAATTATCAACCATGGCCATTTTTTTAAAATGAAAAATGCTAATAGTTTTATTAACAGTATCTAGTCAAATGTAATATGAAGAACTAGCCTCAGTGGAACTTTAAATGGGAGAGATTTTTAGCGGTAGAAAGCATCTTTTTAAACGAAACATCCACCACCCCTAGCAACTGTACATTCTCTTATAAATTGCACATGCTACTACTCAGAAAGTTGTAGTGGAACAAATATTGTTAGAGTTGCATGCTCACTTTTGAAGAAGATTCTCTAGTATTTGAGTGCTGTACTTGGAGAAAAAAGTTTTAAAAATATTCAGCATTTGATGCTTGGCATTTTTCAAATTAAGAAAGTTTTTATTGTTATATTTGAATACGGCTTCGGCATTAATTTTATTGCTCACTCTCTTGACTTTCACCATTTGCTATTATGACAACTTGCTTATTAACTAAAAATGGGACATAATGAACCTTCACAATATGTGCCGGGTATTTTTGTTAGAGCCATCTGGCAACCGTAGTGCACGTCTCATTTGGAATTGTGCCAGCTATTGATGATTGCAAAAGGCATCGCCCATTCTCCTAATCTCCCTTCCTACTTGATAATTTCCTTCTATTTCTTCATTTCCCCTTACAACAGAAGCCTTCTGGGTTATTTTACACCACATCACCACCTCTTCTGCCTTCTCATTGGATGTACGTTACCCAGACTTTTGTCTTCACCACCCAGCTAACATTTTCCTTGTCAAGGTGACTGGTAACTTACATGCTGTCCCATCCCAGGATCACTTCTCAGCCCTCATCTTGCTCTATTGGCCATTTGACTCTATCTTTGAAACACTTTCTCACGTGGCTTCCAGGCCACCACACCTTCTTGACTTTCCTCCTGCCTCCCTGGCTACTCCTTCTGGTTCTTTCTTAGAGGGTCCTCCTCCTTGTCCTGGCTTCAAAGCTCAGGTTTGTTTGTTTGTTTTTTTTTTTTTTGACTTTTTGAGACAGGTGTTGCCCTGTTTCCCAGGCTGGAGTGCAGTGGTGCAATCATATAGGTCACCGCCGCCTAGACTTCCTCCGCTCAAGCAATCCTCTCACCTCAGCCTCCTGAGTAGCTAGGACTATAGGCATGCACTACCAGGTCAGGCTAATTTTTTAATTTTTAGTAGAGACAGGGTCTTGGAGGTCTTGCTATGTGGCCCAGGCTGAGTACAGTCATACTCCTGGCTCAAGCCATCCTCCCTCCTCAGCCTCCCAAAGTGCTGCGACTCTGGGTCTGAGCCACTGTGCTGGGCCAAAACTTTTGGAGTTCTCTGTTTTCACTGCTCTGCTCCACATCTTTAAGTGGCATCTCTAGCCCAATGTTTCCCAAATTGACCTCTCCAGCTGCAGCCTCTGCCTTGAGCTCCACACCACACATCCAACTCTGCACTCTGCATTTCCCATTGGATATCTAGCAGGCATCTCAAATTCAGCATGCTTTAAAACTTTTTAAAAAGTTTTTTAAAAAAATTTAATTGGCACCATAAAAAAGGATGAGTTCATGTCCTTTGCAGGGACATGGATGAAGTTGGAAGCCATTATTCTCAGCAAACTAACACGGGAACAGAAAAGCAAACACCGCATAAGTGGGAGTTGAACAGTGAAAATACATGGAAAGGGGAGGGGAACCTCAAACACTGGGGCCTGCCAGGGGGTGGGGGGTAAGGGGAGGGAGAGCATTAGGACAAATACCAAATGGATGTGGGGCTTAAAACCTAGATGACAGGTTGATGGGTGCAGCAAACCACCACAGCACATGTATACCTATGTAACAAACCTGCAAGTTCTGCACATGTATCCCAGAACCTAAAGTAAAATAAAAACAAAATAAAATAAAATAAATTAATTGACACAAGCCGATTATACATGATTATGGAGTACAGTGTAATTATTTGGTACTTGCATAAAATGTGTAATGATTAATTCGTGTAATTAGCATATTCATTACCTCAAGCATTTATCATCTCTTTGTGGTGAGAACATTCAAAATCCTCTCTTCTAGTTATTTTAAAATATGCAGTATATTAGTATTAACTATAGTCACCTTATTGTTCAATGGAACCCTAAAATGCATTTATTTCTCTTATCTAAGTGCAACTTTGTACCTGTTGGTTAATGTCTCCCTCTCTACCCTGCCCCTGCCACTCCCTTGGCTTCACAGCCTCTGGTAACCAATCACCCTTGTACTCTGCTTTCATGATGTCAACATTTCTTTTTTTTTGGAATCCACATATGAATGAGATCATGCAGAATTTGTTTCTCTTCATCTGGCTATGTCACTTAACATGTTTTCCTCCAGTCTCATCCATGTTGCCAATGACAGACTTTTGTGTTTTATGTGGCTGAATAATATTCCATTGTGTGTGTGTGTGTGTGTGTGTATGTGTGTGTATATATATGTGTGTGTGTATATATATAAAACATATTTTTACCTATTCATCCACTGATGGACACTTAGGTTAATTCCATATCTTGGCTACTGTGAACAGTGCTGCAATAAACATGAGATTGCAGATATCTCTTTGGCATACTGATTTTATTTCTTTTGGATATATATCCAGTAGAGGGATTGCTGGATGGTATAGTAATTCTATTTTAAATTTTTGAGGACCTCCATACTGTTTTCCATAAGGCTGGACTAATTTACATCCCCACCAACAATGTGTAAGAGTTCTTTTTTCTCCACATCCTTGACAGCATTTGTTATGTTTTGTCTTTTTCATAATAGCCATTCTAACTGGTGGAGGATAATATGCTATATGGTTTTGATTTGCATTTCCCTGATTATTAGTGACATTGAGCAGTTTTTCATATACTCATTGGCCATTGGTACATCTTCTTTTGAGAAATGTCTATTCATATGACTTGCCTCTTTTATAATCAGATCATTTGATTTTTTTCTATTGAATTCCTTATATATTCTGGATATTAATCTCTTGTCAAATGCATAGTTGGCAAATATTTTCTCAAATTCTCTAGGTTGTCTCTGACTATATTGATTGTCTCTTTTGCTGTGCAGAAGCTTTGTTTTATATAATCCCATTTGTCAATTTTTACTTTCGTTGTCTGTACTTTTAAAGTCTTATCCAAATATACTCTTGCCTATACCAATGTCATGAAAGCTTTCCCTTGTTTTATTTTGGTAGTTTTATAGTTTGAAGTCTTACATTTAAGTCTTTAATTCATTTTGAATAGAGCTTTGTAAGTGGCGAGAGATAGGAGTCTAGTTTCATTCTTCTGCATGTAGATATTCAGTTTTCCTAGCACCATTTGTTGAAGAGACTGTTTCCCCAGTGTATGCTCTTAATGTCTATCAAATATCAGTTGGCTGTAAATATCTGGATTTACTTATGTGTTATCTATGTTCATCCATTGGTCTATGTATTTAATGCCAGTACCGTGCCATTTTGCTTACTACTGCTTTGTAGTATATTTCAAAGTCAGGTACTGTGATGTCTCCTGCTTTGTTCTTTTTGCTGAAGATTGCTTTGACTATTCAGAATGCTTTGTGGTTCTATATAAATTTTAGGGTACTTTTTCTATTTCTGTGGAGAACATCATTGGTATTTTGATAGGGATTGCATTGAATCTGAAGATCATTTTGGACACAAACTAAAACATTTCATAAATTCCACAAATCCCTTCTTTCTCAGGCTTTTCCTTCTCAGCAAATGGTACCAAGAACCTAGGAATCGTTCTTAATTCCTGTCTTTCTTTCATACCTTCATTTAATTCATTATCAATTTCTGATAGTTCCACCTTCTAAATACATCCTGAACACAGTCACTTCTTCCTGAAAGCCACTGCCACCCTGTGCATTCAAGCTGATGTTTCTTTGCCTGAACTATCACGCTAACCATATTGGCCAGTTTCCTGTTTTGGCTAGTCTTGTTTCCTATGAATAGACAGAGTGGTCTTGTTTCAGGAAGACCAGGTTATGCCTCTTTTTTTGCTCAAAATTGCCCAGTTCCATCTTTTCACACTGGGAAAAAGTGTCGAAGTTTTGACAATGGCTTAAAGGACCTTTCAGCTTTCCAGCCCTGCCTCTTTCTCCACTTCATTTTCCATCACTGCCCTCACTCTTAAATCGTTATTTCATTGCAATCTTATCAGCCTTTTCAACAATAGTTGATGCTTGTTTTCACCTTTGGGTCTTCTCCCTTGCTGTTCTTTCCTCCTGAAATTCTCTTTGCCTTGATATTTTTATGACTGCCTCTCACACTTTATTCAAACCTTTCCTCAAATTTTAACTTCTCTGATCAATCGAAAGTAGGGTTTTTTCTTTTTAGAAAACTTACAATTTGGGTTCTTATATCTTGCCGAATTAGTTTTGTAACACTTATAATTACCTGAAATTACATTGCACATTTATTAGTTTGTTATCTTTATTTAATAGTACAACATAGCTTCAAGAAGATGGGGACACAGATGTTAGCATTCCTATGTCCCTTTTGTTGATACCTATTTATTGTAAATGGTCAATTAATATTGAATCACTAGCTCTCTATTGACTGTCACCATCCCTGAATACTCGTATGTAATGAGAATCTCAAAACTCAAAAAGAGGTGTGTGTGTGTGTGTGTGTGTGAGAGAGAGAGAGAGAGAGAGTAAGGTATCCCAGAATTACCTTCTAAAATAATCTACAATTACACCCTGGCAACAGTGGGCACACCTAGCACCCAGATATTGATTTCTAAATATTTTTCCCACATACAGTAACTAGAACACCTTAGAGAAATGGCTGATTCTAGGCCTAGAGTAGAAAAAGTGAAATATAAGCCTAAAATACTTTGATAGATCAGAAAGCAAAAATTGCTCTAAGACTAATGTGAGTGTTTCAAGGTAAAACAGAAAACATAGGTGCGACGTTGGAGAAATTTTCGCTAGCCAAATTCAGAGAAATTAAAGCATGAAAAAGGAAGAAATACTATTTATTAAAGCACTATGTTCACAGCAATTTTTTTTTAAGAGACAGAATTTTTTTTTACAAGTAATCTTTTTTTGCACCAGAATCTAATCAAGTTTTTGTGCATTTGAATATTAATTAATCAAAAACAGCTGAAAAGCAGGAAATGTTTCCTAAATGAGGGTTTGATAATGTAATTTCAGGACTTACTGAAGAAGAGCCTTTCTCCACTCCTTGGCAAGATGAATCCCGGGATCATGGCACCTGCAAATGTGAGTCTCTCTGCAGGGGGTTGGCATCTTTAGAAGTAGTGGGGTTGGAGGTAGCAGTGCCAGTGGTGGAGCAGCAAACCCAATCCATTGGCTGCAGAGACCCTCAACGGGAACAGGTGAAAGCTACTCAGGGAGCCAGCCAAAGGTGGGGGTGAGGTTGAAGAGGTTAGGTTGGAGGACTGACCAGTCACTACGGATATTGGTACCCATATCCCCTTAGCTCAGCCTGGCCCAGGTGAGGATGCTGAAGGCAGGAAATTCATGCAGAGTGCAAATGACATTTTGTAATGATGTACCATTAACATATAAGACAAGTATATATTTGCCTAAGACCAAAGGGAAAATACATTTCCCCAAATGTACTATTCCTCAAAATCCTGGATTGCAAGGTGAGAAGGAGGAAGCTCCTGTAGGTGGTTAAAGGACTGCATGAGTTACAGCTTCAGGCAGCAGTGTGTCCTATTGTGTGCCAGCATTATCTGGACTAATTTAAAGTGATGATAATTTGCTCCTTTCTTCATTCTCTGTAATTCAGAGAACAAGCTCCTCGAGCCAGACAAATGCATTATGCATCTTTTTAAAATGAAGGACCAAAAATAACTCAGGGAGTAACCAAACAAAGTAAAGATTATTAGGAATTCTTTTTTTTTTCTATACAAGTGCAATCTTCTAAAAGGAAAAAAAAAAAGAAAAATCAAGAGCTTTCTTTCATTGCTAACTCAAAAGTTATCTTAACGGCATAAAACAATATTTAGGAACAGTTGTAGGACTAAGGAACATGACGGAACTGAATAAACACCCACACATCTTTATAATGTAATCGAAACCTCACATGAATGCTTACAAAAGCAATTAGTGGGCAAAACTCGAAATTGCTCATATCTGTACTTAAACATGCATTAAAATCATAATGAAGTCGAAATCTCAGAAGAGGTTGGTCTCATGATTGAATACTTTGGTAAACAGAATCCGTTTTTATTTCTTTTGTTTAATTTCTTTTATATCTTCTTATTTCTTTTCATAGTGTGATGATCATTGTAAAGAACATCAGTGTGCTTAGAGTAAGTACGATACAGCGAGCATGAATTCATTCTGTAATGGTTCAGGTTCTTGTAAAGCCCTAGGGTTACCATTACTACTGTTCTCTCTGCACTAATTAATTATGCAAGATGGTGTGACTGAGGACGGTGTAGTGCATGAAACCAAATGGTTATTAAACTCAGAACAAATCACGGATGTCCGTTCCTCCTACGAACTGGGTTTTTTTGTCATTCATCTGTCTCTTCACTCCAGCAAGATAATGGAATCACTTTTGCTGAAACATCATTTTCCGGTGTTAACTCACTGATCCTGCTTATCCTAGTCTGTCCTAAGGTCCTGCAATACCTCCTTGTCATGGAATCTTCACAGCCCTGTATTTCTCCTCTACAGTGAAAGAGACTCAAGCCCAATGTATAGGACCACCACCTCATTGAATCCCTGGTTTCAAGCAAATTTTTGCACTACTTTGAAATCAATTCAATTTGATGACAAGAAAAGAAATGCCTGTTTAAGTCCATTTGTTACATAATGCTTTCTCAAATATGACTAGAAAACCTAATACATTGTTGAGCATGTATTAGTTATTAATAAAGGTTATGGGTTATGAATAAAGAGGCATTGTTCTTTTTCAGCAGTGATGTAGATTTATAAAGTGTCCTAATTCTGTTGTAATTTAGGTTCAAAGTCCTTTCTTTCCAGAATTTCAAAGGAGGGGGATCCTGAGCCAAGCAGAGCCCACAGCACTGTCATCTGAAGTCAGTCATCCAACGATGATGAGCTGGGGTTTTGCTGTGAAGTTTTATGCAGTTGTAGGAACCTACTTGTAAAATTATAGCCTTTGTATATTAATGTTGTAATATGGTCTGCTATCACCACTGGGGCTAAATCCCAAGGACAACCTCCTTCTCTGGCTCTTTAATAATAATTCTCCTGGTCCAGTGGTCACTGCGATGTCTCAGTACTTAGATTGCCCATCCATGCTCATAATCAGAGTTGGTCTAGAGAAAAATGGAACTGGTTGAAGTTTCTGCTTGGTACCTTCTGTTTACTTCTGTGTTCCCCTTTAGCCCTAGCCCCAGGCCTAGCCCATTTCCTACCCTTTGAATATTAAAAATTTTCCCTTCTGATTCTTTACTTAGCTGCCATGATTGGCTCTTTCAGCTCCTGTTTTTAATATTGTTTCTCATCAAAACATCCTGTCTTATGTTCCACAGCTCTAAAATATGCTAGAAGGCTGAGGAGCCAGGCTTAATATTTTCTGACAAAAATGCTTCATGCAAATTCACTTTCACATAATATTTTTATTAAGCACCTATTCTTCAAAAGAATAGGCCGTAGAAGAAACAGCATGGTTTACAGAGTGACCAGAGCTATTTTCACACCTCCACCCTGACTCTTACTGCCTATGTGATCTGATGCTGGGAATGGTGATGTTCAGTGAAATAATTTTAAAATGTTACCTTGGGGGAAAAGCAGCACTAGGGGGTTAGGGACTTTGAATTATCACTGTACTCGGGCACCTAGAACAGTGTTTGGCACAGGCTAAGCACGCAATAGATATTTGTTCTGTTCTTGTGTGACGCGCCACCCACTGAACTACAGGCAGAGGGTTGGTTCAATGACATGTTAGAAACAGCCCAGCCTGCAAAGGACGGGCTGTGCTAGTCCAGCAATGGGCCTGCCTGCCACTCTCCAGGAGCTTTAGGAGGCAACAATTACTGTTTCTTCCATTGGGAGCTGCTTCTTCCTAGCGTGCCATGCTCTGCAGAACGAACCATTACCCCGGGCAACAGACTATCTGATAAGGGGTGGATGTCTGACCCACCTAGAAGATGCTCAGTGGCCTCGGAATTGTTGTGGTTCATTAGCTCTGCCAGACAGGCTCCGTCTATTAGAGAAGGGGTCAGCAAATTTTGCTGTAAACAGCCAGATAGTGACTATTTCACGTTTTCCCATAGAGATATAAAAATCGAGGATATTATGTACGTACTTCAATAACAAGAGGGAGAACGGCTGCCTTGCTGTGTCCTTTCTGCCTGGGGAGAGTCATCCCTGGTGGTGAGCTTTCTTTGTATCCAGTGGCATCCACTAGAAGAAGAGTGACTGTTGAGGGGGACAGCCTCGCAGGCCAAGGATGAGATGAGGTGGTGGCAATGGTCAGTTTCACTTTCTATACTGTGACACCCAGATCTTGTGGGATTCCCTGGAAATCATGGCTGTCTCACTATGAGGAACTTGGCTGGAGCGAGGTGACTGCCTGAGTCACTGTCTCTGGACTGCCACCACTCGGTGCTTAGCAGTTGCCAGCAGCAGAGTCCTTAGTGTGTCAGTGGAAACCAGTGCAGGCTATAGGCAGCGGCAAAAGGTAGCCATCAACAGGGAGGCCAGAGCTGGGGGTAAAGGGGCAAGGATGTGCTGGCTTTGTGTCCACGAGTCTACATGCTAGCTGGAGCATGCCTGCTGTCGGTGATATCAAAGCTGTTGATGGATGGATTTGGCCTGCAGGCCATAGTTTGCCAACCCCTAGAGGCCTGCTGGCTGAACTATCAGATATGGTTGCTTGGGAGAATTTGAATTTCAGGCTTAGCAACAGGGAGTCCATTATTTGGTCACCCTATGTAAGCAGAGTCATCATGATGGACAAACATTGAATTAGGGGCAAGAACTGCTGCTGCGGAAGGCTGTTTGATAACTTGCCCTCCCAAGGCCCTTTCCTGCCTGCATGGTGTCCCAGAGTGCTTGTGGCTGGGGTGGGGGTGCCTAGCTGGGAGGTAGCTCAGATTACTTTCCTGGATTCCTCAACTCTTTTTGTATTTTTGTAAGAACTCAGGTCACTTCTGTCTTCTTCCAGTCTAAATAGTCCTAACCACAACAAAGCATTTACTCTTTCCTGCCTGTTTCCTTCCTTGACCCTTAAGCTATCTTTTGTTGCCTTTATCAGAACTCTCAGAACAAGGTGTCTCCCTCAGGACAATTGTATTTCTCCCACCTGAGGGTGCGATGTGTTTGCCTGTCCTAATCTGAGAGATCCATATCTGTTTTATCTCCTAAACTTTGATGAATGAATGAATGATTTATAAGCCAAAGGGATGAGGCTAAGCCATGTGCCCTGTATTAAAACAACACCTGGCTTGAGGCTTTCTCTGTGTAATAACCATGCCTAAAACATATATTTATTGGTTTATTTATTGATATTTTTCTTATATATCTTTTATTTATTAATCAGAAGTTTTCAAAGAAAGCTGGAAATTGTCTTTATCACTGGCCATTAGACAGAATATTTAGTGTGGCTAATGCTGCTTTACCATAGACACACCAATGCCCCCAAATTCCCTAAAACCAGGTTCGACTTCAGTTATTTAACAAGTCAGAACAAGATTGAGCACAAATCTCTGCTCCTCTTCTTTTGGGAACACCAAGTGCTCAGGGTGTGTCCTCGTCACTGTTCATGTACAGATCCATTGTGACACTTTAGGTATGAGTGATTACGCCTTGGAGAAATGAATTGCTTAACCAAATGCACAGGAAATTGGTGATTAAAATATGATATTAAATTTAAATTTGATAGTTAGCAAGGTACCTGCCAGGTAGTCAAAAATACTTTCACCTGCCGGGCGCTGTGGCTCACACCTGTAAGTCAAGCACTTTGGGAGGCCAAGGCGGGCGAATTGCCTGAGATCAGGAGTTCAAGACCAGCCTGGCCAACATGGCAAAACCCTGTTTCTACTAAAAATACAAAAATGAGCCAGGCATGGTGGCTGGTGCCTGTAATCTCAGCTACTTGGAGGCTGAGGCAGGAGAATCTCTTGCAGTGAGCCAAGATCATGCCACTCCACTCCAGCCTGAGCGACAGAGTGAGACTCCATCTTAAAAAAAAAAAAAAGAAAGTATCGCCTGCATGTTGCCTCTTGCATGCTTCCCCTGTCCCAACCTGGGGACACAGGAGGAGGACCGAAAGACCTGAGTGTCAGCCCAGGGGTCCTGGCCAATGTTGACAACACACTAAGAAACTCCCAGCACTTGCCTTTCCTATTTCTAGGCGTCTGGCACATCCCTCCCTGTGGACTTCCAAAATCATCTAAGATCAGTTCCATCAACTGTGTCACAATTCATCTTGTATTTACCACCTGTTTTCCCTTTTGTGGAAGTTGGAAATATACGTTATTTATTTAGTAATCTTAACATTTTTGTGTGGGGACTTCTCGGACTCTCTGATGAGGGCTGTCACCCAGCTGAGCATGCAAGCTCACATTCCCTAGGCCCGCCCTTGCCCCAGCACTAGCAGCCACTCCAGAGAGCCCATCTGCAGAGCCCTGCAACCTCAGCCAGTCTTAGCTCTTTCCGCACACTGTGGTGAGATATCATTTATCATTGGTAAGTAGTTCATAAATTCCTTGCATATTAAAATGTCAATCATTGACTTTATATCAGTTTAAGCTGAAATTTACTTGCTTTTCTCAAGATGATTAAAGCTAGTGAGAAATATTTGAATGGTAATACTTCATTGTTAATATTGGGCAATTTAAAATGGATAACATGGTTATTAATGTGGTGAGTTCATGAGTGGAAATGGTGTAGTTTGTTGTAATATTTCTACTTTTTGTAATGCTTTTCTCTGGCTTGCCTGCTCTAACTCTAGAAGCAGCCTCAGGAAGAAGAGAGTTCGGAGGTGGCTTTGGCAGAGGTCTTACCCATGATATAATTAGCTAACGTTTCGTGAGAGTTTACCTTGTTCCAGGCACTGTGCCTCACCAGTTTCCATGCCTTATTTCATGTTATCCTTACGACAGTTAATAATCTGGGAACCATTAACAGAAGCACCGCGAGCAAGGATTTTTGTTTTGTTTACATGTGATCCTCATCCCAACTAGACTGCCTGATGTGGGTATCATCTACACACTGTTGTTGAATAAATGAATCATCCCAATGGAAAGGAGGCTTAGAGAGTTTAAGTGACTTACTGAAAGCTAAACAACTTTAAGTGCTATAATCAAGTCCAAATCCAGATTCAAGTCCTTAACCTGTAGGTTGCACTTCCTTCTCTAACTAGACAAGAAGAGGAATGACCCCACCACTTCTGTGGTGCTTCAGTTTCCCCTTGGCTTTAATGCATTCTGTGCCTTTTGATCCTCATGGACGTTAGATCAGGTGTGATCACCCACAGTGAGGAAGCTGAGGGTGGGGACGTTAAGAAATGATTGGCAGCCTAGTAGTGCACACAGTTGGAACTAAGTGCCTGCAGCTTCATGAGATGATAAGGTTCCAGGAGTGGAGTTCCATCTGCTCTAGCTCTGAAATAATACAGCTCATCACAATGGCCAAACAATGTTCATTTGATTTCTCTGCCCATAAATCTTGGTGTTCCTCAGTCTCTTAATTTTCACACTGTTAAGGTTCTCCTTGTGTGACGACCTGACCGCACCCATTGTCCTGCGTTCACCTACATGCTAATAACTCCCAATCTCGATCCCTAGACTTCTCCCTTGAGGAGTAAACCTCTATTCCTTGTGTGCAGAAGAAGCCCATGGATGTCTCTTATCTGAGTGGCCTGTAGTCATTGCAACTTATCCTACTTCTGAGGAACTTATTACGTCTGGTCTTTTGCCCTGTCACCAAGTTTATACCCATCCAGCACCCGCTGATCCGACTCATCCCAACCTCATCCAGCCAGACTTCCAAGATAACACCTCACAACCATCTTTACCAATTCTCTGCTCATCCAAATAGTTTCCAAGTCCTGCTCAGGTCACTTTCCAACACCATCCCCACCTCTGCACCTCCGGGACCACTGACTAATAGAGGCTGTCTTCATCTCCTGCGGATGTACCACAAATCTTCAAACCTTTGTTGTCCAACCTTCACGTTTCATCTTCTTAAAACAATCTGCATGCTACAGACTGAGTGACCTCTGCTGGGCTCCTGATTTCTTGGGAGGAGACAGAATTATAGGCCCTAAAATACCTTACCAGCTCTTAATCCTACTCCTGGACAACATGAACTCTAGCCTGGGGTTGTCCTGTTGCCTTTCATATTTTTGAGTTTTAGTGTTTACCACTTCTTCTCCTTCCTTTTACAAGATTCAGCCCATATGTCATCTCCTCAGTGTGGGGCTTTCTTCACCTTCCCACCTTCCCTACTTCCCTATGTCAACATTAGCTTGCTTGCTTGCTTTCTGCATTTTTTTTTTTTTTTGAGACAGAGTCTTGCTCTGTCACCCAGGCTGGAGTGCAGTGGCAGAGGCTCACTGCAACCTCTGCCTCCTGGGTTCAAGCGATTCTCCTGCCTTAGTCTCCTGAGTAGCTGGGAATACAGGTTCATGCCACCATGCCCAGCTAACTTTTGTATTTTTAGTAGAGACAGGGTTCCGCCATGTTGGCTAGGCTGGTCTCAAACTCCTGACCTCAGGTGATCCACCTGCCTCAGCCTTCCAAAGTGCTAAGATTACAGGCATGAGCCACCACTCCCAGCCGATGTTAGCTCACTATCCAGTGCTTCCTTAAAGTGCTTCTAATGTACATGCAGTCATGTGAAACATAATGACATTTTGGTCAATGATGGGCTATGTAAATGATTGTGGTCATATAAGATTATGATATCACATTTGTACTGTACCTTTTCTATGTTTTGATATGTTTAGATCCACAAATACTTATCATCATGTTACAACTGCCTACAGTATTCAGTCAAGTACATGCTGTAGAGATTTGTAACCTACGAGCAATAAGTTGCACCATGGAGCCTGGGTGTTCAGTAGGCTGTACCATCTAGTTTTGTGTAAAGTACTCTCTATGATGTCTGCACAATGACAAAATCACCTAATGATGCATCTCTCAGAATGTATCCTTGTCATTAAGCAATGCATGACTGTATATATATATAAATATGCGTATATTTACGTATGCATATACATAGTATGTATATATAAATATACATAAAAATTTGTGTATTATGTATATGGCTTTTAGTTTTCATTTTATTGGAATTGTTAATGTACGGATCTGTTTCTTTTACCTTTTTTTTTAATCTTCTTGTCATGTTTCTTAGCATGCAAAGACAATTTTCTTAAATGCTAAACAATTTGTATAAGTTATAGAGGCTCTGGATGATACTCTCTTCCTCCAGAGAGGTTCCTTTCTGTCCTCGGAAGGCAGATAGATGGAGGTAGATTATCTCAATCTAAACCGAGCAGACAGGGTTGTAGTTTTATGAGAACTTGTCTACCTCTAGTCCGTTCACACCCTCTTTGGGAGTTCCAACCATGAGCCTTAGGTGTCTACCGGGGCCTCTTCCCTTCGGTGAATTACTCCCCAGTCCACAAAAACGGCAAACAAAAACTTTATCAGCAGCTTCTGCCAGGTTTTTTAGCCCCTTGCGCTTTGCAATTCCAGAGGTCAGCAAGTGCCTCAAGGGGAATGAAGCTGAGAGCAGGATCGCCTCCCTGTATCCATTTTGTCACCTGGACAAGGCTCCCCATTTCTTGCTGATGTGGTCAATGTCAAGTCCACTTTGTCTCTTCAGCACCACGAGATTGCCAAAAGCTCTACTGCTCCTTTCCATGCTGGCAGTGGCCTTGTGCCCAGGCCCTCTGCCTGCGTGCTCGCTCTCTGCCGCCCACAGAGAGCTGGCAAGGTCTCCAAAGAGAAAGGAGCAGTGTCAGTGCCTAGGCTCACCTCCCTAAAGTTCCTTCTCACCGGGACTTTGGCCACGTAACTTCTCGTTATCTAAGCAAATCATCAACACCTTCAAACACTTTCTCTGTCTCTCTATGTTGTATTTCATCCAGTTTTTCCAGTTGTTCTTAGCGGGAGTGTTGATCTGCTGCGAGTACTTCAGCATAGCCAGAAATGGAGTCTGAAATCAATTCTTTGAAGCAATAGTATTTCAAATCAGAATGTGCTACTTTTTCTGTTATTTTTGAAGGAAATTACTACTTTTATAGACTGAGGTTCTCTCTTCATAAATCTATAATGGGCAACGCTAAGAAACTAGACAAACAGTCAAAACTGTGCATTTCCTTATGCTATATATTATTTTATAGTAATCCAGAGAAGTCTTTTGTGTTTGTACACCATGCTAAATTTCCCAAAAATCACACAGACAGGCTAGGAAAACAAGCCTACTGGAATTTTATTTGTCTATTTAATCTATTATATCACATAACCATAAACCTAGTCATGCCTAGCAAAATATAGCAAGTCCACATACACTTATATCAGGATATCTAAATAGCATTGGAGGTATACTTCAACTAATAAAAAATTGTAGTAGGAATCTAACTGTGGGGAATTCAAGTTTAAACTTCATCAATCAAATGGGACAGAAGTGTAATTACTCTGTGTTAATGCTTTGCTTATCACCCTAGCTTAGATAAGAAAATTCTGGTTTCCCAGCATAAAATTCAGATGACCTGAATTTGTGTTCTTGTTATTTGGCCTTAAGCAAGTAGCATTTTCCCTGGGTTCATTTTCTCCTTTATAAAATGAGCCAGCATGATTTATTTTACTCTTTCTATGTGTCTGGTAAGAGAAAATTAGGTCATTATATACAAATGTACTATGAAAAGTTAAGTGCACTTATAAATATGGGTTATTATTGGTTTTTAAAAGTTTTGAGGGAGTGTTAGTGATACATGAATACAGAAGTTCAGACAAACTCAAACCTGGGCATCTGACTCAGAAAATGGCTTTTAAGAAAAGCATGCTGGGTTGCAAAGCAAAAGGAGGTTCCTGCAGCTGAGTCTTAAGTTAGTGTAGGTGGTCCTATACCTGTTCTGATTTCAAAGGGGCCAGGACCTTTTCTGTTTCTCTACTTCTGGTCCTCTTCCCTCTCCTTTTATCCCCAGTCTCTCCCCAAAACATAAAAATACACACACACACACACACACACACACACACACACACATACACTTGCACTACTCTAGGATTTAAGCCTAAATTTGCATCCTTAAATTACTAATTCTATGGGGACAAGCACATGTAGGGAGGATAGAGCTTTAGGTTGGAGTCCTTTGGTCCCTTCACACAAGCAAGGCTCACATCCTCTCCTGAGAACACTATTTGTGATACTGGAAGTTCCAAAGGGCCTGAGAGCTCGGAGTTTCCAGGAGGGATGGGATGAAGCACTGGAAATGAGGAGGAAAGTAACAAAGGAGTTCAGCAGGAGAATATGAAAAAAGCATCTGCCTCGCTTGACATGAGGCCTGGGGCCACCTTAAGGTGTGCGGAGATGAGAGAGGGGCAGAGTCACTTGGCAAGGATGGCTTTAGCCCTGTCTGCAAGATTCTGGAGAAATAAGCATCAGCCCCTCCTTATGGGACACACTGTGTACAGGTTCTCCACTGAGTACTTTGACATTTGATCTTCACAATAACGGGTGAACTAGACCACATGTGATAGGCTGCATTGTTACCTCCCCTGCCCATCACACGCATGTGTTGAAGTCTTAACCCCCAGTACCTTAGAATGCGACTGTATTTGAAGATGGAATATTTAAAGAGGTAATTAGCTGAAAATGAGATCATGGGGTGGACCATAATCTAATCTGACTGGTGTCCTTGTAAGAAAAGATTAGGACACAGGCACACACGGAGGGTTGCCCATGTGGAAACACAAGGAGAAGATGGCATCTGCAATCCAAAGAGAGAGGCCTCAGAGGAAACCACCCCTGCTAAGAACACCTCGATCTTGGACTTCCAGCCTCCAGAACCATGAGAGAATAAACGTCTGTCGTTTGAGCTCCCAGTCTGTGGTACTTGGTTACGGCAGTTCTGGGAAATCAGTGCGCCACAGTATCTAGTAGGAAATGGACTGCAGTTCTGGATGGGGAGAAAAAGACACTCGCCATTGTCTTTCAAGCGCTTTTCTGGTACTACATACAAGTATCAGAAAAATACTTCTTCATCTTATTCTCAGTTTTGAATAGACATTTCTATTTAAGCTTTATAACTAAAAGAAACTAGGTTTTTTCATCTCATTATTTTAGGTGTGCTTTGTAAACTAGCTTGAATTTTATTGGTAATCCCTTCTTTCTTTTAATTTAATCCTCTAACTTTGAAATCAATAGAGAAGTTTCACAGAGGACTCTTCTTAATCCTCCCCTAATTATTACTGTAAAAATTGGGCTTGCATTGAAGACTTGTTTGATTGTAATCTACCTAACGTTCTCTTAATATTCCTCTTGTGCAGTAATAGTGATAGTGATAGAAATTAATATTGAGTAGCCATTTAATGTGAAAAGAACTTAACATATATAACTTCATTTTTAAATAAAATATATATTTTAGAACAGTTTTAGGTTTTCAGAAAAACCTGTAAATTTAAAGGTAGTGCAGAGAGTTTCCACATACCCTACACCTAGGTTCTCTTGTTACTAAACTCTACGTTGTGACGGACATTTGTTACAATTAATGAAGTAACACTGATACATTATTAATACTAGCTAAAGTCCATGCTACATTAGAATATCCTTAGCCATTACCTAATGTCCTTTTTCTATCCCAGGATTTCACCCAGGATACCACATTACACCAAGTCATCTTGTCTCCTTAAGCTCCTCTTGGCTGTGATAGTTTATCAAACTTTGCTTGTTTTTGATGCCCTTGACACTTTTTTTTTTTTTTTTTTTTCAGTTGGAGTCTCACTTTGTTGCCTAGGCTGGAGTGCAGTGGTGTGATCTCAGCTCACTGCAACCACCGCCTCCTGGATTCACGCAATTCTCCTGCCTCAGCCTCCAGAGTAGCTGGGACTTCAGAGTAGCTGGACCCACCACCATGCCTGGCTAACTATTTTGCATTTTTAGTAGTGACAGGGTTTCACCATGTTGGCCAGGCTGGTTTTGAACTCCTGGCCTCAAGTAATCCACCTGCCTTGGCCTCCCAAACTGCTAGGAGCCCTTGATACTTTGAGAAGCACTGGTCAGATATTTTGTAGACTGTTTCTCAACTGAGATTTTTCTGATATTTTTCGCATGATTAGACTGGGATTATATGTCTCTGGGAGGAAGGCCACAGAGGTAAAGTACCACTTGCATCACATCATAACCAAGGTACACACTATCAATGTGACTTGTCATTGTTGGTGTTGACCTTGACCATCTGGCTCAGGTAGTATTTGTTAGGTATTTCCATTGTAAAATGACTCCCTCTCCCTTTCCATAGTGTATTCTCTGCTGTGGGTTACTATGTACATCTCACACTTAAGAAATGAGGAGTTGTGCTCTGCATAAATTATTTGCAATGTTTCTGATTTGGAAATGTGTCCCCCTTCTCCATTTATTTCAATCTGTTGTATCAGTATGGACACAGGGATATTTTACATATATGGTTTTAAAATTTATTTTATTTATATGTTTATCTTAAACTTCAAATTTTCATCTAATACCACTTTTGTGGCTCGGCTACTGGGAGCTCTTTCCATTAGTTCCTGTGTCCCTTTGTCATACTCCCATCATCCATCATCATTGTGACATTTTTCATTAGTTTTTTTTTTTTTTTTTTTTGGCATGGCTTTAATTCCTGGTACTACGAGATGCTCCAGATTCATCTTGTGAATTCCGATTCAGTTTTAGAGCTTACTCTTTCTCAAGGCTCCCTGATTCACTTTGCTGGAGAATAGCACTAGAAATCAAGCTTTGGGTGCTAGAGGTACTGGTGCTACTGGTGACTAATGGCTTCCAGGCCCTCTCAACTGATAGAGCAGGGCAAGAGATATCTGTACACTAACCCCTGTATATACTTGTATCCATAACTATTTCTGTAGGTAACTATGCATCTGTATTAGTCTAAACATGAGTTCATACTGCTGTCTGCATCTCCATTTATGACCCCATGGATTATTTGAATCTCCCTCTTGCTTAGCTGTAAATCCTTACCATCGGCTATCTATTTATTTAATTGTCCAGTTTTGGTATACATCTATAGCAGTATGAAGATTATGAAACTATGCCTCTGTGGGAAACAACTTTACCATTCAGAGTGTAGTGCTTTGTGCTGTTTCCTTTGCTTTTATTACAGATTTGAAAGTTTTTTCAGGTCACGCCTTTTCTCCACCTATCATGTAGTAGTAGTATGTTAGATTGGTTGGTGGCATCCTGCACTCCATCTTGGGATCCTATCATTTTGTTTTTGTCTTCACAATAAACCTCTTAAGGAGAAATTTTAAAAATGCTTGTTTTCCAGATGAGGAGACGGAGGCACAGAGTTCAATGAGCCCAAGGATTTCACAGCAAGTGATTAGTAGAGGTTAAATTTGAGGTTAGATTTATATGTCCCAATTTGAAGGTTAACATTGTCCTTGAAAAGGTAAACATTGATTACTTTTTCATAAAACAAACCCAAATGCGTGCTTGTCGATGAAGGGGAGCCTGGAGATGAAGACATGTCCTTGGGGTGACTGACCACACTCAAAGCCACAGCATGACACCATACTCGGTCATGACTCACAGCTCAGTCCTCACACAAACTGATGCTAGAAGGATTCACCTCAGGGAAGTGTGTGGTTTCTAATACTTCTATATCAAGTGAAGGTCTGAGGTAGCAACATAGGCAACCTGAGCGTTTAATGTAGATGAACCATTTTCCTGCCCCTGATGTGCGGCGGTTCGCTAAGGAAGCAGAAGCAATAGAATATATATGGACAAAAACTTACAAATAATTAGAAGATGAAGCCAACTTTATTTTTAAAGGGCCATTTAGTTCTATAAGGTTAAATGCATAGACTTGTGCTAGGAGAAATAGAATTTCATATATATGATTTAGGTTATATTTATCCCGTACATATATGATATATGATTTATTGAAAGGAATTTGCTCTTGTGATTACGGAAGGGCTGAGAAGCCCAAAATCTGCAGCGTGGTCCAGCAGGCTGGAGACCCTAGAGACCTGACAGGGCAGGTAGACTGGTAGGCTGGCTACTGGAGAATTCCCTCTTGCTTGGGGAAGTCAGTCTTTTTGTTCCGTTCAGGCCTTCAACTGATGGGTTGAGGTCCACCTACATTATGGAGGGCAATCTGTTTTACCCAAAGGTTATAAATTTAAACGTTAATCTCATCCAAAAACACTCTTTAGGCTGACACATAAAATTAACCATCATCCCTGAAATGGCTACACAGAGCCTGTACTTTCCTTAGGAGAGGAAGAAAAACATTAGGAAAAACGATGCCTCTTATGAACTATATGCAAACAGGTCTCATTGGAGTAGCATTCGTACATGTTCAATTGCAGCTAATTGGAGGACCCCAGAAAGATTTGAACTAGCTTATGCCTGAGTTAGGCACGTTTGTGAAGAAAGAAAGCACTTTTCAAAGAAATGAACAACTTTCTTGTTATGCCTAAGCAGCTGCAGTTTCTATTCTTAGCAGACAAGGGGATAATTCACCAAACAAAAACATATCCCAGCATTGAGGCATTCACACTTCACAAGGTGAAGCATTATTGCACTGACAACTTTATTGCCTTTTTTTTCCCTCTCCCTGAAATGAGTTTCCTGGGGATGAGGGCTGCCGCCTTCAGTTCACCAGCTGCCGTGTGCTCTATCGTGCCAGTGATAATGAAGATCCCCCAGAAGACCGTGGCTGACACAATCAAAATATGACTTACTCATTACGGAGATTGGTGGAAATAGTCAAATTTCCTGTGATATAGGGTGAGGCTGACAACCTAGCTTGTCTCAGAGAAACTCCAGGCTCTAGTGGATTAAGATCATGGTTTGTGAATCAATGGTGTTGTCAGAGACACCAGCTGTAAGGAAATATTTTTCCTGGATAGGGCTAGAAATAGTCTGAGTGTTGCAATTCAGAATCTCTGGGGCCTTTTTCTGCTTCCAGGAAAGCGGCATTGATGATTGGCCTTAGTGTTATTTCATATTAATCAAATGTTCAGATATGCACAAAAGTAGAGGGAAGTTAATGGAACCCTATTGTCCATTGGCCACTTCAACAATTCATTTTGCTTGTCTTGTTGCAATATGACTCCTCACACTTCTTGCCATTCCCCCATCCCCCTTGAAGCGGTCTAAAGAGATCCTAGACATAATGTCACTCCGTTTATAAGTACTGCAGGATGTCTCTTTAACAGATGAGACTTAAAAACATAACCATAATAACATTTTCACACCCAATAAGACTTAAAATAATTTCTCATCATTATAATATACCTGGCCTGTGTACAAATTTCTACTTTTCTGAAAAATGTCTTTTTAGAGTTAGTTTGTTGGAATTACAGCCCCAAAGGTTCCTGGGCAGTATTGCTTGGCTTGCCTCTCAATGTCTCTTTTGTTTCCCTCTGTAGTAATTTCCTCTCCATCTTTTTACGCAGACCATATATTGCATGATGGCAACCAGATGATTTACATGAAATAGAACCGGCTACTTTCTGCATTGGCAATGGCTTCTTCAACATGTAGTTACTCATGTTTATGCTTTTACTAGTACAGAGGCTGGACTAGAATGAACCACTTTCTTACTTCTCCAGTGACACGGGGTGCTTCCTACAGTGTTAAAACAGGAGGCTCCTGAGACCTCACGGTCCTACCTCCCGCAAGGTGTTTGAACTGTGGGTTCCAATGTTCTCAACCTGATTCTGCATTCTAAAGTTGCCCTTTAACTTTTCACTGAATGGTTTCCGCAGACATTGATGAAAATAGTCTATATCCACTACTTCATTAGGAACTGCAAAGTGCTGTTTTTTTTTTTTATTTTTTAATTTATTTTATGTTTTTTGGAGACAAAGTCTCGGTCTGTCGCCCAGGCTGGAGTATAGTGGCACCATCTGGGCTCACTGCAACCTCCGCCTCCTGAGTTCAAGTGATTCTCCCACCTCAGCCTCCCAAGTAGCTGGGATTACAGGCACCTGCTATCATGCCTGGCTAATTTTTGTATTTTTTTAGAGGATGGGTTTTCACCATGTTGGCCAAGCTGGTCTTAAACTCTTGACCTCAGGTCACCTGCTGGCCTTGGCCTCCTAAAGTGCTGGGATTACAGGCATGAAAGTGGTGATTTTCTAATCCTGCCACTTAATAATTAGAATTTTGTCGTACAGAATTTTCCATCATTAACTACATGGGTACCAGAAGTATATTCGTATGGAAAAGATAGCATATGTGCTTGACTTTTTCCCTTTATTTACTGATTTTCAAAAAAGTAAAGCTGATGCCTTAGCAACTTCCAAGAATAAGCAACGATTTCTTTTTTATCATTATAAACAGATGAGTTTTAATGAATTTGATGTTTTAGTCCATTGCAGGCATTATTTTATTTTTTGATGTTCAGAATATCTCATCTTGATTTTGGGGAACTCCTTTAGGCTGAATCTTTGACATGACTTCTGTGCTTGTTGGTAGCCCTGTTGCCTTCCAGCCACGCACGATGTTCGGGATTTACCTTACGTATTTCTATCTTAGACTTAGAGCACTGTTCCTTTAGTGAGAAATGGTAGTCAGAGGCCACTATTATGTGTGAGAGTTGCTAACTACTACTACATTCTGCTTATGTTTTCTTGGCCTTTCCAGTGGACAGAACTGGGAAGTCTTTGTTTTAGAAGAACAAGAAAATAAATCATAAGCCCATAATAGTATTTCTAATTCAAATTTAAGATGGTAGTTTTCATGCTATTGATTTTGTATTTATACGTCTTTTATCTTACACTAAAAACTTTGTTAACTACATTAACATTATTTGTTTAACAATTTAACAATTACTTGCAAAATTACATATTTTCTCTTGTACATATATGTTAATTTCAAAATAACACTAGTATATTATTAACTATGATTACTAAATGCAATTTAAAATTCCTTTTTGCATGTGTGTAGATGAATATACTCTAAAATTCCTGTATTTAGAGCCACTGGAAACATTTTTTTTGTTTATGCCAATACAGTAACTTGATATTCAGTTAACATCATTTAATTTTCAAATTGTGATTTCATTTATATTTTGGATAATGGTGGGGTGGGGAAAGCACACACATTCCCTGGCCATCTCTCTGTTAGCCGGTGCATGCCCCAGGGTGTTTCCTGGGTCAGGCAATTTCCCAGGTTCCCTCTAAGCCCAGCGCTTTCCTTCACCTCCGCACTCCTCTCAAGAATCCTCTGGGATGGACCGGAAAAGTGGGGTGGTCAGTGTTGATTCTGTCCCTTCTTACACTGCTCATACACGGCCCATCTGGAAACCTACAACAAATTATACTTCAAATTGAATATCAAGGTTGATCATGTGTTTACTTCCAAATCCACATCAGATGGAAATCTCGCACTGCAAATGTGACTCACTATCTGCTTCGGAGTCTGACAATGCTCTGTCATCCTTCCAAGTGTTCTCTATTTTCCCAGTACTTGAGCGACTTGATCTGAAGTCAGTTAGAGAACTGTTGAGCCTAGACTCCTATGGGCCTGTTTACCATTCATAACCCAAAACTCCTCAATCATCCCCTGGCCTACTCCTTTGCTAAGGCCAAGTCTACAACTTTGAAATCAAGTGATCAACACTGCCCTCTGGGCTTCTCCTTCTCCTGACCCCATGGGTGGAGATTTGCTAGTCTGGAAGGGTATTAAACAACAGCGGTTCACCTTCCTCCTTCCAGCCTGTTTCCCCTTCAAATTTCTGTAGAACAAGCTGGAGTTGTTCTGTCCTGTTACTGCAACAGAGACGTTATAAATTTCAACCAAGTTCCAGGACTGCAGATGTTTCTCTCAGTGGTCCAGTGGCATTCTCTGTCATCCATACTCGAGGTTCCCTTTTATATTCTTCTTTGGCTACTGTAATTCACACAGGCCCAAGGGCCTCACTGCCTCCACCTAATATGGAGCAGATACTTTCTGGACATCTGAATTGGCCTTGTAAACACCTTACACGGCTGAACAGAGTCACTCAAGAGGCTGGATACTATATAGAGATAGCTATAAAAGTCATTTTATTTCCAAAAATTTAGAATTTCTTAAGCATGCTTGCCAAATATACGAATCTTGGGTGATAAATAGTCATTTAGATATTCAAACTTTGCATGATTCATATCCTAGGAGAATAGCTTTGCTAGCTGAGTAGACACTAGTTTATGTCAAGGATTTCTTCACTTGGCCATAGGTAGAAGACATTTATCATCTGTTATCTTTAGGCCCTCTTTCTCCTATTTCAGTTCAAGAAATATATTTCAGCTAAGAGCTGTCCAGGTAAATGGATGATGTTGCTGTGTGTTAAATTTATGGCTCAATTACAATCAATCTTATGCTATCACCTTATAGTGTCTGTATATAATTAATATAAACAAAGTAGTAAACCAACATTTCTTATGTCAACTTGTTTCATGCTGGTAAAAAATAAAATAAAATCAATGCCTGCTTTCGAAGTAATTGGCTCCGGAATACCATCTTAGATTGTCCAGATAGGTGCGATGGTAAAGAGAATTATTTCCTTGGGTATCATTTATTCTAGTATTGTAGATTAGTAAGTGATATTTACCTTGCTTAAATTGACAGCTCAAATTGTAGGTTTTTTCTCTATCCCATCATTCCTGGCAGGTTAATTGGGTTGGGGGGATCAAATGTACAGCGGTCAGCTTCTAAAGCTTCCGCTAGCAGTATGGAAAGACAGTACAGTGACTAGGTGAGCTCTGTCATTTGAGGATTTCCAGCCCAAACAAAGTCACCACCTACTTTGCCCAACCAGAGTCAATCCTGGGCCATCTTGGTTTAGGATCTATGTTTTGCTACATATCTATCATGAAAAATCATTAAAACAAAACCTTGTAAATATTTGCCTTTTAAACTAAAACAATTCTACACTGTAAACCAATTGAACACATTTCTGTTGTTATAACAAGGCCATTCAATTAAAACAAAATGGCTCACTTGGAGTGACTTCCTTGCATGTAGATATTTAGCATTCTGGATCCAGATGCACTGGGAAGCTGAGTTGCTTACCACTTTCGGTCCATGGCACATTAGGGTTGCTGAAGATATTGGACGCTAATTTTTCCACTGAAAACTTTATTAGGCATTCTTTTGTTTGGCCAGATAGACATCTGTGTTTCCAGATTAATGTATTAGGAATTTTTAAATCCTAGAAACACATTTAGCTGCTTTGCAGAAATTTCAATATGTGCTCAAAGGATTATCACAGATCTATTGAGGGTATTATTATGTAGATTCATTTGTTCACCCTGCAAAAGACTGAGCCTTACAGCAAATCTCTGTATATTTAAAAAAAACAGAGTTGGTGTATTTTGGCAAAGCTCCAGATTCGTTGATAACGGGTGTCACCTTGGTACTTCATCCTGAGTGTTCATCTCAATATATATTTCCTCCTGAATTTAAATAGCTCATATATGCAAGGTGGCTGTATTTATGCTATTTTTAAGAATAGCATAGTATTTAATGGCATAAAACCAAACAATCTGGAGTTAACCTAATTAATATGAAAATGAAGGTCAAATGAAAACTGACATCAAACTGCAACATAAGGTAACATATTCACATTCCTAACATATAAAGAGCATATATGCATTTTTTAAAATGATGTACAAAATAATTAGAAGTTAGGTGAGAGCATGAACAAGTAGTTTATAAAATAAATTCAGATGGGCAATAAAAATACAAGAAATGTTAGCCTTATTAGTAACCAGGAAAGGGCCGATTAAACAATGAGAATCAATTGTTCCCTTAAGAGAGTCCAAAGATGAAAATAAAAGAGGAGCCCACCATGGAAAGCGTCGGGGAGCTTCCGCACTGCGGGTCTCGTTGACCAGGGAGCGCCCCCAGAGAGTGAGTTGTCAGCACTTATTTCAAGCTCTAAATTAATGAAACTTCTCCTGATCCGCCAACCAAACAAGATTACAACGTGTATATAAAGCATTTTTACGTCACAGTGTTCTGAGGGGAGGAGAAAATAAAAATAACAACCTAAAACTCTAATGATAAGATCTTGGTTAGATAAATTATGGTATAGTCATATAATAGGATAATAGGCAGCTACTAAAATAGTTAATAGAAGTCTATTTCTTGACATGAAAAGATGTTGATTGCATATTTCACTGGAAAACAACAAGTTGTAAAATAACTCTGCAGCAACAAAAACTATTTTAAAATAAATCGTAACGCCAAGAATATCAGAAAGTCTAAAAGCATGTACATTTCTGCAGCAGGCTCAAAGATGGATTTTTTTTCTCCATTTGGCTGATCTGTATGTTTTTTTTCTCTCTGCCTTTCTCCCCCCTTTTATATTTAATAATCAAATATTACTTTTGCAATATGAAAAAAGTGACACATTTTAAAAGCAGAATGCCTGCATCCTCAGAATGAGCATTATCTCTTGTCACCTTGGGAAACAATAAAAGTCTAATGATTGATGTAAAACTACTTTTGTGCCTTTTCACTAGAATCATGTTCTATACTGAAAAAGGATCAATTTTCATCAGTCTTGCTGAGATGACATCTTAGTATTTCTTATTTCCTGTGTTTTCTTGCAGGAAGGCTGCAACCCCCAGAGTGACCTGTGTACATACCTGTCTTCACAGCTGGAAAGAACTTAATGCATCTATGTAAACTGATTAAGAATTACAAATCACAACGATGAAACCATCAAGGAAATTCCTTTAATAAGTTCCACATATATTTTCAAGACCATATATTGTTTTTCTCATAAATGTAAGCATGCAAGCATTTAAGATACTTTTTGAAGTAAGTCACACATTCATGATTTTTAAAAATGAATACAAACAATGTAAGTTTATCTTGATTCAAGAACACACCCACAAACACATATATTTCACCATTAACTATCTTTAGATTGTACCAGTTGAAACAAAAGGCCAACCCAAGAGGTTTTGAAAATGCTGTAGTAGTAAGTTAACATCAGGAAGCTGGGAATATGGCAATCCAGTCTGCAGCACATCTGTCGGGGATGAAAGACGAGCAGACCACTATTAGCTACCATTTATTGACCATATGCTCCATGCCATACCCTTTATATCCATGATCTCTCTTAATCCTCAGGACACTCCTGAGAGGAAAACGGTGTTGTCCTCAAATGCTGAGGCCTAGAGAATCTCAATGACTTGCTCAGTTTCACGTTCTATTAAGTGGCAGAACCCAGGAAAGTCTGACTCCAGTGTTCTTGCTCTTCACAATACATTAAACTAGTGGTGATGAGGAAAACACAATTAGAAAAATCACTGATTTGCTTATTGCATTATTCTTACAGAGGTAAGTCATTTCTTTCTTTTTGGTACTTTTTAGGAAATAAGTCCTGCTTTCCTTAATGTAAATCCCATCCATGAACAAATGACAGAGTAGGCACATTCCACAAATGTATTTACATTTCAAATGTTTCCATTTTCTAGAGACCCAGGATCTGTCAATTATTTGTTCCCTACACAATATTCTGCTGATACCTATAATCAAGACAATTATTTGTTACGCATGTGAAATGGTACTGCTACATATAGTCAAAGCAGAGAATTTTTGACATGCTGACAAGTGATTATATGTTGCAATAAGAAAATCCTCTGGGTCCCTATAGAACACTCCCCAATTGTTCCTCTTCTGTTTTACTTAAAATATTCTACCCTAAATTATAAAGATGAATGTGAATGTCATTTCTGTTGTTAGTAAGTTTTGCGACGACAAGCACTTTTCATGGGACACCCAGAGAGTGGAGCAGGCATGGGAAAAATATGCAAGACCCAGACAGGGCAGGCACTAACACTGAAGTATGCCAGCCCTTAGAATCGACAGCCAGCACAGCAACCAAAACCAAAGCAAAATAAAACCAAAGAAGCAGACATCCCCAGGAGGAAGACAAGAGTCTTTTCCTCTGAAACTCCCATGGTTTTGGGTTGAGTGAGGAACCCTGACTCTAGCATGGGATTGAGAGAGATGACACAGCTGCCTCTGCTGGCCCAGATCCTTCAGGATGGAAAGTAACTGCCGTGGAGAACAAGTGACTTGTCTTCCTGAACAGACCATGTAGACAGCTCATGTCTGTGTGGTCCTCTTGCCTGGTTTCTGTAATGCCCTCTGCTCGCCACTCAGACTGTAGGACACTCGAGAGTGTGATGGCTTATTATCTTCTTTCTCAATGTCTGCCGAGGACTTGGTGGCAGAGGGCAAAACTTTGCGTTCCAGCACCCAGCACAGAGCCAGTGATCTCCAGGCTGAGCAAGCGTCCTCGGCAGCATTGACTTCTCTCTCCAGGTGCTCCAAGGTGTTATTCTGTGACTGGACCGACCATGGGCTGCCAACTTGCTGCTGGTTGTTCCTACACTTTCCTGGCCTACTCCTCTGCTTCTGAGAATAGCAATTTACCCAACAAAGGCAGTTATCCACCTGCCTACCATTCAGGCCTTTCTACTTCATTTGCAAGTGCATTTCATTGTTAACCTAAAGCATTTTGTCCATACTGTAAGAGTCAGCACAGGGTGGTGATGTGATCTTGAATTTCCAGTAAAACAGATCTGGTGAATTCTGGTTGGGCCATTATGCTGCATAGGCTTAAAGAAATGGCTTTGCCACTAACCTTCAGTTTCCTTCAAATGGACATAATAATACCTTACACAGGCTTATTGAGAGGAATAGATGAAATGGAGAAGGTGAAGCCTTGTGTTCTTCATTATAGAAGCTCATCACATGTTTCTGTCCTTCTCCTAACCCCTTCATCTTCCACTTACCCCAAGACTGCAGTCCACATAAAGTTTGGCTATGGAGAAATACCAACTACATTTTTAAAGGATGGTGTATTAGTCTGTTGTCATGCTGCTAATAAAGCCATACCTTAGACTGGGTAATCTATCAAGAAAAAGAGGTTTATTGAACTCACAGTTCCACAAGAGGGCTTGTGCAGGGGAAGTCCTATTTATAAAACCATCAGATCTCGTGAGACTTATTCACTACCATGAGAACAGTATGGGGGAAACTGACTCCATGATTCAATTATCCCCACCTCACCCCACCCTTGACACGTGGGGATTATTACAATTCAAGATGAGATTTAGGTGGGGACAAAGTCAAACAAATCAGATAGAAAGCAATGAAGAAATCCACAAAAACATGCTACAAGTTTATTAGGATAGCTTTGAAATCAGCAATGCAAAAACCTAGCTAGCAGCAGCTCCATTAGAGTGAAACAAACATCTCAAGGTGGAGCTTGAAAGGAAACAAAATCCCCTTGGTTGTAAAAACTTGAGCCCATTTGTTTAAAAAAAGAAAAGAAAAAGTCTGCATCTCATACATTTTATATTTCAAATCACACTTATATCAACAGATAAACGTTTCTTTGCAGCTCTCCAAAAATGTTTTACATTTAAGTACCACATGTTTAACTCGACCCAGTTTTCCACTAGAATAAATAACTTTCTTTAAATAGATGATACAAGTGGAGATTATGCTGTCCAGTATTTGACATAAATCCAGTCATAAAATTTGGGGACAAAATGATGGTTAGATTTTCCTTTCAAATCATTCAGTGGAAGAACTGCTTAGAATTAGCTTCATGTTTAGAATGAAACTTTTATCCATGAAGTGCACATTCATTTGTAGCCTGATCAGGAATTTGCATTTCTGCCATTCTTATTTCTCGGTTCCCCTGGCAATTCTTCTCTTGTGCAAAAATTCTTAGAAGTTGACAAGGTGTGGTGGCTCATACCTGTAATCCCAACACTTTGGGAGGCCGAGGCAGGTGGATCACTCGAGATCAGTTCGAGACCAGTCTGACAAAACCCCTTCTCTACTGAAAATACAAAAATTAGGGGTGTGGTGGTCTGCACCTGTAATCTCAGCTACTTGGGAGGCTGAGGCATAAGAATCACTTGAATCCAGAAGGCGGAGGTTGCAGTGAGCTGAGATCACGCCACTGCACTTCAGCCTGGGTGATAAAGTGAGACTCTATCTCAAAAAATGGTAATAAATAAATAAATAAATAAATAAACTTTTAGAAATTGAGGCATCTTTCACCTGATTCTTTCCCATCGCTTCCTGTAGGGAAGTTAAAGACCAGGACGCAGAGGGCACCCTGGACTCACACAAGGGATGTATTCGAAATAGCACCCATCTCCCATGTTAAAAATTTTTTGTGTTGGTCATGAATTTATATCATTTAAACATCAAAAATTTTAACAAGGAAGACAGTGAAAGGCCCATTTCCCACCTTCCCTGTGCTCCCAATCTGTTCCGTTTCCAACACCCACAGTAGACAAATACTGTTTGGGTCCTTACTTATTCTTCCAGATAAATTTTATGAATACGCTATCCTTCCTAGGTAAGTGTACACATATGTATATACACACTCATTCACAAATATTCACACACATGACTCGTTTTCTATTGCTACAAACTTAGTAGCTCATAAAAGTCATAGTTACTATCTCACAGTGTCAGTGGGTCAGGAGTCTGGATGTGGCTTTGCTGTGTCCACTACTCAGGTTCTCACAGGGTTGCATTCAAGGTGTCAGGTGAGCTGTATTCTTTTTGGAAGCTACAAACCCTCTTCTCAGCTGTAGATGAGGAAAAATATCTATTCCTCACTCATCCTAGGTTCATGGTTGAAGACTCTATAACCAAAGATAAATCAACAAAAGAACAGCATATGAATTTATTTAATATAAGTTGTACATGATGCAGAAGCCTCCATAACAAAATAAAGACCCCCCAAAATTGGCAAAACTGTGTTTTTTTGTGACAGGTTTGATGAAGAAATGAATAGTCATAGAGAAGTATGATTGGATTAAAAAGTATGATTTATGGTAATAAACTGGAGGAAACACAGCAAGGCCTGTTTGTTCAGATCCTTCTCTGTGTCCCTGTATCACCAATAATAGGATGCTCCTTTCCTCTGAATACAGGGAAGGAAGGTACTGCTTTCATGAAGGACTTAGGACCTGCTTCACAGGAAGGTCAGAAACTTCTTCCTAGTTTCTTTTTATTTTTATTTATTTATTTTTTTGAGATGGAGTCTCGCTCTGTCGCCCAGGCTGGTCTGTCGCCCAGGCTGGAGTGCAGTGGCCTAATCTCAGCTCACTGCAAGCTCCGCCTCCTGGGTTGACATCATTCTCCTGCCTCAGTCTCCTGAGTAACTGGGACTACAGGCACCTGCCACCACACCCGGCTAATTTTTTGTATTTATTAGTAGAGATGGGGTTTCACTGTGTTAGCCAGGATGGTCTTAATCTCCTGACCTCATGATCCACCCGCCTCCGCCTCCCAGAGTGCTGGGATTACAGGTATGAGCCACCGCGCCCGGCCACTTCTTCCTGGGTTTTAAAGGTCTGCTTCAAGGGAGAAGGGCAGGAGGAAGGTAGAGATCGATCCTCCTGTTTCTGCTGTTGTCTCAAATGCCAGTGTGCCATATTTTCGGATAATGTGTCCTGAACCCTATCAGAGCACACATGATTGTTAGCAGAGTTCAGTTCCTTGTATTTGTACCACTGAGGCCTCAGCTTCTAGAAGCTGAGCATAGTTCCCTAGGTGTGGCCCAATCACATTAATTTCACTTAATAACAGCTTGCATCTACAAAGCCAGCTCAGAAGCCTTGTGGATCCATTGGAAGGGCCCACACCCTCTTTTAAGGATTCTATCTAATTAGATCAGGCTTAGTCAGGATAACCTCTCTTTGTATGGACTCAAAGTCAACTGATTTGTGGTTTTCAGTTTTCCTTTTGGACAGATAAAAGTTTGGTCGTTAACACTCATTCTCACAACAGCAACAACAATAAAAACATGAACAAACTGAAAATTAACATGCTTCTTAGATCATTTAGAGAATTGAGGTCACAGGGCACACCGCCATTTGAAAAGTGGTGATAAAGGCAAATGCGGAGAATCACATTCTGATGTGAGCAAAAGCCTCTGGAAGCTCATAGGAACACTGGAGTAATTGAAGACTTACTGGAGTCTGAGCGTGAGCTACCTTGAGAAAGCAAAATGCCTGAAAGCCTAGTCTTAAAGGTTGGGGAGGCCCACACGTTCCTGAATTTTACCTCCAGCAGCCTTAGCAGATTTTCCCTATGAAAATCAAAGAAACACCTTCTGGAGGAAGGAGAGGGGAAAAGTAACATTTTTGGAATATGCCCAGAGGGTTCTGTTCTTCATGACACAGACATGTTCTTTAGGGAAACTCATTTACATGAGCTTAGAGGAAGGTCAATTCATGTCTGCCGCCCTCTTTGGCTTTCCTGTCTCACATAACGTGAGGAAATCCAAAAGAGCCTGAAAATTTCTTCTGGAAATCAAGTCCCAGGGATGCTGGCCCACCAAAAATGAAAGATTTAATCATGCAGTGCTTCCCCTTCCTAATATTTTACCACCACATCAACAGGGCTTCAGTGGAATAACAGCAGATCACAACTGAGAGAGTGCAGAATTAACTCCTAGCCAGATAGGCATAAAACCTCATGCTAATGGCCTGTGTACCTCAGTTCATATTACCTGCTACAACATGTCTATCAATAAAAAAAATACAAAGGATATTAAAAGGCAAGAAACACAACCTGAAGAGACAAAGCAGGCATCAGAACCAGCCTCAGATATGACAGAGATGTTCAACTTATTATATCGCAAATTTAAAACAACTATGATTAATATCCTAAGGGCTTTAGTTGAAAAAGTGAACAATACGTAAGGTCAGATGGTTTATGTAAGCAGAGAGAAGGACATCTTAAGAAAAAATAAAAAGGAACTGCTAGAAATCAAAAACATTATAAAATAGAAATTAAGAATGCTTTTAGTAAGTTCATTAGTAGACTGGACATAGCTGAGGAAAGAATCAGTGAGCTTGAAGATACATCAGCGGAAACTTTCAAAATTAATATTCAAAGAGAAAAAAGAATGAAAAAGATGGAATTGAAACAGAATATCCAAGAACTATGGGATGATCTCAAAAGGTATAACATACATGTAATGGCAGTATCAGAAGAACAAGAAGGAGAGAAAGGAACAGAAGAAACATCTGAAAACAAAGACTGAGAATTTCCTAAATATTAATAACAGACACTAAACATCCAAGAAGCTCAGAGAATACAAACCAGAATAAATACCATACTATCTACACTTAGTCATCTCTTATTTGCCGTAGAAAAAAATCAAAGACAAAAAAATATCTTCCAAGAAGTCAGAGGAAAAAAATAGCTTACCTACAAGACGAAGAAGGATAAGAATTATAGTAGACTTCTCTTTAGAAAATATGCAAGCAAGAAGAGAGTGAAATTAAATATTTTAAGTGTTGGAAGAAAAAACCCCGACCAGCCTATAATTCTGTACACAGCAAAATTATCCTTCAAAAGTAAAGGAGGAATAAAGACTTTCTTGAACAAATGAAATTTAAAATTATGGGAATTTGTTGCCTTAGATGTGACTTGCAAAAAATGTTTAAAAGAACTTCAAAATATGTGCAAGATGGCCAACTAGACTCAGTCAGGTGGAACAGCTGCCACCGAGGGATGAGGAAGACAGACACACTCCTAAGAGATCTTCAGAGGGAAAGAACTGAGAGAGGATGGAGGGAAGACACAGAAGCTGGGCTGAAGGAGGAGAAAGCTGGAAACCTTGCATGGGGCTACTGCACACTGGGGTTCATTCCTGGCCCCCCATGACTCTGGGGGAATGGGTGAGTTGGACTGGCAAGAAGAAATCCACTCTCTCCAGGGGTATCTGCAATCCTGGCAGGAGAGAGACCCCTCAACTGCCACGGACACTTGAGTTGGCAGGGAGAGATGCTTAGAGAAGTGGCAAGGGCAGCAAGCCAGCTGATTAGGAGCCCACAGGGTTTGGTGTGGGAGTGTCTATTGTGGAGCCTAGCAAGAGACGTCCATCCCCGTAGGCTCAACTTGCTCCCATAAGAGATTGTAGCTCTAGGGGAACTGTTGCACCTGAACTTTGCAGGGGAGTCTTGGCCATTAGATGAGCCTGGTCTGATCTGAGCACCTCTTAGTCTACTGGGTTCTCCTGGGGCCCCAGCGTGGCCATGTCTGCTTGTAGCCATGCCTTGGGTGTCCCTGGGCACATAAAGCTCCTGTGCTGGTGGACCACTCCTGAGAGGTGAAGAGCTCCAGCCATGTGGCCCCTGCAGATGGACATGTATCAGTGCACCTGCTTCCTCCCCAACTGCAGCTTCCCATGGGCCCATGGCCACTCCTCACATTGTTTTGCCAGAATGTGTGTGCCTGGGTGGATTTTGCCTGCGCTGCCTTGCCAGAACACTTGTGCATATGTACCCTGCCCTGCCACTGCTGCTGGCAGGAGTGCACTCCATCATCCCCGATCCCACCTGCCACCTACCCTACTGCCATTGCATTTGGAGCCTTGGCAGGCACAGAGCCCATAAGCCCTGCCCTCATCAACATCCTGCCCCTGTGCCAACACTGCTGCAAGAGTAAAATGAGGCATGGAGAACAGCGGACCTTCTCCTGCCTTGAACAGCCAACCCTGCCTGTGTGAATGCACATAGAGGGTACACTTAGACCTGGAGCCACCAGAGCCCCACCCCTGTGCTAACACCATCACCAGCATGACCATGCACACAGTCACCAGTTGGGGGCCCCTACCTAACCCCCAGCCGTACCACTGTTACCGCTACTGAGAATGTCCGCACAGAGGCAGGCACCTCAGCGTCTGCCAGCACCCTGCTGCTGCTGATGAGCATGCACTTTGCCATGCTGTTACTGCTGATGCTGCTGCTGGCACATGTGAGCAAGGACAGACCCCATTGCCACCACCCTATGAAATGCTTTGGTTGGCACCACATATCAGAATGTAGAGATCAGTGGTCTAGGAGCGCCTCAGCCTCCCCAGTACAGTGGGTTCCTAAGTTTGAGGAGCCAGAGAACAAAGTTAGGACCTGATGCAAGTCCCTCAAAGTTAGAGCATTAGTCAGGAGTTGGGAGCTAAGCCTTGGCCCCCTAAAAGCTTCCAGAATTTAAGCCAGTTGATGAACTTACCTTATACCTCAATCAAATCCTCAGTGGCATCAAATGGAATACAAGAAAAAGAAAATCAGAAGACATTAACTTCAAAGACTGGAGGAACATCAGTCCACAAAGATGAGAAAGAATCAGTGCAAGAACTCAAAATCCAGAGTGCCTTCATTCCTCAAAATGACCACAGTATCTACTCCAGCAAGAGTTCTGAACTGGGTTCAGATGGCTGAAATGACAGAAATAGAATTTAAAATGTGGATTGAGATGCAAGAGTACATTTAAATCCAATCCAAGGAAGCTGACAATCACAATAAAACAATACAGAAGCTAACAGACAAAATAACCAGTATAGAGAAGAACATAACCAGACAGATAAAGCCGAAAAACAACACTACGAGAATGTCATAATGCAATCACAATTATTAACAGCAGAATAGACCTAGCAGAGAAAAGAATCTCAGAGTTTGAAGATTAACTTTCTGAAACAAGATAGTCAGACAGCAATAGAGAAGAAAGGATGAAAAGGAATGAACAAAACCTCCAAGAAATATGGGATAGTGTTAAGAGACTGAAAACTGTAATTCATTTGTGCCCCTGAAAGAGATGGGGAGACTGGAAACAACTTGGAAACATATTTCAGGATATTATTCATTGGGAACTTCCCACAACCTAGCTAGAAAAATCAACATTCAAATTTAGGAAGTCCAGAGAACCCCAGTAAGATACATTACAAGAAGATCATCCCCAAGACACATAATCATCAGATTCTCCAACGTTGAAATGAAAGAAAAAATGTTAAAGGCAACTGCAGAGAAGGGACAGGTCATCTACAAAGGGAAGCCCATCAGATTAACAGTGGACCTTTTGGGAGAAACCCTACAAGTCAGAAGAAATTGGGAGCCCATATTCAACATTATTAAAGAAAAGAAATTACAACCCAGAATGTAATATCTGGCTAAATTAAGCTTCATAAGCAAAGGAGAAATAAGATCCTTTTCAGACAAGCAAATGCTGAGGGAATGTATTACTACCAGACCTGCCTTACAAGCGCTCCTGAAGGAAGCACTAACATGGAAAGAAAAGATTGTTACCAGTCACTATGAAACTACAAGTACCCAGACCAATGATACCATAAAGCAATCACATAAACAAGTCTGCATAATAACCAGCTAACATCATGATGACAGGATCAAATCCACACATACCAATAATAACCTTGAACGCAAATGGGCCAGCTATCCCAATTAAAAGTCACAGAGTGGCAAGCTGGACAAAGAACTAAGACTGATTGGTTTTCTGTCTTCAAGAGATCCATCTGACATGTAGTGCCACCCATAGGCTCAAAATAAAGGGATGGAGAAAAATCTACCAAGCAAATGGAAAACAGAAAAAAAAGCAGAGGTTGTAACCCTAATTTCAGACAAAGCAGACTTTAAACCAACGAAGATCAAAAAAGACAAAGAAGGGCATTGCATAATGGTAAAGGGTTCAATTCAACAGGAACTAACTATCCTAAATATATATACACCCACCCCAGGAGCACCAATTTCATAAGGAAAGTTTTTAGAGACTTTCAAAAAGACTTAAACTCCCACACAATAACAGTGGGAGACTTTAACACCCACTGACAATATTAGACAGATCATCAAGGGAGAAAATCAAAAAGTTATTCAGGGTCTGAACTCAGCACTGGATCAGAGACCTGACAGATATCTATAGAACTCTCCACTCAAAAGCAAGGAAATATATAATTTTCTCATTACCACATGGCACATACTCTAACATCGATCTCATAACCAAACATAAAACACTTCTTAGCAAATGCAATCATAGCAACCAATCTCTCAGATCACAGCACAGTCAAATTAGAACTCAAGACTAAGAAATTAACTCAAAACCTACAATTACATGGAAATTGGCTAACCTGCTCCTGAATGACTTTTGAGAATAAATAATGAAATTAAGGCAGAAATCAAGAAGTTCTTTGAAACTAATGAGAACAAAGATATAACATACCAGAATCTCTGGGACACAGCTAAGGCAGTGCTAAGCGGAAAGATTATAGCACTAAATGCCCACATCAAAAAATTAGAAAGATTTCAATTTAACAACCTAATATCACAACTAAAAGAACTAGTGAGCTAAGAGGAAACTAACCCTAAAGCTTGCAGAAGACAAGAAGCAACAAAATCAGAGTTGAACTGAAGGAGATAGAGATGAAAAACCATTCAAAAGATTAACAAATCCAGGAATTAGTTTTTTGAAAAAACTTAATAAAATATATAGGTCATTAGCTAGACTAATAAAGAAGAAAAGGGAGAAGATCCAAATCAACACAATTAGAAAGGACAAAGAGGATACTACCAGAAATACAAATAACCATCAGAGAATATTATGAACACCTCTATGCACACAAACTAGAATCTAGAAGAAATGGATAAATTGCCGGACACATACACCCTCCCAAGACTGAACCAGGATGAAACCAAATCACTGAACAGACCAAAAATGGGCTCCAAAATTGAATCAGTAATAAATAGTTTACCAACTAAAAAGAGCCCAGGACCAGACAGATTCACAGGTAAATTCTACCAGATGCACAAAGAAGAGATGGTACCATTCCTACTGAAACTATTCCAAAAAATGGAGGAGGAGGGTCTCTTTCCTAACTCAGTCTATGGGGTTACCACCATCCTGATACCGAAATCTGACAAAGACACAACAAAACATGAAAACTGTTGGCCAGTATCCCTGATTAACATCAATGTAAAAATCCTCAACAAAATACTGGCAAACCAAATCCAGCAGCATATTAAAATGTTTATTCACCATGATCATTCACCATGCTTTATCCCTGGGATGCAAGGTTGGTTGAACATACGTGTATTAGTCTGTTTTTATACTGCATCAAAAGAACTGCCTGAAGCTGGATAATTTGTAAAGGAAAGAGGTTTAATTGACAACAGTTCAGCATGGCTGGGAAGAACTCAGGAAACTTACAGTCATGGCAGAAGGCAAAGGGGAAACAAGGCACCTTCTTCACAAGGCAGCAGGAAGAACAAGCACTGAGTGAAGGGGGGAATAACCCCTTATAAAACCATCAGATCTTGTGAGCAGTCACTCACTCTCATGAGAATAGCATGGGGGAAATTGCTCCATGGTTCAATTACCTCCACCTGGTCTTTCCTTTGACATGTGAGGATTATAGATATTACAATTCAAGATGCGATTTGGGTGAGGACACAAAGCTTAACCATATCAATATGCAAATCAATAAATGTGATTCATCACATAAACAGAACTAAAAACAGAAACCACATGAATATCTCAATAGATGCAGAAAAAGGCTTTCAATAAAATTCAACACTGCTTCATGTTAAAAACTCCCAATAAACTAAGTGTTGAAGGAACATACCTCCAAATAATAAGAGCTATCTATGACACATCCAAAACCATTATCATACAGAATGGGCAAAATCTGGAGAGATTCCAGCTGAAACCTGGCACATGGCAAGGATGCCCTCTCTCACCACTCCTAATCAATAAGTACTGGAAGTCCTGGCCAGAGCAATTAGGCAAGAAAAAAATAATAATAAAAGGCATCAAAATAGAAAGAAAGGAAGTCAAACTGTCCCTCTTTGCTGACAATATGATTCTATATCTAGAAAACCCCATATTTGCAGCCCAAAGCTCCTTCAACTGATAGACAACTTCAGTAAAGTCTTAGGATACAAAATCAATGTACGAAAATTACTAGCATTTCTATACACCAACAAGAGTCAAGCAGAGAACCAAATCAGGAACACAATTCATAACTGCCACAAAAAAGAATAAAATACCTAGAAATATAGATAACCAGGGAGGTGAACAATCTCTACGAGAAGAATTAAAAAAAAAAACTGCTCAAAGAAATCAGATAGGACACAAACAAATGGAAAAACATTCCATACTTGTGAATAGGAAGAATAATTAAAATCACTATACTTCCCAAAGCAAATTTTGGATTCAGTGCTATTCCTATCAAACTATCAGTGATATTCATAAGACAACTGGAAAAAACTATTTTAAAAGTTATTTGGAACCAAAACAGAGCCTGAATACCCAGGGTGATCCTAAGCAAAAAGATCAAAGCTGGAGGTATCATGTTACCTAACTTCAAATTATACTATAGGGCTATAGTAACCAAAACTGCATGGTACAGGCACAAAAATAGATACTTAGGGCAATGGAACAGAATAGAGGGCTCAGAAATAAGGCCACATACCTACAGCCATCTAATCTTTGACAAAGCTGACAAAAACAAGCAATGGCAGTAAGCACTCTCTGTTCGATAAATGGCTCTGCAATATACCCTAACTGGCAAAGCAAAATGGACAAATGGGATCTAATTAAAGAGCTTCTGCACAGCAAAACTCTTTAGTTTAATTATAGGAGTTTAGTTCAAGATAGTAACAGCATCAATATGTTGAGTGATTATAGCTTATGCATAAGTAAAACAAATAACAACAATGTTTATAAGGGATGGGAGGGAAGAATTGAGAATACTTTGTTATAAGATATTGCACTACTATGAAGTGGTGTATATACTGTTACAGGTTGAGCATCCCAAATCCCAAAATTCAAAACGCCAAATGCTCTCAAATCCTAAACATTTTGAGCATTGACATGAAACTCAAAAGAAGCCCTCACTAGACCATGCTGGATTTCAGGCTTTCAGAATTGGGATGATCAGTACATATGTATAATGCAAATATTCTTTTTTTTTTTTTAAAAAAAAAGAAAGAAATCTGAGACACTTGTGGTCCCAACCATTTTGGATAATAGATACTCAACCTGTCTTTGAATGTGAACTTTAATTAGTAGTAAACGGGCATTGCAAACTGTAGGACAACCTCTAAAGTTTTAAGAAATGTTACAATCGGGACATATATTAGAGGGGGACGCCCAAGATGGCCAAATAGGAACAGCTCCAGCCTCCAGCTCCCAGCATGAACAACACAGAAAACAGGTGATTTCTGCATTTTCAACTGAGGTACCGGGTTCATCTCACTGCAGTGTGTGGGACAGTCGATGCTGGTCAGCAGGTGCAGCCAGACCAGTGAGAGCTGAAGAAGGGCGAGGCATCGCCTCACCTGGGAAGCGCAAGGGGCAAGGGAATTCCTTTTCCTAGCCAAGGGAAACTGAGACACAACACCTGGAAAATTGGGTAACTCCCACCCTAATACTGCGCTTTACCAAGGGTCTTAGCAAACGGCACACCAGGAGATTATATCCCACACCTAGCTGGAGGGTCCCACACCCACAGAGCCTCCCTCATTGCTAGCACAGCAGTCTGAGATCTAACTGCAAGGTGGCAGCGAGGCTGGGGGAGGGGCACCCACCATTGCTGAGGCTTAAGTAGGTAAACAAAGCTGCCAGGAAGCTCGAATTGGGTGGAGCCCACGGCAGCGCAAGGAGGCCTGCCTGCCTCTGTAGACTCCACCTCTGGGGACAGGGCATAGCTGAACAAAAAGCAGCAGAAACCTCTGCAGATGTAAAAGTCCCTGTCTGATAGCTTTGAAGAAAGCAGTGGTTCTCCCAGCATGGAGGTTGAGATCTGAGAATGGACAGACTGCCTGCTCAAGTGGGTCCCTGACCCCTGAGTAGCCTAACTGGGAGACATCCCCTACTAGGTGCAAACTGACACCTCACACCTAACACGGCTGGGTACACCTCTGAGACGAAGCTTCTAGAGCAAGAATCAGACAGCAACACTTGCTGTTCAGCAATATCCTATCTTCTACAGCCTCCGCTGCTGATACCCAGGCAAACAGGGTCTAGAGTGGACCTCAAGCAAACTCCAACAGACCTGCAGCTGAGGGTCCTGATTGTTAGAAGGAAAACTAACAAACAGAAAAGACACCCACACCAAAAACCCATCAGTACATCACCATCATCAAAGACCAAAGGCAGATAAAACCACAAAGATGGGGAAAAAGCAGTGCAGAAAAGCTGGAAATTCAAAAAATCACAGTGCATCTCCCCCTCCAAAGGAACGCAGCTCATTGCCAACAACGGAACAAAGCTGGACGGAAAATGACTTTGATGAGCTGAGAGAAGAAGGCTTCAGTCGATCAAACTTCTCAGAGCTAAAGGAGGAACTACATACCCAGCGCAAAGAAACTAAAAACCTTGAAAAAAGAATGGATGAATGGATAACTAGAATAATCAATGCAGAGAAGACCATAAAAAAACTGATAGAGATGAAAACCACAGCACGAGAACTACGTGACAGATGCACAAGCTTCATTCAGTAACCGACTCCATCAACTGGAAGAAAGAGTATCAGTGATTGAAGATCAAACGAATGAAATGAAGCGAGAAGAGAAGTGTAGAGAAAAAGGAGTAACAAGAAATGTTACAATCGGGTATGCTAAGAGAGAAGAGAAAATAAAATAACATAAAATGCATAATCAAAATTAGGGAAGGCACAAAATAGAAGGTTAAAAATAACAACAAATAACAATTGCAATGAACAGAAAACAGTTACAAATAGGGTAGATGTTATTTCAACTATGTTAGTAATCATTTTAAATGTGAATCATCTAAATACTTTAAGCAAACGACAGAGACTTACAGAGTGCATAAAAAACAGAACCCACTATGTATTTTTTATAAAAACTCTCGCTAAATGGAATGGTACAGATAGATGAAAAGTGAAGGGATGGATAAAAATATGTTATGATAATGCTAATAAAAAGAAAGCCGGAGTAGCTACGTTAATTTCAGGCAAAATGGACATCTGAGTAAGAAAAATGATCAGGACAGAGAAGACCATTATATAATGGTAAAGGGGCCAATTCTCCAATAGGGCATATAATTTCTTACTGTGTGTGTGTCTCACTACAGAGCATCAAAATACATGGGGCCAAAACTGCTAGAACTGCAAGGACAAACATAAATTCACTATGATAGTTGGAGATTTTAACAGTCCTCTACCAAAAATGGACACGGCTAGCAGGCACAAAATCAGTAAGAACATATGTGAGTTCAACTGCATCATAAATCAACTGGATATAATTGACACCTATAGACTACTTCATCCAACAACAGCAAAATACACATTGTTCTCAAACACACATAGAACATTCACCAAGGTTAATGACAACCTGGGCCTAACCATAACAAATTTAAAAGAGTAAAAATCATACAATGTATACTCTTAGACCAGAATGAAATTAAACTAAAAATCTATAACAGAAAAATAGCTGGAAACCCAGAAATATTGGGTCCTTAAAAAACACACTTCTAAATAACACATTGGTCAAATAATTCTCAGTAAAAGTTTTTAAATATTTTGAACTAAATGAAATGAAAATACAGTCTATCAACATTTTTGGATTCAGTGAAAGTAATGCTTTAGATGAAAATCTATAGCATTGAATGCATGTATTAGACAAGAAGAAAAGAAAGATCTAAAATTAATAGCCTAAGCTTCCACCTTAATACAAACTGAAAGCAATAAGATAAAAGAAACAATAAAAATTAGTGCAGAAGGCAGTGAAATTGGAAACCAAAAGTTAATAGAGAAAAATCAACAAAATCAAAAGCTGTTTCTTTGAAAAGACCAATATAATTGATAAGCCTCTAGCCACTCTAACCAAGAACAAAAGAAAGAAGACATAAATTTCTATTATCAGAAATGAAAAAGGGACCATTACTACTGATCCCAAGGACACTAAAAGATAATAAAGGAATATTATGAGCAACTCTCTTCTCACAAATTTTATAACTTAGATTAAATGGACCAGTTGTTTTAAAGACAAAAATCTACCATAATTCATACAATGTGAAGTAGATATCTGAATAGGGTGATATACATTTTAAAAATTGGATTAATGTTAACAGCCTTCCAAAAGAGAAAGCACCAGCCTCAGTTTCACTGGTGAATTCTACCAAACACTGAAGGAAGAAATAGTATCACTTATCTACAATCTCTTCTAGAAAAATACAAGTAGAGGGAACAATTTCTAACTTATTCTTTGAGGCCAGAATTACCCTAATACCCAAAGCTGAAAAATACATTACAAGAAAACTAAATAATAGTATCTCTCATGCACATATATGCAGAAGTCTTCAACCAAATATCAACAATTTGAATCCAGCAATTTATAGGAAGAATATACACCTTAAACAAGGGATGTTTATGCCAGGCATGCAAGGTTGATTCAACATTCTAAAATTATCTAATGTAATCCATTACAAAACGTCAAAAACTTTGAGAAAAAATATGTGATCATATCAATCAATGCAGGAAATGCATTTGAAGATATTCCACAACCATTCGTGTTGAAACCTCTCAAGAAACTAGGCATATAGAGAAAATTCCTCACCTTGATAAACAGCATCTACAATAAATCTGCAGCTGACTTTGTACTTAATTGTGAGACACAAAATCAGTTGACCTGGGACTTTAATTATTTCTGGAAATTCTCTTCATCTTTGTTATTTTCTATAAACTAGAAAAGTACCATGTTCTACCCACATTGAAGAGGAGGGCAGTAGACAGAGTATAACCACCAGGAGGTGGGGACCTTGAGTGCTATCTTAGAATTCAACTCCTCTGTGTGTGTGTGTGTGTGTGTGTGTGAAAATCTGCACACAACATTTGATTCCCCAAAACTTAAGTCCACATACTGTTTACTGAGCCTTACCAATAACATAAACAGTCAATTAACATGTATCTTGTATGTTATACATATTATGTACTATATTCTTACAGTAAGTAAGCTGGAGAAAAGAAAATGTTATTTAGAAAATTATAAGAAAGATAAAATACATTTACTATGTATTAAGTAGAAGTAAATCATCATAAAAGTCTTCATCCTCATTGTCTTCACGTTGAGTAGGCTCAGGGAAAGGAGGAAGAGAAGGGGCTGGGCTTTGTGTCTTGGGGTGGCAGAGGTAGAAGAAAATATAAGTGGACCTGAGTAGTTCAAAACTGTGTTGTTCAAGCATCAAACGCATGAATACACACACACACATGCATATATATGTACAAAGGTTCCTCTTCTCTTCCTAAACAAATTCTCCACTTTGTGTGTTTTTTTTTTTACCTACTGATGTATCTTAGACAACATTCCAACTCTATACAGCATTTCCTCATTTTTTTTTGTAGTTGCATGATATTCCAGTTTGTAAAACATTGTATATCTAAATAAAATCACCAGTTTTCTGTTGGCAGATACTTAGGTTATTTCCAATTTTTCCTATTAGAAACAATGCTGCAACAAAAAACCTTATTTCATACTTACGTAGTTGTGGGAAAAGGTCTAAAAGTGGAAAATAGTGCATCATTTTCTCCACTGCTTCACACTTTGCATTAATAGACTTTTGCTTATTTACCAAAGTGGTGAAAAATATATTGAAGTATATGAAGCAAGGTAAGAGAGGTTATGCATCACCCAAAGCTCACTGGCTGAATACAACAGTGTGTCCTTTGTGCACATTACCTACCCCATGCAGGTGAGGTGGGCCCTACTTCACTCATCACTCGAGACTCTGGGCTGCTGGAGACTCAGCCGCCATGTGGCTCACCGTCTGCAGCACGAGGTCTCCTTGGTTACTTTGACAAGGTATAAAGAGTGGAGAAGCAAGCAGGTTCTTTCTACTCCCTCAGGCTGGAAGGGGCGCTGATTATTAATTACTTCTCCTCACATGGTACACCTAAGTGCCAGCCACACAGTGTGTGTGGGAGCCAGTGGAATATTTGGTGAACATTAATGTCTCTTTCACAAGCAGTGCAATATTAATTATGACTGAGGTTAATCGTCTTTTCATCTTGAGAGCCATTCCTATTTCCTCTTCTGTGAATTGAGTATAACATTTTACCTACTTTGAAACTTGTATTATCAGCCTTTTTCTTATTTATTTTTAGAAGCTCTTTATGTATAAATGAGATGATATTTTTGCATTAACAGATTCAAATGTGTCTTTGTCATTTGACCTTTGTCTTTACTTAGGGTGGATTTTTAAATATTAATTCTGATTGATGTTGATATTTATCAATATTTTGATGTTGACACATTTAAATTTTGTAAATATTGATGGTTTTGCTGATTTTTGGTTTTGATGATTTGTGTTATGTATTTAAGTTTTTCACAGATTCTGTGTTTTGTGTCATATTTAGAAAAAACTTCCTCACTCTGAGGTAACGAAATAATTTCCCCATGTTTTCTTCAAGTATTTTCACAGTTGTGTGATTTTTGTATCTTTGTCCATTTTGTGTCATTCTTTGGTTTAAGATACAGATTCAATTTCCTTTATCTCTGGATAATTCTTTTCTAGATGGCTACCCAGTGGTTCCAATCCTATTTATTGAATATCCTCAAGGTACTACCTTTATCATACCTGAAGTCCTGTACGTACCAAGGTCAGGTTCTGGATTTTCAACTTAATTCCATTGGTACATCTGCCTGTTTTAATTCCTGCGACTTCAGAGCACATTTTGGTATCTGATAGAGCAATTCTCTTTGCATGGCCCTCATTTTTCAGATTTTTTTTATTTCTTTTTTTAATTTTTAACATGAACTTTATTACCTGTTCCTTCAAAATATTGTATTTTTTTCAGATTCATTAAATTTGCAAATGAAGATAGAAAGAGCTTTCATTACTATAATATGATGTTGAGTATTTATTTTCAGCAGCATGGTGTGCTTCTCTGTTTGGTCCAGCCTTGTTTTGCAGTCTTCGGTAGAATTTTCAAGTTTTCTTTGTTTAGATGTTTCCTATTTCTTGTTAAGTTTAGTCCTACATGTTTTACCTGTTTGTTAGTATTGTAAATGGGCTTTTTTTCTTTCATATTTTGACTGTTTTTTCTTTTGTATGAATGACAGTTATTGCTTTATATCTACAAATTTCCCATCCTACTATTTTCTGAATTATTTACTATCTGTAGTAATATTTGACTTACAGATTTTCTGGGTCTATAACCATATCATCTCCATCTTGCTTTCACGTTTTTATGCCACAATGAAATTTCTTTTTTTAAAAAAAATTGGATTGTCTACTACTTCTAAAACAGTGGTTATCAACCCCATTACAGTTCTAACTTTAATATAAAGAAAAAACACAGGGGAAGTCATTTATAATAAAACAGCTTGAATTTCAAATGTAAATAATGATAATAAATAATAAATTAGTCAAATATTTCCATCCATTTATAATAAGTTTATACTTAAGAGCATCAAAATAATATTTCGTCACATTTATCACTATTCTATAATTGGATACAAAATTAGAACAAGGGCCAACTACATAATTTGCAGGATCTAGGGCAAAATAAAAATGCCAAGCTTCTTATTCAAAAGTAGGAAAACTATGCCAATAAAGGTACTAGCTCTTGGGTGTCCACTCCTTCCCACTGCCAGATTGCAGGGCCTGGTCCAGCTGGGGATAGGGAAATTGATCCAATGTCTTCCCTTCCTGTGGGATTGAGGCCCCAGCTCATGGAGGATGACTGAACCCAATGGATATTGCAACCCCTGTGCCAGGATGCACTGGGTATCTGGATGAAGAGTGGGTTAGAGGCTCACCCCTTCCTAGATGCCCATGGAAGCTGCCCGGGTGCTGTCAGTGCAGGGCAGTGTTGACTACTGCCACTCCCTACCCAAGACACCACGAGGCACATGCACATTGCCCTTCCCTGTGCCCATGTCAGGCCGCTCTGGGAACAAGGGGCTGCAGTGATCTCTGGGCCAGGGAAGGGAGGGGGAGACCAGGAAGGGTGAAAGGCAGCAGGGATGGGGGAGCAGGCCATCACAATCTCTCTGAGGATGACGAGGAGGTGGCAGAAGCTGAGACTGCTCCAGTGCTCCAAACCTCCAATCTCCCAACACCCTCTACTGTCCCATAAGACTTTACCTAAACAATACACATTCAAAGATAAAATTCTTAAAAATTTCAGGATGACCACTATGGAACATTAAAGGTCAACCATTTGGCTCTTCTGAACATGGGGTCCAAGGGAACTGCAGAGGTTACTGGTCCACCAAGCCAGCCTAAACCTGAGGGGCAGTTTACAGAAAGGGTGTCCCCTACAAAGATTCTAGAATCTATGTGAAGGCATTTTGGGTTGTTACAATAATTTAAGGGTGCTGTTGACGTTTAGAAGGCTAGCGATATTATGCATCCTGGAAAATGCAGAAGAAAATCTCCTACAATGAAAACTTACAGCATTCCCTCAAAGACTTTCAAATATTCCCAGTCATATAGATGAAAAACAGCTCATAAGTGTCTGAGTCTAGAACATAACTGTTTAACATATGAATTCTAAGTCTTTTTGCAGTTTTAATATATTCTGAGTTTTCAAGGAAAGCAACTGCCAAGTAAATTGAGAAGAGGTTATGCTTTGTATTGTTCAGAATTTCATTAAGAGTTGTTTAGCATTGGAGGAAATTCTCTCTCCAATGACAGAGATTCTCATGTTGTCTGAGTCACGAGATTTCTTGTCAGTCACAATTACATTGATCATATAGACTTACATTTATATAGATGCAACTATGCTTATTTGTCCTTTGTATGGAAATATTGAGTATAAGGAACAGCAATGACAATGTTCAGTGAAAATATTTTGTCTTATTGTATTTCCAAATTATTTATTATAATTAGGCATATACCTATGAATATGAATATTTCATTTTGTCTTCTAATGAAACTGTGTCCAAGCATTTGCATATAGAATACAAATCATTTTAAAATATAATTATACTTTCTCTTTATTTCTACTTTTTATTACCTTGTGGGCATAATACTAAAACTTTTTTTCTGAAATTTTGTGTGGAGCTAGATTTTTACCTCTGAAGTTCTTTCCAGGACAGAAACGTGGTCATACCTAGAGTATCCTTGTGTTTTTCCTGACTTTAGTGGAAAGGCTTTTAGTGTTTCCCCATGAACAACATACTAGCTTTTGAGATGAAATAGATACATTTCACTTGTATTATTGCATAAAACCTTTTAAGTCAAGAATGAGTATTAAATTTTGTGAAATACCTTTTTAGCATCGTTGGAGATGAAAATATGATATTTTTCCTTTAGACATAATTGATATGCTAAATTAGATCAATAGATTTTCTAGTATTAGACCATCCTTGTTTTTCTGGTATGTACCCTACTTAGGCATCCTTACTAAGAGCTACCTCGTGGGTGAACCTGGGATGTCAAGGTGCTAGGTTGAGCCAGGCCCCCTCACTGTGTAAGGCCGTCACTCCTGCACATCGCCTCCAGAATGCATTTCTCATCTGTGGCTTGGTAAACTCACAAATGCCTGCTGGTGCCCGGAACTCGGCTGTTAAATCTGCAAATGTTCCAGAGGTTGACCACATATTCTGGGAAAACAACAGAGCATCTGCTGACAAAAATGAATGGGGAGAGTGAGGACATCTCTATACAGTCTCCTGTAAAAGGTCTCTGAAATATTGTTTCTAAGACCAGTTATTCTGGAAGTGGCGCAGTGGCTCACGTCTGTAATCCCAGCACTTTGCAAGTCCGAGGAGGGCATGTCACTTGAAGTTAGGAGTTTGAAACCAGCCTGGCCAACATGGGGAAACCCCGTCTCTACTAAAAATACAAAAATTAGCCAGGCATGGTAGTGTGTGCCTGTAATCTCAGCTACTTAGGAGACTGAGGCAGGAGAATCGCTTGAATCTGGGAGGTGGAGGTTGCAGTGAGCCGACATCACACCACTCCGTTCTAGCCTGGGTGACAGAGTAAGACCTTGTCTGGAAAAAAAAAAAAAAAAAAAAAAAAAAAAAAAGTGCAGCTCTTGTTAAAATGTTTTCCTCTTGCTTTCTCATTCTTTCTTTCTCTGTGAATATTTACGTGTGTGTGTGTACATACACACATATAGATAGGCATACACACAAGCAGTAGTTTTGAACCATTTGAGTATAAGTTATATCATGGCTTGTCACCTAAACATTTCAATGTGCATTTTCTAAAAATAGGGATAGTCTCTTATATAACCACACTAGGGTTAACAACCTCAGTAAATTCACTGCTATCGCACTCACACAGTAATTTCTCTGGTTGATTGTACATATCCCAATTTTGCAATTCACCCAATAGTGATCCTTAGAGCCATTCCCCCTCCTTTCCTTTTGTTGTTTTGTCTCTTTAGCGTCTTTTTATTTGGACAATTTCCACCTCCTTTCTTTTTTTCTTTACTCGATCTGTTTTTGAAGATATCTCATTTATTTTTATTTAAATTGAAAGGATATTTCCTACTGGTCTGAGATAGGTTGTGCATTCTAGGCCAAAATATTGCATTCATGATGTTGTCTACCTCAGAGACAACTGATCCTGTTACAGCTAAATTTTAAAATAATATAGTGTGTCAGAGGAAGGTGGGAGGGTAAAAGGCCCCCTTTTACTGTAGGAAGCCGCACCGCAATGGCTTCTCTGGAAATCTTCAAGTTCCTACGCGTCAAGCTCTACTCTGCCGCACCTCACCCGCTTCATCCTCCCCAGTCCCCCAACTCAGCCTCATCTCTCACTGCGGCTCTTTGTTCCTTGCCTTAACAGTGACAAGAGAGTGTGCGTCACATCTTGGGGGCTTCCACACCTTTGCCCCCACTGCTTCTTCTGCTGGAGGGACTTCCCTCCTGGGATCCACTGTCCTATTCCCAATGAGAGGCTGCTGCTTATTTCGAGCTATCCTGCACCACCGCCCCTCCACAGAACCTCTCCTCTCTGCCTCAGTCCAGTGTAACCACCACGCTTTCTGTCCACTTTATTGCCTTTCTCAATTCGTGTGTTTGTCTTTCCCTACTAGACCATATGTTTTCTAGGGATAAGGAACATGTGCAATTTATCTGTAATTAATTCATCTGTAACTAATTTATCTGTAATTTTGGCACATAAAATGTTCAGCAAATGAATGTATTAATTAATAAATAAATGAATAGATATGTGTCAGAGACAAACTTCATCATTTGGCTCGGGCAGGTTTCCTTTATTTAATGACAGGAGAGGGTGATTGGATCAATTGCCCTTGATTGATCATTATGGCCTTAGAGAAGGAATCACCAGTAAATAGTCAATTCAGTCATATACCTAAAGTTGGCTAGGGTTATAATTACTGCTCCCAAGTAATTTCATGGTTTCGGAAGTCTGACATTTGGTGATAAAGGCTGTTTATTTACTTTTCCAAGAAAGCTCATTGCATATGCAGTATTGACCTTCTCCTCTGGAAATGTCATTGTAATAGTCACTTACTCATTGAGAAATGATTATGTTACATTTTACTTGCATCTGACTGCTTATTCGAATACACAAAAATCAGGTTACTTAAAACATAAGAAAACACATTCATTTATAGATATTGGATGGCAACTAGGTTTATTGTTTCTAATTAGGCATTTATCTTCCTTTTTCCTATCAGAAGCCCCATATTACATAATTCTGTATGGCACATGAGATTTACCTGTCAGAACTTCATTACTTTCAATACATAGAACTTGTTGGCTGGTGTGACTGTTTATCAAAACCCATAAATGGCCCAACCCAGAAAGATAGACTTCTTGTTATTAAACATTATTTAAGAATTATACTTGAGGTTGGGCTCAGTGGCTCACGCCTATAATCCCAGCACTTTGGGAGGCCAAGGCGAGTGAATCACCTGAGGTCGGGAGCTCGAGACCAGCGTGACCAACATGGAGAAACCCAGTCTCTAATGAAAATACAAAATTAGCTGGGCGTTGTGGTGCATACCGGTAATCCCAGCTACTCGGGAGGCTGAGACAGGAGAATCACTTGAACCTGGGAGGCAGAGGTTGCGGTGAACTGAGATCTCACCATTGCACTCCAGCCTAGGCAGCAAGAGTGAAACTCCATCTCAAAATAATAATAACGAAATAATTACACTTGAATTTTTTTCTATTTTGGCAAAATATAATTCATTTTATCTTTTTAAGTTCAATGACAGTTTGCTCACTCCAACAGGCAACTATTTAGCACTAATTAGGCCCAATGTGCTAAGTATTGGTCATGCTCCAGAAGATTGAATCAGACATGATCTTTCCTCTAGGGGAGCTTACACTCTATTGAAAGAGAAACCAGTACAAACCAATCACTTGCTTATCAATTTCCCAGCAGTTACTCTATCTATCCTGTAGTTATGTTAATTACACTCTCCCCTCTCCTTCACCAAAGCATCCATCATTTGGCAAACCAGGAGGACACTGACCAGTTCTCTCTGCTTGGACTATGATTTCTTTGAATGCACACTTCCCCTGGGTTTCTTCCTTTCCTGTTCTCCCACAGCACCTGTGGGGTTCCCTATCTCAGAACTTACTTTACTGTGTTCATCTATTATTGTCTCTTTCCCAACCTCAATGAAGGGTAATGTGAGAAGACAATTGTTCTTTTCAGTTTTGTATCCCCATCGTTGAGGGGCACACATCTGGGCACAATAAATCTTTGCTGGATGGATGGATGGAAGGACAGATGAGGTGAGCCTCAGCTGAGTCTCCAGTGATTGTGGGAATGAGCCCACCAGGAAGGCACAGAAACAAAAGACAGGTACAGAGGCTGGGACTTTTATTAAATCCCCAAATCCTTATGGTAATCATGGCTCTGAAATTGATGATAATTGTGCAAAATAGTTGTTTAGAAGGGCTGTCTACTCATTTCAGGGATTCTGTCATGTTTCTACAGTTTGGGAATACCTCTGGGAAAATTGATTCTAAGTCTGTAGCACATTCTTTTGAATTCTTTTGAAAGTTTTTGATTTTGGTGAATCTTTGGTCTTCGATTGAAATTTTGTAAACAGATCCAAGACATTTCACGTAGCAACTGTTTGCTGCTGAGTCTCTGCTTCTTAGGACAGTTCCAGGCACATAGAAGGTATTTCAAAGTGTCCATTGAATGAAAACATTCTTGTACTTCCAAAACAAATGTGACTAAAAATAATCACACTGTTTTTTCATGTGACTCAGACTGGATCCAAAAGCTAGTTCCCATGGAATGTCCCAAAAATGTTTGAGGAAAGATAATGCTTGAATTAGACACTGCCACTGTATTAGTTGGGAGGCTGGGGTGAATAACTACCTGAAACTGGGTGATTCATGAAGAAAACAGGTGTAATTGACGCACGGTTCTGTAGGCTATACAGGAAGCATGACTGGGAGGCCGTAGGAAATTTACAATCATGTTGAAAGGTGAAGGAAAAGTAAGGTATGACTTCACATGACCAGAACAGGAGGAAGTGAGTGAAAGGGGAAGTGCTACACACGTACTTTTAAACAAGCAGATCTCATGAGAACTCTATCAGGAGACAGCACTAAGGGGATGGTGCTAAACCATTAGAAAGCCCCCCACCTCCCCCCATAATCCAGTTATCTCCCACCAGGTTCCTTTCCTAAAATTCAGCATGAGATTTGGGTGGGGACAGAGTCAAACCATATCAGCCACATAAATAATCCCTTCAAAGGACAAACTGGATTAATGATAATTATGGAAATATTAATCTTATATACTACAGTCACAGTGTAAATAGATGTTTAATATCTATCTTTAAATGAATGTATGAATTGACGCAGCATCAGAGTTCTGAATAGGCGTATTAAGCATTTCTGGGGGTAGGCTGGGAGCAGTGGCTGACGCCTGTAATCCTAGCACTTTGGGAGGCCGAGACGGATGGAGCACCTGAGGTCAGGAGTTCGAGACCAGCCTGACTAACATGGAGAAACCCTGTCGCTACTAAAAATACAAAATTAGCCGGGCGTGGTAGCGCATGCCTGTAATCCCAGCTACTCAGGAGGCTGAGGCAGGAAAATCGCTTGAACCCAGGAGGCAGAGGTTGTAATGAGCCGATATCACGCCACTGCACTCCAGCCTGGGCAACAAGAGCGAAATCCCATCTCAAAAAAAAAAAAAAAAAAAAAAAAAGAATTTCTGGGGGTATAGGTAGAGGCAGAGTGACAATGATTTTGTTGCATGAGATTCTTAAAAGTTAATTTCTTTATTGAGAAGCATCTAGAAAGAGGAAGTAAAGATTCCTAGATCTTTGCTGGTAAAGAAGCATATGTGAACAGCAGACAGAACGTTTTCTCTACCTTTATCCAGGGAAATTATACAGATGGCTTTCTTGATGGAAAGAAGAGAACCAGACTAAGAAAGTGCTATGCTTTTGGTGGTAAAGATGATAATTTTTCATGCTATGTTTTTCCTGGTAAATAATTCACATACCAAAATATTCAGTTACCTTTCACTCCTATCCTTTCTTTCAAAACCATTAGCAATTCCGCTGGTACCACCTTAAAAAATATATCAGACCACTTTATCTCCTGAAAGTCCAATCCATCAACATTTCCATTTGATTTAATGACCGGAAGATTGGAAAATGCTGCTCTAGTCTGAGTAGTTTATGCAACTTCCTCTTTTTAAACTTTATCACATGGCCTCTTGTCATGCTTTTATTAGGTCCCTAATTACCTTTAGGTCTTCTGGTCATTTCTCATCTTCAAATGTCTGCCATGGGTATCTCTGCCTAGGAAATACCTAATCATTTCCCCTCTGATGTTTATTTTTCTCAAAATTTTTCCTCATATGAATATGGCCTGGTGGTTTTAAGAAGATATTCTGAATTTGTTAATTGATTTAAAGCCACATTCTCCCTCTCCCTTTGTTACAGTGAGATAAATAATTAGAATATTGTGTTTTCCCCAAATGCACAGCAACAAAAGGCTGAATGACTTTGAAACTCAGCCCCCTCAGTTTGTAAGAACATCATCTGGTACATTCTTTCAGAACCAATTCTAAATCTTTCTCTCATCAGACAATCTTTGTTTGAAAAAAATATTATTTTCTATATTAAAATTACTAGATTATTATTTCAGTAAAGCAAAATATTTATTTCACTGCTTGCTGGTGTGAGTCTGTACCTCAGACTCAGGGGAGATTTTGTTTCTAGATTTCTTTTTTTCCTGCTTCCTATGTAGCCATATGCCTAGCTTTTGTGAAAAATGCTTCACTCAGCCTAGAGTATTTATTGCTCTACCACCAGTGTTGTCTCCATCAGATAACCTGGTCTTGTTGGTCCATTCCTATGTCCTGGTTCATGGTTAATCTGTATCCACAGGACATTGGGAAGCTAGTGAAAGTCCGAGTCTGTTGGTACAGTTTATTTGGGGACTAGAAAGCAAGAGCTGTCAGGGTCGATGGGTGAGAGAACTCTTTCTGGATATTTCTGTCCTTTCCAGAGAAAAAGGGTAGGTAACTAGGATCATCATTACAAATCATCAACCATGCATGACTTCCTCTTAATGTTAGGCTGACTTTCGTCTTTTGGAGTTATTGCAACTGTCTTCTCCTTCTGTCCTAGATGGTCTTTATGGGTGGAGGGCCACTACTTCATGTATTTGCTGATCCAACATGGCCTGCAACAAAGTCTACCATACAGAAGCTGTTTAATAAATATTGAAGAAGTTATTTAATAAAAACATGATTTAATATAATTTGTTGATGAAAGACAGATTGAGAAAGTAAAAAGTCTGTTAAAAAAAACAGTGACACATGAGCAAATTTGGAGGAGAGATTCTTGGAATGAGCAAATGTAGAATAAAGGAAGAGGAAAGAGTGATGGAGACAAAGAAGTCATTTGCTTTACTACACTTTTTAAGATTAAACACGTTTTATTTCAAATGGAAGACAACTCCATTCTTGATTATGATAGACACAAAGGGAATATCATAAATTCCCAGAATGACCATTCAGTAAAACACAGATTGGAAGCCTTGCTCAGGCTGGCCAGACCTCTCTCTGGTCCCTCTCATCTGCCAGCCCAGGGGCCACTCTTTCTGGGCTCCACATTGACTTTCACTGTCAACCTTGGAAGTATCTTGGCCCCAATTCTGGAAAGTTTGGCTTTCTCTCTCACAGGCAACCATGCAAACGCTTTGCACCACTCCTGTGAAATTCTCATCCATTTTCTTCAGCTCTGGTGCAGATCTTGTTTGGGTTAGGTGTTCAATACCTGGCTCCTGCCTCTGTCTCAGGCTAAAATCAATTGCTTCAGCCTCACCTCTACCTGCTCCACCAGATCCTATCCCTACCAGTCGGACCTCTACACACGGTGGTCCCATTCATACCATGTGGACCTCCATGCTGGTAGTTTTTGGCTCAGTTTTACTCACCCCCAGGCTTTGGTGCATCTTATATTTCCTTTTCCATTCCTACCTGTCATAGATGTTTTCAGTCCACTTTTGGGCAGTTGATTCCTTTTTCTTCTAAATACGTCTCTCCCTGCCAGTCTTTAAAATCCCACACAAGACAGAACTGTAGCAGAACTGAATGCAAAAGTGCAGGAGTGTTGGTTATTTGCAGCCCAGCCTTGCCCTGGAAGGAGTCACCATGTAGGTGACAGTAGGATGAACACCTGCAGGGATCTTCCCTGCCAGTGTGCAAGTTTAGCAGCAGGGGCTGGATGTAGAAGAATACAGAATAAGGAAGGCCCTATTACTAGAAAGGGGACGACACGGCTGGGAAGCCAGCAAAATGGAGAGAACCTGGAACAGTGTGGACTGATGCAACTTTTGGGAGTGGAGTGACCAATATGTGTCTCAGAGGGTGATGTCTAAGAGACAGCATTGTGTTTCTATGAAGTAATCCATTTTTAGGACTCCTCTAAAAATATTAATTGCACTCTTAGAAATATTTTAAGTTAATGGATTATTTGGGGGGAAATGCTACTCCTAAAACATAGGCTCTTTTAGGAAAGTAAGAACCCAGGAGTTTGCAAAGACTAAGTAGGAGGATTTGGGTTTTTGTAAGGCTTGGAATAGGTTGGTCAGGGTGGGAAGGTGATCAAAACTAATTAAATCTAGATTTCCCAAAAATATCAGGGATCAGCTGACAGTTGGACTACACAAACATTTTATTTTGCCAAGTACTCGGAGATTGCAGGTCTCTTGAACCACCAAGAATTTTTAATGTGAGGTAGCATTTCAAATGTAATTTTTACATGTTAAAATAGACAATGGGGCTTGGGGTTTTTAGAAACGTTGGGGTCCTTTGAACATTTTGGTTTCAGCCTATTTATTGGTTGTAAAATTAGTTTAATGGCTCATTCAAGTGAGCAATAGAATAAAGTAGTAAGGGCTGTTGAGTATCACACATAGTAAGAGGAAGTATTGCTTCAATAAGTTTTTGTTTCCTTTATATATCTGTGTAAATAAGTCTACATATGTACAGGTATGCATGTGCATATGAGTGCTTTTTTGGACAAAATACCAAGTTTAAAAAATCAATATTTGGCTGAAGGAGATAAGTTTAATGTAGCATCAAAAACTAAATTTCTGACATAAGAATAAATCTGAATTTTAAGATCTATTATTGTTAATTATTTTATAAATAGTTCAGTAGTCATTTTTTTTTTTTTTTTTTTTTTTGAGACGGAGTCTAGCTTTGTCACCTGGGCTGGAGTGGAGTGGCCGAATCTCAGCTCACTACAAGCTCTGCCTCCCGGGTTTACGCCATTCTCCTGCCTCAGCCTCCCAAGTAGCTGTGACTACAGGCGCCTGCCACCACCCCCGGCTAGTTTTTTGTATTTTTTAGTAGAGACAGGGTTTCACCACGTTAGCCAGGATGGTCTCAATCTCCTGACCTCGTGATCTGCCTGTCTTGGCCTCCCAAAGTGCTGGGATTACAGGCTTCAGCCACCGTGCCCGGCCTTAGTAGTCATATTTTTAGCTGGGCATTGTGTTGCAGGAACAATAGTTGCTGAGCATCATCGGCAGCTGGATTGCCCTGAACTCAGTGCATTGCATGTTTAGAGTATCAGAAAGGACAGATTTTCATTGAGATTAGTGGGGACAAGATAGTTGGGGTGCTACTATTTTCTCTAGCACCTCATTCTCTTTTTTTTTTTTTTGCATTATTTATATTATTTATGTTACTTGTATACTTCGACTAACTGATGGAAGGCACCATGTCAGGGACTCAAGGAAAAGTCACAGCTGATACCTTAGCACCTCTGGAGCAAACATGAGTTATACCGCAAAGCTGGCCCAACTTGGAGTAAGGATCTGGACTTTGTACCTCTGTGTTAGGCAGTCATAGACTGCAGACTGGTCCCAGGGATTGCGGTTGCATGGGGATTTGATGGGCTGGTGGATGTGGGGTGTGACTCTATGTGTGACGGGCTCCTGTTTGGCCAAGTGCGATTCTCCCAAGAAGAGGAATTAGAGGGTCCTATGATCCCTGAATAGCCAGCACTCTCAGTGGAATAGTTGTGCTGGCGAGGTAAAGGGGACTGGGAGGGCACTGACTTTGTCATTGTCACCTCCCTCCATCTTTGACTTATCTTCACACACCTTGATCAAGAACCCTCCTCTCTTCCTGTTTACTTGTCTCTGCACCAGCTCTACTGCTTCTTACTGTCAGGCACAAACTGATCCTCTGAACTTTATGTGAGAGCTGTCTAATCATGTGCAGAATTGTAGTGTCTGTTGATGAGGTGTTATATTTTAATTAATACACTCCATAAGCTCATTATCTTTTTTGGCAATCACATCTCACTGGTGACTTGCATTATGAACACAAATTTTGTTCCTGTGTGCTACAGGGAAGCAGTATTTGTTCCATCTTGCATTTCTAACTTTTTGTTGTTGTTGGACCCAAGAGCAGATCATGTCATCATTCCCTATTAAATTTGACCTTGTCAGATTTTTCCTATCATTTTATCCTGATAGCTCAGATTCAATAAACCAATGCACTATTTGCCTGTTGAACTTTTAAAAACTCAGAAACATAATGATTATGTCTTTAACATGTAATACAAGTTCTTTAGCTTGTCTATAGAAACTTCTTCCCAGGTTGGCATCACCCCTTAATCACCTTAGTCATTTTTGTGGTTGCAAAGCTAACTGCAGTTCACCCAATAGTATCATTCAGCTTACATATCTCTATTTGCCCTTAAAATAGCATAAGGGACCACCTCAGATTGAATGCTGAACTAGGGGCTGAGCACGGTGGCTCATGCCTGTAATCCCAGCACTTTGAGGATGAGCTGGCTGGATCACCTGAGATCAGGAGTTCGAGACCAGTCTGACCAATATGCTGAAACCCTGTCTCTAATAAAAATACAAAAATTAGCAGGGCATGGTGGCCTCTGCTTGCAGTCCCAGCTGCTCGGGAGGCTGAGACAGAGGAATTGCTTGAACCCTGGAGGCGGAGGTTGCAGTGAGCCAAGATCTCACCACTGAACACCAGCTTGGGCGACAGAGTAAGACTCCATCTCAATAAAAATAAAAACAAATAAATGCTTACCTAGAAATATATAATGGCCATAGAATTTCTACAACCTAGCAGTTTAGAAATCTTGTTAAAACAAAGTGTGGATAATATGACTTGTTCCACAGCTCAGTGATTCTTTCCTTTTCTGTATACTCATAAAATATCTGGGACAAAAGCTCACATACTGTATGGAAATTTATTTTTCCACCTGAAGTTTTAATAATTTGAGACTACAAGAAGCTGATGATAGACAGATTAATAAGAGAAAAAGGTGTACACATTTATTAATGTGCATGTGGACACAGAAATACAAAATATGAAAACTCAAAGAGGGGCCTTGATGGTTAACACTTAAATATCCTCTTCATTGGGGAGAGGGAAAATGGGATGGGGTCTGTTAGAGTAAATGATTTTTAGGGAAAGTAAATGAGACCAAAGAACAGTGATGTGGGCCACATTTCTCTGGGTTCTAGGGGAGGTAGCATCACAGGTTACAGGAGAGTAAAGGGAGGAAAGCATGTCAAGCAAAGACGGACTTGCTTGCAGATGAAACTAGCTCAGGGAATGTTGGAGCTGCCTTAGAAAGGTTAGATGGTAGTTTATTCCACCAATGTAGATATTTTTCTTCAGATACAAAACTTTTCCACAAAAGGCAGCTTCTCAGGGCAATTCTGGTCTGCAGGCCCTCCCTTATTTGAAATTTTATTTTCAGTATGTCTTACATATTAAAGTAAGATTGTTGGTGATAGAGAGATGTGGTTAGAGATTGTGAGACAAGAGATTAGCAAAGGGGGTTGGGGGGTATAGATTGGAGCAAGCAGCTCATATCTTTTCAAATTAGTCTTTTAGTTCTGAGAACAGATCAGTTCAGTTAAATAGCTGTGTCCCATTCCAGGAGCTGACTTGCAGATGAGCTTTCAAACCTAAGCCTCTATTATGATGCAGGCAAACTAATCTTTAATAAGAGGCATTTCTATGGAAACAGAAGACAAAACAAGGGTTAATGGCTAGAGTAGCATATAAGCTAGATTTCCTAGAGTTTCTAAGACATCCTCGGTTGGAGAGGGCCAGCAGTGACAAGCTGATACACTTTACTGGATTGTACTTTGAATCAAAGATTGGTGTTCCAGGGAACTGAGTAGTCTACGCATCAACTGGCACAAAGGTTATTTATATGCAAGTTCCGGTAGTGCTTTCTCCTGAATTGTATATCAATTTCATATCTAGCTTCAGTTTGAAGAGCTCTAAGAAACGAACAGTTTTAATTTCTTGTGATTTCAAGTCAGAAAAGTTGGAAATGTTAGTCTGGAGAGTAACAGCTGGATATTGGAGTAAATGTAACATTCAGAATTAGTCCCGATAATAAAAAATAAACTAACAAAAAACCCTCAAAAATAACGGATGGGGCTAGAATCTAATAACAAGTGCACTATACATTTTTTTCTTGAAATATATATATATATTATTTTTTTTCTCTCTCTCTCTACTACACTATTTTTACCAAAGATGAATCATGGTAAGACTAATCTATTTGCAAAATAAATTGCCTTTGGCCTGATTATTTACATAAATTTGGCCAGAATAGTGATTTATCACATATGCTCTTTTCAAGTTGGCTTTGCTAAAGTATTTTACAAAAAAATTTAGATTAGGCCAGGCACAGTGGTCCAAGCCTGTAATTCTAGCACTTTGGAAGGCCAGAGCAGGAGAAGGCCTGGGCCTAGGAGTCAATGACCAGCCTGGAAACATAATGAGACTCCATCTCTATTTATGTAAAAAGGAAAAAATTAGATTGGACTTTTAAAAAGCCTCTCAAGACTAGGAAGCCAAAACAAAAATTTGTCTTGTCCTCAGGCTGTGTCTGTAATATCTGTCAGATTGGGTAAATATCCCTCTTCTCAAAGTCCTCAAAATAACCTGAAGTTCCTGGGCTTGTCAGAAATTGACATTCTTTACTTAGCGCAAGGTCAGGAACCCTGTAAGGGAGCCATGTAGATAAGATACTGGGCCAGTATTTTTTCCAAGTTTATGGACTTCTAAGTCAACCTCCACTTCTCAAAGAAGCCTCATCCTATCTGAAAATGCGACATTCCAATCAAAGTCTTGGTAAAAAACCAGTGTCTCCAATTGTGTCCTGTTACAAAAGAAAAGAGATTGTTATTTAACATATGCAAATAATTATATTGCCTTTAAAAATTCTTGAAAAGTTTTCAAGACTTTTTGATTCCCTAGGGATCAGTTAAAGAGAAAGGCAAATGTTTCAGTTTTGCTCACAAAAGTATATTTTGCCCAATTACTGCAATCTATAGAGAGCTTAAAGGGAAAACAAAGAGTTTTCTTAAACTTGGAAAACAAAACATAAAAAGAACCAGCAATGTTTCAAACCAAAATGTCATAAAAATTGTTTTCAATCCTCTGTTCTTTCAGTTCTGTATAATTCATTTTTGTGTTGGTGGTTGTTAGGTTAGCAATTTTATGAGTCCATTCTTTTTGTCATTCGCGTTTTTGAAATTCTTATTTAATCAAATTGTGTGATCTTAACCTTGTAAGAAACCTGTATTTAAGAGTACATATAGTCTTTCTCATGAGCATCTTTAAAGACAGAGTACTTTAGGATTTGCAAAAAGCTTTTAGAAAAAAAAAAGCATCATCATAAAACTGTGGACAATAAGACAAAATGGTCATGGTTAAAAATGCAATTGACAATGAAATTTGATTATTTTCTCTGGCCTACAACATTTTAACAAAATAGCCGTAATTATGATTGATTACATGTACCAAGATAAATCAAATTTTTAGGAATCTTGTACAATTTTGAACATATACTAGTGATATATTTGTACAAATATAGCTCAAAGGTTCAGCATCATTTCTTATTTGATAATGCTTCCCATAGGACTTTAACATATACAAAATAAGCCTAATATCTCCCTGTTGGATTTTCAGGGATGCGTCTGGAGTACCTAAAATTTAGTTTTAGGTCCCCCAAAATTTAGAGTTGTGAATTTGGAAAGCTTGTTAAATATCAAAGGTTTAAAACATTTGATCAAAATAAGATTACAGATTACTGTAAAATAATATTCATTTTAAGCAAAATGATAATGAAAAGATTTCAAAAAGAAAAAACCTTTACTCTTTGAAATAGAGGAGACTCAGGTTCCAAATAGTCAAAGGATCTAATAAAGACAGTATGAGGGCCAGGTACGGTGGTGCACACCTGTAACTCCAGCACTCTGGGGGGCCGAGGCAGGCGGATCACGAGGTCAAGAGATTGAGGCCATCCTAGCCAACATGGTGAAACCCCGTCTCTACTAAAAATACAAAAAATTAGCTGGGCGTGGTGGCACATGCCTGTAGTCCCAGCTACTCGGGAGGCTGAGGCAGGAGAATCACTTGAACCTGGGAGGCAAAGGTTGCAGTGAGCTGAGATCGCACCACTGCACTACAGCCTAGTGATAGAGCGAAACTCCATCTCACAAAATAAAAAGACAGCGTGAGGCACATAGAATTTGTCTCTCTCTCTCTGTCTCCTCTTTTTTTTCCCCTGCGTTTTACTCAAAAGGTGAATAAAAATCTTGTTCTTACAATCTCTTATTAATACTACACAAAAATATTGTTTAAAAGAGAAGATCAATTACTAAAGTCACATGAACTTGAAAAGCATTTGGACTAGTTATTTAATTTATGACCACTTGCATATTTATAAGTCAATTTGGTGCCATGTGGACAACATACAAACACATGTATAGACATATACATACATGTAGACACAACATGCAACACACGTATATGTATATGTGTCCAAAAGCCAAAGACATCAGGGAGTTTAATGCAAAAGAGAGAAGAGCTTTAGACTTAAGAGGAACCCATTCATGACTCTTGGGGATCTTTGAGGAAAACAGGGGATTCCAAAAGAGGGGCTCAGTGATGTCTTAACTGTATTCCTCCAGGGGTCTCAGGGTCACTACAAGTCCCTGCTAGACCCCTTCATGTGGTATCAAAGGCAGCAAAAGGGAGAAGGGGCAAAAGTGGAAGGAAATGGGAGAACAAGGCTTAGAGGAGTCCATTTGGGAAGGTCTAAACTTTTCAAAACAGCAATGAAATTTTTGTTAGCAGGAATTTGAGAAAAAAAAAAAAAATCTAGTCAAATAAATGGTTCCCATGGGAGAAATAGCAGAGAACAGAGAAGGATATCTGCTGTTAACCAAACTGACTTTTGACAATAAAACTCTTAAAACAAAACAACAACAAAAAAATACTTTTCTGAATATATTGGCAGCAAAACCTTTTGTCCCGTGTGCATCTGGCCTTTCACTGGAGCAGAGAACTGCGGCTGCAGTGGAAATGCAGTGCCTCCCCCAGACTCTGCTTTCTAGGAGGAGCCCACCTTGTTCACTCACTGGTTTGGTTCCTAGAAGCAGGGCGTGTGTCTTTCTCGCCCAGGGGAGTGATCTTATTCTCTTGATCTAAACTAAGGTATTAAATCAAAGGTATACCTCAAGAAATAAATCAAAATGAAAACAAGTATGTACACATGAGACTAAAACCAACATGTCATTTATGGCCTTAATCAAAGTCTACAAAGAGGGAGCAAAAGCTGCAACCCTCCCAAGACCCATTCCACTGCCATCGACAAGTCAGAGAAAGGAAATGTTGTGCTACTACCTGCAACTGAGGTACAACTCATATTTCTGTCCACCCCTATCCTCTAGGGTCTTGACTTCTCGGCTTACTATGTGCACATAAAGGCTGACAATTCCTGTGCCCCATAGATGGACGATTATAAGAGACAAGAGGAAAGAAAATCAAGAACTGTTCATGGGGGTAGAACAGATTACAAATGCGTTCTCAACAAAACCAAGAATTATACAAGTAAGTAAAACAATGCACATTCATTCTTATAAGTGTTTCTTTCCTGAGCCAAAGGAACATATGGAAGCATTTCTTTAAGATGTTTACATTTCAAAGACATGGTAACGTGTACATCTACAGGGCCACAGTTCTCTGACTAGAAATCAAATGTGGTCCAACAGTGATAGCTCTGAATTCTAAAACTAGACTACAGACTGCAGAGTCTCTGCAGCAAATCTCACAGATGATCGAAAGTAGGCAGTTTGAGCTTACAAAAGATTTTAATTTTGTTTCAAATACAATGTATGCTTTACTTTAAAAGTCTTTCCAAGGGTGTTTCTAAGCCTATATTCTGTTTGTATCTTTTCATAGGTACCAATAAGACAGTTCTTTAAGATGAGAAGTCTCTAAAAAGGTTTTTAATATATTCAATTTATTTTAAAAGCAATTCCAACCAATACAAGAACAAATTTACATATTTTATTTTAATTCAAATTTAGAAAGAACAAAAAGACAAAAAAGATGCTTACCACCTTCACTCAAGTGGGCTCTATAGGGATAGGTATTGGAAAACTGACCTGGTAGAGAAATTCTTACTTTTTTTTGCAAGTTGTTTATCCGTTGTCCCAAGATTACCTTCATAGGCTCCACAATGAACAGCATGATTTGTTATCCTGCTCACAGAGCCAAAACTCTAGGGAGTCAATATTTTCCCCTGAAGGCTTGATAATTTCAGTTTATAAAAAACTGCTAATAGATTAATAAGAGAAAAGGGCACACGCATTTATTAATCTGCCTAGGAACACAGGAATGAGACAAAATATGAAAATTCAAAGAAGGAGCTAGATGGTTGACATCTAAATATCCACTTCACTGGGGAGAGAGGAGAGGGAGGGGTGTATAGGAGTAAATGCTTTTCAGTGGGGGCAAATGAGGCCAAAGAAAAATGTCATGGGACCATGTTTCTTGAGGCTGTAAGGGAGGTAGCATCAGAGGTTATGGGAAAATGAAGGAGGAAAGCATGTCAAGCAAAGACTGACTTGTTTGCAGATGAGACTATCTCAGGGCATCTTGGAGCTGCCTCAGGAAGGACAGATGGTAGCCTGTGGTTGCATCAATTTTTTCCTAGATCTGGGCCATGGCAGTGTTGGGGGTTCGCTGAGAAAGCCTGGCTGTTTATTCCATCAGTGTAGATTTTTCTCTTCGGGCGCAACATTTCTCCACAAAAGGCAGTTTTTTAGGGCAATTCCTGTCTGCATGCCCTGCGTTCCTGTCTGAATAGCCATCTTGACATATGTCAGAGGAGTATGCTTTAGAGTAAAATATTTTCAGTTTCCTTTAGTAGTTAAGTTTATGTCCACTTCCTTTACCACCTTCAAAGACAGAGCCACACCTCTCTACTGGCAGCTATTCTGTACTTTTCCCGTTCTTCACCCTTAACTAGAAATCACTGGTAGAGACTTGGTGATTTTATTTACAATTTCCTCAGTGACTACTCTGTAATTCACTTTTGGCATAAAACATCAATCCATTCAGCAGTACTTACTAGTCTTGCACACCAACACACACACACACCACCTTATATATACTTTAATTCTCTTTTGTAAGTGATTGTCTCATTTTCTTGCAGAGGAGGAAAAAAATAAATTTTCTTTTAGCCTTGTCAGTTCTTAGTTCTGACCCCTAAATGAAGGACAGATTAACAAATGTTAACAGAAAAAAACAAACTCTGCAATATATTTTAATGAGGTTTATCCTGAGTCAATGTGAGTGACCATGGCCCAGGGAACAGTCTCAGGAAGTCCTGAGAAAGTGTGCCTGAGGTGGTTGGGTTATGAGTTGGTTTTATACATTTTAGGGAGACCGGAATTGTGGGTAAAATCATTAACCAATGCATGGAAGATATACATTGATTCTGCACAAAAAAGGTGGGACATCTCAAAGGGTCATGGGAGGAGTTATAGGTCATAGGTGGATTCTGAGGTTTTTGGATTGGCAATTGGTTGAAAAAGCTCTAAAGACTTGAAGTCAGTAGAAAGAAATATGTGGCTTAAGGTAAGGGGGGGTGCGGGTCGTGAAGGTCAATGTTCTTATTAAGTAGATGAAGCCTCCTCATGGGTGGCAATCTTCAGAGCAAATAGATGGCAAATGTTTCTTTTCAGATCTTAAAAGGTGTCAGACTCGATCTCTCTTAGATCTGGGAAAGGTCTGGAAAGGGAAGCCATGGCTGCATTTATGGAGAGTCTCTACTGATACGAATTTCCCTCAAAAAAGATGGTTTTGCAGGGCTATTTCAAAATAAGTCAAAGAAAAGTATTTTGGGGTACAGTATTTTGATTTCCCTCAGGATTTGCTATCTGCAGTGTGATGCTATTTTAGAGTCAGTTTGAAATTTGGCATCTTATTGCTATAAGCCATCTGTGTGGTCAGTCTCATGATTTCTATTTCAATGTTGATGCTGGTCACTTGTGTCTAAACTCCAAAAGGGAGGAAGTATAATGAGTTGTGTCCAACCTCCCTTCCCAATATCGTTCTAAATTTAGTTTTTCAGATTACTCTGGGGTCCCTTTGGCCCACAGAGTGTCCATTCAGTTGTCTGGGGGACTTGGGATTTTATTTTTGGTATATACAAGAGAAAAATAAACGTATATATGTATTAACAAGTATATTGCATATGCACATATGCAGAGAAGTGGCATAGAACTATCACTGATATATCATCTTCAAATAAAACAACAACAAATACGGTGTTAAGGAGGCAAGTTATGACAAAGAGGCAGGGAAAAGGGATAAACTAGAGGGTTCTTTGTCTCTCTCTTTTTTTTTTTTTCCGAGATGGAATCTCGTTGTGTCACCCAGGCTGGAGTGCAGTGGCGCCATCTCGGCTCACTGAAACCTCTGCCTCCCTGGTTCAAGGGATTCTCCTACCCCAGCCTCCCAAGAAGCTGGGACTATAGGCACGTGCCACCACACCCAGCTAATTTTTGTATTTTTAGTAGAGATGGGGTTTCACCATATTGGCCAGGCTAGACTTGAACTCCTGACCTCAAGTGATCTGCCTACCTCAGCCTCCCAAAGTGCAGGGATTACAGGTGTGAGCCACCATGCGTAGCCTTTTTCTCTTTCTTTTGCCTGTTAAACCTCTGCTCCTAAACCCACTTCTTGTGTAGGTGTCCTCAGTTCCCTTGGTGTGAGAAGATGAACCCAGGGTGTTTAAGCCAGAAAATGACATCTCTTCATTAGACTTTCTGATTATGCAGATTATTATGTGTATAACTATTAGGCTCCAGAAACAGCAAGTACTTACAAGAATGGAGAAATCTTACTAAAGATAATTTACAATTTAAAATTACAGTGGAGAATTCCAAATGAAAAACACTGCACTTTAGGATGTTTATGTAAAAGTGAGGGCTCCTAAGTTAGGCTCACCAAGGGACATTTATTGATGTGCAGAACCTTTGTAAGCAATTATCATCCTGAAGTGTTGTGTCTTCAAGGAGGTTCATGGAAAGAATGGAAAGGACCCTGACAAGGACTCTTGAATATGGGTTTCTGATAAACTCTAGAATTAAGTCATTTGGGCTGGATACGAATTCCCAGAACTCCAATAAATAAACTGACTGGTTTATAAAAGTGGTAATCCACAAAGGATGAACATTAATTAAAATATCAAGGAAATACTTTGGCAGATTTTCATGCTAAGTCATCCAGTACTGAACTTGTTAAGATATGCAATTCAAATGAACTCCATGATCCAAATCAAATTACCTATGATAACTCATCTAATAAACAGTGTTATGGACCTGAATTGGAGAAATGAAATTGGTATTTAAGAGGATATAAATTGAATGTTAAGTGTGGACTCATAGAAAGCCTGAGCAGTAACTTGGATTTTCCTGTGTCCTTAGAGCTTTCAGTATTAGAAGCTCTGTGTTTCATGACTCATCATACAAGTGATGAAATGATCCAAATTATGAAAAAATATTGGTGTACTGACTATTCTTAATTGTTAAAATGGTGTATTATCAATATTTGGTTTGTCAAACCCATAATCCTCGGAATGCAGTCAAAACTTCAGGTATATTTCTGCTGCCTGATGGGCCATTTGAACATTTATAGAGAAATTTCATTCAACTGCCATTTTCAGTGCGGATTTTCTCGTTTTAGAGAAGCTTCCTCATGCAAGAGGTCCAATGCTGTAACAGTAGCTAAATGATTTTTAGGAAATGTGTTTCTCTCATTGGGCATTTCTGGAGAAATCTCCAGCAGTATAAGTACATGTTTTACTGACTAAGTTGTAGAATTGTTAAATAAGTTATTACAGATACAATATCATTAGGCAAAACAAACTGACTTGGTTGGATTGCCATGGCTAAATATATTGAAGATTAAAGACAATCAGATCCACTTCTAGTAGAAAATGTAACGGCATTGTCACTGGAAGGTCTGTGTCCCTAACAATAGAACCTCATGTATCTTTTACTCCTAAACTCTGATGTGAGTAAATGCTACAAAGCTTTCATGTATTATGCCAAACTGTGTTTCCACCAAGTAAAGGAAGCTTTTTATGATCCACTGCCTGAGGACAATTAAACTCTTCACAATCTAGAACCTAGAGAGATTGGGCCTTCTGGAAACAATGTCAGAGAAAGACTTCCCTTGCCATTCACACTGTAACAAAACTTAAGGACCTCCAACCATGGGTATGTAATCTCATAATTCAGAAAGGCCCCCCTAGACTCTTGGAATTATATACTCACTGAGGACTTTAAGGTAAAGGAAGTTTCTCTCCAGAAGCAGATGGCATCCTAAAGGTGGACAGCTTTCCCAAGATCATGGATCAAGACTGCGCTGATATCACACAATTCTTACCTCTTTTAATTTTTGTCTTGCTTATGCCTCTATGAGCAATAGAACTGGAAAAGGTGGCTCATGTGCACTTATGGGGTACACTTTTATTTATGGAGAGTTTTTCAGCCAACCTTATACATAAGTAAACTTACATCCTGGTGGATGGAAGATAAAGGACCAGTGTGGACTACGAATCTTAATGCTATTTTTGTTTCTACACAATTGATCAGAAACAGAACATTGGTTTTCTCCTCTTAACCTACATCATAGTTTAAAGAGATAATTGCTAGGTCTTTTCCCTTCGGGATGGACATCATTGTGTTGGATCTCTTTTTTACAGTTTGGAGAAATTTTAAATGAGTCAATAATTGTACATTTACCCCTCATAGCAGGCTCTACAGTATATTCTACTGCAAAGGCTATGGTTGCACAATAGACTTTTAAAAATTCTCTTGCTAAAGTTGTACTAGGTAATATAATTGCTCCAGATTAGCCACTAGTTGAACAGGTAGGAATCTGTGCAGTTGCTGACACTTTTTGCATATGGATGAATACACTGGGTGTTGTAGAGACTCAGTTTCATGGAATTAACCAATAGACTGCTTGGTTAAAGAGGGCAGACTCCTTATTTGGCTTATTCTTTGATGGATTTGATGTTAGTGGGTTTGGTTCATGGAGACCCTGGCTAAGGAACATACTCCAAGCCCTTGTTATTATCCTCCTGAAAGCCATAATAGAAGATTTTCTGATGCTTTTTATTCTCTCGAAAGTTTTCAGTGTTTGCATGCAACCATCCTTAGAATATCAAATGATCTTTGACTAGAGTGACAAAATCTCAAAGAAATGCACAATCAAGAGGACACTGAAACTTATGCATGATATGTTGAGATCTGAAGTCCCAAATGATGGTAACTGAGAGTAGTGCTAATGCCCTAAGTTTTGGTCATACTCTCACATAGGAATTGTTGAACAGAATTATGAGTGGTCAGTGTTTTGGACTGAGCTCCTGCACTAGCTCCCACCAGACCAGACCAAAGTGACATGGAGCCATTTCTGCTTAATGCCACATAGTCAAACTGAAACTTTCAGAAAGCACATAGATCCCAAAACCAGAGCTGAGACCAAACAAGACTTGCAAATTTCATACTGCAATCAAATAAGACCATTTACGATGGTGGCAGAGTTACACCACTACCTAAAGTTTTTGTGAATATCTCAAAATTGAGAGATTGACCAAAAGAAGGAAATTGTTAAATTAAGTTTGACCCATAGATGCCTCTACACATATTTTGAATTTGGCCTAAACATTTCTCCATACATATTAAACTGTAACTTGATATATAAACTAACTGTAACCTACTCTTGTAAAACGCTAACCAAATCACAGCCAACTACAGGTAGCCAACTATTCAAAGCCAGTTCAAATAAAGCACATGCCCCATTGTAACTAATTAGCAGTTTTTTCACCTCATTTCAGTTTTCTGTAGGTCACTTTCCTTTTTCTGTCTGTCTGTGTTATCCAACCGTGTGACAGCCCCTGGAGTCACTCTGAACCAATTATCATTTTGAGGGCTGCCCAATTCATGAATCATTTTTTGCTCAATTAAGCACTATAAAATTTAATTATTCTAAAGTTTTTCCTTTAACATTTCTAACAATGAGGCCACTGCATCTTTGTCATTCTTGTTCTAAACATAATTTTAAAAAATAGTTTTTGAGTCATTTTTTTGGATGATGTTTTCCTAGTCACTTATAATTTTTTCATTTCAGATAGTCTTTCACTTGCTGAATCCCTAGTGTCATGACGCTTCTCTTTTTATCATTCTCCTCTTTCTCTCTTTATTCCCTTTAGACAATAGTGATGCTCACCTACTCTTTCAGTCCCAGTCTTTCTTCATTGTTTTGATCCTCTTTCCACACATCCCCTTTGCTCAAGCCACTAGACTCTCACCGTGATTGCATTTCCAGCCCCCACACACGCTGTGCCCATGTGCACACTCACTCACATACACAAACCAAACAACTAGAAGAGTCGTTCAAGAGTTCAGCTACCTCTTATTTCTAAACTGTTGCCACTCAAAAATGCATCATCTTTTTCTATGATATCAAATTAAATCCTCTTCTCTTAACTGTTTTTGATGAATCTGATTTTCTTAATATAATCCTCCCTTAATTCAGGTAACACTATTCTTCATAAATAAACTTTAGTAATAAAATAAAATTTGGGTAATTGGGTAGCCCCTTTTCTTGCATTGCATTTATTATAGTTAAACTATTCCTTTGTGTTAATGTCAGAACTAAATGGAAGTTAGGGAATAAAATGGAGAATAACTGCTAGGAAATTCATTAATTAGAGCCATGTTTCTATCTTACTGTTAATTTTATTTGAACTAAATTATTGTAAGTTTAATGTGACTCTTTAAGTTCCTTATTAAGAAATAATATGGCCGGGTGCGGTGGCTCAAGCCTGTAATCCCAGCACTTTGGGAGGCCGAGAAGGGCGGATCACGAGGTCAGGAGATCAAGACCATCCTGGCTAACACGGTGAAACCCCGTCTCTACTAAAAATACAAAAAACTAGCAGGGCGAGGTGGCGGGCGCCTGTAGTCCCAGCTACTTGGGAGGCTGAGGCAAGAGAATGGCATAAACCAGGGAGATGGAGCTTGCAGTGAGCTGAGATCTGGCCATTGCACTCCAGCCTGGGCGACAGAGCAAGACTCCGTCTCAAAAAAAAAGAAAAGAAAAAAAGAAATAATATGCCTGAATTTCTGACTGTATGGGAGCACAGAAACCTTGCTCCAGAAGATTTAATAAGTTAACTGAGCAAAGCACTTATAACAATCCCTGACACATTGTAAGGGCTCAACCAGAGCTAGTTCATAAAATAATATATATATTTTTTACTTACTTCATCAGTATTTTCACATTATGAGAGGTAGTCACAAGATTTTATTTAATAAAGAATATGGTTATTTTACAATAATAGAGCAGGAATCTAAGCAATAAATTTGCTGATCGACATTCTCCTGCTCTATCTTATGTTACTTATGATCTTTAATATTACATTGTAATGATCTATACTAGAGTTGACTATGTATTTTAAAATGTCAGTTATTACAGATATATTCCTGTATGTGAAGTTCTATATACAGAGAGAGAATACATAACTCACCCCACAGAAGAATTCTTTATACAGAAAATCTACGTGTGGGTTCCTTTATGTAACAATATCTGCCAGAGTGGCAGCCAGTCCTTGAAGTCTTTGATAGCGGTTCTTGCATAGATAAGGATCTTGGGCCAGAATGGTAAGCAACATACTGCTTTCTTCAAGAAAATCTCATTACTAACCAAAGTTCAGATGAGTAAACAACATGCCCAATGACGGAGCTGATTTACATTCTGGACTTATTGCAACATGAGCCCAGTTAGCAGAAACAAACGCTTCAAGAATTGGTATTGGTCTGCAGAACACACTTTGGAGTAGCACTGCACAAGAATACTTACTAGACTATTTGAAATAAGTCAATTAAAATTTTGCCTCTTAAATAATGTAACCTATGAGTAAATGTGTGCTAGATGTGACAATAAATGTAAGTATGAATTAATTTATCAGAATGGCCACATTGAAACATTATAAATGATCAATGGCCCAAAAACATTTTGTTCCAAATCTCTGACTTTAATTTTCTGTATTGACAAGAAAGGTTAGTTGGTTAATATTAAGAGTTGAGGATGATGAGTAAGTTTTGAAAACTTTCATGAGAAGGCATTTGCTGTTTTATATCCATTAATCTTGATAAGGCAGGTAGCTAGAGAGAATTTTTCCAATATTAGTCAAGCATGAAATGACAAAGCTGATAGACAGTTAAAGCGAATAGCATTTCTGTTTGTATAATGAGTTTTGGGGGATATTATTAATAACCATTTTACCTTCATTAATTAGAGGAGCTTTATTTCCTCTGCTGGGTTTCAGAATAGATAATGTGCTTTAAGATTGTCTTTCAATTTAAATATTCATTTGAATGAAATACAGAACATGGAAATTGGAGCAAGATTTAACCTAATGGTATCAGTCAATCATAATTAAGGGTAAATAGAAATGAGACCATTTTAACTAATATATTTATATATATATTTAAAAACATTTACTACCTGCTAGACCATTTCACATATATTATCTTACTTAAAACTCATAATAATGCACAGAATGTAAATAGCTGATACTCAGATTGAAACCAGGTATGACTGCTTTAGAATTCAGCTTCAAACCATCCTCTTCCCCCGCATTTTCCTAGGCTAGAACAGCAGCTAGTTTCAGTGTCACTACTGACATGAACCAAGGGTCTTTATATTCTACCCTATTCCCGTAGAACTATGTCACTCTGTCCCTTAACACATCCTGTGTTCAGGTTTTTCATATTTCTCTGTATCTTCAAATTACTTACTTACGTCAAATTTGTCTTTGAGTCTATTCTTGAGAAATAAATTCTTATGGAAAGCTTATAGAAGAGGAATCTGGGGTTAAGTAACCCGTCTGAGCTTATGTTATCAAGAGAAAACAAGTCAGAATTTCTAACTGTATTAGAACAACAACCCCAACAAAACCTACTAGATTGTATTTACTTTTTATTTTAAACACGTTTTATTATAGAGGAATTTGCTTGGTGGATTATCAGCAAGTGAACACATTCATATAATCTCACCCACATCAAGAAACAAAATGACTGGGATCCAGATGTTCCTTCATAAACCCTCGTGATTCTTACCCATTCACAATCTCCAAAAATAACCACTGTCCTGATGTTTAACTCCATAGATTTCTTGCTTCTGGTTTTAAGCCTTTTATAAATTGAATTGTGTGTTATATTTCTATCTCAGTCCATTCAGGCTGCTATAACAAAATACCGTAGATTACGTGGCTAATAAACAGCAGAAATTTATTTCTCACCGTTTTGGAGGCTGGAAGTCCACGATCCAGGCAATTTCAGATACAGGCGATGATGGTTAGAGATCTCTTTCTAATTTACAGAAAGTGACTTCTTGCTGTGTCCTCACATGGTAGAAGGGGTGAGGTAGCTCTCTGGGACCTCTTTTATAAGGGTATTAATTCCTTTCATGAGGGAGCTGACCTCATGAGAGAATTACTTTCCCAGAAGGTCTACTTTCTAATACTTTCATCTTCGGGATGAGAATTTCAACACATTAATTTTACAGATACATAAGCATCCAGTCGGTTGCAAAGTTCTTTGCAAATAGCTTACTTTACTCAGTATGTTTGTATAATTTATTTATATTGTTTCATGTGGCAGTAGTTGGTTCATTTTAAACACTGTATAGTATCCTATTGTAGGAATACACAACCTTTAGTAAATATGTTGTACCGTTGTCAGCTTTTAGCTACTATAAATGTTGTGGCCATGAATATAGTTCTATCTTTGGTGGTGTACATATACACGTGTCTGTTGATTTTATGTTTAGGAGATTATAAAGTAGATGAGTTAAGTTTGCTGGAAAACAAAAGAAAGATGGCACAATTGGGACAGTTCTTAGCTCTTCCATTTGCATTTAAATTTTATAATTTTACTGTCAAAAAAAAATCCTGGATGGTATTATAATTAGGATGGTGTGGATCTATAGACTAAACTGGGAAGAACTGATACTTTTATAATATGTAGTTTTCCAATCCATGAACATAGATTATATCGGCATCTTTTAATGTATTTATTAAAGAAGGTTTAAGTTTTATCTTTAGAGATTACATATTGGCTTTCATTGATTTTCTTTCTGGGAATTTAAGGCTTTTTCATGCTGTTGTATATTATATCTTTAAATATTTTATTTTCTAATTGATTATTTGTGGTTTATTAAAACAGTTACTGTTTCTTTGTTGAACTTGCATCAGCCCTCATAGTTAATTTATGCATTAATTCTAATAGTTTACTTATAAATTATTTTGGATTATTGTATATACAGACATTTTGTCTACAAAAGAATGACAGTTACATCTTTCCTTGTGTCAGTTCTTTTTCTTGACTTATGGCAATAGCTATAATCACCAGTGCAAAGTAGTGATGATGCTATAAGGGCAGGCAATTTTGTCTTATTTATTATGTTAAAGATTTCAAATGTCACCATCAAGTATATTGTGTGACGTAGGGTGTATACATATACATTACATATATATACACATCTTTTATCAAATATATATACACGTATGTGTATATATATAATCCTTCATCAAATATGTGCACATATGTATATCCTTTATGAAACTGACAAATTTCTCTGTATCAAAATTGTTTTTCTGCATTTATTGCAATGATTATATTATTTTCTTCCTTTGTCCTGTTAGTGAATGGTGAATCATTTTTATTGATTTCTAAGCTATACTTGAGTAATACATCTAACTTTATTATAATATATTATTCTGTTTATATTACAGATGATATGGTTTAGATTTGTGTTCCTGCCCACATCTCATGTCAAACTTTAATCCCCAGTGTTGAAGGGGGGGCCTGGTGGGAGGTGATTGGATCACGGGAGCAGACATCCCCCTTGCTGTTCTCATGATAGTGAGTGAATTCTCACAAAATCTGTTTGTTTAAAAGTGTGTGGCACCTCTCCCTTCTCTCCTTTTCTCCTACTCCAGCCATGTAAGATGTGCCTGCTTCTCTTTTGCTTTCTACCATCATTGTAAGTTTCCTGAGGCCTCCCCAGTCATGCTTTCTGTACAGCCTACAGAACCATGAGCCAATCAAACTTCTTTTCTTTATAAATTACCCAGTCTCACATAGTTCTTTATAGCAATGTGAGAATGAACTTACACAGAAGGCATTTGGGTTGTGTGTGTGTGTGTGTGTGTGTGTATATATATATATACATATAAAATTTCTGTATATTTCTTGGAGAAGTTGGCCTGAATATAGACATTCTTGACATTATTACAATATCCTTTACAGGATTCATACCGAGTTTATGTTGAACTCATAATAATTTGATAAATAAGTCCTCGTGTCTATCATCTAGGTGAATTAGGTAAGTCTGGTATGATATCTCCTTAAAGTATTAGATACGATTCATCAATAAAACCAATTGGGTTTATCGTTTTAGGTGTGGGAATGCTTTAAATTATATATTCAATTTCTTTAACAGATACAATACCTTTCAGATTTTGATGAATTTTGTTACTTTAAGAATTTGTCTTTTTTATGTAAAATTTTACCAAATCAGGAGCATAAAGTTCTTTATAATATCATTTTATTATATTTTAAGGTCTGTAGGTTCTGATAATCAATGTCAGGAGCAAAAACGAAGATACTCTGTAGAATTTATTTCTGTTATTGGTAACTTTGGATTTTCTCATTGACTCTTAATCAGCTTTACCAGTGGTTTATATTAATTTATTGGACTCTACAAATAATTGATTTTGCTCTTCATAATTATACATGTGTTTTTCTTTTTTCTTTAGTTACATTTTAAACTATGTCATTTACTTTCTTCTACTGTCTTTGACTTTTATGCACAATGCTTTTCTGTTTTGTTTTTGCTTTGTTTTACTAGTTTTCTGAGGTATAAATTAAATCATTGGTGGCCTTTCCTCTTTCCAGTTTTTACATTTATCAGACATTTATCTACATCCATTTAGCTACATCCATCAAGTTTTGATATCCCATTTTCATTATAATTCGCTTAAAAACATTTTCTAATTTCCAATATAATGTTTTACCTGTGAATTATTTAAAACTTCTGTGATTTATTTTTCAAAATATGGGAATTTTCTTGTCAACTTTTGTTTTTAATATCTTATTAATTTTGTTATTTTCACTGTAGTCAGAGTCTTTGTATAATGCAAACCTTTAAAATTTGGTGAAGCTTGCTTTATGGTTCAGTATGTGATGAATTTCAGTAAATGTTTCATATTCAGCTAAAAATGTGTATTCTCTAATAGCATGTTAATTAGGTCAAGTTGATTAATGATACACTTTCAAATATTTTATGTAGTTATTGATTTTCTCCCTATTTGTTCTGTTATATACTAAGAGATATATATTAAAATTTCACACTGTACTTGTGGATTTGTACGTTTGTTTGCATTTTTTGAATACTTGTTGAGTATATTGTAAGGATACAAAATTGGGTGTCTACAAATCTAGAATTTTTTTCTATCTAATGATTTGATCGTTTGATAACTATGACATTTTCTTCTTTTCCTCTGGTAGTGCATTTTGCTTTAGTATTTACTTTGTTTTAAATCAATTATATTCAGACTGTTCGAGACATTCTAACCAAAGTGGGTCCATCTTGAATAAAGGTTAATAAAGCAAACTTTCTGGGTTACATTACCAGGGGATTGGACGCTTTGGGTCACAAGATGTTTACGGTTGAGTTACTGAATTAGTGATGCTAATTAACTTTAAAAAGACCCAGAATTTATGGAAATGTCCCAGTTCTTTAAGAACAAAAAGAATTCTTAGTTTAAGAATAGGTTTTGCTTTCAATATAATAGTACACTCATACATTCTTGCTGAAATCAGTAGTAACATAGGAAAATAACAATACTAACAGCCTGTCACAAACTGATTACAAGCCTCTGTAATAAAGCACACTGTTCTTAACAACACATATAAGCAAGCACAATGTTTAAGGTAAGGGTGTACCTCCTCTTGCTTTCTGAGGATACCCTAGCCTGTAATAGTCCTAATAAGCTATCTTAACTTCACTATACTGTGACTTTCCCTAAATTCTTTCCTGTGTGAGATCCAAGAACCTGCTCTTGGGGTCTGGGACAAGACCCCTTTTCAGGTGGTATTTTCTCTGGTGACTCTGCCAGACCTTAATGAGGTGAGAGCTCCTTTCTGGTAACAATACCAACTTTCTTTCTTTTTCCTTCCTTTTACTTTCACATTTCTATATCCTAATATTTAGGGGGTGTGTGTGTGCGTGTGTGTATGTGTGTATGTTTAAGTGGTATATGGTTGTGATTTTAAAGACTTTAAACCTGATCTGACAATCATTGCTTTTCTGTTATTTCTTTAAGTTGAACTATAACTTACATACAAGTGAGGAAAGAAAATAACTTTTATCTGAGGAAAAAGAACTTTTGCATGAGGAATGTGAACCCTTTCAAAATATTAGGAGAAAAGAGGCATGAAAATGAGACAGCAATCATGTTCTATTCTGCCCTTTTGAGCTAGATATTAATCTCTTGAAATGGCTTGCAATTGCCACAACTATGAATTAGCCTAATAATGCCTCATTGTATGCTGTAACCCACACCCTGTAGCTTACCACTGTAGAGCCAATCACTAATCAATGTTATTTCTCTAAACCAATGATAATTCATAACATAATTTGATTAATATATCAGCCTATTATCTGTTCTCTCTTTTTTTGCCATTAAAAACCTGCCTGTAACAAAGGCCAGACAGAGCTTATATTGAAGATTACTTGGGTCTGAGTCTTGCAGGCAGTTGTCCTTATTTTGGCTCAAGTAAACTCTTTGAGTCACATTTTGTGTGTTGGTCTCTTCCTTTTAGGTTGACCCAAGAAAGCTCACACCATAATGTAGAGCTTGATGAATTTTTGTAAATGCAGCACCCTTGTGTTACCAGCACTTGGATAAAGAGACAAAATATTACCAATATTCCACCATTCTTCTGTTCCCCTTCCAGTCCTTATCTTCCCAAGGCACCACAGAGTAAAAGAAAGCGTGAGTTGTGCCATTTTACGATGTTCAACTCTTACTTGAGCAATTTGCAAAGATTCCTGAGGGTACTCTCTAGGGTTTTCAATTCTTACTGAGTTTTTCTCAGAGACCCCTGACCATGGAAGATCCCTGTCTCCTCAGCATTGGGAAGTTGTTGAAAAGTCCAGTCTTCTCTAGTTTTGGCCTTTTAGCCATCCAGCCTGCACAGCTTCAGACTTCATCAGTTATCTCGTGGGGAAGTGGCCCATGAAACTTCTGCTTTTGTCATTCCAGTGTCTTTACAAATTCTAAAAGCTGGCTGATGTCTCCAGCTCCTGCAGCAGCCCTGTTAGGGCAAGTGCAGATTCTCAGCCTCTAGCCCTGCTTAGAATCAGTAAGAGAGACCAACTAAAGGGTAGCAGCAGATCCTCAGCTCACCTCTGAAACTTTCTTCTCTCTCTGGAACTTTCGTTCCTCTAAATTTTATGAAAGCAGCTCTCAAAATAATGTGGTTGTATGACATAATGGGTTGTTCTCACTGGGACTGTAAGACAGCCATGAACTATTCCATCTTATATGAAAGCAGAAGCAAATGCATATTTCATATCCTTGTCCTCTAATTAGAATGTTTACGCCATTTGAATTGAACAACAGAACACACATTTGTAGGGTTTTTTAAATTTTTATTTTTTTATTTCAACAGTTTTTGGGGTAAAGGTGGTTTTTGGTTACATAGATGAGTTCTTCAGTGGTGATTTCTGAGACTGTACTGCACCCATCGCCTGAGCAGTGTACACTGTACCCAATGTGTAGTCTTTTCTCTCTCACTCCGCAGCCCTTCCCCTTAAGTCCCCAAAGTCCATTCTATCATTCTCATGCCTCTGCATTTTCATAGCTTATCTCCCACTTATAAGTGAGTACATCTAATGTTTGGTTTTCCATTCCTGAGTTACTTTACTTAGAATAATGGGCTCAGTCTCCATCAAAGTTGCTGCAAAAGACATTATTTTGTTCCTTTTCATGGTTAAATAGTATTCTATGGTGTATAAATACATTTTCTTTATCCACTTGTTGGTTGATGGACACTTAAGTTGGTTTCATATCTTTGCAATGGTGAATTGTGCTGTTATAAACATGTGTGCGGGTGTCTTTCTAATATAATGACTTCTTTTCCTTTGGAGAGATGCCCAGTAGTATGACTGCTGGATCCAACAGTAGTTCTATTTTGCTTCTTAAAGGAATCTCCATAATGTTTTCCATACTGGTTGCACTAATTTGCATTTCCACCAGCAGGGTAAAAATGTTCTGTTTTCAACACATCCGTGCCACCAACTATTTTTTTTTACTTTAATTATGGCCATTCTTGCAGGAGTAAGGTTATATCTCATCATGGTTTTAATTTGCATTTCTCTGGTAATTAGTGATGTTGAGCATTTTTTTTATGTTTATTGGCCATTTGTGTATCTTCTTTTGAGAAATGTCTATTCATGTCCTTTGCCCGCTTTTTTGTGGGATTATTTGTTTTTTTCTAGTTCAGAATACTAGCCCTTTGTCAGATGCAGTTTGTGAATATTTTCTACCACTCCGTAGGTTGTTTGTTTACTCTGCTGATTATACTTTTGCTGTGCAGAAGCTTTTTAGTTTAATTAGGTCCTATTGATTTATTTTTCTTTTTGTTGCATTTGCTTTTGGGGTCTTAGTCATGAATTCTTCGCCTAAGTCAATGTAAAGAAAAGTTTTCCCAGTGGTCATGGGAGTTCATCCCCACTTGAGATCATACTGCAAGGTTCAGTTGGGAGCTTCTTTCACTCTGCAACCCCTCTCTGAGCTCATTGGCTAACTTCCCTGAGGGCCCCTGTGAGATACAGTCAGGAATGACTTTCCTCAGCTTATGCTGGAGACTGGGAATGCCTACAAGGCACTTCCTGCTGCTGCTTCTAATTTTATATTTCATGCCGCTTCCTAAGTCTGTTCCAGCTCTGGGTAGGGTTACGGCCTTCTCCCTTGGACTGAATTTTCAGATTCCACAGTGGAGATGTGTACCTGGAGGCAGACTTTCCTCCTCTCACATTCTGGGAACTGACAAATTTTCACCTGTCTCACAGAGTAGGCTGCAACCTACTGCTTCTTTCAAAGTGTCTGTGGATTCTTTCTGTTTTCCTGTTAAGTTCCTGTGGTGGTTCTGGAAAAAAAAATTCACAGTGTAAATCTGTACCCATGATCCTGTCATTCTAAGTGGGAAAGGCACATGAGCACTGCCTTTTGTACATCATTTTGAAAACATAAACAAACAAAAACCCCCCACACATTTGGTTTTAAATCCTCCATCTTTATATATGTCGTTTGTCTCACCTGTTCAATATACTTCCTCTCATTCTTTGCCTTATTTTAGGTTATTTAAGTATTTTAATCATTTTTTCTCCATTCTAGCTCTATTGACTTAAAAGGTATACATCATTTTACTATGTTAGTGGTTAACTCAGGGATTGCCACATATACTTTCACGACATTTTGAAAATACAAGGTCCTTGATAAACTTAATCACATTTACTCTCCTCTACCAACTTATTATTTCTGTACTTGAATTATTTTATAATTTAAATCCCTCAATGTTACTATTTTTATATTTTCTAACATGCATATAGATTTTTACATAGATTTATCCATTCTGTTGATTTTCATTGCATCTCTGAGCTGCCATCTGGGATTATTTTCCTTCTGTCTGAATTTTCATCATTAATACATCCATTAGTGCAGGTCTGCTGATGACAAATTATTTTACTTTGTGCTTGTCTGAAAGTGTTCTTATTCCATTTTCAATTTTAAGAGTTGTTTTCATGGGATGTAGGATTTTAGATTGGCAGCTATTGTTTTCAACAGCTTGAAGATATTTTATTTTCTTCTGGCTTCCTGGTTTTCTGTTGAGAAGTTAGATGAGTCCTATTGTTGCTCTTTTAAAGGAGAGTGTCTTTTTCATTGGTTGCTTTTGTATTTTTTTAATGTCTTTAGTTCTCACAGGTTTACTAGGATATGCGTAAGTATAGCTCTTTTGCTTTTTGATTGTTGCTGTGTATGTGCAACTTACTTGAGGTTGATAAAATTTTTGAATTCATTGCTTGATATCTCGATATTAGTTTTGGAACATTCTCAGTCATTACTTATATATTGCTTTGATCCATTCATTTGTTCCTTTCTTTCTGGGACCCAACTACAGATATTATAGAACTTTCACACTTGAGGCATGTCTAATATGATTTTAAATCTGAACAATGAATTCTGAATTCAAGAGTTTCAATTACTGAATTTCTTTTGTCCAACAATTTTATTTAATCTTTTAAAATAATTTTCATTACCTACCCAAAAGCTTAATCCTGTTTTTTTTTTAAATTATTTGAACATATTCTTGAACGTATTTTATTTTATGCTCTTTTCTGATAATCTCATTGCCTAAATTTTTATGAATATCTTTCTATAGTCTGCTTTTCCTCTTGATTTCTATTATCTTGTTTTCTTGTTATTGCTCCATCTTGTGTTTTATTAATTGAATGCCAGACTTTGTATATGAAAATTCTAGAGGCAATTGGAGCTTCTGAATGATCTTGTTTCCTTTAGAGAGTTTTAAATTTTGCTCTAAGTAGACATTTAGGTTGTATATATGCATGTATGACACCCTGTATTATCTTAATCCGGTTAATACTTGAGTTGACTAAGGTGGGCTCTAGTCCTTGCTGGGAAGAGGATTTTTTTTTTTTTTAATTTCTGGTTCTCTCATACTCCTAGAGTACAGTCTTTCAGCCTCAACCTCCCAGGCTCAAGTAATTTTCCAGCCTCATTTTTTGACTTTTTGTAGAGATGAGGTATAACTATGCTGCCCAGGCTGGTTTTGAACTCTTGGGCCCAAGAAATCCCCCTGCCTCAACCTCCCAAAGTGTTGGGATTAGAGGTGTGGGCCACTACACCCGGTCTTGAACTACAGTTGTTGCTCTTTCAGCTGGAAACTACTTAGCCACTTAACCTCTTAAAAACTCTTTTTAGAATTGACAAATTCTCCAAAGGAAAAAGCTGAATAAATCCTTGTCTTCTCAATATTGGTTCTACAAATTATTTCTGCTGTACAGATGTCTTTTTCTTCTCTTTTTGGAGAGTGAGGAGGAAAATCTAGTTAATTTAATTGCTTTTGTTTTCACGTTGGTTAGGTTAAGAACAATCTGAGCCATTATGCCTGAAGGTATTTGGTGGCTGTTTATGCATTAAACACCAGAGCTCCTAAATACATGATACAAACATTAATAGAATTGAAGGTAGAAATTGTGGCATAATAGTAGACAACTTCAATATACTATTTTCAATAATGGATGAGAAAACCGGACAGAAGATCAATAAGAAAATGGAGTACTTGAGCAACACTATAGACTAATTGGACCTGATGGACTTATACAGAACAGTGCACAACAACAAAGGAATCAACATTCTTGTCAAGCACACATGGAACTTTCTCCAGCATAGATCACGTGTTAGTCCACAAAACAAGTCTTAACAAACTTAAAAGATGAAAATCAAAGAGAGTATCTTTTCTCATTACAATGGAATGAAACTAGAAATCAATACCAGAAAACAATTGAAAACGCACTCTTTAATAGTCAAGGAGTCAAATAAAAAAAAAATCACACGGGAAATTACAGAATATCTTAAGACAAATGAAAACAAAAACACAACAAATCAAAACTTACAGAAGCAAGCAAAAGCAATACTAAGAGAGAAGTTTAGTGGTAAATATTTACATTTAAAAAGAAAAACCTCAAATCAACAACTTAAATTTATACCTCAAAGAAACAGAAAAAGAAGAATAAACTAAAACCAAAACAAGCAGAAGAAGGCATATAATAAAATTAGAGCAAAGATAAACAAAATACAGAATAGAAAAACAATAGGAAAAAATGAAAACTAAAAGTTGTTTTTTTAAAGAGATCAGCAAAATTGACAAAACGTTAGCTAAGTTAACCAAGAATAAAAGAGAAGACTCAAGTAAGTAAAATAAAAAATGAAAGGACATTATAACTGATACCACATAAATAGATAAGATTATAAGAGAATACAATTGTACACCAACAAATTGTGTAACCTACAAAAATGAATAAATTCATAGAAACATGCAATCTGCTAAGACTGGATCATGAAGAAATGGAAAATGTAAACAGCCCAATAATGAGTGAGGAGATTGACTCAAAAGCATCCCAACAGAGAAAAGTCCAAGTCCAGGTGACTTTACTTGACAATTCTATGAAATATAACATTTAAAGTGTCTCTATAACAAAAAATGCCAATCCTCTTGAAATTTTTTCAAAAAATTGAAGAGAAAGAAACACTCCCAAACTCATTCTGTAAAGCCAGCATTGCCTTAATGCAAAGGCAGACCAAGATATTATAAGGAAAAAAGAAGGCAAACCAATATCCCTGATGAATATTGATGCAAAAATCCTCAGCAAAATATTAGCAAACCACATTCAACAAATCATTAAAAGAATTATATAGCATGACCAAGTGGAATTTATTGCTGCAATGCAAGAATGATTCAGCATATGAGAATCAATCAATGTAACATGTTACATTAACAGAATGAAGGACAAAACCACGTGATCATGATTTAAAAAAACTCTCAAAAAACTAGAAACTAAAGAAAACTACCTCAACATTATAAATGTCATATATGAAAAGTCCACTGTTAACATCATACTCAATGGTGAAAGATTAAAAGCCATTTCTCTAAGATGAAGAACAAAAGAAGGATGCCACTCTGCCACTTCTGTTTGATACAGTACTGGAAGCCCTAGCCGGCGTAATTAAGCAAGAAAAATAAATAAAAGTCCTCCAAATTGTAAAGAAAGAAGGAAAATTATCCTTATTCATAGAGGACATGATCTCACATGTAGAACACCTAAAATTCCACCATAAGCCTTTTAAAACTAATACATTCAGCAAAATATTAGAATACAAAATAAACATGCAAAAATCAGTTGCATTTCTATTCACTAACAATGAACAATTTGAAAAGGAAATTAAGAAAACAATTTCATTTATAATAGTGACAAAGAGAATAAAATAGTTAGACATAAACCTAGCCAAGGAAGTAAAGGACTTGTATGCTGTAACTGTAAAACATTATTGAAAGAAATTAAAGACAATTAAACCAAAAGACATCTTCTGTATCTGGATTGCAAGGCTTAATATTGTTAATATGCTGAGTGAGGGGCCAAGATGGCAGAAGAGAAACAGCTGTGGTCTGCAGCTCGCAGGGAGACCAACGCAGAATGTGGGTGATTTTTGCATTTCCAAGTGAGGTACCCAGTTCATCTCATTGGGACTGGTTAGGCAGTGGGTGCAACCCACGGAGAGTGAGCAGAAGCAGGGTGGGACATTGCTTTACTCAGCAAGTGCACGGAGCCAGGGGACCTCCCTCTCCGAGCCAAGGGAAGCAGTGAGGGACTGTGCTACCTGCCCTGGGTACTAGGCTTTTCCCGTGGATTTTTGCAATCCACCGAACAGGAGAGTCCCTCATGAGCCTACACCACCAGGGCCCTGGGTTTCAAGCATAAAACTGGGCAGCTCTTTGAGCAAGAATCAAGCTGCAGGAGTTTTTTTGTGCTCCTGCAGCACCTGGAACTCCAGTGAGACAAGAGAACCGTCCATTGCCCTGGAAAAGGGGCTGAAGCCAGGGAGCCAAGTGGTCTTGCTCAGCAGGTCCCACTCCCATGGAGCCCAGCAAGCTAAGAACCACTGACTTGAAATTCTCACTGCCAGCACAGCAGTCAGGAGTCAACCTGGGATGATAGAGCTTGGTTGGGTGAGAGGCAACTGCTTTTCATGAGTCTTTAGTAGGCGGTTTTCCCCTGACAATGCTAAGGGGACTGGGATGTTTGGACTGGGCAGAATTCACCACAGCACTGCAAAGCAGGTGTGGCCAGACTGCTTCCCTAGATTCCTCCTCACTGGGCAGGGCATCTCTGCAGGAAATGCAGCAGCCCCAGTCAGGGGCTTACAGGTAAAACTCTCATCTCCCTGGGACAGAGCACCTGTGGGGAGGAGTGGCTGTGGTGGCAGCTTCAGTGGACTTAATCTTTCCTGCCTGCTGACTCTGAAGAGGGTGGCTAATCCTCCCAGCACAACACACAAGCTCTGCTAAGGGACAGCCTGCCACCTCATGTGGGTCCCCGACCTCCATGCCTCCTGACTGGGAGAGACCTTCCAATGGGTTGACAGACACCTCATACGAAAGAGCTTCAGCTGGCATCAGTCTGGTGCCCCTAGGGGATGAAGCTTCTGGAGGAAGGAGCAGACAACAATCTTTGCTGTTTTACAGCCTCCACTGGTGATACCCAGGTGAACGGGGTCTGGAGTGGAACTCCAGCAAACTGCAGCAGACCTATAGAAGAGGGGCCTGACTGCTAGAAGAAAAACTAGCAAACAGAAAGCAACAACAATAACACCATCAACAAAAAAGATCCCCCAACAAAAACCCCATCCAAAGATCATCAGCCTCAAAGATTAAAGGTAGATAAATCCACGGACATGAGGAAAATTCCAAAAGCCAGAATGCTTCTCCTCCTCCAAATGCTTGCAACACGTCTGCAGTAATGGCACAAAACTGGATGGAGAATGAGATTGATGAATTGGCAGAAGTAGGCTTCAGAAGGTGGGTAATAAAAAAATTCCTCTGAGCTAAAGGTGCATGTTCTAACCCAGTGCAAAGAAGCTAAGAACCTCGATAAAAGGTTACAGGAACTGCTAACTAAAATAACCAATTTAGAGAGGAACATAAATGGCCTTTTGAAAAAATCATAAATGGTTTTTTGAAAAAGCTTAATAAAATAGACCACTAGCTAGACTAATAAGAAAAGAGAGAAGAATCAAATAAACACAATAAAAAATGATAAAGGGGATATAACCACTGATCCCACAGAAATATAAACGACTGTCAGAGAATACTATAAACACCTCCATGGAAATAAATTGGAAAATATAGAAGAAATGGATAAATTCCTGGACACATACACCCTCCTGAGACTAAACCAGGAAGAAATCAAATCCCTGAGTAGACTAATAACAAGTTCTAAAAATGAAGCAGTAATTAATAGCTTACCAACCAAAAAAAGCCTGGGCAGACAGATTAGCAGGCAAATTCTACCAGAGGTAAAAAGAGGAACTGGTACCATTCCTTCTGAAACTATTCCAAACAATGGAAAAGGAAGGACTGCTCTTCCCTAACTCATTTTATGAGGTCACTATCATCCTGATACAAAACCGGGCAGAGACACATCAAAAAAGATACCTTCAGGCCAATATCCCTGATGAACATTGATGAGAACATCCTCAATAAAATACTGGCAAACCAAATCCAGCAGCACATCAAAAACCTTATCCACCACAATCAAGTCAGCTTCATCCTCGGGATGCAAGGCTGGTTCAACATATAAAATCAATAAATGTAATTCATCACATAAACAGAACCAATGAAAAAGAAAACACATGATTATCTCAATAGATGCAGAAAAGGCCTTCAATAAAATTCAACATCCCTTCATGTTAAAAACTCTCAAGAAACTAGGTATTGATGGAACATATCTCAAAATAATAAGAGCTATTTATGACAAACCCATAATCAATATTATACTGAATGGGCAAAAGCTGGAAGCATTCACTTTGAAAACCAGCATAAGATAAGGATGTCCTCTCTCACCATTCCTATTCAACACAGTGTTGGAAGTTCTGGCCAGGACAGTTAGGCAAGGGAAAGAAATAGAACATATTCAAATAGGAAGAAAGGAAGTCAAATTGTCTCTGTTTGCAGATGACATGATTCTATATTTAGAAAACCCCATCATCTCAGCCCCAAAACTCCTTAAGTTGATATGCAACTTCAGCAAAGTCTCAGGATACAAAACCAGTGTGCAAAAATCACTAGCATTCCTATGTACCAACAATAGACAAGCAGAGAGCCAAATCATGAATGAACTCCCATTCACAATTGCTACAAAAATAATAAAATACGTAGGAATACAGCTAATGAGATATGTGAAAGACTTCTTCAAGAACTACAAACCACTGCTCAAGGAAATAAGAGAGGACACAAACAAATGAAGAAACATTCCATGCTCATGGATAGGAAGAATCAATATTGTGAAAATGGCCATACCACCCAAAGTAGCTTATAGATTCAATGCCATTGACTTTCTTCACAGAATCAGAAAACACTACTTAAATTTCATATGGAACCACAAAAGATCTCGTATAGCCAAGACAATCCTAAGCAAAAATAACAAAATGAGAGATATCATGCTACCTAAATTCAAACAATACTATAAGGCTACAGTAGCCAAAACAGCATGGTACTGGTACCAAAACAGATATATAGACCAATGGAACAGAACAGAGACCTCAGAAATAACACCACACATCTACAACCATCTGATCTTTGACAAACCTGACAAAAACAAGCAATGGGGAAAGGATTCCCTATTTAATAAATGGTGCCGGGGAAACTGGCTAGCGATAAGCAGAAAACTGAAACTGTACTCCTTCCTTACAACTTGTACAAAAATTAACTCAAGATGGATTAAAGACTTAAATGTAAAACCTAAAACCACAAAAACACTAAAGAAAACCTAGGCAATACCATTAGGAACATAGGTATAGGCAAAGACTTCATGACGAAAACACCAAAAACAATTGCAGCAAAATCCAAAATTGACGAATGAGATCTAATTAAACTAAAGAGCTTCTGCACAGCTAAAAAACTATCATCAGAGTGAACTGGCAACCTATGGAATGGGAGAAAACTTTTGCAATCTACCCATCTGACAAAGATCTAATATCCAGAATCTATAAGAAACTTAAACAAATTTACAAGAAAAAAAACCCCATCAAAAAGTGGGCAAAAGTTATGAACAAACACTTCTCCGAAGAAGACATTTATGTGGCCAACAAATATAGGAAAAGAAACCCATCATCACTGATCATTAGAGAAATGCAAATCAAAACCACAATGAGATACCATCTCACGCCAGTCAGAATGGCAATTATTAAAAAGTCAGTAAACAATAGATGTTGACAAGGCTGTGGAGAAATAGGAACACTTTTACAGTTGGTGAGAATGTAAACTAGTTCAACCACTGTGGAAGATAGTATGGCAATTCCTCAAGGATCTAGAACCAGAAATGCTATTTGCCCCAGCAATCCTGTTACTGGGTATATACACAAAGGAATATAAACCGTTCTACTATAAAGACACTTGCACATGTACGTCTATTGCAGCACTATTTACAATAGCAAAGACATGGAACCAACCCAAATGTCCATCAATGATATACTGGATAAAGAAAATGTAATATATATATACCATGGAATACTGCATGCAGCCATAATAAAGAATGAGATCATGTCCTTTGCAGGGACATGGATGAAGCTGGAGGCCATCATCCTCAGCAAACTAACACAGGAACAGAAAACCAAACACTGCATGTTCTCACTTAAAAGTGAGAGTTGAACAATGAGAACACATGGACACAGGGAGGGGACTGACACACACCAGGGCCTGTCTGGGGGTGGGGGACAAGGAGCAGGAGAGCATTACGACAAATACCTAATGCATTTGAGGCTTAAATCCTAGGTGATGGGTTGAGAGGTGCAGCAAACCACCATGGCACATGTACACCTATGTAACAAATCTGCACATTCTGCACATGTATCCCGGAACATAAAGTAAAAATAAAAAAGAAAAATAAGCAAATAAAAAAATAAAAAAATAAAAATACATTGTTATTTTGCCAATACTACTCACAATGATCTACAGATTCTATGTAATCCCTAGGAAAAAAAATGACTTGTTTTTTGCAGAAATAAAAAAAAGAAAAAAATACCAAAAGTCATATGGAGACTTAAGAGATTCCAAATAGCCAAAACAATTTTGGGAAAAAAGCTAAGTTCTTATACTTAGTGATTTCAAAATATATTACAAAACTACAGTAGTCAAAACAGTGTGCTACTGGCATAAAGACAGACAATAGACCAGTGGAATAGAATAGACTGCCCAGACATACTCCCTTATGTGTCTGATTAAGTAATCTTAGATAACGGTGTCAAAATCACCCAAAAGGGAACAACAGTCTCCATAACAAAATGGGGGTGGGAAAACTGGATATTCACATGCAAAGAATAAAGTTGGGCCTATATATTTCTCCTTATAAAAAGATTAACCCAAAATGAATTAAAGACATAAACATAAGAACAACAACAATAAAATTCCTAGATGCAAACATAAGGGAAAAGCATCATAATGTTGGACATGGCAATCAATTATTGAAGATGACACCCGAAGCATAGGCAATAAAAGCAAAAATAAACAAATGAGACTACATTAAATGTTTAAATTTCTGTGCATCAAAAGGCACACTCAACAGAGTGAAAAGGTGACTTACGTAATGGGAAAAACATCTGCAAACTCTATATCTGATAAAGGGTTAGAGTAATATCCAGGATATGTGAAGAATTTCTACAATTCAACAACAAAAACCAACCCAATTTAAAAATTGGCAAATGACTTAAAAAGATATATATTTCTCCAGTGACATGGAAATGGTAAAGAAACATAGGAAAAGATACTCAACATCACTGACCATTAGAGACATACAACCAAAACCATATGAGATATCATCTCACACCTATTAGGATGGCTACTTTGGTTATCTAATAATAAGTAAAAATCAAGTGTTAATAAAGATGTGGAGAAATTGAGAAAGTGGAAACCTGGGTGCTAGTATATACTAAGAAAAGTTGAAAGCAAGGTCTCAAAGAGATATTTGTGCATCTATCTTCCTAGTAGCATTATTCACAAAAGCTAAAATGTGAAAGCAGCTCAAAGTCCATGAGTGGATGAATGGATAAGCAAAATGAGGTATATACAAACGGTGGAATATCATCCAGTCTTAAAAAGTAAGGTCACTCTCTTGCATGCTACAATATAGTTGAGCCTTGGAGATATTATCCCAAGTGAAATGGGCCAGTTAGAAAATGACAAATAATGTATAATTTTACTTATGTAAGTTATGTAAAGCATTTGGATTCCTAGAAACATTGGAATGGGGCTTATCACAGTTTAGGGGGAGAAGGAAATGAAGAGTTGCTATTTAATAGGTACAATATTTTGGTTTTGCAAGCTGAAAAAATTTTAGGGATCTTGTCACACAACAATGTGAATATACTTAATGCCACTATTCTGTACACTTCAACATGGCTGAGATGCTAAATTTTACATTACATGTTCTTTACCACCATTAAAAAATAAATTTGTAATGATCAAATAATAAAAAGAGAAAGCGATGATTATGGCAGTCCCTGTGCTCACAGTATAATTACAGTGGTACCGGCATTGGGTTGATAAATGTCTCAGAAGAAGAGGAAACTATGGCTGTAATAAAGTTGTTATGAAGTAAGTATCAGAAGTCTAACCTTGATGCCATGATAGAAGATGAAAGAGGCCAGAGGAGAGCAAAACATAAAGGACTAGGTGGCTTTCCAGAAGGGCATTGAAGCATTCCTAAGAGTCTGACCAGTGAAGCTACTGAGTGAAAAACCAATTCGTGTCCAGGGAAGTTTTTCAGGGCATTGTATTTGTAGAGGTATAGTGAAATTGAACCCGGAGTTGTCAGCTGGAATGGAAGCCTTGAGTGCAAGATTAATAAACATCATTTGTTGTGGGTAGTGGCCAAGAACAGCTAGCAGAGGTTTCAGGCATGAGTTCACTTGAACAGAGATGCACTTCAGGATGATGAACCACAGCAGCAGCAGATAGGATGAATGGCTGTGATATGAGAAAGAAGCAGAGAGTGGTTAAGAGACGAATACAGCCTGCCAGCTGAAAAAGCAATGATATACTCCGTTATACCTTCATCAGGCAAGGTATGGCTCTACTGAACGGGGATGGTTGCTGAAAACCAGCCAGTTCTCTGCACCCCAAACTGTGCTCCTTAGGGAAAAGATGCCTTTTCCTTATTTGCACAACATTATATTATGAGATGGAAGTGGCCTTGGAATTGGTGAGGCATTGTAAAATGGTACCCAAATCCAGATACGTTAGTTTTTTTGTTTGTTTGTTTGTTTGTTTTTTTGAGACGGAGTCTCGCTGTATCGCCCAGGCTGGAGTGCAGTGGCGCGATCTTGGCTCACTGCAAACTCTGCCTCCCAGGTTCATGCCATTCTCCTGCCTCAGCCTCCAAGTAGCTGGGATCACAAGCGCCCACCATGACGCCCGGTTAGTTTTTTCTGTATTTTTAGTAGAGATGGGGTTTCACCATGTTAGCCAGGATGGTCTTGATCTCCTGACCTCGTGATCCACCTGCCTCGGCCTCCCAAAGTGCTGGGATTACAGGCTTGAGCCACCGCGCCCGGCCAGATACGTTAGTTTTAGAGAGAGGGATGAATGAGTAAGTCACCTTGGAAAGTCCATGTGTGGGAGTCATGGAGAATGAAGTAATATTAACAGAAACAGGGAGGTCAGAAGAATATAAGTGTGGTTATTTAGATGTGTATGTTCATTTAAGATCTGAAAATATTGCAAAATAACAACAGCAACAAAATCTAATGGAAACTCTTTATAATGAAGCATGTAGATTTCAGGATATTAACTATTAGTGTAGGTTTCTAGATATCTCCAAAGCACTTGATAACAGCTGTCTTTTGTTCCTTTTTTCGTGCTTGCTAAAAATTGGGTGCTCTTAGACAACTATTTACAAAAAAATATCCTACCCTGCACAGGGAAGGCTCTCTGGGCCTGCTCAGCAGTTACAACTGTTGTTTCTAGAAGTCTGTGTAGCTCTGTGTCTCCTCTGTAGGGATCTCCTTCTCTATTCACTAACTCTCTCTGTTCTCATTCTTCACCCTTTTTAGTTGATTGAATTTTTTTCTTTCTTTTTTTTCCCCATCTGTGTGTTTGCCTGTTTCTTCTTCTTCATCCTCCAACCTTGCTAGTTTATTCATTCACACATTCATTTGGCCATTATTCACACATTCATTTATTTAAGCCCATGTGGTAGGCAGAATTCTAGAATGTTCCTCTGAATCCCACCCCATGTCAGAGATAGAAGATGTTAGAGAGAGTCAAAGCTGCAACAGATGTTGTCCTATTGGCCTTGAAGGAACATACTTCCCTGTTACAGAGAAGGCCACAGAGCAAAAAACAGCAGGAAGCCTCTAGGACCTGAACCTCATCCCGGCTCATGGCTCAAAAGAAAGTGGGGACCTGCAGCTATAAGGAACTGAATTTTGCCAACAACCACATGATCTAGAAAGAAAACCCAGAGTCCCAGAAAGGAACGCAGCCTGGCCAACATCTCTCATTCAGTCTTGTGAGACCCTGACACTGAGTCTGTACTTTTGCCCTGCAGAAACTGTGAGATAATAAATAAAGGGTGTTACTTTAAGCCTCCATGTAAGCCTCTATGTTACATGGCAATAGAAAATTTAAACAGGTTGGCCTTCATTCCTGTTAGTCTGTCTCTGGGCCTGAGTTCCAGAGCTACTAACTCTGCTTACCCAACCCACTGTGCTAGCACCACTGTCCCTGAGTTCCCCAGTGGAGAGCCAAGATTCTCCATTTCCTGGGCCTGCCTGTGATTCCTGGTCAGGAAACTGTTTATTGTGCTCATCTCCTGGGGTCTGCGCCCTTGTTTTGACTTAAACACACAACTTTTTAGCCAATCTCTGCACAAACTGACCTGACTGTTTCCTTTTTTGCCCACAACCTTGACAGCTACCCTATCGTTTACCAGTCCAGGCAGTCCTTTTCTTTAAGCCAGTCTTTTTTTCTGCAGCTGCTCCAAGACCTGATATTAAAGGGAGGAAAGAGTTTTGATCCATCAGTGTGAAACAAAAGCACCTCAGAGAAATCTGGTCAGTATCATCATCATTTTAATGAAGGGGAACATAAAGTTAGTGCCTTCTTAACCAGGAGTTGCTGGTCCATCACTGAGCGATAGAGGCTCTGAACCTCTGAGGAAACGTTTGAGATAATCTGGCCAATGCCATTAGTGTGGGGGTAAATTCACGACGATCAAGCAACCTTGCTGGTACAAGATCTCACTTGGTGAGGTGTGCCACAACCTTGCCTCCCCCAAACTGATATTCTCATTTTACCCCCTAGACTGTGAACCCTGCCGTTGCCTTTGTTTACCACTCAGAGTTGCAGCTGCTCTGTTTGGAGGAAGGAGAAGAGAGACTTACCCTTGGGAGTCCAGATTTGCAGAAGTTCCAGGTGGAGGCAGGAGTCAGGAAAACGTAATATTTGTCTTCTGCAGCAGTTCATACATCTTTTTGTTTGTAAGGCACTAAAGGCCTAAGCTGAAATTATCTCTTCCACCAATGTTTTCTCTCTCATATTGCTACTGTTCTTTATTTCTGCTGTCCATGCTTTTATTTTTGCTTTTTGGAATCCATAAGAAGAGAATACTATTCCCAACTTAGGTGACGGGTCATCCTCCATTGACCCTCCTGTCTTTGGATAAGGGTATGATGTTTCATACGGCAAATGCTGTATCAAACGAATAGTATAACATAACTAGATACAGAGCAGTGTTTTGTGAAAAATAAGTACTGCTTTGGAATAAAAATTACTTACATTACTTTTTTCTTATCTTTCTTTCTTTCTTTTTTTTTTTTTTTTTTTTTTTTTGAGACAGCGTTTCACTCTTGTTACCCAGGCTGGAGTGCAATGGCACGATCCTGGCTCACTGCAACCTCCACCTCCCGGGTTCAAGCAATTCTCCTGCCTCAGCCTCCTGAGTAGCTGGGATAACAGGCACCTGCCACCATGCCCCACTAATTTTTGTATTTTTAGTAGAGGTGGGGTTTACCATGCTGGCCAGGCTGGTTTTGAACTCCTGACCTCAGTTGAGTCTCCCACCTCAGCCTCCCAAAGTGCTGGAACTGTACGCGTGAGCCAGTGTGCCTGACCACAAATCTTAATATATTAAATAGACAGGATTCTTTTGTTATTTGAAGGGCTAATAAAATACTGAAACATTTGAAATTAATGATGAGGAGAATGAAGATTCTTCAAAAAAAACAAAAAAGAAAACCATTTCATATAGAAACCTTTCAAGCAAAAGCAAAGGATTATATCCTACTCACCATATAAAAAAAAAAAAGCAAAGGAATATTGTAAATGTTTTATGAGTTGAATCATGTTTAGATGAAGTCTGCATTTACCACAATTAGAGTGAAATAAGCGGGTAATGTAAAGGTTGGAAACGTTTAATATATTCTCCAGATTTTCTGAGTTTCAACTGCTTAAATGAAAATATTTAGAGAAGACCAAGTCCTGTGGGTGAGATCAAAATCTTAGAGATTGGAAAGAAGTGATTTTATTTCCCCTGTTCCCCACAGCATGTGCACAGCCTGTGGCCTTTGCTCACTGGCAGAATGTGGGGTGAACTTCATAGGCCCTGAGAATGTGGGTTTTTCTCACCAAAGTTAGGAGCAGATATTTCAAGAACAGCTTTCAAAGCAGATTTTATTTTTTATTAAAAAAAAAATCCCACATGGGTTAGATTTAAGACAAACTAAAATTTATTGCTGTAGGTGAAGACTTCTTAATTGTTCTTACTTAATATGACTTGTATCGTAATAAATACAACTCATGGACTTTTATCAAAATAAAAACAATTCAAAGTGAACGGTTGGAAAATAATCTCATTGCCAAGGTTCATCAAAAATGGGAAAAAAAGGTGATATGTTGCTTGATGGATAATTAATTTAGAGAAAGAATACAGCCACTCTGGATAAATCCTATGTACAGTCAACATTCTGCATTATTTCTTTCTTTGAATAAGGAATAGACATTGGTCTTAGTCCACCTTGTATAGAACTAGTTCTGTAGTTCAGATTTGTAAAATTCCTGCAAAGCAAAGTTCAGTGGAAACTAGTTCTGTAGTTCAGATTTGTAAAACTCCTGCAAAGCAAAGTTCAGTGGAAACTTTCCCTAGTTAAGATCTTTCTATTCTTATGTTGGTGCTTAAAAGTGCTGTTCTTTCTGGCAAATCTTGCTAAAGTCTAAAACCTTTCTAACATGCGACGACTATTGTCTTCCTGAGGAAAAAAACCCTAAAACTATCTATAATGAGTAGGTCCTATTGTGAAACACCACCAGCATACTTATGGGATTCTGGGGCTGCAGGTTTAAAGAAAACCTAGAGATTAGAAATAGGGAAGAGCTCACCTTGCCTTGAACCATGATAATATTTCTATGAAGTAAAGTGAGTTATATTTCCTTGAGCCGCTCACAAATGCTTGTTTAAAAGTAAAAAGGCATCTGTAACTTTAAGAAGAAAAAAAATACAGAGAAGGTAAACACCACCACATGATGCAAATCTATAGCTCCCCAAAACTGTAATTTATACCTTCTTACATTCCGGTAACTTTCAAATGAGTTTACAGTTTATTTAAACATGTACCAAATGTAATTTACTTGGAGCTACGGAACAATCCAGAGTCGATTTGTTAGGCCAGGCTCTCAACCACGGAATAAGAAAATTTGTTATATGAGTTGCTGGCATACTCTTAACTCTGTAGCAGAGCACACTAGACTGTGATAATTTTTCTTTGGTCATTTTCAGCTCTTAATATCATTTTGATGGTTGATGTAAGAGCTGATTCTCTTTCTCCTTTGATCACAGAAAGTTGAATTTTTAGTGATTACAGTTTTTAAGGATACTTTTTTTCTTTGATGGAAGCGTAAAGAAGGTCAGAGCTTTAATTCTGTCCATTAAAGTGGGACAGAGCCTTGACTTAGAAAAGGAGGCAGTCACTGGGAAGGAGGGCACTAGCCTAGTGGCCTCTAATGGACATTATTTTCTGGTAGATGGTTGAGTTCTCTGTGACCTCAATCTTATCCTTTTATTCTGGCGTCTTTGGCCATTTCCGTCACTTTTCTCAAATTTAAAATCATTACGGGCACTCTTTCAGTCATTTCTGCCATTCTTTTCCCCAATATTTTGTCCTTCTAGAATAGTCTATGCTTTATCCCCACTACCTGTGTTCTTCCTTCAGCAGTCTTTTCCCTCTTACCCACACCTTGTCCTTCCTCAGGGTCATTTCCACTCTGCCCACCACAGCATTGCTGGGTTTGCTTCCTCTCCACTAAGGGACACGTTGTCTTGCACACTGCATGGCCCTTTCTCTCCAGGCGGTGAGTTAAACAAACATGCAGAGCACCCAGTACTTACAGGCCTTTCTCAGGATCATCCCGAGTTCGTTCTTTCTACAAACTAATTCTCTTTATAAGAACTTGCGATTTTCACAACCTGTTTGGCAACTACTTCATAGGATAAACTAAATGGCAGTTATACATTTCTTCTGTAATCCGCCATTTTGTATGCACGCATTTGGGAAGCATTGTATTTTTTAAAACACTCCAGCTGGCGGGAAACTGATAGCCAACAGTTTGTGCACATTACTACCACGATTGTTTGTGCTTCCCAATATTTTGAGTTAGGAGTTAAATGACAATCCTAAGCAGTTTTGCAGTTGCCTTTATTGCGATGTCTTGGTGTATCGCTGTCAGACGCACTCAGAATCTGGAGCAGAGACAATGAGAAAAATCTGTATGTTTTTAAAATGTACTGCTTTTAGGAAGCCTGATTCTAACTCTGAAATGTAATCGAAGAATTAAGTCACATTTTGAGTTCAGTGGAAACTTTCCCTAGTTAAGATCTTTCTATTCTTGGTACTTAAAAGTGTTGTTCTTTCTTGCAAATCTTGCTAAAGTCTAAAACCTTTCTAACATGCGACGACTGTTGTCTGCCTGAGGAAAAAACCCTAAAACTATTTATAATTAGTAGGTCCTATTGTGAAAACACCACCAGCATACTTACAGGATTCTGGGGCTCAGATTTAAAGACTGGGTATAAAGCGTAAAGAAGAAGTTCAGGAGAAAATGTCTTGACATTGCAAATCTGTTTCCATTATTTTTTTTTCCTTAAAAAGGCAATCCTACTACAGATGAGAAGTGTAATACTGAAATACAATGTGAAAGTATATGGGTTTCTTAGAAGGTCAAATTTTATATTAAACTTCATCAAGGTCACTCTCATTTTCCTATTTTATATGCTGCATTTCAAACATGCTCATGAATAGTCATCTCTATAATCAAAGAACGACACTAGTCATGTCATCAGAGTTTGCCTTTTTAAGTACTACAGCCACTAGTGCTTAGAAAAATATAATGTCACCTTAACCACAGCTTGATGTTGAACCCATTGGCTATATGCACATAGAGGGCTGCAGGAGAATCTGGACCATATCCAGTGGTCTGCGGGTGCAGGGCACATGTGGCCTGCTAGAGAGAAGCCCAGCTCATGGAGTTTAAAATCTGAAGTGATGTAGTGGTGTAGCTGCCCAGCTACCACAGGCTGGAAAGGATGCTGGGCCCCGAGGGCACTCCTGCTAAACCTGCAAGTTCTGTTCTGACCTCTCATCGACTCTCGGGTTTTTCTCAGATTAGTTCATGTTTAAGCAAACATAAGTATTAACGTTTGCATTGAAAGAATCCAGACCAGGCTTTGAAGACATTTCCTTCATGATTCAAGCTTCTGCTGTGGTCCTATGTTCTAGTATGTGAGAAGCACATACAGAAAGCAGAAGGCTCTCTTGTCGTGCGATTATATATGAAAGATGACCAGTGACGATTTGTCTTTCTTTCCCTGACCCTTTCTGGTAGCAAAAGAACTAGCATCCCCCTTTCAATGCCACAGTGCAGCAGTCCCTGATAAAACCAACACTGAGCCATGAGTGACTAAGGAAGATTTCTTCTTTCTGGTCTTGGGTGCTGGTAAGAGAAGTATCTAGCCCTGCCTTGTGCAAGCCATGTGGCATGCCAACCAGTCATGCCGGGCCAAGGTCCATGGGAACCCAGGGAAATTTTCTCCTCAGGTCCCTAAAATAGGTGACGGAGACTGAGACTGAGACTGAGTATCCTCTGTCTCCGTGTACAGAATAGGCTGACTTTTCCTACAGGGGTTTTGTCATTCAGGATAGGGATATATCTACAACTAAAATTCTTTTAACGTTTGCTTTTAAATTTTGCAATCTACTCTTTTAGTATTAATAACTTTAAAAAGAGAATATGTAAGATTAATAAAAAATAAAATACTACATTTTTGTTTCTCAACAGAGTTGTTGATAGACACATAACCTGTACAGAATGTTTTGACGTTTACCATCCATCATAGGAGTCTACTGATTTTATAGAAACTTGAAAACAGGAAGACACACATGTGCCTGTGCTCAGGAAATATCAGCATTTATTTGTTTAGTTGGCCCCCAAGAGGAGCTAGAACCAAGTCACAAAGTCTACTTAAGTTTCCATAGCTAAGATTGAAAACTTCTAGCTATCTCTGGAGTAATGGATAGACATGTCTCCCAACTTATCCCTGGGCGAGCAGACAGGTCTGTTTTCAGACCACAGCTGAAAGGGGCTGTAGCTGATTTATAAGGTCCTTTCAAGGTCCACAGTGGAACTGAAGACAGCAGGTCAGCCTGCTGGGGCACTGATAAGCATATTCATCTCAGGGTTCTGGAGACTGGAGGCAGGCAGGACTGCCCTCAAGTCTGGCTAGGAGGGGCTGGGAACAAGATTTGGGGTCCTTTCTGGATCTGCTGTGGGACATAGGTCAGCTGGCCTGCCTTCTGGGGCACATAAAGGCAGGCATCCCTCCAGGTCACTGGGTTGCCAGACTGCTCTCAGACCTCAGTAAGAGGGGCTGGGGGTTATGTTCGAGGCTGTTTCAAGATCTGCTGTGGACCTGGGGTTGGCAAGCCTGCCTTAGGGACTCTCCAGCTGTGTCTCCCTCTGGGTGCCTGTGCAAGCAGGACTGATGTTGGAATACAGCTAATAGGGGCTAGGGCCAGTCACAGAGGTGTTTTAGGATCCACAGCTGAGATGGAGACCAATGGCCTGTCTCTCGAGACGCTAGCATATATGTGACTCTTTTTGGGCCTCTTGGTAGATGGTTTTGGTAGCAAAACCAAGGCCAAATGGGGCTGTGGTAAAGCCCTTGGGGAAACAGGGTCATTTCTTGGTCTGCAGCCCAAATCACAGTCTGTGATTCCGCTACCTGGGTACAGGTCTACCCTCTCAAAAGGAACCTACTAGGTCTTGGGTTCTACTGACATTTCACTGACTCCTACCTGAATCCCAGGGCGTCTGCAAAGGCACTTGTGTTCACGAGTGGCTGTGAAGTCATTGTTGGTTTGGGAAGGTAGCAGCCAAGGAACCTCCTTTTCTATCGTCTTGCTGATGTCTCTCTCTTTTACAAAGTGCCCGATGTTTACACTTGATTATTTCTGTCAACACACTAGACAAATACTTAAAAAGAAAAGGAGCTGTTCTCAGGAGCGATAATGTAGGACTGGTATATCCCCAATTGAAAAATCACATTTCTAAGGGCATAATGGCTACCAGCTGAAAGCTTTGTTAAAATAAATTTATCCTGTCAAGACCCACTTAGCAGTGAAAGTGAAAACAGATGACTTAGTCCTTTTTTCCTTTCTCTTTTCCTATCTGTATTTAAAGTCTTTGTTTACGTATTTATTTGTTTTTTTTAAAAAAACTTTTTAAGAGGAGTTCACAGCAGAAGGTTCACAGATTTCCCATGTACCTCACACATTCACAACCTCCCCCATTACCAACATCCACTACCAGACTGGCACATTTGTTAAAACTGATAAACCTAGATTGATATATCATCACCCAAAGACCATGGTTTGCATTAGGGTTCACTATTGGTATCGCACATTCCATGGGTCTGGACAAATGTATAATGACAACACGTATGAAACAATATAGTGTCATATGCAGACAGTAAACTGTTTCACTGACCTAAAAATCCTCTGTGCTCTGCCCATTCAGCTTTCTCTCCCCCTCCTAATTCCTAGAAACCACCGATATTTTTACTGTCTCCATAGTTTTGCCTTTTCCAGAATGACATGAAGCTGTAATCATACAATATGTAGCCTTTTCAGACTGACTTTGTTCACTTAGAAATATGCATTTAAGGTTCTTTTATGTCATTTCATGGCTTGATACCTCCTTTCTTTTTAGCACTGAATGTTATGCCACTGTATGGATGTATCACAGTTTATTTATCCATTCACTCACTGAAGTACATCTTGGTTGCTTCCAAGTTTAGGGAATTATTAATAAAGTTACATCCACATGCAGGTCTTTGTGTAGACGTAAGTTTTCAACTATTTTGGGTAAATATAATACTAAGAAGTGCTGGATCATATGATAAGAGCATGTTTAGTTTTGTAAGAAACTGCTAAATTGTCTTCCAACGTGGATGTATTATTTTGCATTCCTATCATCAATGAATGGTATTTCTCATGTCTTCACATCCTCACTGGCATTTGGTATTGTCAGTGTTCTGTGTTTTGGCCATTCTAATAGGTGTATAGTAGTATCTCAATGTTGCTTTAATTTGCATTTCTCCGATAATATCCGATGTGGAACTTTTAAAAATGCTTATTTGCATTCTGTATATCTTCTTTAGTGAGATGTTTGCAAGGTCTTTGTTCCATTTTTTAACTCGGTTGTTTATCTTCTTGTTGTTGAGTTTTAAGAGTTCTTTGTGTTTTTTTTGAATGACAATCCTCTATTAGATGTGTCTTTTGAAAATATTTTCTCTCAGTCTGTGGCTTGTCTTTGTATTCATTTGACATTGTCTTTTGCAGAGTAGAAGTTTTTAATTTTAATGAAGTTCAGATTACCAAATTTTTATTTCATGGATAGTGCTTTCGCCACTCTAACTATGAAATCATTGTCATACCCAGGGTCATCTAGATTTTTTCCTTGTGTTATCTTCGAGGAATTCTACAGTTTTTTTGTTTTACATTTAGGTCTGTAATTCATTCTTAGCAAATTTTCATGATAAGAACTTTGTCTGGATTTATTTATTTTTTGGTTTTTTTTGCATGTGAATATCTAATTATTCCAGCACCATTTGTTGAAAAAACTATCTTAGCTCCATTGTATTATCTTGGCTTCTTTGTCAAAGATCAGTTGACTATATTTATGTGGATTTATTTATGGGTTCTCTATTCTGTTCCAATGATCTTTGTGTCTATTCTTTTGCCAATATCACACTGTTTCATTACTGTAGCTTTATAGTAAGTCTTCAAGTCAGGTGGTGGCAGTCCTTCAACTTTCTTCTTCTCCTTCTATATCATGTTGACTATCCTGGGTCTTTTGCCTCTCCTCATAAACTTTAGAATCATTTTTTCAATAGTTACAAAATACCTTGCTCGGATTTTGATTGGAATTGCAATGAATCTGTAGATCTAGCTGGGAAATCTGACATCTTGAAAGTATTCAGTCTTACTATCCATGAGCATGGACTACCCCTCCATTTACTTAGTTCTGATTTCTTTCATCAGAATTTGTTAAAAGTTTTCTCATATAGATATTGTACATATTTTGTTAAATTTCTATGTTAGTATTTCATTTTGAGAGATGTAAATGATATTGTGTTCCTAATTTCAAGTTCCACTTCTTCATTGCTGATATATAAGGAAGCAATTTGCTTTTATATATTAACCTTGTATTCTGAAGCCTTGCTATAATTGCTTTGCGAGAGTGTATTTTTGTCCATATTAAAAATTTTCAACATAGTTGATCATGTCATCTGCAAAGACAGTTTTCCTTCTTCCTTTCCAACCTGTAGACCCCTAGTTTCTTTTTCTTGTCTTATTATATTAGCTAGGTCTTCTAGTATGATGCTGAAAAGGAGTGGCGAGAGGAGGTATCTTTGCCTTGTTCCTAATTTTAGTGGGAGAACTTCTAGTGTCTCACCATTAACCGCACTGTTAACTATAGATTTGTGGTAGATATTCTTTGTCAAGTTGAGGAAATCCTTCTTTATTCCTAGTTTACTGAGAATTTTAACCACAAATGTGTGCTAGGTTTTGAAAAATGCTTTTTCTGCACCCATGGAAATGATCATGTGGTTTTTCCTTGTTAGCCTGTTGATGTGATGGATTATATTAATCAATTTTCCAATGTTAAACTAGCCTTGCACTCCTGGTATAAGTCCCTGTTGGTCTTGTGGTATAATTATTTCTATATATTGTAGGATTCAATTTGGTAATATTTTGTTGAGGATTTTTGCATCTGTGTTTATAAGAGATGTCGGTCCATTGTTTTCTTGGAATGTCTTTGGTTTTGGTATTAGGGTGAAGCTGGACTCACTGGATGAGTAAGAAAGTATTCCTTCTGCTTCTGTCTTCTGAAAGAGAGTATGAAGAATTGATACAATTTCTTCCTTAAATGTTTGGTAGAATTCACCAGTGAATCTACCCAGACCTGGTGCTATTTGTGAAGGTTATTAATTATTGGTTTAATCTAATGGACACAGCCTTATTGAGATTGTGTATCCTCATGTGACTTTTGGAAGATGGTGTCTTTCAAGAAATTGGTCCATTTCATCTAGGTTATCAAATTTATGGGTATAGAGTTTCTCATAGTATTCTTACACTATCCTTTCACTGCCCATGAGATCTGTAGTGATGTTCAGTCTTTCATTTCTGATATTAGTAATTTGTGTCCTTTGTCTAATCAGCTTTTGATTATATTGAATTTTTTCTATATTGACTTTTTAATTTCAATTTTATTGATTCCCTCTCTAATTCTGATTTATTTTCTTCTGCTTCCTTTGGATTTAGTTTGCTTCTTTGTCTAGTTTCTTAATGTGAAAGCTTAGATTATTGATGTTAGACCTTTTTCCCTAATATATGCTGTTAATACTGTAAATTCTGCTGTAAGATCTAATTTTGCTGTATTCCACAAATTTTGATAAGTTGTATTTTCATTTTCATTTAGTTGAAAACATTTTTAAAATTCTAGAGTTCTCCTCTTTGACCCATGTGTTACACAGAAGTATGTTAATATTGAATTATTATGGGATTTTGCAGTTATCTTTGTTACTTATTTCTCATTTAGTCCTATTTTAGTTGGCTAGTAGTTATTTTAACAAATATGTGCCTAAGATGAAGCTTTAATGAGTGCTATTACAGAAGCTGTATTACATTTTACTCAGTGAAATGTCTTTGTATTTATATCAAGCACCTGTTATTCTAAACTAATTATGCATATTTTTCATTTGCAATTTTTTTGTGTATACATGAAAAGTGAACTGATCCTCAGTGGAATGTTAGCTCCATTAGCAGAAGAACTTGATAAATAGTTAAATGATTACACTTTTAATCAGTGACGCCAGATACTTCAAATATAAAATCAGTTAAACAAAAAATTATTTGATTTATTAACTCAATTTATGAACCTAAATATTTGAACCTTTTTTTCTGTCAAAAATTAAATATCTGGCATAACTTGTGAATGCTATTGTAAATTAAATTAAAATTCAACATGGAAAGTAGAAATTATTTGTTTTTGTGCTTATACTATGATTATAAGTTTTACTGAAGCATAGTGTGGAAACAAAATGAACAATGTTCTAAACTAAATTAAGAAATCTATAGAGCAGAAATATATGTGTAATTAGCTGTAGCACAAACAGAGGCCATCATTACAACCAATCACACAGGATGCATGATGCTACCAATTGAAACTGAATTTGCAGTTAACAGAATTTTCTGTATATTTATATCTAATTTTCTATATATTTATTCTATATACTTATAAAGATTTCTATGTATTTATACCTGAACTACACCATTGTTTCTGATGAAGTGGTGTTGAATTAAAATAATAAAATAATGAATAAATAAATAAATAAAACTTCAGTCTTGCAGTCTGAGCTTGCTTTCTTTGCTGTTCATCATGAATCTGATTTTAGAAAATGTGTGAGCCTTTATGAAGGATTAGTTTAAAATCACAATAAGTGCCCTCTGTCGTACTGAACATATTTTGGAAACAAGTCCCTTACAATTTTGGTTGTCTTTTGTTCAAAACTGGTTGAAAATCTTTAACTAAATAATTGGACACATGGAGCACCAAACGACTTTGTCTTTCAAAGCTTTTAATAAATTGTAATCATTGAGGATAAAATTTGCTAACAGGGAGAGAGTGCACTTTATTCCTACAAAAGCAAAGCAGAGAACACATCCAGTGAGGGGAGATCAAAGGGTGTACGTGAAATGATGTTGACATTTGCTATACTTTGGATAATCTTGACTTAGAAGAAGAATATTTTAATGATGATGCTATTTTCAATTAGAACATTTCTATTCTAAACCGGCATATAATAAAAATGAAAAGATCACAATTTTGGACTATCTAAAATTGGCCACAATATTCCAAGAAATAATAGAGGTAAATTTTCATGAGCTTTGTCTTATTAAATATTTACTGAAGAAATATTTATGAAAAATACTTATTGAAGTAACCAAGAGCTATGCGTGGTGATGTCTGCCTCTAGTCCCAGCTATCTGGGAGGCTGAGGCGGGAGGCCAAGGTGGGAGGACCCCTTGAGCATGGGGCAGTGAGCCTTGATCACACCATACTCTCTAGCCTGGGCCACAGAGCGAGACCCTGTCAAAAACAAACAAACAAACAAAAAAACAACGATACTCAGAGTGCAGTCTCCTTTTTAATATAAAATAATTTTAATTGTGATTATCCTTCATTTAGCAGAATTTTATCTGAATTTATCAGATACCACAGCACCCATAGAAAGGCTATCTTCCTCCTTTAAAAACACTATGCTTTTCAAAGAAGAAGAGTCAACTAAATGTGTCGACAATTTCAAATGTATTAACCATAAATACATACAAAAGAATAGTGCAGGTAATTTTGCGAAAATATTTTAATACAATAAGGTTATATTGAAATTACTGACTCCAGAAAAATACTTGGGGCATGAAACTCATTAAAGCATGAACTATATTCCAAGCTTTGCATATATATTTATTTAATTTACACAATTACTATAAAATTTTACCCCACTGTATACACATACGCGCAAGTATATGGAAATAAGTGTATTTTAAAAATTGATTCAGAACAGAACTGTTGTATCGGCCAATATAATAATGTAATAAGACCACATTATCAGTCAATCAAAAAACATATCAGAAGTGTTCATCTGAATGATCGCACAGTTCCCACAGTTTGGGCAGTGAGTAGGACCCGGGTCTGCTGCTGGCTGCCCCCATACCCTTGACTGTTCAGGCCCGCAGTGCACAGGGCTCATACTCATTGCTGTGTTGGCCTCTCTCTGCCTTGGCTGTGCAGTATCAAAGCCCTCCCTATTTATGGGGAAACCTCCACCTCGTGAATCTTGGTCGAGTCATAGCCCATCTCCCACCACAGCAGGTGAAAAAGTCACATGCTGGCTTTTCAGCCTTCTGTGCACTTAGGGCCAAAGCCTGTATTAGGCTTGGCCTCAGAGACGCGCACCGAGGAGCTTGTAGTGGGAGCCAGTGACTCAGAGGTGGGAAAGCAAAGATGCCGTTATCTGGGGACACATGGGGACTGCTGCAGTGGTCCTGGTGTCCAGCATGCAAGGACAGCACAGGTATTGCTCCAGCAGTGGTGCTCACAAGCCAAGCGCCCTCACCCCCAGCAAAACCCCAGCGAAGCGGTGGGAGCCCAGCGGGAGGCTCAGAAGCAGCAGCTGCGGAAGCTGGTGCGGGTGGTCCGGGTGTGCCACGGTCTTCGCTCCCTGGCAGTGTTGACAGACTTGGCGGTGACCGTGGCTCCTGCCCAGCCCTCCTTTTTGCTGCTTATTTTCTAAGTCTGGTTCTCCTGGCTGTTGTAGGATTCTGGAATCAACCACCAACCCAACATTTCGTTTTGTTGTTGTGAATAATTTCCTTTTCTGTCCTTATCGGCTGGAGTTTCTGCGCTCATACTGAAGAACCATGGCTGCTGTTACCTCCAAGGTCATACACCAGGGTCAAGCCAAGAGTTCTAAGGCTGTGCCTGGGCTTGGACCACGGTGGGTGTCCCAGCTCTACATAGTTCTACATATGAAGAACTTTTCAAACCGGAAACAGAAACTCAGCAGGAAGTAGGGGTGCTTCAACCCTGAAAATAGCATGGAGACCAGAGAACCACACAAGTGTCACGCTGATACCAACTGGGGTGTCCTGGTCTGTTTAGATTCACATGAAATCAGATCGTGCCTGGAACATGTAAAATGCAAATCTAGCATCCTGGTCTTTCTGGGATTTGATGTTCTTGATTACTTTTGTTTCGCGTGCCCACTTTTATCTATGTAGTATGTCTGAAAGTTTACATTTGTTTAACAAAACATATGATACACTGGGCTTTACCAGTAAGAACTAAATATTCAACCCTCTGAATTAGGTATTATCACTATCCCCATTTAACAAACGAGGAACTTGAAGATTAAGAAATAATTTTCTGAGTCACAAAATTACTGACAGAGTGACGGAGTGAGTGGTCTGAGGGCAAAGCCCAGGCTCTACGGATCTGACTGGCACCACTCATGCTGGACCTGCTGTCCTTTTCCAGCCCTTACCTTTTCGCCTGAAGTATGGACAACAGGAGGTTATGCCTGCAACAGACCCGCAGCTTTGAGGAAAAGACTTGTGTCTGTGTGGAAGGGTTGGGAGAATGTGTGACTAAGCATTGCTACATCACAACAAAGAATGAGCAAAGCAAACAAGACAGGGTGACAACAAGATCCTTTCTATTAGATTTTAGACCCCCATATCCCTGAAATGTCCTTGGTCATTTCTGCCGGCCAAACCCTTTCATAGGATATTTGCTACTACTTTCTTACTGAATTTTTCCACGTTTTCTCCCTCCAAGAAACCCCAATTCATTACTTTGATTATATTGATAGAATTGTTCTTATTTCTTCACTTTCTGAGCCATGTCCTGAAGCTTATTTTTTTCCTGAGTGACTTATCCTTGAACTGGCTATCCTGAAAGTAATGGTGCCTCTCCCTAGTAGGCAGACAGAATTATAGTTCAAGGGCTTTTCTCTCTCCTATACTAGCCTAGAATACTAGGCAAACAATAAAATGGAATGAAATGAAATCGAATAAATAAACAAAGACCAAGAAAAAGCTAGTGTGAATACCCAGGCAATGAGAATCCCACAGACAGGTCCAGTTGAGTAGGTAGAAATGGGGGTGAAGAGAATGAATGGAGGACTTGTAGGAGGGTGAAGATGGCTGGGGGTGGAGTCTTGGGACTCCTTATGAATGGGCCTCTCTCTCCAGGGTGGTGGAGACCACAACCTGATTCTCAGTCCTAAAGCAGCTGCACATCTAAACCACAGTCAACAGCACATCAAATAGGAGTGGACTTAGGCAGAAGTACTCAGAGAGGTAGCAGGAGGCCAATTCTGGCTGGACAGAGAAGCCAGCCAATACCAGCCACAAAGCCACTCCACAGCTGATCCAAACACTGCCAGAGTGCATTGTCCAGCAACAAAACCACAGAGAGAAATAGCCAGGGCTGTGAAGTTCCCATGAAACTCCTCAGACCAAACCATGGCTACACTTGAGTTAACGCTGGGTAAGAATAAGTGCAGTAAATTTATCCATCTTGCAGTTATTTTTATCGCGTGATTTCTTAGTAATGTTACTTTTGAGAAATTCTAATTGATATCAGCAAAGTTACACTGAAGAAGAATTTTCTATGTTGCATAAGAGCTCTGGGTAAAACAGAACATCCCCCAGGGGCTGTGATGGTGGGTGCAGGCAAAGGTGAGTAGAGTTAGCTGGCAGGTGGCAGGAGACAAAGGAAGGAGCAAAGTGAGAAGGAGGGAGGATGTGGAGAAGGGGAGCCAGGCAGAGGGAGAGAAAGCCATTGACCTAGTAGTGGGAAGCTGGGCGCTGGTGGATTTTCAGTTCCTTTCCCTACTGGCATCTCAGCTTCCTACTCAGATTTCCCCCTACAGCAGTGGAGCATGTGTTTATGCTTAAGCAGCCACATATGACCAAACAAGGAAGGACTAACCAGTGACCTTACAGAACTAGATTGACTAGTTAGCTTAGCTCAATGAGGAAAACCAGAAAGAAAGGCCAAGGTGCTTACCCTCTCAAGCAAGGTGTAGCATTGGCTTTCTACGTGGTGTTAGGAAATGTCTGGGGGTCCCTCTCACTGGAGATGCTACTGCAATTAGTAAGTACGGTCACATTTGTTAAATTCTGTGTTCCCCTCAAATATGCTAATTGCAACCCTATTGAGAAATGCTGGAAAAAGCATGTTAAGATTTAAGGTGATGGTGGAGAAAGAAAAGTAAGAGAGAAGAGATATAGGGGAGAGAAAAGAAAGGGAAATCTATGGGGTGAAACATTACACGTTGATGGATGCTCTGTCATGCATTGCTAGTCAGTCACGGTGCTGAAAATAGGACCATGAATCATTTCTGTTGCAGACTTTAAATAAGGATGGGAGAGAGGGCAAAGGGAAGGGAAGACAGTGGAGAGACAGGCAAAAGAAACACAAACACAAGCTGTGCACATCACCATTTCCCTCGCCACATTGCAATTGAGCACTTCCTCCTGGACTCTACCTGCTCCTTTCTCCACCTTCCCTGTGTCCAGGCCTTTTGGAGGCAGGTATTGAAGCTGTTATAACATGTATCTGGGATTTAATTTTTTTATTCAAATATGGTGAGGCCAACAGATCAGGAGATGACTGCCTTTGAAAAGACAGTTTGTGACTCACAGTTCCCCGGAGGAGGGGGCACACCATATCTCCAAGAGCCACAGGAAGCACCAGGGCCAGTCAGGAGCCAGAGGTAGGGCTGACAGGTGGGTGGGGGAGTATTGGTGGGGCTGGGGAGCCTTTTTGTGGTTTCTCAGTAAAGGAATGGGTGAGGCGGAGTAAGCAGCTGAGCAGACTTAGAAATGGATAGTTTGAATAATTTCGGCAAGCTCTGGGATATACAGGGGTCTCCAGTTGTCCACTTCTGGGCCCCGGGTGATTTAAGGCAGGGGGATAGTGCCCCAGACTGCAGACATCTGATAAAAGGAGGCAGGTGGAGGACACGGACTTGGGATTGGTTAGCCTTCATATCAAAGGCATGACCATGGGGGAAAGTTGTCCGTTATCTCTGGGAATTAGCTGATGCTGGGAGGGGCAGTTCCTCTCTAGGACTTGAAGGCCCCAAGATATCAAAGCATCATAAAATGTAAAATGTAAAAAACATGACTAATACAGAGATTAGAGCAGAAACAGAAAGATGCTCAGGCACACACTCAATGTGGAAAATCCTTGTTTCTCATCTTGGCACTCTGAAGTAGGCAGAGGCTCATTCCTAGTCGCCTGTTGTCTCGCTCCAGTGTGGTTAGCCAAGTTCATGGGTATCAGGTTGCCAGATCCAGCTGCCTTATTGATGGCACTGGTGACACTTAAGCCTCAGAACACTTTTTTTCAGTTTTCCTCACTTCATTCATGCAATATATATTTCTTGAGTAGCCAGGGATTGAGTAGGCACTGGGGCTAAACTATAGATTGATTGAACTGATGGTTCCAGTTCATACCTTCCCTGGCTCTAATACCTTTATAAAGTGACTTTCCAGCTCTGTCCACTGAGAGCTGGAATCTGTTACCCTGGTTTGGCTTTGTACTTTGCCGTAGCCCAAAGAATTCAGCACAACTCATATGCTGGTGCTAAGCCTAGGCCTCAGGAGGTCTCTATGTGCTTCAGTGCTCTTTCCTAGAACTTCACCTCCATCGTGAGGACAAGTCCAAGCTAGCCTGCTGGAGGATGAGAGACCCGATGGAGCAGAGATAAATTGTCCTTGCTGAGGGCATCCTCACCAGCTAGCCCCTGTCCATCTGCTGATTGCGGGTGCATGCACAAGCCCAGCCAGCAGCAGCAGCAGGGCTGCCCAACCAGTCCTACACTCATGAGCAGAAATGAATGTTTAATACTGTATGCCACAGATGGATTTAGGGTTGTTTGATATGCAGCATCATTTGGGGGCAGTAGAAAATGGATATAAAATATGTAGGTGAAAGAGAGAGGACTGATCCACAAATGTTTCTGAAACAATACTGGAGACAGGTATTTTCAGACCACAGTGGAAAGTGTGGGCTTGGTGTTGTCATATAGAAGAGGTTTCTAACCCAGAATGAATGGTCAGAAGAACCTTCTGAAGAAGTTGAGGTCTAAGACCGAAGGAGACATGGAAAACAGTTATAGAAAGAAGGCGGTTTAAATGTCAATGCAGCGAGCGGGATGGTCAGGGTTCTCTAGAGGGACAGAACTAATAGGATAGATGTATATATAAAGAGGAGTTTATTAAGGAGTATTGACTCACAAGATCACAAGGTAAGGTTCCACAATAGACCATGTGCAAGCTGAGGAGCAAGGAAGCCAGTCTGAGTCCTAAAGCTAAAGAACTTGGAGTCCAATGTTCGAGGACAGGAGGCATCCAGCACGGGAGAAAGATGGAGGCCAGAAGACAAAACCAGTCTCGTGTTTCCACGTTCTTCTGTCTGCCTTTACTCTGGCTGTGTTGGCTGCTGATTAGATGGTGCCCATCCAGGTCGAGGGTGGGTCTGTCTCTCCCAGTCCACTGACTCAAATGTTAATCTCCTTTTGCAGCATCCTCACAGACACACCCAGGAACAATACTTTGCATCCTTCAACCCAATCGAGTTAACAGGTAATATAACCATCACAGATAGGTGACTGGAGTTAATTGTGTGTATGTGTGTGCGTGTGCATGTGTGTATGTCTGTGCGGGGGGTTGGCCGACATTGAAGCAAGGACCTGTGAGGTCATCTTGGGACTTCTGTCATGATTTATTCAGAAATCAGTGGAAAACCACTGAAGACTTTTCAGCAAGAGAGTGGCACAATTCAATTTACATTTTGAACCACATTTTCTGTGAAGGTAGAGGCTTGGTTGGAAGTAATGTCACTGGTACCTGAGAAGCCAATAAAGAGGTCTTTAATTGAGATCATCAATGCCTCATATAAGGCGTTGTCTTGGGGATAAACATAGGCGGTAAAATTGACTTACAAAACATATAAAACTTGCGAAACTTGTAGAATTACTAATAAACATTTTTCAAAGGAAAAATGATACATTTCATTATGACCAATCCAAATATTACCAGCTCCTCTAATTCTTCTTCTCTCTAGCAAACTTGATCTCAGGACAGGCATGTTTTAAATAAAGGCTGAGCTAACACCTGCTAGAGTAAAATCCTTCTGTCTGGCTTCTCAAGGTTATTATCTGCATCACTAAATGGTGGTTGTCACATTACTTTGGCGGTTCTTTGACTTTATGCTCCAAAGACTTGCTGAGACAAATGTCAGTCTCAGCTCCTTAGACACTACAGGAACATGCCGACATGGTTAGGGGGTACCCCTGCCACTGGCAATGGCAAAAAGTCTTTCAAGGTGAACTTTTTCAAGATTCAGAGTTCGATGGCTCTGGAAGGTGGCACCAGAAGCCTAAATGGAAACTGCCTTTAAGCCATGAGACAGGAATGTAAATTGCACTTGCTGTGTATAAATTGTTCATCCTGTCATGTCATGAGGGGGCCCAACTTCAGACAGCATGGCCTGAGTTGACACTTGAAGCCAAATCTACTTGAGAGAGGCAGATGTGCTGGAGAGGAGGGAAGGGCCCCTGTCCCATCAAAAAACTGAGCTGAGGTGACAAAGCGGTGGTGTAGACCAGCGCTAGGAGCTTCACCCCATTAGAACCAGAGATATGGGAAGGTCTCATTAAATCGAAGAGGGGTTAGGCGTATTCTTTTTCAGGATATCCTTGTACTAGACAGAGACATAGTCCTCATGTCCACGAACATACACTAATAACAACAGTGGCTAACACTCATTGCAGCCCATATGAGGTAAATACTATTAATATTCCAATTTTACACAAAAGAGGAAATTGCAGTATACACAGGCTAATTTGCACAAAGCCAGGTGGCTCACAAGTCATAGACATGGGCTTGGAACTGAGGTCCAGTGTAGCCCAAAACTGATGCTCCTTTTACTCACCCAAGGCCTGGCTTTGAGACCAGGCTAGGGCCAGGTTCTAGTTCCTAGAGATTGTGGGGACACCTAATCCCTCTTCGATTTAATGAGACCTTCCCATATCTCTGGTTCTAATGGGGTGAAGCTCCTAGTGCTGGTCTACACCACCGCTTTGTCACCTCAGCTCAGTTTTTTGATGGGACAGGGGCCCTTCCCTCCTCTCCAGCACATCTGCCTCTCTCAAGTAGATTTGTCATGACATGACAGATGATTGTAAGGGAGCATGACTCATTCAGGGAAGGAAAGGCCTCAGACCAGGAGAGACACGGGTAGTGGAACCCATATAGAGAGAGGAGCTCAGAGATCCAGTGAAGGGAAATGAGGTGCAAAGTTTCAGGGCCCAGTCATCAGAACCAGGATCACAGAATGCTTTGGAGACCTGCCTCAGTCCCTCTCACTCTTGTCAGGATTGGACCTCGACTTGAAAAGTTTATCCCACAGGCATAGCACTGACATAGAAATAATTGCAGAATATGCCTACTTGAATATCTATTCTCCTCTTCTTCTTTCATATTTCAATTCCAGATTTTAGTTTAGCACTTGGGGGCCCAAATAAACCCTACATTTCCAAGCCCCTCCTGTCACTGGGTGTGACCACACACTTGATGTTCTAGCCACCAGATAGTTGGAAGGGAAGTGAACATTCTCTATGAAGTGTTCTTTAAAAAGAATGAGCATGTCTTTTTTCGTTGCTTTCTCCTTACTGCAGGCTAGAATTTGGACATGATGGCTGGAGCACAAGCAGCCACTCTGGACTGTGAAGTATCATCTAAGGAAGGCAGGGAGGCGTAGTAGACATGAACAACCTTGGGCTACCTCTCTTTATATCACTTTTATGTGTAAGGGTAATGAACTGTGTCTGCATGTATGTACATTACATTGCAGCAAACCCAATCCTAACTTAATTACTGAGTTTATAATTCCTGCTTTACTTTCAGACTATAGAAATATTTCTTCTCAAAGTTCCATTGAAATTGGGGTAGCATTAATGTGGGATTGGGGGAGCAGCACTAGAAGCTGTCACACGGATGTATTCTTTATCATCTTGCCCTATTATCAGTGCTAATTTTCTCTGAAGAGCTGACTTTAGGAGTTGAAGGTATTGACTGCAAAAAAAAAAAAAAAAAAAAAGCAACTCTACTTTCCATATTTAATTCTCTTGATTGCAATTTAATGTATAACACCAAGGCACTTTGAAAAAACTGGACCAGCGCATTTTGTACACAGTAACCAAGATACACACACTCCTGAATGACATCAAAGGGGCACACTTACCCCCAGATGCAATATCCAAAAGTTTCTAAGAAGATTTGAACAAAATATTATGGCACCTAATAATGTAGAGACTTTTTTCCGTCTGAACAAAGACCAAAAATTCATTTTACCCCTTGTCAGCATATATAAATCTGAAACTGAATTTAAAAGCTTTTCCATATGCTCAGGCACACCACCATCCTGAGCTAAGTTTAAATCATAGCCTTGTCCTATCATATGTATCTATCTTCAAGTGGGGAGTGGGTGTGGGGGAGGAGGGTGGGTTGAAACTTCCCGTTTAAGGTGATAAATGCTGTCACGGGACCATCTGCCATGGTCTGCATGTCTCATGACTCAGAGATGCAGCTTTTGGAACACAAAAGGATCTGGTTAAAATCCCAGCTTTACTACAGGGTATTTGTACGACCTCCAGGGGTCAATCAAGCCCTCCAGTCTCTGCTTCCTCATCTGTAGAACTGGGTAAAAACCACCAACTGTTTTAGTGTAACATGAGACAATTAAGGGGTGAATCTAGATCCCTGGCGTCTCCACCCCCTGTTCTATCTCACAAATGTGCTGTAAGCCCAGGCCCATTCTTAGGAGAAAACAATTATTTGTAAGCCTCTCAACTGTTAACCCAATGTGATACTGTTTAAAGGACAGAATGCGAGTTTGAGGTACTAATGCTCTGCAGGCTGGACTCTGGCTCACAGAGTCTTGTCCATTCCAGGTGATTCTCCGTGTGTGCACAAGTGCAGTGTCCTTGGGAGAAGTCCTTCCCAAGGCTGGCCCAGCTTAGAGTTCCTACAGGTCTGTGTCTTGCTGTTAATTTGGAGGTGTTTTTCTTGGTGCTCACTGTGTTAGCATGTGAGCGTTCAGCACATCTGAGCCCACTCGCTTTGCTCTGAAGCTGCACCCTCTCCAGAGCAGCAGCTCCACTTCTGTATTTTCAGTTGGACTCTCCAGTTCTGCCGTGCGAAAGCTCCAACTCAATGGACAGCAGCCTCAGTGGATGGTTTCCATGCATGCATTCAAGAAAATGGGAAAGTTTAATTGCATAAATTATACGATCAAGTGATCTTCCCATGGCTACTGAGCGAATATATGTTAGCATGTCATTGATGCTAAATCCTAATGGCTCATACCGACGTTAAAGCCAAGAACACCTGAGAAAGCTGCAGTTGTATGCAATACACTACCCAAAGCTTCCCATATGCCTACCTTCCTGTTGTGGGATGCAAAGGAAAACACATGCATGCACAGGCAAATATTCTTAAACACACTCTGGGGCTGGGGGATGGTGAAGCCAATTGATTGGCAAAATCTCCCCTTTTCTTCTGTTTAGAGAAATTGCCAGTTGCATATAAATGAGGCTTGTTGAAATGGAAAGTCTTCTCTGTGAATAATTAGGGTCAATTGAACATGAGCCTGTTCTCAATGTGTTTCTTTTATTTCAAGAAATGTTAATTTATCAAAAAAAAAAACAGCAGAAAGGGTAAATAGAGAAAATAAACAATAGATTTAGAGATAAAGATGAAGTAACTGCAGATTTTCAAGATGTTAAGACTAGTTTAGGTTTGCACATAGACATCTGAGGTTTCGGTTGTGGACAGACAAGTAGTAATTTTATCATACTGCCACATTATACAAATCCCCAGGCTAGGCGCGGTGGCTCACACCTGTAATCCCAGCACTTTGGGAGGCCAAGGAGGGCAGATCACGAGGTCAAGAGATCGAGACCATCCTGGCCAACATGGTGAAACCCCGTCACTACTAAAAGTACAAAAATTAGCTGGACGTGGTGGTGTGCACCTGTAGTCCCAGCAACTTGGGAGGCTGTGGCAGGATAATCACTTGAACCCGAGAGGCAGAGGTTGCAGTAAGCTGAGATCGCACCACTGCACTCCAGCCTGGGCAACAAAGTGGGACTCCATCTCAAAAAAAAAAAAAAAAAAAAAAAAAAAATCCTATACAAATGGCAAAGTACTTAACTTTTCTTCCTATTCTTTCTCCACTTTCATAAAAACTTCCCCATTTTTTAGCTGAAAAGTTCTTAAGCATAATTTGTCCCAGAGCTCAAATATGATCAAATTGATGGTTCTTGTGGCATTTCTTTGCTAAATTTACTGATGATGATATTAAGATTATTAAAGATATTCATTTAATGACCTAGAAGATTTTAAAATCAAACTCCAGACATGAATAAAGACTTTGCTATTAAAAGCATGGTATGAATAAATGAATGCATACGTAATAAAGGTCTCTACAAGAAACTCTTTTCCCAATTATTTGCTTTTTAAATTTTCTAATATATCTGATATTTCGACCACTTATATGTTGTGTAAATATGAATACCTAGCACCTTCATGGAAGGAGAGGAATAATTTTTTTTAAGAGAAACGAACACATTCTAGTGTTGTTCTAAACATTCTTTTGTAGAAAGAGGGCTGGTTAAAAATGTTTTACGATTCATTTATATTTTGTATTAGATGAAGTCTTAGCATATCGCATACAAAGTTTCACATAAATGAATGAACATAATCAATTTGAAAGTATGTACTTTGGAGGACTGGGTTCTCAGCTTCAGCTCTATTGATATTTGGAGCCAGGTCATGCTATATAGGGGGCTGCCCAGTGCATTGTGGAATGTTGAGCGGCACTCCCGGCCTCTCCACTCCAGATACCAGAAGCAGCTCCCCCATGCTCCTCCCAGATGTGACAACAAAAAAAAAGAAAAAAAAAAAAAAAAAAAAAAAAAAAGGCCGGGCGCGGTGGCTCAAGCCTGTAATCCCAGCACTTTGGGAGGCTGAGACGGGCGGATCACAAGGTCAGGAGATTGAGACCATCCTGGCTAACACGGTGAAACCCCGTCTCTACTAAAAAATACAAAAAACTAGACGGGCGTGGTGGCGGGCACCTGTAGTCCCAGCTACTTGGGAGGCTGAGGCAGGAGAATGGCGTGAATCTGGGAGGCGGAGCTTGCAGTGAGCTGAGATCCGGCCACTGCACTCCAGGCTGGGTGACAGAGCGAGACTCTGTCACAAAAAAAACAAAAAACAAACAAACAAACAAAATCCAGATATGGCCATATGTCCCCTGGGGTAAAAAATTGCATCTGATAATAGCCACCAGCAGTAATTCCTTTGCAAACTAAAACGCTCTGTTATTTTCTTCAGCATTTTGTAAATTATTGACGAATTGTCAATGTTGTTTGCGCACTTGCATAAAGTACACCAGCACGCAGCCTTTCCCAGGGCTGGGTAGCTAGTGTGTACTCCCATGCCTTCTACCAGGTGCCAGGCCTGTTCGTCTCACCACCCTGTGATTCAGGGTGCAAAAGGTGGCAGGCGTCTCCCTTGTTCTTTGCATAACTGAAGGGAGCTAATAATTATTCCTTCCCTTAATTGCTCATTCACTTAACAAGGATACAGGAGCCACCTCTCATAGGCTGAGCATTGTTGTAGGTTCTGGAGACAGCTCCATGGGCAAAGCAGGCTGATGTCCCTGTTTTCATGCTGAAGGCTGGGGACTGCATGGGCAGCAGAGATGAGGGAGAAAAAAGTAAAAAACCTAAGTATATAATATTATATAATTAAGTAAACTATATAACAAATTGATTGAGAAAAGAAAATGCAAACAAGGTAAGAGGATTGGGAAATTCAGTCAGGGAGGATGTCGGAATTTAAATGGAGTGATCCAGCTGGATTTAATTGAGCAGGGGGACACTTAAATGCAGACTTCATGGAGGTGAAGAAGTGAGCCTGCTGGCATTTGGGGTGGGACGTCGTGGCAGAGGGAGCAAGCTTGTGCAAGGGCCCTGAGGTTGAAGCACACTTTGCCCACGTGGCTGCAGTAGCTCATGCTACGGAGCATCGTAGGGGGCAGTGAGTGGCCTGGCCATGTGGAACTTTGCAGTCACCATAAGGAATTAGGATTTTCTCTGAAAAGAATGAAGAGCCACTGGATGGTTTGAGCAGAGAGGTGACACAAACTTGCTTATGTTTCAACAGGGTAACTCCTGTTATTAAGTAGAGTGTAAACTGCTGGAAGACACAAACAGGAGCTGACGGTCCAGTTAGAACGCTAGGACAGTGATCTGGACCAGGGGAGGTAGTGGCGTGGACTCCATAATTAGGAGGGATAGAAGGGAGAAGAGGAGTGAGAAACACATGGCTAAGCTCCAGAGTGAGGCTTCAAGACTGTTTCCTTCCCAGGGCGCAAGGAGAGATAGAGCGCAGGGCAGTAAATAGCCGCCTGTGTCTTTGTGAAGAACTGGAAGTTGGTGTCATCTCAACGAAATGTTCTCTGTACGATGAAATTGGGAAGTGCTGGCTGCCTTCTAGGTAGGTAGGAAGGTAGGAAATGGGCTCTGAAATAAACAAGTCAGCCAGGTACCTGCTCCACCATCTCCACTTCTATCTCTCATTCATTTATTTAGCAAACACGTGCTACCTTCCTGGCTGCGAACCTCAGGATACTGGCAGGTTCATCAGGAGAGTGGATTGTTGACGGGAATATAGATACTTTTTGTACCTTTTGAGCATCAGGGTCTTAGGTAAAGGCCTTGAACCTGCCCTGTTTTATGCTGCTCAGGCTGCTATTGTCAATACCATAGCCTGGGTGGCTTACACAACAGAATTCTCTTCTCACAGTTCTGGAGCCTGGGCAGCCTGAGATCAGGGTGCCAGCACGGTCAGGTTCTGGTGAGGGCCCTCTTTCAGGCTGGCAGATGACTGTCCTCTTGGTGTGTCTTTACTTGGGAGAGAGGAGACAAAAGATGCACGCTTTCTCCCGTCTCTTCTTATAAAGGTACTAATTTCATGGAGGAGGGCACTACCCTCAGGACCTCACCACCTCCCAAAAGTCCCATCTCTTGATACCATGATGTTGAGGATTAGAATTTCAACATATGAATCTGGGGGGAATGGAAGCATTCAGTCTATAGGACTCCCCCTCCAGTCCTCTTGTACTTCCTAAGAGTGGCTGCGTGTTCTCTGAGAGCTCCCACATCTTAATATGATGTTGATTTCAGTTCCTCAGGTGTTGGGAGCCTCAGTGGCCTATGCAGTGGGGTATATAGCAAGCAGTAGATGGTAGATGTGGAGCTTCCGTTCCTAGAGTCGCAGCAGCCCATAGTCTTTCTATTACCAGCTTCCTACAATTGCACCATTCTCAGAAACATGGCAAACACGGTCCCCATAGCAGTCTTTTGCAATCACAACTTTATCGTTATGTTAAATTTTTCCAATTAGAGAATACGCCGAATTATACATTTTATAATAAACGGTGATACGTTATGTTTGCATTACTTGGTCTTTATTTTTCACATTTGCTTTGTTAGTTAAAATAAGCTCCAGACAAAGCACCCTAATAAAATGATGCATGCCTATATCAAAACGACGCATGCACGCCATAAATATATACACCTACTGTGTACCCACAAACATTAAAAAGAAGAAAAAGGAAAATTTTGGATTAAAACAACTGAAATTTTGGACAAGGCTTAAAGTAGGTGTTCATTTTTCTGTTCATGCACATGTGGCCAACGCTCTGATTTGAGGTCTCTTGATGCTGCTCCCCAGAACAATAAGTGGAAATTGGGGAATTTAAAGGAAACGGAGATCAGCCTTGTTTTTTCCTGACAGAACTTTTATCTCCTAGAGTGAAGAAAAAATGGTACTCTTGCTTTGTTGTAACTTAGAGAAAATACAAGACAAGACTTGACAGGATCCTGTAGAACCTCACCAGGAAAGGTTTGGTTTTTCTAAAAATATATGTATTGATACGATTTCCCCGGCCTCAGTCTCACATACACCCACATTCACATTCCCATACCACAGTGGGTTAACAGACATTTTTTGCTTAATTGACATTTTTTGTATCTTTTGAGCATCGGACCTTCCAACTACATACAGGATAAAAGGAAACTCAGCTAGCTGTATCAAGATTCTGTCTAACAAGAAAGCAAAAATACACAGAGAAAAAGAATGTAGTATACATTCCCTGTGCACATTTTGGTGGTCAGCCAGGCAAATGGGATCATAGCTTTGGAATCTGAAATGCCTGGATATGAGTCCTGGGATACCTTAGTTTCTTCATCTGTAAAAATAAGGCAGCAGTACCTGGCGGGGTCTACTTCTCTGCCCTATGTTTGAAGGCTGAACTCCAGCGAGATCAGCTGAAGCTGTCTGAGTATCTGGATTCAGCCATTGGAAGCAGTGTCCCAGGACCGGAGGGGAATGAGATGATTATTCCTCCTCATCCTCCACTGGCCCATGGTTACTGTCCTCCACGGAGGCACAGAGCCCTCTGTAAGGCCATTCATTTTGCTCAAGTTCTGGGGACACCATCTCCTCCACTTGACCTCTGAAGACCTAGTCCCTGAGCATTTCAGCTGCTCCTTTTGTGTTCTCTTCATGATGAAGACACCTTTGTAAATTTTTCCTTCATTGATGTCTCTTTAGCCACCCTTGTGTATGCGCCATCTGTTCCTGCCAGCACCATGAGGCAGGCCTGTAGGATTAGGGTTAGGATTGGGTAAATGAAGGCATATAAATTGTTTAGCATCACACCTGGTTTACAGAAGTTCCCTACACTTAGTAGTAGGTATTTTATAAGAGTTGGTGCCTTCCCCATAATACAGGGTCACAAGAAAAAATCAAGACCACTCTTAAAATATTAATATTTTAGGTCATCTTTGTGTAGTCTTCTGATATTTCATAAGATTGTCATTACAAGGTTAGGGGTGGAAATGTTTCTGTATGATGCTACACAAACTATTTCAAAAAGCAATTAAGGAGAAGTCTACATTAAAGCAACACCAACCAAAGCCCGTGTCCTCTTTTTCCACTTCATAACGTTGCCATGTTGAAGAGTGACCTTCAATAGTGTGGTGAAAAGAATCCCGAACAAAACGTTGAAAGGCTTGTTTTCCAGTTCTGGCTGGAGACTTGCTGGGACTTCATAAAATGATCTCAAAGTCACCTTTCAGCTCTAAAACTATATAAATAGATACAATTTTATAATGTCTACACATTTAATGTGATATGCATTTGGGGAACACTTCTTGGAGGTGGTAGGATTTGAACTAGACACTGAAGTAGGGTGTGATTTGGAGAAGCACAGAGTCCCGCCCGCTGAGGAGAGCAGAGTCTGAGGGAAGACAAGGAAGGAACTTGTCAGCTTTTGATGTGATTATGCTGACTTCAAAAAACAAGTTGGACACTGATTCCTCTTCTTTTATTTTCTGGAAGAGCTTGTTTATGATTTGTGTGTGTGTGTGTGTGTGTGTGTGTGTGTGTGTGTGTAAGAGACGGAATTTGCTCTTGTTGCCCAATCTGGAGTGCAATGGCCCTCTTGGTTCACCGCAACCTCCGCCTCCCAGGCTCAAGCAATTCTCCTGCCTCAGCCTCCCAAGAAGTTGGGATTACAGGCATGGGTCACCATGCATGGCTAATTTTTTGTATTTTTAGTAGAGACGGGGTTTCTCCATGTTGGTCAGGCTGATCTTGAACTCCTGACTTCATGTGATCCGCCCACTTTGGCCTCCCAAAGTGCTGGGATTATAGATGTGAACCACTGGGCCTGGCCTGATTTGTGGGTTTAAAAAATATATATTTAATATAATTTACCACTGACAAGCCATCAAACTCTAGAGATTATTTTGTGGAAAAGTTTAAAAATACAAAGTTACTTTCCTTAATAGTTAGAAAACAATTCATATTTTCTATTTCTTTTTGTGTCAGTTTTGATATATTTTATTTTTCTAGAATTTGATGCTTCCATTTGAATTTTAAAATGTATTGGCATAAAACACTTCATTCAATTGTCTTATGACTTTATTTTTTATTTTTAAATTATGTGTTTATTTGTTTATTTTATTTATTTATTTTTTAGGCAAGGTCTCACTCTGGCACCCAGGCTGAAGTGCAGTGGCGCAATCCTAGTTCACTGCAGCATTGAACTCCTGGGCTCAAGTGATCCTCTTACCTCTGCCTCCATAGTATCTAGGGCTACAGGCGTGCACCACCATGCCTGGCTAATTTTTTATTTTTGTAGAGATGGGGTCCCACTATGTCTCCTAGGCTTGTCTTGACCCCTTGGTTTCAAGTCATTCTCTGGCCTCTGCCTCGCAAAGTGCTGAGATTACAGATGTGAGCCACCATCCCCGGCATTTTATGACTTTCCAATATCTGTGAAATGCATAGTACAGCGTTGATCCTTTTCTCTTAGTGTTGGTGGGTTTTTGAGACTTTACTTTTTTTTCTTGATCAGTCTCATCAGGAATTTATCTTATTAAATTTCCCAAAGAACTAACTTTTAGCTTGGTTAATTATTTTAATTCTATGTTTGTTTTCTATTTTGCTAATTTATGCTTATATCTCTGATATGGTTTCACTTTGGGTCCCCACCCAAATTTCATCTGGAATTGTAATCCCTAGGTTTTGAGACAGAGACACGGTGGGAGGTGATTGGATCATGGAGACGGTTTCCCCATGCTGTTCTCGTGATAGTGAGTGCATTCTGACGAGATCTGATGGCTTTATAAGGGGCTCTTCCCGCTACACCTCTCTCTTTCCTGCTGCTTTTCGAGGAAGGTGCTTGCCTCTTCTTAGCCTTCTGCCATGATTATAAGTTTCCTGAGGCCTCCCCAGCAATGCGGAACTGTGAGTCGATTAAACCTCTTTCCTTTATAAATTATCCAGTCTTGGGTAGTATCTTTATAGCAGTGTGAAAATGGACTCATGCAATTTCGAATGTTTTCATCCTTCTGTTTTAAGATAGTTTTTGTTATTTTTTTTCTAAACTGTTGATTTGGATACTTAGCTCATTTATGTTCAGCATTCCTCTCTAATATTTGATAGAAAATTATAATTTCCTTCTAAGTGTGTATTTGCAGGATCTCATATGTGATTGATATAATTTATAAATTATTGTTTAGTTCACAAGATTTTCTACATTTCATTATGATTTATTCTTTCATGTACGGGTTACTATGAAGTACATTATTTTCCAAATATATGGAATTTTTCAGTTTTTATTTTTCTATTCATTTCTAACTTGTGCTGAAATCGATTACACATTTTATTATATCAGTCATTCATGTTTCTGAGATTTTCTTTATGGGTTTGTAAATGGTTAATTTTTATAAACGTTCTGTGTATGTTTAAAAAGAAATATGTTTTGCAGCAAGTTAAGTGGCTGCTGTGTTTCATAAATGTCAATGAAGCCAAGGTTCTCAACCACAAAGTTCAAATTCTCTGTATGTGCAAAATCTCTTTGTGACTATTTTATCAACTTGTGTTATAGACTACTGAGAAAGTATTGCGTGCTTATATATTTGCTATTCATCTTTTCAAATTTGTTAGCTTTTGCTCTATATTCTTGAGGCTACATTATTAGAGACATACAAATTTAGAATTATTTTATCTTTCTATATTATAAATTTTTATCATTATGAAGTATGCCTTTTGATCTGTTACACATTTTGTCTAAAAACATGATATTCCTATATGTATCTACCTTCTTTCAGTGTCTACTTAGCATATCATTTTATACTTAACCATTGTGTAACTTTACAGTTCAAATATATAAGTCATAGCCAACATCTAGTGGCTTTAAAAAAATTCTGACTGATATTTTTCTTTAAATTGTAGCATTCAATCTATTTTTAATTAACATAATTACTGATAAAGTATATGTAAATTTTCCTTTTAGCTATTTGTTTTTCATTTGTTCTGCTTATTCTGTTTCTCTTTTTCTCCTGTTTTGCTTACATATGGGTTATTTTTAAATTAATTTATTTTCATCTATTATTATTTTAGCCATTACTCAAGACTAGCCTGCATCTTTGAATTATCAAACACAATGCTTGTTTGTACTCTTACCCTTTCCTGAAAAAGTGAAATAACTTAAAACTCTTTATGTATTTCCTCACCAAGCTTTATGCTGTTCTTTCAGTATATTTTAATTCTCTATTTTAAATGCTCTGTGTATTATTGTTTTAGATAAGTTATGTGTATCTACTCACAAGTTCATTTCTTTTAAGATTTTACTTGTTTTCATTAATAAATAAGGCATATTAATTGTCAATATATAGTAAAAAGGATACCATCTTCCATGATCTCTGATTTATTATTATTTTCCTTGTCTTTGTTGTTTGTTTTTGTTTTCCTTTTTATTCCCTTGGCTTTTCATTTTGACATAATTTTACACCTATGGAAGAGTTGCAAGAAGAGTTCAAATAATTCTATATGACCTTTATACAGATTTCTTGAATATTTACATTTTACCACACTTGCTTTGTTCTGAGGACTCACTCTTTCCCTCCCTCCTGCCACGCACACACACCAGCCACCTCATTCTTTTCTGGATTGTTTGTGAGTCAGTTTGCTACTGATATGCTGTGCATTACCACTAAATATCTTGGTATGTTCTTAAAGTAGGACTTTATTTTACAAAACACCGGTACAGTTACTAAATAACAGGAAACAGCTATTGATGCGATTCTATTATCTATTCTGTCTACCTATTCAGATTTCTCCCAGTGTCCCACAAAATAGTCTTTTAAGTCCTGTACCATGTGTTCCAATTAGGATGCCCGGTCCTCATGGTTTCCTTGAATAGGATGAGTTCTTGACTTTTCCTGCACATTTTATGACATCGACCGTCTTAAAGAAAAAAGGCCAGTTACTTTGTAGAATAGTCTCAATTTCAATGCATGGCATGTATCCTCACAATCAGAGTCAGCATGTGCACCTCAGGCAGGAGTGGCACAGAGGGGATGCTGTGCCTTCACTCTCTCTTGTTGCAGGAGACACTGGGCACTGGTGACATTGCCAGTTGCCAGTTACATCAGTAGTGGCATTACCAGTTACATTACTGGTAACTACAGTGTGGTAACTTTCATCAGCTGACTGTGATGGTATCTCTGAGGTTTCTCCACTGTCAATTTGTTATTTTTTCCTTGGTAACTGGTATCTTGGGTGAGATACCTAAGTTTGTGTAAATATCTGGTTATGCTTCCAAATCAGAGATACAGAGCTGTCTCCACGGGACTGATGGAAGCCACGGGACTGATGGAAGCCCTAGTGCTGAGAGGAAGAGCTGCCATTTTTTTTAAAGTAAAAACACCCTTGAAAAATGAAAATAAAGTATCTTTTTTTTTTGAAAATATATGATTTGAGAGAATCGTTCACCTGAAGATCCTCACTAAAGTTTCTAAAAATAAATTAAATCCATAAAATACAAATTTAAAAATTTTTTTTTAGAAAAGAAGAATAAATCCAGTCCTCACTCAATTCTGCTTTGTGTGAGCCCCACATCTAAAGGATCCCTGTCTCTCGGCTGCTGTCACCTTGTTGCTGCTGGCGTGCCTGTCAGCCTGGTTTCCAACCTCTTTCCTTCTCCTGACGTTTGATGCTTCCAGATGTCCTGGAATCCCTGATCTGATGGTCTGCTCTTTCTGGCTTTCCAGCCCCGGTTTGCCCTGTCCCTCCCAGTGATGCCTTCCTGCCCTGCCTCAGTAATCCACAGCTGTTATGCTTGGCCACAACAATGTGAAACTTCAAGTCTGATATACAAGTCTTGAAAATTAAAAAGAGGATTTCTACTGAGTACATTTCATCTCCAGACTCTGTTAATGTATGAACTGTCATAGGCAGAGCGTTGGTCTTCAGACCTCATTTCCAAAGAACTGTCCCAATCTTTTTCTAATAAATGTGTTATTGCTGGAGGATCCAGATGGTTGCTGATTTAATCCAATTGCTAAGCAAGAAAAAAAAAGTCTAGTCTACTCACAGCTGAAACAAAGGAATCTCAATTTAGAAAGCAGGCTTATCTTGCTTAAAATACTGCAAACATTTTGATGGGTATGATGAGATTAGTACATTTTCAAATCATCGAAGAGGGGCCAGTTTTACAGGAAATATGGCTTACGTGGAGCATAAGAAGCCCCTCAATTCTCATTGGCAGTGCATTCATACTTACTGCAGCCACACAGGGCAAGCGCGCATGCATGATCCGAACCATTAGTTTGGGTCTGGATTTAAGAGGCCTGTGGACAGGTGCTGTCTGATTGTGAGACTTTACTTCTCTAGTTAAGATAGGGACAGGAATAGATGATTTCTATTCTCTCTTCCTGTTCTAAGATGCTGTGGCTATAGTACTGTTACCATTCAGTTAATACTGCAGCAGCATCTCATTTATATACTTAAGCCAATATTTTTACAATGTAGCAGTTTCCCTTGTAAAGTGAGAAATAGAAGAGAAGCTACTTTGCAATGACCTCGATTATTAAAATATCTTGCTTTCTCTTACACACACACACACACACACGGATATTTTACAAGCCAGAGGAGGATGTGTGGGGAGGACGAGGTGACAATACTGAAGCCAAAATGCAATATCATTTTAGTTCATTATTTGGCCTGAAAACTCATTCCTTGGACTTAGTCAGGAGAGGTATTAGAAATGTCAAGCGAGAAATGACAGGATAAAATGCAGATGGATTTAGGTTTTCAAAATTGATTAGCAGTTTGGGGCCATGAGAGCAATTTGTGTGGTGTTTTCACTCTACTAGTTGCTGAAATTGATTAGCACTTTTGAGGAAAGTATAGCAAATTGCTATGCTAATCAAGGTAAATTAAATCATGAAGCGACTTGATTACTGGACTCTGCACTCTCAGCAAAGCTTCAACAAAACCAGTTTGGAAAACAGTCTTTCATTAGAGCAGTAGAAAAACTTTAGTCTTTTCCTTCTTTCCTCTTGATTTTGGGATTTGGGGAAGTGTGAAGACATCACTCATGCTTTTCACTTTGACAATTTCTCAGTCTTTCAGACAAAACAAAGAGCTATTATTTGAGAAGATGAAAGTATCCATACTATTTTTTTTTATTGCAAGCAAATTGATATTTACATTTTACCAGATTGGCATTAAATTGCTCTCACTTGGTAAATGGTTTCAGCTGTGACCTCGTCTTCTGGGGGCAGTAATATAATTTGTGGGTTACAGTCTGGAATGATGAGAATGTGCTTCCCCATCGGATTAGAGACTTCGGATGTGAAAAAGGCAGATGACATTTTGCGATTGACCTGGACAAGGTTTTGTGTTAAAGAGTGAGTTCTTTGTCCAAGAATGTACCTTGTCTTAGGCTTAATTTACATTTCCTTAAAACACTTCTATGAAATATTAGAAGTAAATATCCAATTTGAACCAATCTCATATGACAAGCAATTGGTAACAGTGTTGGATCTAATTCAGTCAACAATTCTAATCAAGTTAATAAAATCTATATCGTGTTTATGTTTGAGTTTAATCTTAGATTCCACATGGTTTTCAGACTGCTGTGGGACTGGCTGCATAAGAATGGATCATATGTCACATATGAAACTTTTCAGATTTGACTTCGCTTTCTTTCCTTTCATTCCCTGGAGGATTTGGTGTATTGGGATCAGGGTGAAAATCAGAAATTATATTACCAATGAACTCCTCATATCTGCAGGACTTGCCCTCACATTTGAGAACTGGTGATTTTGTCCAGTCTCTTCTTTTAACAGATAAAACAGACAAACAAAACAAAACAAAAAAAACCCTAATGTCTAAAGAGATAAAATACAAAGAATGGAGAAGGTTGATGGTAGATCATTATGAAAACCCCTAACCGTGGAGTAGGTTATCTCAGAAGACTTCATGGAAACATTTAAAGGTAGACTTTTAAAGTGGAACACAGTATTTTGAAATATCTGCTATTTAAGCAAGAATTTTCGTGAAGGATGAATACTAAAAACTAAAGGAGAGCATAAAAGGGCTTATTATAGCCCGTGAAAAAAGTGCAGGTAATGGGAACTTTCTGGGAAGACTGGAACAGCCAGTCAGATAGATATGTCTAGCGTCAGATAGATACGAACAGCGTCAGATAGATACGGAAGAGTGTGTAGTAGACCACATGGAAAAAGTGAGCTAAGGAGGATTAGAAGGGACTCCAGGGCCACGGTAAGAGGGTTACATTTTAAACCTTTGCAGCAGGTATTAGGATTTGGATTTAGTACTGTGATTATGAAAATAAAAAGGATTTGTTTTCTTGTTTCAGATTTTGGAGACTAGATAAAGATGGTAGTTTTGGATCAAGATGTTCTAACAATATCTTGATGGATGTCAACACCTGAATTAATGATCACCAAGGAGAGATTCCCCATGGCTACACGGATTCAAATTGTGATGTTTTATGAGTGAATTGTGCAAAATTACATGAAGTGAGTTTTTACCCACCCTTTATCTGCCAACATTAGGACCAGGCTAGAGGTTCAGAACTAGACATGAGGAAATACAGTGAATGATCTAGAATGTGGGAATTTTGAACATTGTGGGTGTATGTTGAACTGCCTTTCTACAACCTAAAGGATTCAGATAAGAGGAACACTAATTTCAATGCTGTACATCTCTAAGTGCTTCCAAACCTTTATGAACCTCGATGTTTTGTTTGTCTAATGTCAAAAGTTCACAGGGTTGCAAAATCTGGGCTGGACTTTTTTAACTGTGGTTTTTGAAATTTTGAAGCTATAGGCATGTCAATGATTTGATTACAAAGCTGAGGAAGACATGCTGTATCACTATTACGGAATGACTTTTCCCACTATTAACTTGGGAATACTTCCATTACAGAGCAGAGGACTGGTATAAGAGTCGGAGTGCTTTGGTTCAAGTCCTTGTTCTGACGCTCAAGGCGTGACCTTGGGTAAGTTACTTTACCACTCTGAGCCTCTGTTTACTCATCTATTAACAAGAACAATAATATCTCTACTTGCTGCGTTTTGAGATCATTAAGCTAGATTAAAACACATTATAAGCCACTGCTTCTACTAATATTACTATTAATTGGCTGAATATTTCTAACTCAGCTTTATGAAGCAGTTAGTGTTTGTGTTCAGGGAGCTGATGTAATAAGCTAATGATGTGAGTCTCAGATAAGTTATCTGTCACTTATTTAATTCACACAATCATGGGGGCTTCCATGAAAATACAATTAATAGGTATTGTGTCAAAGTCTGTATCCACAGAAGGGAAGGAGTGTGATTCCATAGCTCCACCCCCATGGTTGGCATTTTATCTCCTAGTGAGGCATTAACACACCTCTCACTGCTTTGAAGCTCACTTACGTTAAAAGACAAAGCCCCCAGAAAAGCAACTTTGAATATAAAAGTATGAGATCCACTTATCTTCTTTATTCTCTTCCAATGCCCATAGTAAAAGCATGGCTTTTCCACTGGGGAGATTATCTAACCTCTCTGGATCTTATTTCCTTAACGGTAAAATAAGAAAAATAATGTATAATTCCCGTGCTTTAAATAATGCTATGGAGAATAGAGTCATACTATGTATAAAAATACTTTGTATAGAATAAAACTCCAGAAATTTAGGATCCTAATGTGGGGGTTATTTTATATTATTTCTAGTTGTTTCTGACAACGTGCTTACGTGATCTGAGCTTTAATTTATAATGTCCCTATAATCAATAAACTTATAGGGTGCACCAGCCATGGAAAATTGAAAAGAGAAACTTTTCCATGTATTTTAAATGGATGGCATTTTATATATGGACTTGGTTACACAGAAGAACTGAGATACCAAAAGACGATAGTGCTGGAATCCAGAGGTCAGCAACAGCGGAATGCTGCTATGACCCCTAGTGCTGGCAGACAAAAGTAAAGGTGGCATTACTGGATCTAGGAGCGAGACCACCACCTGTAGGGTGCTGCTATCACCCCTAGTACTAGGGACAAAGGTGAATGTAGCATTACTGCAGCCTCAAATTGGGGCCAGTCAGAAGAAGCTAAAACCAGGGTAGGTCTGTCCCGTGGGAGCTGAAAGCACAGAGGACGTCCAGCTACTGCTAAAGATCCCAACTGAAGCAAATGAGGAAAGAGAGAAATACCCTGATTTTTCCTTTCCCACTGTCATACAGGCTCCTACTAGTACCCACCTTTGGCCAACCCTAGCTGGCGGCCAGCTAAGTGCAGCCGATCAAAGGCTCTTTGTAATGTGGGCAAGGCAGGGAAAAGGGAAGAGATAATGAGGGAAAGCAGGCTAAGAACTGACACGGATGTGCCTCATAATGGGTTGGAATAGGTCCTCGACCTCACAGATTTCACAGCAAGCCTCTTGCTGCTAAAGGTGCCTTCCCAGTGAAGACGATGATGATGGTGACAATGATGTTTACCACAGCAGTCAGTTATTGAGTCTAAGTTATTATCCTGGGCATTTGGTATATGCTGGCTCTATGCTATAAACACTGTCTCCATTTTATGGAAGGAACAAGATCAGAAAAATTGAGTAATTTGCCAGCTAGATAAGAAGCAGAACTGAGATTGGAAGTCAGATCTTCTTGGTACAAAACCTGGGCTCTTTAGTGTACATAGCCTGTCATCTACTCAAAGGTCTACTTATACCTTCAGAGATAATTATCACCTCTTCTTCCTCTGCCAAGTAACTTCCTTGCTCTGAAGTTGGTCATAGAAAAACATCTCCCTTATTTTGACAACTTTGATTTAAAAAATACTTCAGGTATTTGAAATCTTTTAGTTTAGTATACTTTATGGAATCTCTTCATTTCCAGAATTCTTTTACAACAAATACAAGGCATTTACGATCTTTGGTTCAGCTAATATTAATAAATTATTGTCACTACAAAAGAAAAATAACTCTCCGTGGAATTTAACTATGATGAGGGTCACGGTCATAAAATATATATGCTACACAAACTACGGATTATCCAACTTTTGTGTCCTTCAGTTCACACTCGAGAAGAGTTGAACATTCTTTAAAGGATCACATCCTAACTCTCCAACCATGGAAATTGCTCTTCAGTTTAGTCCCATGAGACACTGGGAAATGTTATGCAAATGAAGTACACCTCATTGAGTTTTACTAAGCTCTGGTCTTTTTTCCCCTATCCTTTATGGCCAACTACACCATGACCCTGAATAATCAGAATAAGCCACATTATTTTGACCATTTCACTGTGCTAGGGGGAAAATACCTGGCATACAGTAGCAATGAGGTGGGCCAAAATGGAACATGACAGGTGAGGGAAACTTTTACCAAATCCACCCAGTATCTGGTTTTTCTTTATAGCTAATCAGTCTGTCTTTCACATGAGACCTGAGCTTCAGCTGCAGGTACCTCAGTTTGTCCCCTTGGGAATTCCTTTATGCCCTTCCAAGCTCAACTACAAGTAGGTTAAGTCTTCATTGGCAGCAGCTTCTTGTCTTTATTCTGATGAGTTAACCAATTAGTGTCTGTTAAGTCTTCATTGGCAGCAGCTTCTTGTCTTTATTCTGATGAGTTAACCAATTAGTGTCTGTTAAGTCTTCATTGGCAGCAGCTTCTTGTCTTTATGCTGATGAGTTAACCAATTAGTGTCTGTTAAGTCTTCATTGGCAGCAGCTTCTTGTCTTTATGCTGATGAGTTAACCAATTAGTGTCTGTTAAGTCTTCATTGGCAGCAGCTTCTTGTCTTTATTCTGATGAGTTAACCAATTAGTGTCTGTTAAGTCTTCATTGGCAGTAGCTTCTTGTCTTTATGCTGATGAGTTAACCAATTAGTATCTTTCCTGACAAAAGACACCACAACTTCAACTGACTCACTTCTAATGGGCATGATAAAGGTTGATTACTAGCATACTAAAAGAACTCTTTGCCTAATGAAAGGTTTCCCTTGAGCATTCCTTAGTTCTTTTAAATATTTATGGAGTGTCTGCCATATGCTAGGTACTCTTTTAGGGTATGGGAACACAGCGGTGAACGAAACTGATGAAGTTTACATTCTCTTGGGATGTATATTCTAGTGGAGAAAATCACAGTGATTCAATAAACACATATGTTGTGTTTTTAAGTAATGACAAGTTCTTTGAAGAAAAGGAAAGCAGGGTGAATGCTCAGAATAAACAGGATATGGTAATTATGATCGCTTGAATTTGAAAGCCTCTGAGGTTGTGACCTCTGAGGGGAAATGAATGGAGCATGGTAGCAGCTGCCATGCAGAGATCAGGGGCTAAGCCTTCCACATGTGGGTGGCCAGTGCTAGACCATGACACAGGCCCAGGGAGTGTAAGGGCCTGGATCCTAGACACCTGCTGCCCAGTAAAGATCAACAAGAGGTGGAAAGAGTTAATCTCTGGAAAAAAATGCAATAAAACAGGTTGTAATACATTAGAAAATAAAAATTGAAAATCAAGACACTTAGGACTCTAGTTCTCTGTTTATAAGTGGAGAGGAAAAAATAAGAGAGTGAAATAATTTTTCTGGACTATTTACCGAATATTCAATGTAGAAGGTTTTCTGCTTAGGAACGAAAGGCATAGTCCAAAGTGATACTGCGCAAGTGACCAACATCACCTTCAGTTGGTGGTGGGCAAAGTTGGTGCTTATTTTTTTTGCCTTTAGACATAATATACAGATAGAGAGATAGGTATGTATTTTGGTATTTCCCTATATATTTTCTCATTCACTCATAATTGGTGGAAGTTTCTAGTGGATAGGTAAGAAGCTCATGATTTAGAGGCCAGAGCTTGTGTGATATCCTTGAGGCAATTGCCGTTACAATAAAGAAACAACCAACAAAAGAAGAAGCAGAGTCAGTCCGTCTCTTACTGCCCTGCGAAGCCACTATAAAACTAGCAGCACAGGCTGCCTATGGTTTTATTTTTGAAAAGACATGAAGCCTGTCCAATAAAAGAGTCAGTGGGAGGCTCTTCTGGTAGAAAACGTAACCCCTGGTCTGTAGCTCATGAACTAATCCATGTAAATGATGAAATAAATTTCTTATCACATTTTGGCTGCTCTTTTGTGTGTAAGATCCAAGAAAAAATATCGGCAGTCCTTTCTCATGTCCTCCGGGAGAAATCTGAGCACTGTCTCCTGTACTTCCCTCCCCTATCATCTATCTCAGTCACATCTCAGAGTCGTCTGCCCTGGGCCTTCCTCAGCACTTCCACCTATGTGACGTGCCCATCCCTGCATTCCTCACACTGCTGTCAGAGAGAGAGGGCTGGGCCAGAATTCAACAGGCCTGTCCAGGTTGACCACTTACTGTTGGTGAAATAACTGTCTCCAGGTCACTATTTTCTCATCTGGAAAAGAAAGGGTTGGATTGTAGGATAAAATAGGATTCACAATCAAGGTCGGACCCTGCCTCCTCCAAAATCCTTACTCGCTCATCTAAGCCTAAAGTGTTACTGGCACCTAAGGGCCTGATCCATTTATTGTCTTTGAGATTCCTTTTGCAATTGATTCCATTGAGTAAGCCCTGCCTGCTCGGGGAAGCTTTATCTGCTCAATGGCCTGTTATCCACCCAGTCACAGGCATTCAAGTGAGAAGTCTGCCTTCATCTTAGGCTGCTCCCTTTTTCTCAGCAGCCATTCACATTCCCCATAGATAAGGAGCCAGGTTGGCCGGCCTCTGGTGGGACCTCCATTAGTTGGGCTCTGGTAAAGTAAGTGTCCCTTGAGGTCAGGTCTTGGTTAGGGAGAATTGCCTGCTCCAGTTGTATTTCAGAATGGTACCTTTTCCCCTCCCACTGCTGGAAGCAGGAAAAGGTTTTTCTTTGAACTTCAGATCTTTGCCCTGAGAATCTGGTGGGGCTCCTGGAGGTAAAATTCCCAAAGTATAGGAGCTCCCCTAAGACTGAGGTCCTGGAGTTTTGTTTTTTTTTTTTTTTTTTTGAGATGGAGTCTCGCTCTGTGACCCAGGCTGGAGTACAGTGGCCGGATCTCAGCTCACTGCAAGCTCTGCCTCCCAGGTTCACGCCATTCTCCTGCCCCAGCCTCCCGAGTAGCTGGGACTACAGGCGCCCGCCACCACGCCCAGCTAGTTTTTTGTATTTTTTAGTAGAGACGGGGTTTCACCGTGTTAGCCAGGATGGTCTCGATCTCCTGACCTTGTGATCCACCCTTTTCGGCCTCCCAAAGTGCTGGGATTCCTGGAGTTTTTAAGCCAGTTCACACTCAGTCGCCAGCAATTGGCCAGTTACCTTTGAATTGTTTCTACCAGATGCTGGCTGCAGCAGCTGCTTCTGCTATCTGTAAGCCGTGCTTCTGTATTTCTCTGTCTGTCTAGGTTTTGGGTAGTGGGTTGCCCAGTGACCTCACTTCTCTGATGGATTTAAAAAGGGTTCTTTTTAGTTTGTTGACCATTTTTTGTTATTGTTGTTCTTGTGAGGATGGGCATGAAGATTTCCAAGCTCTACATGTCCAACTAGAAAACTTAAGTCTCTGGTTTGCTTTTTTCCATAAAATATCTAGAAATCTTTCCATGACACTAAACACAGATCTACCTTCTTAACTATGGCTGCATGTTGCAATTATCTGTGGAGTTTAAAAGAAGACTGAAGCCTGGGCTGCCTTTAGGGTGCTGATGTAAATGGGCTGGGCGAGGGTGTGGCAAGGACATGAGATATTTAAAATTCCTGAGTTGATGATGATGTGCAACCCCCGTTGAGAAGTTCTGGTGTAGAATAACTGAACCCACAGCTGGAAATAGCTATGTACCATTCAGTATGTAAACTTCCGCTTAACTAAAGGATGCACTCTTTGTACTAGAGACAAGCTTCCTTCTCCTGGCAGCTCTTGCCTGTCTTGGTTCCCTGGGTCGTCTTCTGCTAGTTCTTGACTGCTCATATATTTTGCCATATATGATAGGATGCTCAATTTGTGATTCAAGCTTAAGTCTTTTGTGCTAGATCTTGATTCGTAGTTCCTTGAGTACTGAATCTTATTGATTCATTAGTAGGGAAAGGAGCCTTTGTGAGGTTGGAGCTCCCTTTCTTGGAGAATGTTTTGCAGGATAAATTTCCCTTGTACTTGAGGTAAGACAAGGAGAGTTCCTTCCATGTTGCACTCTTAACTGAAAGCGGATTTTGCCACTGCTCAGAAATATAGACCTCTGTGATTACTTAAGTGCAACACCGTGAAGCAATGTGCCAAAGTCTCAGCCAACACCACAACCCCCTCCACCAAGTCAGCAGCAGACATTTGCACATTAGCTGCTCACTATATGTGTGCTAATTTTATTTTTATATGAACATTTTAGTTATGAATAGAGTCCGATGCTATCTATCTTCTCTGTTCATTATTTTTCAAATGTTGGAAGTATTCTTTTTTTTTTTTGAGACAGAGTCTCGCTCTGTCACCCAGGCTGGAGTGCAGTGGCCGGATCTCAGCTCACTGCAAGCTCCACCTCCCGGGTTTATGCCATTCTCCTGCCTCAGCCTCCTGAGTAGCTGGGACTACAGGTGCCTGCCACCTCGCCCGGCTAGTTTTTTGTATTTTTTTTTAGTAGAGATGGGGTTTCACTGTGTTAGTCAGGATGGTCTCGATCTCCTGACCTTGTGATCCGCCCATCTTGGCCTCCCAAAGTGCTGGGATTCCTGACCTTGGAAGTATTCTAACACTTAGAAGTATCTGCACTGCCCAGTATAATAGCCACTAGCCATATGTGGTTATTGAGCCCTTGAGGTGTAGCAAGTGTGGCTAAAAAACTGAATGTTAATTGATTTTATTTTAATTTATTTAAATTTAAATAGCCACATATGGCTAGTAGCTATCATATTGGACAGCATAGAGACAGACAAATATTTGAGGCAAGTGTATGTTTCTTTGGTGTTTCACAACTTTTCAGTTTCTCTCTCTCTCTCTCTGTATTCTCTATACTTTCCTGTGTTTAAATATCTCCTGCTTTATATTCCAATATTTGGGGCCTGGTTGCCGGGTGGCTGTCTTTTCCATTGCTATACATTACCTCCTATCTAGTGTTTCTCTTGCCAATTTCTTTCTGTCCAGACATAAATGTTCACTGCCTCTCATCTCATTCCTATAGCTCCTCTGGATGTTGTAACTGAAGAATTGGTTATTCGATAATGCCTAGAATTGACAGATAGTTTCAACAAAAATACCGAACAGTGTTAACTGAAATGTACTAACTAATTAGACAAATGTACCTGACACTGAGGTAATTTACTCCACATCCTACCTTTTATATCAGAGTAAAGCTTTTATAATCAATCATGTATTTAAAAATAAGTGTTTACCTCTCATATACAAGTGAAAACTATATTTAGAAATATACAAAGTTTATTTCTGTTTGACTTTGTATTTCCAGATCATCATGTTTGCTTCCCAGGGAATTTCAGTGCTAAATTCTGTCCAACCATCTTTATCTAATCTGGCTGGTCCTTGTTAAAGGACCAACACCAGCACTATTTGTAAAAAAAAAAAAAATCACTATGATTAAGAATTTGAGTCTGTGCTATTGGAAACAAACAGTTGCATTGAGGTACAAGTAACTGTACCCAAGTGACAAAGTGGGAAAGCATGTAGTATTGGCAGAGAGAATGAGTTAATATACAAGCCCATAAGCCATACTGTAAGGTGCTAATGTTATTCCACTCTGACTATCACTGAACACCTGGAAGTAACTTAATGTCTCATTGGAAAAGAGCTCAAAGAAACCCCAGGAGATCTTCCAAACCATCTAGGAAAACACATGTGGATATTAAACAATCACTTATGAAAAAAAAAATTGTGCCCAAATTTTTGCTTATACCCGTAAAGAAAGTTTTGGGAAATCCAAACCAGGTTGGGAATGTGACAGGATGGGAAGTCTTTCAAATACAGATAGCTGAAGGTGAACATTTTGAAGTCCTCACATTTTGACCAGCTTGAGACCTCAAAGTAGCTCCACTGTGCCTTCTCCCACCACCCCTCACCACATAATCATAAACAGCACCCGAACATTTCTTTTTGAAAGAAAGAAATCAGATTTAGCAATCAGCTCCTCACAAGTCATCATCTCCTCCTCTTCCTTCTCTTCATCCAGTGTGTCAGGCACTGTGAATTCATCCAGTGTGCCGGGCACTGTGCTAGGCATGTGACCTCATTAGATACACTTTTACAGAGGAAAGAGAGGGTAATGCAATGAGCAACTCAGCTAGGAGGTACTGAAACATTTATATCCTAAATATGATTTTCACCACAGTTTCCTTGTTTGAAAAAAAATAATTAAAAAAGTACATATCTTCTTGCCCCTTCTTGCCTTTTCTCTGCCTGAAATCACTCATTTAGTGCTTGTTTTAAAGACTAGCTCCAATGTTTCCTCTTGGTTCCACCTGTCAAGATAATGTCCTTGCTGGGCATGTACGCCCCTGTTCTGTGGCGCCTACCCACGTCTGTCCTGGCACGAGCCAGTCCTCTGCGTTGTGAACTCCCTGAGCATGGGGACCAGTGCTGACTCACCTTTGTATCTTACAACAACTCAACGCAGTTGCCAAAGATGGACACTTGGTAGAAGTCAGGGCAACTGACTCTCAAAGGCAGCATATTTTCAGATCCTTGCAGGTACAGCTTCCGGAGTATTAAGCTACAATGTGTGCTTTGTTTGTTTTCTACATGTACTCTGTAATGAGCGGTGACTGCAGCCAGCTTAGCGACTCATAAGAGTGCTTATTAATGTGTTGGAATCATGAGCCCAGTGTTAAACACAGCCATTATTAGAATTTAATTTGCATAAACTTATAATTAAATACATTTTGTTTAAAAACAAAGGTAATCAGTACTACAAAGTTATCACTTCCTACCTATCTCTGTTCTTGAGATTACTCACATCTATTGCAAGCATGGTGGAAATGCAGTACAATGACATGATTCTGCACATCCCATCCCACTCTGCATTTAGTGATGTCATGTTAGTAACATGACACCATCCATAGTTGGCATATGTGTCCCACAGAAATGGACAAAAGTACAAATCAGGGACCCCCTTATCCCCAGTGACTGGCACACTACCAACTTATTCTGAACCCAATTCTTCCTTATCCAGATTGAGTACTTTCATTTTCAGATCTTCCGTTTAACTAAATATTTCAACAGTATCTTTCCTGCATGCAGAATGCTAAGTTGAAAGATTAAAAATACAGAAAAATGCATTTTAGAACTAACAGATGTTGAAGACATTATCTTTTTGTACTGGTTGAGAAGTCCGTATTGCATCTTGCAACACCACAAGGTCATGGCAAAGGATCTAATTATGATTATTCAATCTAGAAAAATAATCTCTGTCCTTTGAGCTCTCAGGTTCTTAAGAGTTGAGGAAAACAGGATTTCTTATAATTTTGCATCAGAGTACAAAATGAATAAAATACAGAACCTGTCCGCTGAATCACTATACTGAATACCTTTTTAGGCAACAAATGCTTTCACCCGGCATTTGGTGATTGAATATACAGTCAAGATGAAGCAATAAAAAGGCCAATGTGCTACCTTATGGGATTCTCTTCTGTCTCTAGTTTATTCTCCATCTTATCCTCCCCTCTGCCTCCTATATTGTCTTTTCTTTCTCTCTTTAAGGATACCTTGCTCTGTAATTTCTTACATTGAGCAGTAAAGCAGATAGTTTTAAGAGAAGATTATTTGCTGTAATGCACTTAAAAAGCTTGTCTGGGGTTATTTGGGGATGAAGCAAGGTACCGTAAAAACAGTCTCATTTTCTTTCTAAACACTGAACAAAATTGAAGATCTCAAGAGTTGCTATTGCCTGTGGTCACTTTGGCTCACTTATGATTTTTCCTTAAATAATTTCCATTTCTTCTCTATTTCACCTTTTGAGCAATACTTTTTCCCTCTTAAAACCTGCTTACTTCAGTTTAGTGTGCGCCAGTTTGGACTGATGACCTGGAGGGGAATTTTATGAATATCGTTTACTGCAAATAAAGGTCAGGGAGAGAAGTATGGTTTATGTAACTGGCTTTTTTAATGAAGTAAAAATTGGATTATTTTCTCAAAGGTGAATCCACTCAACAGGTCTAGAAACTTTTAGTTAAAAATATATATATATTGATCAAGTGTCTTTCTTTGCAGTGGAGCAGAGAAGAAAACATTAGTAAATAAAATTAGTAGTTTTATTTTTCTGTCTCCAGGCTTTTCTTTCCATCAAACTATCCATTCATTTATTTCCCCATAAAATCACTTACTACTGAACAATTCAAAAGTGCTATATTCCATAGATGTGTCCTTTGAGCAAATTTTGTAGGGATTTTTGTTGTTGTTGTATGTGACCAGCACAAAGGGTTATTTCTCAAGCTTCATGGAAAAGAGTTAGGGAGGTGTCTCCAAAGGAAGGGAATGGCCTCCAGTAGAATGGATGTTCTGGGAAAGTTGGGAGAGTCCAACACTCAAGAGAAGCTAGCTGGGCAACCCTCTCACACATGAGATGCTGTTCCCCAAAGCCTGAGTCTCTTTTGGAAGGTTGAGTGTTGGCTGTGGCTTCAGAGTCTAATGTTAAGCCACAGGACCTGGTGGTTGTACTCCATCAGCTTCAGTGTATGAGGAGAATCCATTTTTTATTGCCTTAAATTGTTTAGAAACACATGAGAAGAGTTTCTTGACTATTAAGTAAGAAGAGAGTTTCTGCATAAAGTGAGGGAGAGTGAACCAGCTGGTGCCTCTGGCCTTTCCACAAATATTCCTACAATATTGACATTTAGGACAGACAGTAGAGAGACAGAGATTAATATTGGGAGAGTGAAGACTTATCAGGCAATGTTTTACTTATGACAGTGCATTTACTAGCATGAGGCAAACCGGTATGTTGGAAACAAAAACACCTGAGTTTCAGTCCATTGTCTGAGTTAGGGTATTGGCTCTGCCTCGAGACCTTCAGCAAATCACACACTCTCACTAAGCCTCAGTATCAGTATCTGCACAGTGGGGGTGATAGCGCTCTGACCTCCACCAGAAGCCTGATGAGAGGAAGTGCATGGAAATTGTTTGTTAACAGTAAAGAGCTCTCAAATCTGAAGGTGTTATCAAGGGTTTGGAATTCATCCTCTAGAGGTGTACTACGGGGTAGAAAAGAAAATGGACTCTGGAGGGGCTTGAGAAATATTATGTTCCTCCCATGATTTCCTTTGTGTAACTAGATAGTTACTCTTGGCAGTGGCAATTTTACTGAAACAAGACCAACTAAAAAGTCTTCAGGAACTTAGCAAGCTCAATAGCCACTGGGGGCAGGCGTGCCGGGAACTGGCCCTAGAGGACTCTGCCACGAAATTAAGATCCTGCAATGTGTGTAAGTTATCGATGCCATGAAAAGTGCCTTCTGGCTCCACCCTGTAAAATGACAGCTTTGGCAAGGGCAGATGGGAAGGCAATGTCCTAAAAGAGACCTGCAGTTTTCTTTAGGCTGTGGAGAGCAGAGAACAGACCAGGACCCCTCTCCTACAGCAGGGAGGAAGGAGAGCAGCCGCCAGCCACTATCTGGAGCAGCACTGGGGGTGTTCTCTCTAAGATTTACTCCCAACTAACTTAGGCCAGATGGGATCTTGGGAAATTGAGAGTAATTGTCTTCATATTCATCTTGAGTGCATTTTTATTACCCCTTTGTTCTCAGAGGATTATCAGGGAAAGAAAGCAACGAAGCTATTTTCTGGAAAAATAAGAGATGCACATCTTCTCAGGTGATGAGTGTTTTTTTGACAGAGAGATGTTTTGATAGAAAAATATCCAGTGCAACCCAGGGGGATGTTTAGATGGCAGAGCAGCCGCTGTGGTCTGAGCTGCATGTGCTGAGTGCCTGGAGGGCCGGGCCATGTCAGTTTCCAGTGGGTAAAGCAAAAAAGTGAGCAGTACACTGTGTGGCGAGAACTCAGAGGGAATAAGCATTTTTTCACGTGGGCATTGCCTATTTCCACTGGGACAGCTCCTGTGGGAGCAGCTTCTAACTAGCCACAGACACTCACTGCCTGCATTTCAACACTGACCAGGACTTGGGGAAAGTGGATTTCCCATTTTTTATTTTTAACACCACATCTATTTTCTTGATCGCAAGCTAAGCTTTATAAAGTAATGATGTGGATGACTATTTTCACAAACTTCAATTAAACTACTACAGGTAATGGCCACAGGGGATTCAGCCATCAACACACGCTGTCTGCTCCACCTGCTGCCCACTTTCATTGCTAAATGACTGTTAAATGTCGTAAAGGTGGCCAGCTGTGCCCTGTTCTGTGGATGAGAATACTGAGCTAGAAAGATCACTTTAAGGAACGTCCACTCTAAAGATTTCTCCAGAATGCCAACAATAGGAGAGCTCATGGATCTCTGGTATGCCATCTAAGCCAAAGCAAAAAGAAGAAAGTGGAGGTTCTGTGATCCCCTGTACCCAAGAGAGATATTTCACACACATGTAGGGCACACGTGCACACACACACACACACACACACACACACAAGCACATGCTGACACTTTCTATACACAACTTCCTAAATCTCAAACTTACCCTTGCTAAAAAAGAGGGAGGGCCAGGCGCGATGGCTCATGCCTCTAATCCCAGCACTTTGGGAGGCCGAGGCGGGCAGATCACCTGAGCTCAGGAGCTCGAGACCAGCCTGACCAACATGGTGAAACCCTGTCTCTACTAAAAATGCAAAATTAGCTGGGTGTGGTGGTGCCTGCCTGTAATCCTAGCTACTGGGGAGGCTGAGGCAGGAGAATAGTTTGAACTCAGGAGGCGGAGGTTGCAGTGAGCTGAGATTGCGCCATTGCACTCCAGCCTGGGCGACAAGAGCAGAACTCTGTCTCAAAAAAAAAAAAAAAAAAAAAAGAAGGAGCATATGAGTTGTGAAGTATTTAGTATGATATTTAGGTTAATTCATAGTTTCTACAGTAATAATTCACAATTCAAGCATATGTTGATTTTCTTTCTCTATTTTTTAAATCGTAATTTCTTGGTTTCCTGTCCATGCTAAGGGAATGCTGTCAGTCTGCAGTTAAGCCTGCCCAGCTTGCTCCTGGCTTTCTCTGTGAAACTGCTCTTCAGACAGTTGTCTGTTGATGACCTTCCAAACCTTGATGAAAGGCCTTTGTTGGGGCTTTGGAGAAGAGAAGAGGGCAGGCAAGAATCTCCTAGTCAACTTCCCTCCCTCCCTGAACTCGTCCTTCTTGATCTAATACCATTTAAATTACAGTGACATCTCATTCTAAATGAGTTTTCAGAAACCAAACTTTAATCAATTAAGGGGCATTGCATTCTTAACCTATTGAAGTGTATTGTACATAGAAAACTTGCACATGGTATAAATAAATATTCAAAAATGCAATGTGCCCACAGCTAATCAAGGAACGGAGTATTACCAGAAACTTCAGACTCCCTCTTGTCACTTCTAGTGACCATTTCCAACCAGGGGAACCACAATTCTGACTTCAAAGAGCTTAGATTAACTTTATTTTTTATAACTTTTTCGAATGTTTGTAGTCTAGTTTGGATGTCTTCTTTCACTTAGTACTGTGTTTGTGAGATTCACCCATGTTGTTTTTATTCACGTTGCATTACAGTATTCAATTGAGTGGGTATACCACAATCTGTCCATCCAATGAACTGCTGATGTCTACTTGGACACTTTCCAGTTTCTAGCTATTAATAGTTATACCATGAATATGTCTGCACATGTCTTTTGATGAAAACACATAAACAACTTTGGGGGCTGTTAGCCCTAAGAAGGGGATGACTGCATCATGGAGTGTGCAGGAGATCAGCCTTAGTAGACGCTAACAAACAGATTCCAAACAAGGAATTTACTTTACGCTGCTGTTACCAGCAGTGCCTGAGAGTTCCAGCCACATCTTTAAACATTTAGTAATTTTTGTCTTTTTCATTTTAGTGGCATCACATGATAGTTTTAATTCCCATTTCACTAATGACAAAAGAAATTGAGCATCTTTTCATAGGTCTACTGGCTATTTGGGTTTACTATTTCTTATTGATTTGTAGGAGTTTCTTTATATATTCTGGATATGAGGCTTCTGTCAAATATATGTGGCTCACCCTATCATTCTCACTATAATGACTTCTGGTGAACCAAGTTATTTATATTAATGTAATCCAATTTGTTATATGTATGTCAATTTTTGTTTTGTTTTATTATGTGTTTTTCTTTTGTTTTAGACATGGGGTCTTGTTCTGTCATCCAGGATTGAATGCAGTGGTGTCTTCAGAGTTCACTGCAGTCTTGAACTCCAGGACTCAGCAATCCTCCTGCCTCAGCCTCTCAGGTAGCTAGGATTACAGGCATGTACCAATACACTCAGCTCATTTTGTTTTTTAGAGATGGAATCTCCCTATGTTGCCCAGGCTGGGCTTGAACTCCTGGGCTCAAGCAATTTTCCCACCTCAGCCTCCTGAGTAGCTAGGATTGCAGGCTATTTTCTTTTTATGGTTTGTACTTCTTGTATCCAATTAAGTAATTTTTATCTTTTTTGAGTTCAAGAAGATCTCCTAAGGTTTCTTCTAAAAGCTGCATTTTTTCTTCATATTTGCATCTGCTATTGATTTTTTTTGTGTATGTTGTGAGGTACTAGTAGAGATTACTAGATTTTCCATAGAAATATGCGATTAACCCAGCATCTTTTAGAAATCATCATTCTCCTCCTATTGTAATGCAGTGTCATCCCACGTATTTCTTATAAATTATTCTTTTGAAGAAAATATATACAAAAAGTATCACATAGCTCCTTGCTTTTTCAAACAAAAATAACTGAGCCTAATTAAATCATTCCTTTATAACTGTTTCAATATTTATTTTCAATTAAAGTGTATAGCTCCCTAAAAAATATTGAAATATATAAAGTTATCTGTAACTACACAAAATGGCCCCATATTGCTATTTTTAAATTCTGTTCATCATTTTTCATAGTTTTTACTCATTACCGTCCTAAGCATACTCATCGGGTTTCCAGGTGAGAATTCTGGCTTCTAGAAGCACCAACCTAGCCATTCTAATATGCTGCTTCTAATTTTGTGTGGACTGGAAATCAGATGTGGAAGGTCAGGTGTTCCAGGCCCAGACACAGAGCTGTGTGTGTGGGGAGCTCATTGAGGAGTGCTGTTGGGTCAAAATCTGGGGATTGGGAGGCAGTTGGGTGGCAGAGCAAGAAGCTGGGTGTAATTCCAGCCACATCAGGGCCCCCCGAGGTTCCTACAGGAAGTGCTGGTGAGAGTTACCCCTAGTTGGTAGAGGACACTGAGCCTTCACACACTCTCATCAACCCATCATGAATTCAGGCTGATCCTGAGAAGGGGGTGTGGCCTTGGGCAAGGTGCTCTAGATGTGGAAAGTGCTAGCTGAGCTCTGCTGCTGCATCCCCAGCACGTGGAGGAGGGGGGCTGCAGTCTAAGAGGTCTTAACAGCCCACCGTAGGATGCCCCTCACCAGAATTCCAAGATTCTCTATGGAGTATCTAACGTAAGAGTTTGTGGCAAACTGCATAAATATCTGTGCATGAGTTTGAATTATGTAGAAGCATCTTTGTCTGTGTTGGTATTGTCTTTGTGCATACCCTAGGTCTTAGCTTGTATATTTTGAGAATTCGTGTTATAGGTATAGGATCATATATGTAAATGAGATAGTGGTCTGATATCTATATTTCAGAGTAATGAGATATTACTCTTTATCTGTATTCTAATTGGTGTTTTAGCTCATACAGTAAACAACGCTGATTAATTAGAGTGCTTCATTCATTTACAGACTAAGTTTACTCTTCTAAGTATTAAATTTATCCTTAAAGGTATCCTGTGATCCTGCACATTCTTAAGGGCCTTTTATATCCCACCTATAAATTTTGTTTTACTTAATACTAGAGTCTCCTGGGGTGATCCCCGGCTCCTACCATAATCTTTGGGGCTGCAGGAGCTCATCCTCAGAAGTGATCCACGGGACTTGTCTGGACCTCTCCTCTTCTTTCACACCAACCTCTTGCCCTGATAGGCTTATCCCTGTGGTCCATGGAAAAAGTCAAAACAGGAAAAAAATGTCAAATGAGAACATCGTCAAGGTGTTTGGTGTGAGGAAGAAGTGTTTGCATGGACGTGGGCACTCTGATCACATCTGCTGTGGCAAGAAGTTGGCGCCTAGGCTGGTTACAGCTTCTCCAAATGGGAGTGATGGACAGGGTCAATGGCAAATTGGTCTCCCATGAGGCGTTATATTAAAGACCTCACGTGCACTCCAAAAATATCTTCTTAATAATTGCACTTATCCCAGTTTTACTGATGAGGACTTGCCTGGGATCACAGAGTTAGTCAGCAACACCACAAGAATTAACAGCTAGTTCAGGCTGATTTTGAAGCCTGTTTTTTATCACCCTTATGTTCTGCTGTTCTCTTGGCCTCTGCTCTTAAAAACACAGACATACACACACACACACACACAGATACATATTCAAAAAACCACACAAACACATACATATGAATACATACATATACAAATATGCACACAAATGCATACACACAGACACACAGAGTTGCATAAACATGTGCACACACATGCACACACAGCATATTCTTTTCAGTGTCTTGCTATAATAGATTTTAAATATCCAACTTATGGCTCTAATGTTGGGTCTTCTATCAACAATAAATGGATTTTGCTTTATATTTGATACTTATCCTATAATTTGTTAGAAGTTTTCCTTGTTGTGTATCTGTAGAAATATTTTTTTAATCACAATTTTCTTATTAGAAAGAAACAATAGCCACATACATTTAGGAAATGATAGAAAAAAAAAAAATCCAAACCACTAATTTCATTACCTAGAAGTTTTTGCTAGTTTATTACATTTCTTTCAGTTTATTATTTTTTCCATACGAATGTGTTTTCAGTAATTTGGATCCTCAGGTTCATGTTTTGATGAATGTTTTGTTTCACTTAATGTCATGTCAGGAGTATTTTCTGTCATTAAGTGTTTCTTTAAAGTTACTTTTAATGGCTGTAAAATGCTTCTCATATGAATGTACCATAGCTTATTTTATTATTCACCTATTTTTCCACGTTATAGTTGTTCACATTATTTTGCCACTATATAAATACATATGATAAATACATCAGCTCACAAATTGTTAATCCCATTTCTGATTATTTCCTAATGGTGCATTTTTAGGAGTAGACTGGCTGTGTCCAAGTGCCATTTTTAAGGACCTTGCTATGTCTCATCAGTGACACAGTCTGCACGCAGGTGAGATGTGAACCTGTGGTCTCATACAAGCTAGCAGTAACTCATACGTCATCTTGCCTCCCCATTTACCTCTGCTCTCTGCTGCAGCAACAGAACGTGAATATGGAGGATAAATAATAGGGGCTATACAGAAAGATTGGTTTTGTAAAATCAAGCCCAAACCAACAGAATCTTCGGTTAATTCAGCAAAATAACACAATACGTTATAATTAAGCCACTAAAAGAAAGGGGAGATGTTTCATGGTGCTTCAACCGACTCTGACAGCTAGTCAGGAAAGTTTCTATCTTCCCAGAAAATAACAACTTGGAAGTAAGACTCTTGAGGAGTTATTTTCTGGTTTTGTAGCCAAGCAGGTAATATGTGAAGTCTTTCAGAAAGGATAAGGGCGATGCTTCCCATGCATAAAATTTTTAATTAACTTTTAATTTTTGAACAAGAAGGCACACGATTATTGCCTGTGTCCCGATGGCACTGGGAATTCATCTCAGCACCTATTATAAGTAAAAAGGAATGATAAACACCAAGTCAGTAAATCTTTTTGGAATATCTAGTTTTGTTTTGTTTTTGTTTTTTCCTACTTACCAAAGAGAATAACCATGAAATGGTCGGTCTGCTTGCTAAATGCGGGAAGCACTGTGTTAAAGGGATGCTCCCTCTGCTTTTTTCACGTTCAGACTTTGGGTGAGCCCTTTCACAAGGCAAAGGCACAGCCCTCTTTAATCCTCAAGCTCCAAGTGGCAAAACAAAGACAATAGCACTCGCCTTTCCTTTTCTAATCTCTCTGCAAAGGCAGTCACGCCTGGGATTTTAAAATAATTCTCTCGTTTTTATAACTTTGTGTCCTTTATAATGTATAGTTATGAAAAAGTTAAAAAAAAAATACCAACCTGGCACTTTGACTAGCTAAGTTAAAGGCACTTGGAAAACAGCAGGTACAAAAAGGTCACTTTGACTTTCCTGCTGTTTCTTAAAAGCAGAAGATGAAATTCCCAGGCGCAATACACCCTCTTTATACTAAAAAAGATACAGCATCCTTATTTTCAAGGACGGGATGTTGAAACAGAGAGAATTCTGTACAGACCTTGTTAAAATAACTCTTATCTTTTAAGCCTCCCATAGAATTTAGTTGCTCCTTCACAACTTACTACTTTTTGTCCAATTCAGTATATAAGTAACTGACTCTGTTAATTTGAGTCTTCATTTCTTAAGAGTGGCTCCTATGCCTTGTAAATCTTGTATTGTGCACTTCTCCTGTTTATGTATCCTATGTTATTTAATTCCTGACACAGCTGGGACTCTTAAGAGGATAAAGGTGACATTTTTCTGCCCCTATGGTTCACTATCGGATGTTCTGGAACTTCATATAAATAAAATCTGTCTTAATTTGTTTCATATTAAGCGTTTTTCATAACTCTGATATCAATCCCTTGTCAGTTATATGTGCTGCAAAAATTTCTCTCCCTTCGTGCCTGCCTTCCCTCTCTCTTCATTAATGTAACTTAGTGCTTCCTTAGAAGCCTGGCTCCTGCTCTGTCTCCTCCACGAACTCCACCTTCACATTTCACTATGCAGTGTGAGACTGTCCTTGGTAAGTGAGCATGGTCATGGAGGAGCCATGAAATTAGATTTTACATTAGAAATGCTTGTCGTATTCCACAGAAGATGATTCATCATACATATGCTTCTATATACACATGTGTTTGAGGGCCGAGTGTGGTGGTTCATGCCTGTAATTCCAGCACTTTGGGAGGCCGAGGCAGGTGGATCACAAGGTCAGGAGATCAAGACCATCCTAGCTAACACAGTGAAACCCCGTCTCTACCAAAAATACAAAAAGTCAGCCGGGTGTGGTGACGGATGCCTGTAGTCCCAGCTACTCAGGAGGCTGAGGCAGGAGAATGGCATGAACCTGGGAGGCGGAGCTTGCAGTGAGCTGAGATTGCGCCACTGCACTCCAGCCTGGGTGACAGATAGAGCGAGACTCCATCTCAAAAAAAAAAAAAAAAGAAATAAATAAAAATTAAAAAATTAAATAAATAAAATTTAAAAATACAAAAATTACAAAAAAAATTTAGCTGGGTGTGATAGCATATGCCTGTAACCCCAGCTACCTGGGAGGCTGAGGCAGGAGAATCGCTTGAATCGGGGAGGTGGAGGTTGCAGTGAGCTGAGGTCGTGCCACTGCACTCCAACCTGGGCAGCAAGAGTGAAACTCTGTCTCAAATATATAAATATATACATATAAATATATATAATATATAAATATATATAATGTGTATAAATATATAATATGTATAAATATATATATGCGTGTGTGTATGTATAAATGTGTGCATGTGTGTGTATATGTACGCATGTATATGTTTCTGTATCATGGCAAGTGAATTTGTTATTATTAACATATATATATACTATGACAAATGAAAGGAAGAGTAATGCAATTTGAAACGGACTTTGCTCATTCACGTTTTTGGGGATACTGGGAAGTATTTGCTCTACATTTCAAAAGAAAGAAACATATAGGAATTGATCACTGTTTCTGCACACATTACCATTCTCTAGAATTGCTGATGAAACCTGGACTTGTTACTGGATATGGAGCTGTTTGATCTTTTGTCTTATCCTGATTTCACCCGGGAATCTGGGGGCATAATAATAAGGAAAGAAACAACATCCTTGTTTCGTTCAGAAATGTTGGTCTGCTTGCTAAAATAAGGGAAGCTTCACTTTAAAGGGACGCATGGCTCATCCCAGAGCTTTGTCAAGAAATGCACAAGGCTCCAATCCAGCCATAGTCTTCAGTTACTTGGGCAGATTGTGATTTTATAGATTTGATAGAATTTGTGGTTGAGATGTATGTATGCATTGTACACACTAATGGTACATTATGGTACTAACATTGTACACGCTATGTTTTTATTCTGAGAGGGGAACATGAATCCATGGAGTGTAATTATCTTGCGAATTCAGCCTTGATTGATAAATTTATTCATTTCAGAGTATGTAAAGGCAATATGTGTGAGAAGTAAACATTTTGAAAAACGCTTGCTTTTTATTCCTTACTTGCATAACCCTAACAAATAATTTATTTAACAATTACAACATAGCCAGAAAACTCCAAACTCTAAAATGTTTTCAAAATATGGGCTAGGAATAAGAGTTGTTATTATAAAAGATGAGGGCAAAGAATTAAAATGTACTTCTGACTTGTTATTATGGGTTTGGCACCGTGATAGGCATTTTATAAAGAAGTAAGTTCGAAATGCAATTAAAATGTATTTGGTAAATTATTTTCTATCTGATGGGTCTGAGTTTTGTCAAGGGTCAAAATTCACCAGGTAGCTTTTAGACAGATTGTGTCCTGCCCTTCTCAAGGCAGTGGGCTCAGAAACTTCTCCATTTCAGATGGACACAGAACAAGTCATTAAAGCAGCTTGCTTGCCTGTTATTGGATTGTAGGCTCATGTGAGGTTAACTTGTCCTAGGAAATGTTTCTCATTGGCACTCAGGGCTAGGATTGGGAAGGAAGAGGTTTTAATGAGTGGTATTCTGGGTCGAGAGACCTATAGTCACATGTGTCTCTATGAGAGACGCTCACACATTATAAGGCTCAGTCCGATGAGGACACATGGGCAAGTGGTTATGGCAGCAAGCACATCACATGATGGGGTGACTCATCTGAAAAAAATTAGGGGGCTGTTTGGCTGCCTATTTCTTTCTGTCCTATTCTTTTGTTTCAAATTGCTCATTGAGACACAAGCATTTTTCTTTCATGTATGACACCTCTGAAGCTCTCAGAGGGTAGTGACTGCTTGTGTTTTTTCAGGAGTTTGCTGGCAACATATATAACTGATTGGAAAAACACCCCATAATTGTATGGATATTTATGCCCCCATAAATTGTATCTACAACTTTTCAGACACTCGAGAGGATAATGTGATTTGAACCATCTCTCTCTCTTTTCTCTCTTTTTTTCTGTTAGATTTTTTTTTCTTTTTGAAGTTGACAAAGTCATGCTGTAATTCATGAGCTTATGGCTAACCTCAGGTTCCTTTTGACTTGTTTTCTTCCCAGCCACAAGTCACAGTTCTTTGTACTTAAACCAGCAAAAACAGAGAAATTATGTTTGTGTTAGCCATACCCAGGAAGCTTTTTATCAATAAAGAGATAATTTGCAACCAAAAAAACAAAAATGAAAACAATCAGGAAGGAAGGAAGGAAGGAAAGGAGGGAAGGAGGGAGGAAGGGAGGGAAGAACATATGTTTTCCAAACTAGTTGACACAAATTCTAACTGAATTGAATTGATGGCCAACTGGGCCAACTTAAAAGTGTACCCACAGATTCATCAAAGTTAGTTTCTTTGTCAGGATGATGCTGTGTAGGGCAATGAGCATTCCTTACAACAACAGAGTACATTCTTTAACTATTAGGAACAGTCCCTGACAGTTACAAATGTGGTCTTGTCCGCTGTGGGCTCTGATATCTGTGGTGGCCCAAAGCTATACAGATTGACAGCACAAGACAAGCCAGCTCCCAGAGATCCTGGAGGGCGACAAGCTCTGCCTTCTTGGGAGAGCTGACAGCCTCCAGTCACTATTTTCCACAACGTGCTTATCCCCCAGCGACCTTTCTTGAGACCCTCATTAGCACAGGGCTTCCCATAAACTAAGTACTCCTTCAAACGCAACTTGACAGACACACGATTCAGCTGTGTTCTGAAAAAGAAAATGCTATGTCCCGACCTTTGTGCCGGGGAGAATCCTAACAGCAGCCTACACCCCAGAGCCCCAGGTGGATGTGGACCTAGGTCTGTGTTCTGCTCCCTCAGTGTGAACTTCTCAGCTGAAAGAGCTCTTTGAAGGAGAGGACCAGGGAAATATGAAAGTGGCTTTGTGCACGAGCATACCCAGTGCCTTTTTGAGCCAAGCATTCGCAGTCACCATCTAAATCTGATGTGATTTTTCTTCCTTAACTTTTTCTAAAGCCAAAAGAACATCGCAGAGTATACACATTGAATATACTCCAGCTTTCATTCCAGACTTATTTTAGGGCAAGAACTTCTGAATTTCAAAAGCTGTCCACTAACACTTGAATAGTCTCTTTTTTTCTGTACCTGTTGACATTTTCAGTACCATTCAGTAGGGAGACTGAAGGGAAGTATGGTACAGTGAGGGAACGGAGATGCTGGCAGGTTTGAAAAGCTAGAATACTACCCACCAGTTGTGTTGACTGCATTTCACACAAAGGAATTTATTCAGCTTTGCTCCTTGAAAATGCGGAACGAGTTAGGTGATCTTATTGAAACAAGTTGGAAAACAGCTATTATCCATACTTTGATAAATTTGACATTTAACTGGTGAAAAGAGGCATCTTGCTTCTTTCATTGCCATTTGTGGGGTTAACTAACAGCAGAGAGACTTAGGCAGTGAGGACTCTGAATGGGAGAGGAAAGCTAGGTGCTCACCTAAACACAGATTCTGCTACCAGGAAGGAATTGAGGCATCTCCCTCTGTCAGTAGCTGTGCAGGTAGTTCATCTGGCTTCTGCTCTCTGCATGCACTCAGACCCCAGAAACAAAATAAAGCTCTCAGACACACAGATGTACCTGAGCACACACCAAAGAGCGGCACAAGTCAGAGAACAATTGAGAGTTTGTGGCAATAATTCATATGTCTGCCTGCTAAGCTGTATCTTTAGAGAGAAATCTGCAAGCAAGCCTGCATCCTTTTAAGAAAACACCACCAGCACCACAAGGAAAGTCAACATTGTGTCCTTTTCCATAAAGGAAGAACACAAACAATAGCACTCATCCTTGGGAAAGAAGTCATGGATGTGCTGTGCTGGTAGGGAAATTATTTCTATCCCTATTGGGGATTTATGATCAGAACTCTCATAATAGGACCTAATAGCAGACAGTCAAATGAGAATCATGTTAAACTAGAATACCTTTTTAACTAGAATAGCCACTTGACCAGGAAGCATAGTTAGTAGTGGAGTGAAAATATATATATATATATTCCTTAGAATAAAAAGATGTACAGGAAATACATTTACCAATTAAGGAGGCAATGATTTAATAAACACTAAATGCTCGTTGAAAATATGGTTATATGAGATGAAGTGCTTTGTGTAAATTTTAATGAGAAATTAGACTATAGCCATTTGATTAAATAAAACAATTAAAAGTGTCTTTGTAGATACATAAGCTGTAGGCTGAAGTCCCAGAGAAACCATTAGATCTGAGATTTGTTTCACATGAAATATGAGTATTGGAAATGTCACATCTTTTTATTTGACAAATATTTGAGAGTTTTAACAATATCACATCTATGAGATCATTTATTTATTAAAAGGTCCTTCATCTGACAGCCTTAAAAATTCCAATGATAAATGTAATTTAAAATGTTTAGCTTATATCTAAAATAAATGTGTGAATGTTTAGGGCTATGTATCTTCAAGAGCCAGCTAGGAAATGAATGCTTTCTCTCTCTCTCAGTAGAGACACACATATCACAGCATGTGTACCCACAGGAACATATGAGTTACTAAAGTACCCCTTAAGATGGCCATGCATGTGCTGAGAATAACTGAGCCTATTCCTCTTGAAGTTATGTGTAAAACTTTATGTGCACACGAGATTCTTTTCTGATGATTTTACTATTTTTACTTTTTAATATATACATAACATTTGTAGATATTTATAGATGATTTTTAACATGTGCAATTCAGAGTATTTGAGGTGTCTAGCACGTTGAGTATTTATCATGTGTATGTAGTGGGAAAATTTTAAGTCCTCTCTTCTAACTTTTTTGAAATATAAAATACACTGTTGTGAACTATAGTCACCCTACTTTCTACTGAACATCCGAACTTCTTCCTCCTATCTAACTGTATGTTGGTATCCCTTAACCAACCCCTCTTCACCACCCCCATCACCACCCTCAACATATACCTTCTCAGCCTCTGGTATCTATCATTCTACTCTCTACCTCCATGTAATCCACTTTTTAGCTCCCACATATAAGGGAGAACCTGCAATATTTGTCCTTATGTGCCTTACTTATTTCAGATAACATAATGACCTCCAGTGCCATCTGTGTTACCATAAAAGACATAATTTTATTTTTTGTGGTCAAATAATAGTCAATTGTTTGTATGTACTACATTTTCTTTATCCATCTGTCTGTTGTTGAACACTTAGGTTGAGTCCATGTCTTGGTTATTGTGACTACTGCTGCAATAAACATGGGAGTGTAGGTATTTGATATACTGATTTCCTTTCCTTTGGATAAATACCCAGAAGTGAGATTGCTGGATCATATGGTAGATCTAGTTTTAGTTTTTTGACAAATCTCTGTACTTTCTTCCATAATTGCTGTACTAATTTTCATTCTCACCAGTAGTGTATAAGAGTTCCCTTTTCTCTGGATCCTCAAAGCACGTTACTTTTTCTTGTTATCAATAGCCATTCTAACATGGGTAAAATGGTATCTCATTGTGGTTTTAATTTGAATGTCCTTGATACACAGCGATGTTCAGTATTTTTTATATACCTGTTGGCCATTTCTATTTCTTATTTTAAGAAATATCTTTTCATGTAATCTGTCCACTTTATAACGGGATTATTAGTGGGTTGGTTTTCTTGTTGATTTGTTTGAGTTCCTTGTATATTTTGGATATTAGTTCTCTGTTGGATGAATTGGGTATAAGTATTTATTTTTCTGATACAACACGTTGTTTCTTCACTCTGTTGATTGTTTCCTTTTCTGTGCAGAAGCTTTGTAGTTTGTTCAATGTAGTCCCATTTGTCTATTTTTGTTCTTGTTGCCTGTGCTTTGAGGTCATGGCCATAAAATCTTTCCTTAGGCCAATGTCCTGAAGGGTTTCTCCTGTGTTTTATCCTAGTAGTTTTATAGTTTGGGGTCTTACTTACATTTAGGTCTTTAAATCATCTTGAGTTGATTTTTGTATATGGTGAGAAACAGGAATCTAGCTTAATTCTCCTGCATGTGATATTAAATTTTCCCAGGATGCTTTATTAAAGAGGATGGCCTTTTTCCATTATATGCTCCTGGTGCATTTGTTGAGAATCAGTTGGCTTATAAATGTGTGGATTTATTTCTGGGTTTACTGTTGGGTTCCATTGGTCCTAGTGTGCATTTTTATACTAATGCCATGCTCTTTTGGTTATCATAGCCTTATAAAATATTTTGAAATTGGGTAGTGTAATTCGTACAGCTTTGTTGTTTTTGCTTAGGATAGCTTTAGCTATTTTGGCTCTTTTTTCATTTCATACAAAATACAGATGTAGGTTGTAGAGATTGTTAGAAAATGGGGACTAAGAAGGTAGATGTGCAATGGGGAAGCTGGGGAGACCTGACAGATGGCTATGAATAATTCAGAGGGAGATTATTGTGATTCAGAGCTGGATTAGAAATGGCAGATGACAGACAGGGGTGAGTATAATATACACTACAAGCTTGTGCAACTCGCACTAAGTCCATAACGTTATCCACTTTGTGTAGTCATTTTCTCTATTTCTGTGAAAAATGACATTGGTATTTTGATAGGCATTACATTGAATCTGTATGTTGATTCGGGATAGTATGGTCATTTTAACAATACTAATTCTTCTGATCCATGAGCATGGCGTGTTTTTCCATTTGTGTCATCTTCAATTTATTTCATCAGTGTTTTGTAGTTTTTCTCACAGAGATCTTTCATGTCTTTCGTTAACTTTATTCTTAGGTATTTTATTAATTTGGGGGAGCTATCATAAATGAGACTGCCTTCTTGATTTCTTTCTCAGTGAATTTATTATAGGTATATAGAAATGCTGCTGATTTTTGTTGATTTTGTATCCTACAACTTCACTAAATTTATTTTTCAACTTCAAGGGTTTTTTTGGGGGTATAGTTCTTTGTTTTTTCTAGACAAGTTATTGTGTCATCTGCAAAGAGGGACAATCTGAGTTCCTCTTTTTTAACTTGGATGCCTTTTATCTCTTTCTTATCTGATTTCGCTAGCTAGAATTTCCAGTACCATTTGAATAGGGGTGGTGAAAGTGGGCATCCTTGTCTTACTCCAATTCTTAAAGGAAAGGCTTTCAGCCTTTTCCCATGAATATGATATTAGCAATCAGTTTGTCATATATAGCCTTTATTATGTTGAGGTCATTGACTAACTCAGTTGAAGAAGATTAGGTTAGAAAGAAGAAACAAACTGGAATGGGTTGTTATAATACTTAGGGGTAAGACAATGAGTTCAGTTTGAGTCCTTGGCAAATCTTGGGAATTAGCAATGGCTTAAGAAAGAGGGTCTTAAAAGCAATTTTGAGTCCTCTGTTTTTTCCCTGAAGTCTCTTGAATAGTTTGAAATGTGTAAGAAATTATGACTTCACTCTCTTCAACTCATGTTCTAAGGTTTACCAAATTAACGTAAAGTAAAATGACTCAAAAATACGTCTTCTTTGAAAGTGATTACAGCCACCAGATAGCAGTGTGAGATGTGTTAGTCGTAGTGTTTAGCTTGTTCAATACGAAGTGCATGAATGAGACATAATTTAAAGCTTCTCAAGGTTCACAACTGGGCCTGGCCACATGCTACTGTGGTTTCTGTCATCTTTTGTGGAATTCAATTGGTTTTTTTGCCTGTAGCATTACCTTCTCTTAGTTGAATTTTTGCTGAAACTCATCACTGAAGTGGACTCAAAGTCAAGCCCACATTGCCAGGCTTCCTTATACAGACACAGAAAACAAGTAGCCCTGGCAATAACATTTGTGACCTTGCCAATTCAATGTGGAAACTACAAAAATATACAATGAGAAATTATTTTTAGGCCTTTTCCTTGAAAACAGTGTCATCTTTATGGAGCAACTAGATAAAATATAGATTAGTCGTTCAGCAAGACATCAGAATTAGAAGAATCTGAAACATATATGTTAATAAGTCTGTAAATGAAAACAATTTTCCCTAACAGATAAGAATTTATATATCTAAGGTGAATATTATTCATTTTAGTTGGAAGGACATGAGTCTATGCCTCTAAAGTTAATAATCCTGCTTCAAAGCATAACATTCTATACATCAAGAAAGAATAATAAAATTTTATAACTGATGGAAATTTTATAAAATGAGAATATTGAGAATATTCAAATAAGCCATGCATATGTAAAGCGCAATTAGCTTTCTATGTGGAACAAAGCACAGTTACCATCCAGAGAGAAGAAAAGGGTAGCAGGCCTCTGAACTAAAGCCGCAGTTCTTACCTGAGGTAGATATCTGGATCCCCTGAAGGACTTGTTGAATCACAGTTGATTGTGTCTCACCCAGAGAGTCTGATTCCATTGGTCTGAAGTAGGACCCAAAAATATGCCCTTTTAACATGTTCTCTCCATCCAGAGTGATGGAGTAGCAGTTGGACCTTTGGTCAGGGCACCAATTTTCCCTGGAACATTTATGAAAACACCTGAGTTGCTCTCATCCCTATTTTTGATCCTGCGAAACAGGAAGTAGAGTCCAACAATGTGCATGTCTAACAGGTTCCCAGGTGCTGCTGTTCTGGGAACCACACTATGAGAGTTACTGCTTAAAAATCAAACAGCGCGTTTCAATTTCCTCATCAGTCTGTGCTAATTGTGTGACTGCAGGCAAATTATTTACAATCTCCTGGTCTTAATTTCCTCATCTTAAGATGAAAAAGCAATGGGATCTAATCCATTACAGTAGATATGAAGGTTAAATGAGTTAAAATTAGGGCCGGGAAACTATAGCTCACAGGCTAAGTGCCTGTTTTTGTGCAACCCTGAGCTAGAAATAATTTGTGTTTCTTAATGGACTATTTATAAGAAGGAGCGGGGACGAGGAGGAAAAACAGGAGAAAAGAAAAGAAGAAGATTAAGAGAAAGGGGAAGGAGAAGAGGAAGATAAAGAAGAAAAAAGATTAAAGAAGAGGAGGGGGAAGCAGCAGCAGCAGCAACAGAATCTGTACTGTAGCCTGCAAAACAAAAAATATTTACTATATGGAATGGCAGAAAACATTTGCCAGCTCCTGGGTTATTTCAAGCAAAACATGTGCGACATCCATAATATTACTAGCAGTCAGTGAATATTAGTTGTCATTATGATGAATCACCTTTTACTTAATTAAGTCTGGTTCTTCTAAATAGTCCAGATTAATACATTCACTATTCACCTACACATCTAATAAAGGCAACCTTTGGAAAGAGTATAATCTGATCTGGTGATAATAATAATAGATGAGGAATTGAGGCAACTTTCTTTAACTATTTTAAATTAGAAAGTAAAAATACCTATTCAAAAATAAAGTGTCTCTGCTTCAAAATACTTTTATAATCTTTCCTTAGAGTCTTTAAGCGTTCTTTCAGCTATGCAACTGTCTTTAGAATCATTCACAGAAATTTGGGATTGCCTTTGAAATGCCCTTAATGATGGCATGTATCTCTTTCTGACACTGGAAGTGTTATTATTGCCATTTTTTAATTATGGAAAGATAGTTAGAACTGAATTTATTGTTATGTGGAGATCACATTTGGAAATGCATAATGCATATTGGAAACAAGGCAACACCTAAAACATACGTTTTATAAAATGTTTTTGGCAATGGTAGCTCACTCACACTGTGGATGATGTCACATGTGATTACTCCAAAGGGGCATACCCTGTGTAAACACAGAACAATGACATTCTTTCATTCATTCATGCATTCACTTAGCAAGCATTCCATGAAAACCTGTATTAAATAGGATTCTCCAGAAAAACAGAACAAATTGTGTGTGTTGAGGTATGTTCATTTGATGCCTAGTTTGTTCAGTTTTTATGAGGAAGGGATGTTGAATTTTATTAAATGCTTTTTCTGCATCTATTGAGATGATTATATGTTTTTGTCCATCCTTGATGTGATGTATCACATTTATTGACTTGTATACATTAAACCATCTAACCGTGTTTGCATCCCTAGTATAAATCCCACTTGAACATGGTGTATTATTTTTTGGTGTGCTGTTAGATTCACTTTGCTAGTGTTTTATTGAGGTTGTTTGCATCTATGTTCATCAAGGACATTGACCTGTAGTTTTCTTTTTTCATTTAATCGGTATCTAGTTTTGGTATCAATGTAATGCTGGTCTCACAGAATGAATTAGGAGGACATATCTCCTCCTTCATAGTTTGAGGAGAATAGGTATTAGTTCTTCTTTGTAAGTTTGGTCAAATTTGGCAGTGATGCCATTTAGTCCTGGGCTTTTTATGGTGGGAGGCTTTTCATTAGTAATACAGTCTCATTACTAATTACTGGTCTGTGTAGGTTTTCTGTTTCTTCCCGATTCAACATTGGAAGGCTAGATGTGAAAATGCATCCATTTTCTCTAGGCTTTCCAGTTCGTTAATGTATAATTGTTCATAACAGTCTCTGATGATCTTTGTATTTTTCAAATTTTCTTGTGTCGTAAGACCTCCTTCATGTTGTATGCCCTTGATTGACTTTCCTAACATACTTAGTCAATATTAATATCTTCCTTTGTTGAATATTACCAACACTTACTGGATGAAACACCCTTTAGGAAATTGTTTATATTCAGTGTAAAATCTTACTGCATACTGCATACAATTTTATGACATAAGCTCCTTGAGGTAAGGGACTGTACTGGGTATTCTGTGGACCTATCAGCTTTGAGTAATGTGATTTGCATGTGAGGCAAGTCCCCTATACCGGGCACTGAAAAAATTAACTCATGCAACAAACATTTGACCACTCTTATGTTCCAGTTTTATTTGCAACAAACTGAAACCAGTGCTTGAATAGAGGGGATTCTTTCTGATGTCACTATTTTAGGGGACCTAAATTTATCCTATCACTTAGGTGACAAAATATATTAAGGAAGAGGGACTTAAAAATGCAACTACTTTCTTGATCCTTCTCTTTTTTTTTTTTTTTTTTTTTTTTTTTTTGAGACAGAGTCTCGCTCTGTGGCCCAGGCTGGGGTGCAGTGGCACGATCTTGACTCACTGCAAGCTCCGCCTCCTGGGTTCACACCATTCTCCTGCCTCAGCCTCCCGAGTAGCTGGGACTACAGGCGCCCACCACCACACCTGGCTAATTTTTCATATTTTTAGTAGAGATGGGGTTTCACTGTGATAACCAGGATAGTCTCGATCTACTGACCTCGTGATCCGCCCATCTTGGTCTCCCAAAGTGCTGGGATTACAGGCATGAGCCACCGTGCCCGACCTCCTTCTCTATTTTTTAAATATAATTAGTTTTAGATTTACAGGAAAACTATGAATATAGTGCAGAGAGTTTCCATATACCCCACACTCATTTTTCCCTATGAAACATTTTACTTTAGTGTGGTACATTTGTTACAATTAGTAAACCAATATTGATATGTTATTACTAACTGAAGTCTATACTTCATTCTGATCTCCTTAGTGTTTAACTAAGTTTTTTTCTTGTTCCAGGATCCCACCTAGGATATCACATGACATTCAGTTGTCGTGTCGTCTATGGCTCTTTTAGACCTTGATAGTTTCTCAGACTTTCCTTGTTTTTGATGGCCTTGATAGTCTTGAAGAGCATTGGTCAGGTATTTTGCAGAATGTCCGTCAGTTGGGATTTGTCTAATATACATTGCTAATAATTAGAGTGTGGTTATTACATTTTTTTTGGAAGGCACAGAAGTAACATGCGATTCTTATCACATCAAGGGTACACACCATCAACATGACTTATCCCTGTTTGTATTGACCTTGGCCACTTGACTGAGGCTGTGTTTGACAGATTTCTTCACTGTAAAGCTTTTCTTCTTCTCTCCCTTCCTGTATAATACTCTTCAGAAGACAGTCACTGGGGTAGCTCATGCTTAAGGGCCAGGAGTTATGCTTCACCTCCTTCAGGGCAGAGTATTTACATCAATTATTTAGAATTCTTCTGGTTGGAAGATCTATCTCCCCCCCACTTATTAATGTATTAAATTATTTATATCAGTATGTGTTCATGAATATTTATTTTAAACTTTGGACTACTGTATTTATTTTCGTGCTCAAATTATTCCAGCTTTGAGCTTTGGGAGTTCTTTAAGTTGACTGTTATGTCCCTTTGATCTATCCACATCATTCTGCGTATGTGCATTTGTGTATGTGTGCGCGTGTGTGTGTGTGTTGAGCATTTTCTTACTTTCTAACACTATTTTCTTCCCAGTCCTGAGATCAGTTATTTCTTCAAGAAGCCCTGGTTCTTTTTGTCAGATAGTGGTTATTAGAAGCCAAGACCTTGGCAGGTGTCATTCTTCCCTCCTTTTTGCTCTTCTCCTTCAGCAGTGACCAGGATTAGTGTTAGAGGAAGAAAGCATGTGTAATTATCATTCTGGTAGTGCTTGGGTAAATGAATACATATGTCCATACAAAGATTTGTAAGTAAATGTTCATAGCCATTTTATTCATGGTAATAAAAAAATGGCAACAGCCCAAATGTCCCTTAACTTATAAATAAAGTATGAAATATTTATTTCAGAAAACGGAAACAAACCATAGATATATGCAACAACATATATGCATCTCAAAAGCATTATGCTGAGTTAGTTAACTTAGATATAAACATATAATGTACTAAATGAGTCAATTTATATAACCTTCTAACAAAAAGGAAGACCTTAGGGACAGAAAGCTGGTTACGATTTACAGGGGTTGGAAGCAGAAGATTGGCCTCAATGGGAACACAAGGAAAACCTTTTGGTATAATGAAAATTTTAATATTAATTGAGTGGTAGCTATAGACTAGTATTCATTTGTTGAAACTAATTGAGTTATATTTCAAAAGGGTGAATTTTAATGTTGTATATTATACTTCAGAAAAAAGAAAAAATATGCAATGTATTTTAAGATTTTGTTCGTTTGTTTGCTCGAGGCAGTCTTGTTCTGTTATCTAGGCTGGAGTGCAGTCTTGAGAACAGGGCTCAGAGCAGCCTCTGCTTTCTAGGCCCAAGTGATTCCCCAACCTCAGCCTCCTGAGTAGCTGGGACCACAGGTATATGCTACCACACTTGGCTAATTTATTAATTTTTTTCAGAAACAAGGTCTCACTATATTTCCCAGGCTGGTCTTGAACTCCTGTACTCCTGCCTTGGCTTGCCAAAGTGCTGGAATTATAGGCATGAGCCACTGTGCATGACCAAGATCATTTTTATTTATTTATTTTATTTTATTTTATTTTTTGAGACGGAGTCTTGCTCTGTCACCAAGGCTGGAGTGCAGTGGTGCGATCTCGGCTCACTGCAACCTTTTCCTCCTGAGTTCAAGCAATTCTCCTGCCTCAGCCTCCTGAGTAGCTGGGACTACAGGCCTGTGCCACTATGCCTGGCTAATTTCTGTCTTTTTAGTAGAGACGGGGTTTTACCATGTGGCCCAGACTGATCTTGAATTATTGGCCTCAAGTGATCCTCCTGCATTGGCTTCCCAAAGTGCTGGGATTACAGGTGTGAGCCACTGTGGCTGACCAAGATCTATTTATTTATTTATTTATTTATTTATTTATTTATTTATTTAAGTCAGAGTCTCACTCTGTCGCCAAGGCTGGAGTGCAGTGGTGCAGTCTTGGCTCACTGCAACCTCCTCCTCCCGGGTTCAAGCAATTCTCCTGCCCCAGCTTCCCGAGTAGCTGGAACTATAGGCACATGCCACCATGCCTAGCTAATTTTTTTGTATTTTTAGTAGAGACGGGGTTTCATCATGTTAGCCAGGATTGTCTTGATCTCCTGACCTCGTGATCTGCCCGCCTTGGCCTCCCAAAGTGCTGGGACAAGTTCCATTTTTCAAACAGCTTTTATTGTTAAGCCTGTTGTGAATCATTTGAGAGTTCACTTATAATGAACTTCCAAATAATCTTAGGTCAGCATTTGTGCTTTCAGATTCATTAGCAACAAGGAATTTACCTTTGATATCTCTGTCTAATGAGAAAAGAAGAAATGGGAACTGATAGGAAAACAACGTCATGCAGAGTGACAGGGAATGGCTTGCACAAGTTGAACATGGCACCTGGTACAAAACAGGTGTTCAAGAAAAAATGAGTACTATGATTATTGTTGCTATTGTCACAATTAGGTATTTATTAATAAATTATGCAAAACAATGCCAGTTCCTGGAATATGGCAAATGCTCAGACAAAACTTCTGAGTGCTTTATGAACTTATTATTGAATTTATTAATGTTTAGGAAGAAGAGCATAAACCAACCTTCTGGTTACCAAAAAATATACAGTATGAATGAAATCAGAATTAAATTGAAAATTTTATTATCTAAAATCAACTCTTATTTTTTCTGTTAACTTTACAACTGCAAGGGTTCAGATACTGTTTTTTTCAGAAAACTTTTTTAAGTTGAGGATTTTTAAGTTAGTATATTATTTTAACGGGGAAAAGGGAAAGAATACTAGTAAACATTGGCGAGTGCTGAGCACTCTATTTTTTTACTTAGGTAATTTACATAAAATAAAGTACCAGAATGTTCCATGTATAGCTTGATGAGTTTGCAAAAAGAAATTATTTCATATAGATATCTATACAATGAGTCCTATTACAGCATCAAGATAAAAATGGAAATGAGAAAGCTTATGCCTCAGGAGAAAAAAAAATTGCCAGCAAATACTGGATCAGGTACTTGAATTACATTTCTTAATTTTTGAAGTATCTCAGATGTTAAATGCACTCCTCAATGAGTCCTCACAAATAGAAATAAAAACAGTGGTTGTTTTAGGGCTTAGAATTAGGAGAAACTCATTCAGATTTGTTCTATATTCCTAACACATTACCCTTAGACCAGGTCTGTGAGCAAACTCCAGGCATATGTGAACTCGATTGGGAGAAGACATTACACCTTGATTTTCACTATTTCTTTATGAAATATAGTGATTAGTACAATTAAAAATGTGGACATCAAATCACAAAGTTGTAAAATAACTGACTTTGTCACCATTAGAATTCAGAGATAATTCAATATCACATTTGCTGTAGATACCTCAAAATATTATGTATATGCACCTCCACTTTAAAAACATAATTACTTGACTCTGTACTAGATCTTACTTAATACATTAATAATGAGGCATGTAAGTGCCAATCTGTTGTTTAAAATATTTAAATAACATTATTTTAATATATTTTTTCCCTATCCTATGTATTTTGTTTTATTCATTTAAATACACATGTATGCACACACTCACTGTTAGGAAAGTTTTGCCTGATTTTGGACTCATCTGGTTTAAAGTGTTTACACAGGGCTCTCAGCCAGAGCATTTATTCTAAATTGCAAATCCATTGAGTACATTGAGTCAAACAACCAGTTTGTTTCTGTCTGGACTCAATCCCTTTACTTTATGCCTTGGGCAAAGCACTTCTCTTTCTGTTTAAATTGGATAATGATACCTCCTTGGCCAAGGTTTTTGGAAGAATAAAATGAAAGGGCATGGATGATGGGGTAGAGGCAGGGCAGTTCTGGTCCAGGGAGGATGCTATGAACCCATCCTTTAACGGAGAGATTTTCTCTTCTATGGGTATGTGGATAGTGCCTCTGCCTGACTGGGAGTTAACCCATCAGGAGGCGACAGCAAACAGCACAGGTCTCCTAGTGCTTTTCAGGAATGTGACCCAGATGTATGAGTTAGAAGAACATTATGGTAATTTGCATGTAGTTTGCATAAGATTTAGTATTTGTTCCTAATATGATATTGGCTACTTTCAAGTAATTTTCAGGTTCATTTCTTATTGCTGCACTGAGGGCTAGAGCATCTTGATTTCTTCCTCTGTCTTCCTTTGCCCTATTACTGGAATTAACATAAGAAACTGTATTGGGCAATTCAAAGAGGACTATCTGACAGGAGGGGTGAGTCCCATTGGCCAAACCTAGCTGGAAGCCTGGGGGCAAAGAAATCGGTTGAAGCAGTCTGCAGAGTTCAGTATCTAGGGGACATAGAAAGGGGAGAGGAGGCAGAGAGTCAAATTGATTCGAGGGGACTGATGGCAAAGATCCAACACACTTGGCTAATTTCAATCTCTCCTGATAAAAGGTTAACTGCATAGTGGCATCAATTTCATTCTGCTCACGGCTCCATCTGCAGCCCCTGAGCAGTGCCTGCCACATAGTAGATGCTTAGTAAACATTTGGTAAAAACATGGATTTATTTGCCTTGTGCATCCAGCTAAGCCATAATTGAATTTGGTGAAACGGACCAGGCTAAAAAGGGCTGCATCCAGTCTTGTCTTTATTAGAGTGAGGCTGTCACTTAAGAGACAAAAACAGGGTCTATTTCTAGGAATATGCCTAGTCCATCCCTCAGAATTTGATCATCAAAGGGTGAGAACACAGACAGCAGGTTCAGTCTAGACAGTTGACACCAGGTCATTTACAGATATAGTGGATATTCATAACAGGATAGAATGATACTCAGAAGCCCACAGGAGCAATCGTACTTACCAATCCAGGCAGGGCTCATGCATCAGGGAGGTGACAGTGAGTAGCACTGCACAGCCCCTCGGCAATTTCCAGAACTAAGACTCCAGGAGGGCAGTATGAGGGTGGAATAGATAAGACAATGGAGGGCTGACATCCCAAACAAATGGCTAGTCTCACTCCTGGGACTGCAACTTTTCCACCCTAGTCAGGGATCTGGATATCAGAGCTCAGCTAAAATGGAAAGATAGCATCTGAGTAGCTGGATAGAAATCAGGGGGTTAGGTTTGAACTTTGAGGTCAAGAGTGGCCCTGCAGTGAGGGAGACTTCATGTTGAGCCTCAGTATGGGTCTTTATCCCACCTTGTGCTCTCCCCTAAAAGCTACCTTAGGGTTGAGCCCCCAGGTGAGATGGCCAGCACTGCAGAAATGCAATGCAAAAAAGGGTGGGTGTATAGTCGTGAATTTTTTATATTTTTTTCTCACTAAATTCTTATAACTACTCTGTGGGGTGTATACTATTATCCTATTTTATAGATGAGGAAACTGAGACTCCAGTTGAAAGTCTTGCACAAGATCTATTGAATGGCGCTCTTTGTATTTCTTTCTGAGGAAAAAAATCTAGGTTTCTAAAGACAGTGTTCTTCAGGTACTTACTTGTACCCATTTCTATTGAAATGAAGCTATTACTTTTATGATGACATAAGGCTGGATAATTTCCTGGATATATCAAATAATGACAGAGTACAAGTACAAGAAAGATGGCTTAAAAGATTTCTCACCACGGATTACAGGTGATTTATGGGAACGAATGTTTTAACTGTATTGCATTAAGGAGATAATGACATCTCAAAATATCCCAAGCATTGAAGAAGGCTTGTGGGTTCAGATGGGTAAGGGGTCACCCTCATGCCTGGATCGTAGGATCTATAAATATTGAGTGATGACTTTTGTAACTAAAGCCTGGGAACCGCTGTGTGAGTGATTTTAAATTCAGCTCAGGGAATCACCTTACAAATCAATGGATGTAGTTCTTGGGGTCACCCGATCACATTCCACAAAGTTTCCATTTTTCAACTGCCTTTAAAAGAAAATTATGCTTGTCCTCCCTCAACCCCAATCTGAGCACCTTTATACCTTTATCTTCCTCTCACAAAAGGAAAATTGGTTGAGAGGAAATTTTTTAAAATAAAATACCTGCCCAAGGTATTGTTAGCTCAAAGTAGCCACCCTAACTCTTCAATCCTCTCATGTTTTACAAATTAGAGAAAACACAGCACTAAAAGCGGCAGTGATAGAAACAATGATTATTTGTTCTTGTAGAAACCATTCATCTAAATTCCTTAACACTAATCAAGATAGATGGCTTTTTAAAAAGACCTCTAATTACTTTCCTGTTAATTATTTATATTCACCAAGTGTTTTGTGATTATTCCTTAGTGAGTAGCCTCCAGAGGTATGTCGCAAATCTGGCAATGGTGCATTATGGCTGGCTCGCCTACCCTACCCTTGGCTTAGGCTGTTCATCCCCAAGATAGATCTTCATCTCCAGTGACTCATCATTATCAATAGTGCCAAAAATGGAACAATAATATAGTAACTTATCTTTCCATGGTACCTTCCATTTAAAAATTCTTGGCGTTAATCATGGATGTGTGAAATTTATATTTATTTTTGTTTGTTTGTTTTGAGACAGAGTCTCTCTCTGTTGCCCAGGCTGGAGTGCAGTGGCCTGATCTTGACTCACTGCAAGCTCCACCTCCCAGGTTCATGCCATTCTTCTGCCTCAGCCTCCCAAGTAGCTGGGACTACAGGCACCTGCCACCATGCCTGGCTAATTTTTTGTATTTTTAGTAGAGATGGGGTTTCACTGTGGTAGCCAAGATGGTCTTGATTTCCTGACCTCATGATCTTCCCACCTCAGCCCCGCCAAGTGCTGGGATTACAGGCGTGAGCTACCGTGCCTGACCGAAATTTGTATTTCTAAGAGATCATTTAGCATAATTCAACCACATGCTTTGTCATCACTTGCCAAGGTGAGTTAACTACAGGTTACCTGTATTCCTACTTTTTACACTCAAAGCAGACACCACTAATCCACATTGGAATTGTCCCTCTGGTCCCATATCTAATTATAATGCTTCTTAACACAGTGCTCCAAGCAATTTCCTCCAGTTGATTGTTTTTTATCTCCAGGGCCAATTCGTATTTATCATCTACTACCTACACTTAAAATACCTTAGTGAGAGTAAGCCTATTACCTCTCAGGACAGCTCATTTCATAATTAACTCTGATTGTGAGAAGAGTTCTTTCTAAATACTCAGTAATAGAGGCTATTCAGTTACAAAATTTCTGCCTCTTACTTACCATTTTATGTACATTTTTCTTATCTACTCTGTATGTTTTAGCCCTTTTTTATCCTGTAGCCTGATGGTGTCAATTCCAATCATGCTGGAAACTAAATATAATGTAACTGCTCATGTTTTATAGGTTCTGTTTTATTTGCAAATCATTCAAGTTTTAAAAATAAGCAATTTCTGTTGTAGGTTTGGTGGCAGCATTGAGAAACATCCAAGCAGGAAAACAAAGGCTCTCAAAACTGTTCTTAGAACTATTGGTAAGAGGTCACCATAAGAGTCCCAAAAGATGAAGAATTAGAAAATAATTTAGAGTTGAAATTGGAGTTGCATTTTGAAAGGCCAGGAAGGATTTTTCTAGATGGAATAAGGGAAGCACAGTTCAAGGAGAGAGATGGGACGAAGATGTGGCTGGCTAGAAAAGGCCTTCAACTTAAGCTGGAGGAGTCATCAAGCTACAGATTGCCAGGCTCCACTCCAGTGTCTGATTCCATAAATTTTGGGTGAAACCTCAGAATTTATGTTTCTAACAAGTTTCCACACAACACTGATGCTGTTGGTCCAGGGACCAGACTTTGTGAATCACTGTTCTAACCTTCGCACACTCATGTGTCCCTCCCTGCAATTCCAATAGGCTATGCCTTGTTGTCTGCCTGGCTTGCTTTCTAAGCAGTGAGCATGGAGTGGGCTCAGGATGAATATATTGCTCTCATTAACCTTTGAATCTTTGTCAGTCCCACGAGGTTATCTGTGTCAGCTTGGCAAATGTGCACTTACAGTGGGCCCCACTGACAATTGTCAGGAGTAAAGCTGCAAGGGTGGAGGGAGAAAGTGGAGCTAGTATGAGAGGCGGTGAGGAGATTGCAGAGGGCGGCATGGGGACAGGGTGGGAGGAGCCTCCTGTCCAAAGCTCTATGATGGGGTCTAGAGCCATTCTCAGTAGTCACTGAGATTGGGGGCACTGAGTCTGCAAGAACACATGGTACGGTGGCCTCCTCATAAAAGTTATCATCACCATTGCAGGGTAAAGTGATGGGTGCAACTCCTTCTCTCCTTCCCTTAAAGAACTGCACTTCTTTTATTAATATAACCGGTCACCTCAAGAGCCATTCAACACAAAATTCTTTTATGTTTCTTTCTATGTCTCCCAAGCCATCCTCCTGGTTTCAATTCTCATTGTACTAACCTTTAATGAGATTCCAGATTAATTAATCGTAATATTTTACTCTATAAACAATGCCTGTTTTGTCAACACTAATGCAATTAAAAATAATTTTCTTTGAATTGCGACCATTCTGTGTATCTATCAACGTGGCTTTGGGGGTATACTGAAGCAAACTGCAAGCAATTAGTCTGGCCTCACGTGTCAGTCTATATTTGCAAATCCGTAGGATTGGCTTCACCCTTTACCAACTTCCTATCATGCAAAGAGCTCTAGAATTTCATTTTGTTCAAACAGTTCTTTCCTTTCTGGTCCTCACTTCAAAGACCACAGAACTCTGATAAAGAAGGTGATGCCAGATCTGTCAAAGAGAGGGATATTAAAGAGAGGAGAGAGCTACAGAGATGTGATGTGGAAAAGGGGTGGGGGGTTGAAGTAGCTGCTCGCTATGTTGTTACATTTGCTTTGGGGACACTTTTTAAGGACACACTTGGCAAATGCCTAATGGGCAACCTTTGCAATGCCTTATTCTTGCTGTGTTTTTTCCTGGAAGGAAAATGTGGGGGACATGTTAATTCCTTCTACCAGGGAACTTGAGAAGCCCCATGCCCTTTCAGTGACGGTTTGGACGCTGAGGCTGTCTTGTGTATCCAGGTGGCATTTGTCCTCTTACTACAGCTTGATGGGCTTTCCTTGGAGGACCTCAGTGTCACTTCCTTGTCACCTCCAAGGCTTCTTCCATCCAGAGTTCACATGAGCACGTACCGTTAAAAATCTACCCCTCCTCTTTGATGGTGCCCACATACCTGAGCAGAAGGATCATGTATCTATCAGCCAAGAGGACAGACCACCACAAGGGAGTCGGAGAGAGGAGAAAACATTCTTGAAATGTGGCAGAAACATTATCTACAACCAATTTTTTAAAGATAAACAATTGATTTCATTTGTGGCTCAACAGGTCACATTTGTTTCTATTCCCATGCCCTCATAGTTATTTTTGTACTTCGCAATAATTACCCCAATCTAAATGAGTTTTATCACATGTCAACTTTTACAGCCTATGAGATTGTATAGTTACTTATTGATTCCACCAGATTTCCTTCCCCTTCCCCAAGTGTTAAAATGATGTTTAGGTATACGTTTTTATTTTAAAATTAAGGTGGGTCTTCATTGGCTTAACTCTAAGCATTTAAAACATCCCTTAAATGAGTTGGGAACACTCTGAGGGTGTTTCAAAGCCCCAATCAAGACATGCTAATCAGAGTGGCTCAGTTTCTGAAGCGCGCCCTTTTATTCCCTTTGCCTGGCTAATTACAAATGGATCCTAAGTACATTGTGGGTCAAAAAAATTAGAAAAGGCCAAAGACACAAGTTAATTCTGACAAGAAGCCTCTATGTTTTCACTTCTCTTAGTCACTGGGCCTTTGTGGTAGGGAACAGCTGTTGCAGAGAAGAAAACAGGACATCTTGAGCCTCAGGGGAAACGGCAACTGGAATATGTTAATAATTTTTGCCTAAAATCCAAGCAGCTTATCATTTCTGAAGATTCTCTTGGCTAATGAGAAGCATGCTTAATATTGCAAATATTGCTTTGCAAGGGCTTTTGTCTAGGGTCATTTTCTGTTTGTGATTTTTCTTTTTGTTCCCTTCACCAACCCTCCTACCAAGCGAACCCAGCACATGTTTGGCTTCCAGTCAGTTCTTTGAGTGTAAAAGTCTTGGCATTTCTGTCTCAGTTTTGGCTGTAGGGAAGAGCATTTTCCAATAATGCTGTTGAAATGCTCTTTCTCTACTCCAGAGCTTTATCTGGCAAAAGGATTTGCTGGGACTAGACCCAAAGAAAACAGAAAAAGAAAAAGGGAAAATGGCTCTGGAAGGCAAGATGCCAGCTTATTCGCTTTTGAGATTTTGCAACTTCCCACTACTCTTTCCATACCCTCAGTCCTTTACCCTAGGGTGTCCTTGCATTTCTTATGAGTAGAGCTGGTCTCCTTAACACTAAGTCATTGAAACTCCCTTTAACTGTGCTTTCCTTACATGTCAAACATTTGGAACTGAGGCAACCCTCATGACAGGGAGAGGCAATCAACTTAGTGCTGAGTCCAGCAAGATGATCAACTTTGACCAAGACCCCTACAGAAATTGGACTTCCCAGGGTTATGTATAGCCTTATATGAGGCTACATTTCCACCTCATTGGTCTCTAATGTACTTCAAACATTCTCTGTTTTGTGTCCTGTCTCATGAATCATTCCCTTTTCCTTTATCTCAGTTTTTACTCCATCTGTGTGAGCTGCTCCCTCAGACCTTCTTCTGCTTTCCAGTGTTTTTGATTGCTTGTCATGGGCAGTATTGGAAAGAGAGCAGGTGGTGGAGGTGAAGTATCGTAGTGGAAGTGGAAACTTCTTGCAATTTTTCCGAGAAAGCCTAGGCTTTCTATCGCATGTAGATGAGCTGAGAACTCTCTACCACTTTTTTCTTCCTTTTTGTCTTTGGGCTCCAGCGAAAACCCCACTGCAATCTCCACTTCTGCACCTGAGTTATTACTTCTAGCTGGTTCTTCCCTGCTCTCCACACACTACTATCAACTGTAATACAGGCTCAAGTATGCAAAGGACCATTTGAGGTTTTCTAAGATATTTAGCTACCAGTTTAATAGCAAAAGAAAAAGGAGGTAACAACAACATGTGTGCTGAAATTTCAACTGGCATCATCTCATAATCAAATTAGTCTTAATGGATGTAGCCAGCTGGACCTTGATTTCATTTTCAGAGCAGAACCTAAATATTTTCTCCACAGTTTCTAGATAAATAGATTTTTACCACAATAGATGGATGGATAGATGGATAACACACATTGTTCTTCCCCATTTCAAAATGTTATATTTTAGTACTTATCTGAAAACTATTTCTGTAAAGAGCTCAATATATTTCTAATCATTTACATAGTAATTGTATTCTCAGAAATCTGGCTTGTTGGCCAGACAGGGAGTAAAAAGCCTGTGAATATTACTATGAATATTCCTCAGAGTATAGATTTGTCTATACCCCTTATTAATATCTAATGAGTTTGAAGTTGTATATTTCCTCTCTAAGCCAGTTGTTTAAAAGAATTATACATGTTTAAAAAATTCCAAGTGATTGGAATTTGACAGTTTAAGCATTTGTTATAAATTTCCAGCTTTCTCACATTTTAATTTAATAATATAGCCTATAACTTTATGTCTTGAGCAACTTATTGGAATTATCTTTGTAGTCTGGTACATGAATTACATGTATAAATATCCTATAAATTTTTGAAAAGGATGTTTATTCACAATTCCAGGACACAAATGTGAAAGCATTTCCACTAAATATTTGATATTAATGGTAGAATTGACTCTTCTATGTCCTTGCTTGTTTATCGTCTTCTTGAGCTATTAGGTTAAGAGTAATATTATACAGATTCTCACTTCTAATACTTCAGTCAATATATCATTGCATTTGCAGCTTATATTTATTTAAATCTGACATTTTCTAATCATTGCCTCAATTTTTTTAATTAATATGTATTTTCAGCAGTTTTAGGATTACAGAAAAAAAAAAAGTCCAATGGAAAGTACAAAAGAGTCACCATATACACCTGCCCCCAAATTTCCCCTATTCTTAGCATCTTTCAAATATTACATTTGTTTTGTGGACATTGCATCTTTTGGAATTGCCCCACAATTCTTGGATATTATTTTCTTTTTCATTCTTTTTAAAAATGTTTGTATTTCAGTTTTGGAAGTTTTAATTAACATTTCTTCAAGCTCACTAACTTTTTTCTTTGGCCAAGTCCAGTCTACCGATGAGCTTATCAAAGGAATTCTTTATTTCTGTACAGTGTTTTTGATTTCTAGCATTTCCTTTTGATTCTCAAAGTTTTTATCCCTCCACTTACATTACTCCTCTGTTCTTGCATGTTGTCCTCTTTTTCCATTAGATCCTTTAGTGTGTTAATCATAGTTGTTTTAAAGTCTGAGTCTGATTATTTCAATACCTGTGACATGTGTGCAGCTGGTTCCAGTGATTGTCCTGCTCTCCAGATGGTTATTTTTTTGGTCTTTTGGTGTGCCTTATAATTAATTGTTTCTTAAAGCCAGGAATGATGTACTGGGTAAAAGGAATTGAGATACATAAGACCTCAGTGTATTGTTTTATGTTTTTCTGCCTTGGAGCTAGGCTGTGTGTAATGTTTACTATAGCTGTAGATTTCAGAGGCTAAAATTTATCCTGATGTTCTTGTTTTTGTCCCTTTTGTTTTCGTTGGAGTTTTTTAGAACTTCTTAAATAAGATGTAAGACATTCAGTTCTTTGGTTGAATTATTCCGATATTGTTCAGGAGCCCTACTAATATGATAGTAAGGTGTGGGGGCAGGGAAAGTCTTCTATATTTTTATGATTAGGTCTCAGTCTTTCACTGGGCTTATTACCTGCGCTGTGACCTTCACAAGGCTTATCAGGTTTGCCTCTCTTCATGCCCTTCCCTAATGTATGACAGAAAAACTAGACAGAGCTGGAGTTGGGAATTTCCCTTTTGCCATGTTGATTAGGCTTTTTGAAACTCCAGTCAGTTATGGTCTGCTAAAAGAACTTCTCTTGATGATGGACCCCGTTGAGAACAAAACACTCTGAGAGTATTTGAAAAGTATTGCTTTTCCACTCTTCTTGCTGAAAGCATGAGAAAAGTTTTCTCTTATTTTAATTGTGAGTACCTAATAAAGGCTCCTGGAGGCAAAACTCACAAAAGCTGCCCCCTGACCAAGTCTGTCCTCCCTGAAATTTTTAATTCTCAAACTTGTCAACAGCAAGCTTCTAAGTTTTCCTCGCCTCATGAACCCCAATACCAGTTCCTACAGAAGTTTCTGATTCCAGGCTTCTGCTCTGGTAAGTTGTAATTCTCTGCGTCTTCCTGTCTGTCTGCCAATGTGAGGGGCAGTGCTTTGCCTGGTAACTTCAATTATCGGATGGGTCTAAAGATAGTTATTTTCAGTTCCTTCATCTTTTATCTTGCTGTGAAGATGGAAATGATGACTTCCAAGCTTCTTTCCCATACTGAAAACATAAAGTCCTCCTATAATTTTATTTTTGTTGCAAAGTTAATTCATGTCCATTTTGTTAAAAACCAAAACCTATCTCTGAAACATTTAAAAATATCTGAAATTTCATAGCCATTTTAGTTAAGAGCCTGTGTTTTGCAAGCCCAAACACAAGCTCCATTCTGATGGAGTTTCAGCAATAAAAGTTGTCTATTTTTTTTAACTTTTATTTTACAATCAGGGGTACATGCGCAAGTTTGTTGCAAATGTATATTGTGTGATGCTGAGGTTTGGAGTACAAATATATCCATGACCCAGGTAATGAGCATAGTACCCATAGGTCATTTTCTACCCTTTGCCCTACTCCCTCTTCCCCCATCTGGTGGTCTCCAGTGTCTATCATTCCCATCTTTATGTCCATGTGTACTCAAAGTTTAGCTCACACTTATAAGTGAGAACATATGGTATTTGGTTTTCTGTGTCTATGTCAGTTCACTTAGGATAATGGACTCCAGCTGCATCCATATTGCTGCAAAAGACATAATTTTGTGCTTTTTTATGGTTGTGTAGTGTTTCATGGAGTATATGTGCCATATTTTCTTTATCTGTTCCATTGTTAATGTCACCTGGGTAGATTCCTTGTGTTTGCTATTGTAAATAGTGTTGCGATGAACATATGTGTGCATGTGTCTTTTTGGTAGAATTATTTGTTTTCCTTTGGATGCTGGGTCAAATGGTAGACCAACTCTTAGTTCTCTGAGAAATTTTCAAACTGGTTTCCACAGTGGCTGAACTAATTGATATTCCAACTAAAAGTATATGAGTGTTTATAATATCCATAAAAAGAATAAAATACTTAGAACACAGCTAACTAATACAGTGAAAGATCTGCACAAGGAGAACTACAAAACACTGCTGAAAGAAATCAGAGGTAACACAGATAAATGGGAAAACATTCCATGCTCATGGATTGAAAGAATCAGTATTGCTAAAATGGCTATAATACCCAAAACAATTTAGAGATTAAATGCTATTCCTGTCAAAGTGCTAACATTGTTTTTTACAGAATTAGAAAAAAAACTCTAAAATTCATAAGGAACCAAAAAAAGAGACTTAATAGCCAAAGCAGTCCTCAGCAAAAAGAACAAATCTGTAGGTATCACATTACCTGACTTCAAACTATACTATTAGGCTACAGTAACCAAAACAGGATAGTACTGATACAAAAACAGACACATAGACCAATGGAACAGGATGGAGAACCCAGAAATAAAGCCACACTCCTACAACCACTCAATCTTTGACAAAGTCGACAAAAATAAGCAATGAGAAAAAACCTCCTATTCAATAAATGATGCTGGGATAACTGGCTAGCCAAATGCAGAAGATTGAAACTGAGCCCCTATTTATAACCATATATAAAGATTAACTCAAGCTAGATTAAAGATTTGAGTATAAGACCTCAAACTATACAATCCTGGAAGAAAACCTAGGAACTACTTCTCTTGATATCAGCCATGGCAAAGGACTTATGGTTAAGCCCTCAAAGGTAATTCCAACCAACACAAAAATTGACAAGTGGGATCTAATCAATCTAAACAGCTTCTGCACAGGAAGAGAAACTACCAAGGGAGTAAACAGAAAACCTACAGAATGGAAGAAAATATTTGCAAACTATGCATTCACCAAAAGTCTAATATCCCAAATCTATGAGGAACTTAAATCAACAAGCAAAAAAACCAAGTAACCTCATCAAAAAGTGTGCAAAGGACATGAACAGACACTTCTAAAGAGAAAACATATAAGTGGCTAAAAACATATGAAAAAATGTTCATGATTGCTAGTCATCAGAGAAATGCAAAGAAGTTGTCTCTAAAAGGATATTTATCTTTTGGTTAGAGATTCTTTCTAGGTTGCAGAACAGTGCATTCCATTTTAAAATAATCTGGTATCTTGTGGGTATACATACACACATATATTAGAAAAATAGATCTAGAAGAACACACAATAAATTTTAAGCAATAGTAACCTCTGTGCTCTGTGAAGGTAATCATGTTGGTAACAAGGCTGTGAAGAGGGACTTACACTTTTTTACTTTGTATACTTTTTATTTTTTAGAGCTTATGAAAGGAATGATGATTTACTAATCAAAAATATTAACTTTTTTTTGAAAACCATATTCTGGCTGTGGATAAGTTTTTATTATAAGTTCTACCTACCAAAGATTCAATAACTTTAGGTTCTAGTTTTTGCCTGGGTATGGAAGACCCACCGTGGGAGCCCTCCCAGTATACAAGACCCTCTGTGAGGCCTAATCTCCCTCTTGGCCCTCTCTGTCACCTGTCTTCTTATTTCCTCTGCCTCTCTCTAGCTCCTGATACTCCATTGGTGAGTGGTAAAACCTGGGGAAAAGACTTCTGTGACATCAGTTATATTAATGGGATGAGTTGACAGTTGTAAAAACCTTGCCTTTTTTTCTATAGGATTTGTGTATTTAATTTCAGAAAAAAAGAAAAGGTATGAAAGGCAGGACTGGCATCTTTAGATAAGCTGAATCCAGAATATCAGAAAATGATCCTTCTCTTCCTTGGGATGATGTCTGAAATTTTACCAGTTAGAAATCTATTGGGATGAAAAATGGTGGGAGAGATTCTAATGTGGTGTTTGGCTTCTGTGGAAGAGAGACTCTGGAGCACTATTGAAATAGTTCCTTGGGGGTGTGAGAGAGAGGAAGGTCCTCACTGTGGGAGGGTGTAACATGGAAGAGGAAAGCAAAGCAGGATGAACACACAGTGAGACAGCCAGGCACAGCAAGGCAGCAGCTTCTGTTTCCTGCAGAGATCAAGGAAGACAGGTGTCTGAAGCTTAAGGACAGGTGGCCTATTGACTCTGCGTTGAGCACTTGTGCTCACTTGGCAACACTCACAATTGAATCAGTGTCACATTGGTATGCGTGGAGTAGAGTTTGGACAAGGTGAGTTCTACTCTACCTGTAACTGGCAATGTCATCTAGGGAACTGTGTGTAAGTACTTATGTACCCTCTACAGACTCCCCTTTATGAGATCCCAAGAATTGAAGAGTACTGCAAGTTTGATCCTACTTACCCTAACTGGATTAACCAAGTCTTACAGACCTGTGTTTATTACTAGTACTAAATAGGATCTATGGTGATATTAGCTCTTTTTATTAATTCATATTAAACTTATGGTGTATTATCTCATATCGAGTATTATCTCATTCATAGCATTTACATTTGTCATGGATTGATACCTTGCACCCTGGAGTCACAGTGCTTGGTTTTAATTTTGGCTTACCTGCTGGTTTTTGTTTTCTCATTAGCAAACTGAGGAGTAGTAATGACAATACTTCCCACATAGATTGTGAGGATAAGTTGTCCAGGTAAATCACTCAGCACAGAACCTGATACATAAGAAGGGTTCTCTAAACTATCAATTAATATTTTGTTATCATCTTTGCTTTCTTCTGAAACTAGTCTATTGATTCAAGACTATGGCATGTGACTCACTATTTCAAGCACAAGGATTTACTCCTGGATATTCCTTCATTTTTACAGCATATTGACTATGCCTGCCACCATAATATAAACAATAGAGCTGAAGAGCGCTCCTTTGTGTTTTTCTCTCTGACATTTCTATCTATATGTAGAATGTTACAGTAACATCATAGGCATGGATAATTAACATTTACCAAAGGCCAAAAGCATTAGAAAATGCAGACAAAAATCTTGGCTACTCATTTCTTGGGCATAAACAATTTGGTTCTTTCAGATGTCAACAATTTTGTATAAAAATGTTAATTTTCAAGAAAAGAGAATCTATAATTTATACTTCACTTAAGTTTATAAGAAAGACAGTCTTACTTTTAATCCCTCATTGATGTGTAAACATACTGCAAACCCAAATAAAAAGAAAAGTGAGATTCAGTAGTATTTACATTCCTTCTCTTAAGGTGATTGATTCCAAATCCTTATTCATAGGTGTCTTCAGTTTTCACTGGAGAAATCTGTCCTTCCAGTTTTGTCTTTCTTTTTTTTTAAGCATTGCAAATAGTTTGAGGCATTTTCCTAAACCTTTCCATTTGGCAAATCCCTACATACCCTTTAAGATCTATACCCAAAATGACTTTGAAGTAACATTTCAATTAATTGTTTTTCCTTTGTGGTGTCTTAATACTTCAGGCACACATTGGCTTTAGGTTTTATCATACTGTCTGTACTGTAATTTTTGTATGTCTTGCTCATTAAACTGTGACTAATCCTTGAAAGCTGGACTCATTTCTTGTGAATCTCTTTATGCTCCGTGTCTAGTACATTGTAGGGATTTAAATAGTTCTTGTTGAGTATAGAGAGGAAGAAAGATGAGAGAGAAATCTTATTATCATGAATTGCTTTGGATCAGTAAGATACATTGCATGCAACCACCACAAGTTGCATGAAATAACTAAATACATACTTCACCATTCCTTAATTTCTGCAGGATTTTTTTTAATATAAATGAAATAAAGAAAGATGGGCAGAAATCTAAGAAGGAGAATTGTGAATAGAAGGAAAATGAAGACCATCTGTTGTATAATTTTGCCAGGTTAAGATGACTTTCGAAGCGATGCTAGAATAAGTGAGAAGTGACAACTGATTAATGACTACATAGTTTTAGCTGAAAACACTTAAAATCATTATGGTTATGCCCATACCTGAAAGTGGCACAAACAATCAATATTTAGTAGTTGACAGCATTGGGATGAATACTTAATTAAGAAATCGAAATTTATAATTCGTACTTCTTTGGTTTTTCTTCAAGGGAGTTAACAATGGGAATAAAGATTGATTGAAAATCTAAGCCCTTTTAGCATCTTATTCAAAATAAGAAGACAATGGGTTGATTTAAAGACATGAGAAAATCAACTGTCATTTCATAATCTTCTCTGCATATTTATCAAGAGAAAAATAGATTAATTCTTAATTTAAGCCATACCATGAAATTAATCAAATCCCAAACTTGTTGTCAATTTTACCCTTTTACTCTTGGTGATGGTTAAAATTTAAAATGAGCTCTGTTAAGTAAAACGAACAAAATTTAAATATTGCAGTTTTCCCGATATACTTATTTTGACTGCCTGGATAAACAAATAGCATGGGTTGATATTTGCATATCTGCATAGCATTAATAATTATGAAGATGGAATTGAATGGTTCGGCAGGAAGATAAATCTTAGGTCAATAGATGCTAACGTGGATTTTTGTGCTGAGCTCTTAAAAACCTTACTACAACTGCAAGTTAATAATATGCAATATAGTCAAACAGCACTGTAAGAAAAACTAAAACATAAAAATGTGGTATTGGAGGTATTATGATTTAAATTTATGTTTAAGTAAATGGATGATTTCTTATATTCTGAAAGACTTTGACAGTATTGAGTTATATAGTGAATACTAAAGTACATGTAAAATATGGTTTGATTTAACATAAAAAATTACATATGAATTTTTAGGAACACATTTATTGCACCTAAGCTGTACATCTGCATTTAAGACTTGATGCATCAAGATGCAATTATTAAAAATACTACTGACTAGTGTTGTGACTCTTGAGGTGAGAGCAAAATCATTACACAGTCCCTTTGTTTAAGGACTTTAAAAGTGTGGCATGGTAGATGAGTTATGTGTAACAATTAGAGAAATATATGAATATAAATACAGTCACTCAACTATAGCAGCTCACACAGTGTTCTGCCTCTCTTGTATCCAGGGAAATTTATTTACTTATTTATTTTTGCTCATCAATAACTACACATTCCCTGTCAGTCTGAAATGTAAGACTTATGGGTGTGGAGTTGGCTTGGAGTTCAGGGTGGAAGTCAGGAACGTCTGTCGGCTCCCACTGTGCCACACGCAGTGTTGCATGGTTCATTCCATTTAATCTACAGGTAGGGACAGCATTAGCCCTATTTAAACAGCGTAAGTATGAAAGTTTAAAAAAAAAGATAACTGAGTAATTAGTGGCAAAGACAAGATTAGAATCCTAGTCTGTTACAGAGCTTAACAAGCCCCACACCTTCCCATGGTCTAAAAATTGTCATCATCATCACCATCAACCTAACCTTTCTCCAGGGCATGCTGGGCTACAGGCAGTGTACCAAGGGCACATCTCACTTATTTCATAGCTTGCTGGGGGAGGTCTCTCCATCTCCATTTTACATGCAGTGGCGGAATCTCAGAAACTTAAGTAACTTTTAAAAAATCATACAGATCTGCAACTGTGTGGGGTTTTTAGCACTGGGCTTTGCCACTCCGCCCCGCACTCCCCCCGCTCTGTTTAGCTCTAAAACTTGTGTTCTCAGCTAGTAAATGACACTTTCTGATATTAAGTGGCTGCCCTCTGCTCCTCTCTCAGTTGCTTTCTGTTTCTCTTCTGACAAATTTTGAATAAACTAGATATATAAACATTGCTCAGCTGCCAACTAGAACCATTTTGCACGCTTCCCTCAGGAATTCTGGAATTGCACAGATGAACACTGGGGGTTAATTTGCATAATGACACTTGATCTATGTAAAATACAGAGAGCCAGGTCTTGATAGGTTCTCCACTTCTGAGTTCCAAGAAAGGGAAACTGTCAGCCCTTTCCTTGCAGCTTTGTCTTCTCAATTCCGGGAAAGTTGTAGTTAAATTTGAGTCCAGAAGGCCACCGGAGGTGAAGAATTCAAGGGCCTGGGAGAATTCAAGGGCCTGAGTGGAGTTTCCTTGTGATCACAGACATCACTCAGTTAATGGCAGCCCTTAGGGTACAGAGAAAGAGTGTAATGTTGGACTCACTCTTCAGAGAATGGGACATCATAAAAGGCCCATGTGAAAAAAGATGCAGGGGAATATAGAATTGCATTGTGTCTCAAAGAAGGGTCCCTCATCCCCAAGATGAGGCCCACAAGTATTTCTTCATGTAATCAGTATGTATTATGTATGAACACTTGTTACATCAAGAAATCTCATGCCAAGCATTGTTCTAGAAAAATACCATTAGGTGAGAAGGACGAAGAGCACGCTCCACTTGAGAGGCTAGAATGGATGTGGTGTCCTCCGGAGAGGTAGGCAACTGTGAGGTCAGAAGGAAAAAAGGTACATTCAGTGAGAAGTTTGAGGTTGTAGGAGAGTGTGTTAATCATGAAACAGGTCTTTGGAAAGGAGTGTTTTGAAAGAGGAGTAACTGTGGGAGATCAGTTATCAGAGGATAATATGACAGTGGGGCTTCTATCTTGGGGCAAAGAACAAGGAAAATAGAAATGTGTGACATGAGGCATTTATCTGAATACAGTTACACAAACAACAATCACCAGTCCCGAAGTGGAAGGGATGTGTTCAGTCTTCTCTGGAGTTGGGTGTGGCCAAAAAGCACTAACTTTGGAGAGGATTCACGCTTATGAATCAGGAGCTTCTTACTTTTCTAGAATGAGTCAGCTGTGGGTCTTGTTTTGTGTCTATTTCCACTATGTGCACGTAACTCAGAGCTACTAAGTTTAGAATCCTAGGGAGTTTGGACGGGAATGGAAACCAAATACCTTTCAATTACATCCCAGATCCACGATTCTCCCCAGACCCATGATTCTCCTCACCATGTCTGGAGAGGCTGGTAAAGAAGAGCTGATGTCATGTCCACAGAGCCTTACATCTCTATGGGAAAGGGCAAGGTGGATTTTAAAATATTCTAAGAATTTTATTTTCTAACTTTCATCTATTTAATCTGAAAAGCTTAGTTTAAAAAATCTTGTTTGTGCTAAAATAATCCCCAATCACTTATGTTCTAAAGGGGTTTGGCAAGGCTATTTTTCATAGATGGAAAGGAATGTTGAAAAAGTTCTGAAGTTCTTAAAATATTGACACACTCTCTCATAGGCACGTCTAAAGGTCAAATAGAGATAGACTTCTTTACGGGGTAGAGAACAATTGTTAGTCTCCATAAATGTTCCTTCTTTCAGCCAGACAAAATAGCTTGTAATCTAACAATGCCTCAACTCTCAGAGGATATCTTTTGTTTACTTTCAGCTAGCAAAAGTGGTGATACAGCCTCCCACAGTTTCCACAGAGCTTTGTGTAAGTGTCTTATGCAAGTGTGTTTCCCAGGCAGGAATGATGGGTGTGAGAAAGGGCACCACCAGTTCTAGCTGCCGAAAGCAAAGAAAGGAAAATGAGTTTAACCTTAGCAATCTTATTTGTTTCTGGCAAATATTTAAAGAAAATCTAAAGAAAAAAAATGACTCCTTAATTGTCCTGATTTACAGAGATGGAAGTCACTATGCACTCCTTAAAAAAAAAAATAATAATAATAATAAAAAAAAAGATGTGGCTGAACTCAGCATGAGAGTGCTAAAATCATGTTATCTAACTGAGGTCTCCAATGGAGGGAGCAAAGCTATTTTCTTTTTGAAGAAAGTACTTATATAATCATTAGATACTGATTACCCCGTTTGGCAGTATGGTGTCTGTAAGCTCTGTTCTTCAATCTCCCAGGCTCCTTTTGTCACTGAGGTCTCTTTCCTGACTCACATACCTCCTGGTAACTTCCAGACCCCTGTGTAAGCACACTGAGCTTTTGCCCGAAACAATCGAATCTGCAGACACGCATTAACACATACCACCCTTTGCTACTTGCAGCATAAAATGTCTAAGAATAGCATATATTTGGTAAAATGAACATATTCTATAATTCAAAATGTTGAAATGTATGCCTCTTGTACTACAGGGATTGGCAGTCTCTATCAGCTATCTAGTCAGTTTCTTGTATTACAAGAAAGACCAAATTAAGTAACTTTAAAGCAAGAGGAAGAGAACAACAACGGTAGCTGCTAATATTTGCTACACACCTACCGTGTGACAGCAATGCTTACACTCACTTGATCCTTACAGCAACCCCATGAGGTAGGTACATTTTACAAATGAAGCAGTAGAAGCATGGCCAGATCAATCTCCTGAGTGAGGCAACACAGCTGATAAGTGGCAGAGCCAGCATTTGAATTCAGTTGGTTCAAGGGTCTTGGAATCTCGCAGGGATTAGAAGATGTGTATCAAATGCAACTAAGCTTCCTGATAATTGGAAGAAACAAAGGCTATTCTTTTCTTATTTCTACACAGATTTTACTGCCTACCCTTTTGCCATGACATATAATGCTTGTCCCAACTCCATGGTCACATGACTTTTTACAATCCTGTACTGGGTTGAACAGTGACCCCCCAAAATTTGTGTCCAACTGGACTTGTGAATGTGACATTATCTAGAAATAGGGTCTTTACAAATGTAATGAAGTTAAAATGGGATCATACTGGATGAGGGTGGGTCCCTGGGTGCCAACCCAATGCCTGATGTCCTATAAGAAGAAAGAAATTTGGACAGAAACACACAGAGAGGGAAGATAGCCACATGGTGATGAAAAGAGAGATTTGAGTTATGCTGCTGCAGACCAGGGAGTGCAAAGGATTACTGGCAACCATTAGAAGCTAGATAAGTCAATAAAGGATTTTTCCCAAGAGCATTTGGAGGAAACAAGGCCCTACTGAAATCTTGATTTTAAATTTCTAGCCTCCAGAACTGCAAGAACATACATTTCTGTGTTTTTTAAGTCACCTCGTTTTAGGGCCTTGATTTCAGGAACCCTAGGAAACCAGTACAAATGCTAAAATTCAAGATACAGTTTAGGAAACAGAGACTATTTGTGGTAGGTTAATAACGGCTTCCAAAAATATGCTCACGTCCTGATCCCTGGATCATGTGAATATTGTCTCATTTGGAGAGTCTTTGCAGGTGTAATTAAATACAAAATCTCTAGGTTAAAAGATTATTCAGAATTATAGGAGCAGGCCTTAATTGCCATCGTAAGTGTCCTTATACACAAGAGGCAGAGAGGGACTTGGCATACACACAGAGGAGAAGGTGACATGAAAACAGTGGCAGAGATTTGAAGGATGTGGCCACAAGCTAAGGAACGCTGGAAATTGCAGAAGCTGGAAGAGGAAAGGAATTGATTCTCTTCTAGGGCCTATAGAGAAAGCGCAGGCTTTCAAACACCTTGATTTTGAGCTTCTGACCTCCAGGACTATGACAGAATATATATTTTGTTGTTTTAGTCCACCAAGTTTGTGATGATTTGTTACAGCAACTAAATTAGTTGTTACAGCAACTAAAGGAAACTAAATTAATGCACTACTGCCAGTGTTTCAAACAGAAAGATACTCAATACAGAATATAGGCACCCACAAAATCATTGAAGGAGCTTTAGCTGCAGACGTGAGAGGACTGCCACTCAGTCATCCAGAAGTCTGGACGCTGCAGGAGACTGTGCCTGAAGTACCATGGTCCCTTAATTCTGGAACTGGTGATTAGTTGGGGAAACATGAGGTCTGATGGCTGCAGTGTTAGCTGTCACCACTACAAAGGGGTTGATGCAATTAGAAGGGACTTATAGGGAACAGGGACATGCAAGGGGGAGAAAAATTGATGGAGAATGCAATGAGCAATATCTAACACCACACAAGGGATGCTGTTCTAAATACTCCACAACCGGTAGCTATGGGCACTGCAAGTCAGAATGTACACTAGTCCTAAGCAAATGGTATGCACATAATGACCCATGCCAGCTAAATATGAGCTCTCACAACAACCTGTTTTAATGAAGTGAGAAAGAGATTGTGATTTTCGTAGTTCAGTGATCTTGAGCAAGGCCATATAACTTTCGGAGGAGCTTGCCGGTGGGCCCAGCCGTGGTTCGGTGTTGGCCAATTCCACACTAGTTGGAGCAGGCAGTAAATAGTTAGCCAGATTCTTATTTGTGGGACGTTCCCCTAAAAGAAGGTAAATGTGGTACAGCTTTCTCAACTATATACCATCTTTCATCAGTTTGAAGATGCCATCCATTTTAAGAAATATCATTACTTTGTGCACCACTGGGAAAGAAGAAAATAAATGCTGCCAGTTTAACTATGACATGACATTTACTGTAATACGCACTCCAAACTGAGAAATGTTAAAATGTGGAAAGGTGCTGGTCGTAGAAGCAGTGAACTGTGGTAACTCAAAGGCAGTGTGAAATGACCCGTCACATGACTCATTGATTGTGGGCACATTCTTAATAGAACTCTTGGCAATGGAAAGATCAAATACAGCATAGAGCCAAATTATTCCATTTTTATTTTTTAAGTCTTATTCTTTATGATTATAAATGTAATAGCTTATTGTAGAAAATGCAATGTTCAAAGCAGCAATCAAAACCATGCATGGAGCACACAAACACCATGGAAACTCATTTCAATGAAAGCAAGAGCTAGAGACATGCATATAATTCTCACAAAAATAACTTCCTCTCTACCACCTTAAAGAGAAATTTTAAAAAATATTAAATAAAGACTGCTGCTACTTTTGGTTTTGCTTAATAAGTTCCTCTTGATTCCTCTGGTACTGTGTAATGTAGGCCGTCCTTCAAGCTATTTGCATTTTAATGAGCAGCTACATTTATAACACATTTATATTACACATGAATGAATGGGATTTGACTGCACTGTCCTTTCTGAAAACATTTGCTAACTTGCCATAGGCCATTTTTACTAGATTATTTCTACATATTACCTGATTTACCTTATCTCTGCCTAGCCATGCTAGAGTTTTTAAAAATAATCTATTAGTGAAATAATGTGTAAAAATTCTGATTCAATGTCTATTGCATAGTACCTCCTCAGAAAACGCTAGTTAGTGTTCACATTATTAACAAAAGTGTAGGAATTAATTTAGTGGTACTTCTGCAAATGAGTGATACTGAAATAAATAAAACAGGCCTGACTTGACTTGCCATCATTTATTAACTGTGGAAACTTTTACAAGCAACTGCAACTTTATAAGCTTCAGCTTTCTTATACACAAAGAGAGTGTAATAATTTCTTATAAATCTCAAGGAGTTATATTAATTGAATGGAATATATGAAAATGCCTAGAACAATACTTAGCACAGTTGGCACTCAAATATTGGGTTCCATTTTTTTTTTCCTTAATTGTTCATTTTCTTCTCTTTGGTAGAGGTGCATACTAAGTTTTATAGAAAATGGGATAACTTGATTCTAAGCACCATAAGAGTTGAGACTTGATCATTACTATGGATATAATAAAGAGTACAGTGGCCAGGACAAAAGAGAGTAAATGAATAAATGAAAAAATGAATGAATGACTCACATGTTTGTTGCTTTTACTTCAACACTGCATCATAAAAATGGAAGATGAACGCAGTCACAGTATGTGCCTCAATATATTCGTTATATATTGTTCATGACAAATTACCCCAAATGGCTTTAAACAACAAACATTTATTATTGCATAGTTACTATGAGTCATTAATTTAGATGTGGTGTAGCTGGATGCCACTGGTTCATTATTTTTTCCTGAAGTTGCAGTCAAACTGTTGGCCCGGATATGGTCTCATCTGAAGGCTCTAATGTGTCAGAGGGGAGTCCACTTCTGAGCTCACACAGGTGGCTGTTGGCAGCCCTCAGTCTCTTGCTGTGAGAAATTGTAAGACTGCCTCATGACATGGCAGCTTGCTTCCACCAGGTAAATGATCCAACAGAGAGCAAGAACAAACTGGGTGAATTTAAAACCACAGAAATGTATTCTTTCACAGTTCTGGAGGGTAGAAGTCTAAAATGAAGATATCAGCAGGCCACGTTCTCTCTGAAGCCACTAGAAAATAATCCTTCCTTTCTTCTTCTAGCTTGTATTGGCTGCTGGGAATTCTTGGCATTCTTTGGCTTACACAGACATTACTTCAATCTCAGTCTACATCTTTGCATGGCATTTCTCTATGTTCACATTTTCTTCTACTTATAAGAACACTGATCATTGGATTGAGCCACCCTAATTTAGTATGACCGTATCTTAACTTGATTTCATCTACAAAACCCTATGTCCAAATAAAAACAGAATCACAGTTTCTAAGGCTTGGGACTTCAATATATTTTTAGAGAGACACAATTTAACACACAATAGGGAATAAGAATGACTATTTGGCACATGAAAACTTCCTAAGTCCGTTCTCAAATTTGCTACAGGTGTTCACTTTTGGCAAGAACTTCCCTAGCAATCAGTGGTATCCTTTTCTCTTTATGAGTCTACCTCTTGTGAAGGAGATCAAGGGGGAAAGTAGAAGTGACATAAGCAGACCATGCAATGGGCTTCCACTAGAAGCAAATATCTTGGTGCAGGGATATTTTCCTTAGTTTCTCAGTCATAATTAACAGGAAACAGGCCCCTAGATTCTTCCTACTTCATTTGGATCTGTAGACACCAACTTTCCAATTGCTGACATACTTTATCTCAATTCTTACTTGATTATAAAACAATATAGATATTCATAGATCTCCATATTGAGAAAGAAAACAGAAAAAAAAAAAATGTTATACCCGTGAGAAGATACAGCTGTTCAAAAGGAGAAAACACTCTGAACACTCAGAGTCAATCTCTCTGAAATAGATTTACTATAAAAAAAACAAGAGAACAAATTTTAGAAATTGCTAATAAGTCTTCCTACCAAGAAAATGGGATTGAAATTCAACTGAAAAAATTGAAAAAAAAAAAAAAAATCCCCTTAGTTTAAAGGTGAAAGAAGTCTGAGACCAGAGAACTTCAGGTGAAAAACAAAATGAATTCTACATTAAAAACATTGTAAAGTTACTTCTTCTAAAACAAATTTTGAGAATTTAAAGTGTTTAAAGGAGTTTAAGAGAACATAGAGAAAACAATGGAAAAGGTGAGACACAAAAACAGACCATGGAAATACAGTTTAATATTTTGTGGAATTCTCACATGAATAGGTGGAACCTTTTTTCTGTAATGTGCAAAGTACAAGGGCTTGCGAAGTATCAAGATGAATAAAAAGGTAACAGTTGGCAACCTGAAAATTTTTAAATTTTAAGGCAAAAAGAAAGAAAAAAGAAAAAAAAACCCTGTGGTTTTCCAACTATGATTCCACAAGCTGGCCTAAACCCATATTCTTTGGTACTAAGTATTGTCCACATTATTCTACATTGATCTACCCAGTCCAATGCAGAATTTTCAACTTGCTATTCACGTAAAAATAAAATAGAAAAATAGTCTTTACCATTGGGGGATACATAAAGCATGACATCAATGAATATATGTGGGAAAAAATGTATATTTCAGCTAACTGAAGTAATAAGTCAAGTGATCCAAGGGTGGGAAAAGGTGGTAGATAAAAATAATAGAAAGAAAATAAACCAGTAAAATAAAGAGCAAATGATAAATATTTGTTGTTACAAAATTGTACATATACATGTAACCTCTGAATCTAAAATAGAAGTTGAAATTTTAAGAAAGAAAATTGTGAAAAAATATATATTTTTTCAATGAGAAAATAATACTTTGGTATCAGTAATAATGCCATTTGTTAAGCATTTATAATGGATAAAAAATTTTAATTACACAATCTCATGTAACAATTTGGCCCGAAAATCCAAAATGATAGTAATGAAACAATAGAATTGTCAGGAGAGGTAGAGGAATGGGAGAATATATCATACTATATTTGTTTTAACAGATGGGTGAAGACAATAGACACTGTTTCATTCCTTGCTATTACCAATTAGGAAAAAGTAGATACAATTTCATGCATGTATATATACACACACACACACACACACATAAATATATACACACATACGTGTGTGTATATATATATACTCTATATATGTATATATAGATATAAAAGTAGATCATATAGATCTATAGATATAGATATGTGTCTGTACTTCTGTACCTCTGTCCATATATAGCAGGTATATACATACACACACATACATATATATGAATCTATATATCTATCTCTTACACTCTGTGTGTACATAGTGTATATATACACATATGTATCTATATATGTGTCATATATGCATAGCACACAGATCTATATATGTATTATATGTAGATTATCTCACACTCAATGTGTGTATATAGAAAGTGTGTATATATAATATGTATGTATATATACGTGTGTATATCATGTGTGTGTATATGTACACACTCTATATACACACATAGAGAGTGAGAGATAGATATAGATATAGATCTATGTATACACATATATGTGTGTGTTGTATATATTCCCGAACTTATATCTATTTTTCCCTAACTGGCAACAGCAAAGAATGAAACAATATCTATTGTCTTCACTATATGTGTAAAAATAAATTAAATATCTTTATATAAAGTATCTACATATATAAAATAAATAAATATCTACCTATATATCTCTATGTATCTATCTATAAACATAGATATTTAGAGAGTGAGTGTGAGAAACAAAAACAACTAGATACATAGATTTCAACTTCCTATGTTAGAAAAAATAAGCCAAAAATAAACAGTTCTGAAGAGACAAAAACTAAACCAGAGCCATTTTCTTTAGGACCACCCTCTACATAGACATCTATCCATTTTCAGGACTGCCCTCAGACCCACCAGCCCAGAAGCAGCCACACCTGTGGTAATCTTTGCATATCAGAAAGTACATCAACAGAGTATTAAGGAAACAGTGCTTCCTTCCTTTTCCCTCAAAGGTATCTGGTGATTGCTAATATTTTTCATTCTCAGATTTCTCTGTTACTTATACCTCTGGTCCAGGTCAGGGCCCCCAGTAGTAATAGAATAATTTTCATTAAGTCAGATTAATCTTGAGCATGGCTGGAAATACGACCTTTGACTATGTAACCTGCCTTAATGGAAAGAAAATATTGAGCTGTATTAAGCAATTAAAAAATCCATCCCTAAATCCCCAACAGTGCAAATCAAGGAGTCAAGCAAATGGAATCCAATGCCTGCAAACCAGTCAGCATACATTATATAGAATTTTCAGTAGTGAACCAATCTATTTCTGGACAGAACTACATTTAAACCATCACTAAATAACTGAGAAATCTAACCTGTGTTGGAGACTTCATAACACTCCAGTGTATAGAAAACTTTTATGTTAAAGATTCCAATGTTTTTATAATTTGTCTTAACATGTAGTAAAATGTCAAGGAAGGTGAATAATGGCTAGCTATTATCTTTGGAGTCAAACGATATCTCTAAATGAAATTTGATTATTTTTATCCTTCAATCATGGGTGAGGTAGAGCCTACAGCTATACTTGTTTTGCTTAAGATTTATAAGCAGAAATACATTATTTAAGACAAGCAGGAAATGTTTTGGAGAATTAATCTTCCATGTTAATATTATGTCCTTTTTTTCATTGCTGGTCTATTATATTCTGTCTTCATCACCCTCTGAACATAATTCTAGATGGCTGTTTGAATAGTAAAGACAAGGTGGAGAAATGAGTCCATGGAAATGCAGGGAGTGTATGGGACCGGCAACGTGACCCAAGACATCCATACTTTTTCCCTGGACTCAGAAGATACCTGTTTCTTCTCTTGCAATGAACTGAAAGCTGGAATGCCTTTCAGACCTGAAATAGGAACTTAGAAGGAGCCCCCACAAGAAGAGAGCTTTGAAAGAAGAAGAGATGGATATTGAAACTATTTGTGAAAGTTCGTTAATTCAGTCAGAGAATACCATGTAGGCTGTAGTAAAATAAAACCCAAGTAGCAATTTACAAACGCGGGGAAACAGCTAAAATCCATCTACAGAAAAGATGCACAGGAGATAGCAAACCAAGGTAAAGAAAAGTGAGGACTTCAGGGGAAAGAGCCATTTAGACTTCCAGAAATATCTGCAAAATCATTTTAGGAAATTCTAAAGCAAAGGTATTTTATTTGAGGATCAGGAAGGCGTTCACTTAATTACCCAACAAGGTACCCACTGTTATCTAATCCCTTTTGATTTTCCAGCACTTAGTATGGTGCCTGACATAAAACAGTCACCCAATTCCGTTTAGAAATGAATGCAAGCGTAAGGTGTCTGCAGTGTGGAGGGTGGCGCTGCCAGAAGAGGATTATCTAGAGATCCCTTCTCAGTGATAAGCCAATAAGTATCTCACTTCTTCCTAAAATTGCCAACCAGAACAAAAGCAGACAGAGTTAGTCAAGTTTATCTCATATATCTTAGAAATTCTGCATTCCATAGAAAGGTACCTAAAAAGGGATCCTTAAGAATGCTGGTCTAACTATCCTAATGCTGGAGTGGGGCTTTTCTGTATTGTGTAAGGCTTTTCTGCAGTTATTTCAGTTTTATACTCTTAGTTTGGCTTTCCCAAGAATGTTACCTTCCATTAAAACTGAAGAAACTCCTCTAAAACATAAAATAACTTATGTTTTTTTTCCAGAAACACCTAACTGGGAGAAACCTGAACAATCTCTTATTCTTTTTTTTTTTTGGAGATACACTCTCACTCTGTTGCCAGGCTGGAGTGCAGTGGCACCATCTGGGCCCACTGCAATCTCCACCTCCTGGGTTCAAGCAATTGTTCTATCTCAGCCTCTGAGTAGCTGGGACGACAGGCAGGCACCACCACGTCCAGCTAATTTTTGTAGTTTTAGTAGAGACGGGGTTTCACCATGTTGGCCAGGATGGTCTCGATCTCTTGACCTCCTGATTCGCCTGCCTCGGCCTCCCAAAGTGCTGGGATTACAGGCATGAGCCACCGCGCCCAGCCAAGAATCTCTTATTCTAATCTACAGGCACGAACTTGGAGTTCAGAGGAACCAGGTGGGAGAGCAGGTGATAGAAGCTGAAAAAGAGAAGCAAGTAGGTCAAAACTTGAGGAGTTAGAGGGAAAAGCAGTGAACTATCACATGGCCCGAACAACAAACAAGTTTTACTACAGGAGGCCTAATTTTTTCAGCAAACATACATGTGTGTTTTCACCGCCTCTCTGTAAAAATTTTGGCGACGGTAGATTAAGGGAAAGTAACTTGTTTGATGTCTGCATTTGTGAGGATAATAATTATTATAATTATACACAAGTTAATTCTGATCCAGAAACACCTTTAGTGATGTATGCACTGAAACTCCTCATGCTTTGCTTTCCTATTACGTAACAGCAATATTCATAGGAGTATTTATGAGAAGGAAGGGACACTCAACAACAAGAAGAATAACCCAAATGATCTAATTAAAAAAATAGGCAAAGGACCTAAGTAGATATTTCCCTGAAGGCAAATACAAATGTCTGTATCAGGCCATTCTCACACTGCTATAAAACACACATGAGTCTCGGTAATTTCTAAATAAAAGTTTAATTGGTTCAAGGTTCTGCAGGCTTTCCAGGAGGCATGTTTCTGGCATCTGCTTAGCTTCTGGGACCACCTCAGGGAGCTTTTACTCATGGTGGAAGTCAAAGGAAGAGCAGGTGTCTCACATGGAAAGAATAAGCAAGAGAGAAAAATGGGGAGCCAGGTGCAGTGGCTCACGCCTGTAATTCCAGCACTTTGAGAGGCCTAGGAGAGTGGATCACCTGAGGTCAGGAGTTCAAGAGCAGTCTGGCCAACATGGTGAAAACCCATCTCTCCTAAAAATACAAAAATTAGCCGGGTATGGTTAGGGCACCTGTAATCACAGCTACTTGGGAGGCTGAGGCAGGAGAATTTCTTGAACCCAGGAGGTGGAGGTTGCGGTGAGCGGAGATTGTGCCATCGCACTCCAGCCTGGGCAACAAGAGCGAAACTTTGTCTCATAAAACACAAAATGGGGGACAGGTGCCAGATTTTAAAGCAACTACATCTCAAGAGAACTCACTCACTATAGTGAGGACAGCACCAAGCAATAAGAGATTCTCCCACATAACCCAAACACTCCCCACTAGGGCCCTCATCCAACACTAATGATTCCCTTTCAAGATCAGATTTGGGCAGGGACAAATATCCAGCTATATCAATGGCCAATGAACATATTCAAAAATGCTCAACGTCACCAATAAATAGGAAAATGCAAAGCAAAACCACAATAAGATATCACCTCACAACCACTAAGATGACTACTATCAAAAACAAAACTAAACAAAACAGAAAATAACACGCATTGGTGAGTATGTGATGAAACTGGAATCCTTGTGCACTGTTGGCAGGAATGTAAAATGGTGCAGATATATGGAAAGCAGTATGGCAGCTGCTCCAAAAGCTGAAAATACAATAATCATATGATCCAGCAATTCCACTTCTAGGCATATACCAAAAAAATGAAAGCAGGATCCTGATGAAACATTTGCACACCCGCGTTCATAGTCACACTATTCACAATAGCCAAGAAGTAGAAGTAACCCATGTGTAGATAAAATGTGGTGTATGCACACAACAGACTATTATTCAGCCTTAAAAAGGAAGGAATTTCCAGCACATGCTGCAACACAGGTGAGCCTTGGGGAAAATACGCTAAGTGAAAGAAGCCAGTTACAAAAAGACAGTATAAATGTCATTTACATAGGGTACCTAGCATAGTCAGAGTCATAGAGACAGGGAGTAGAATAGGGGTTGCCAGAGACTGGGGGGATTTTGGAGGCTATGGTTTAATAGGCATAGTTTCAGTTTTGCAAGATGAAAAACATTTCTGGAGATTGGTTGCACAACACTGTGAATATACTTAACATTCCTGAACTGTACACTTAACAATGGTTACAATGGTAAATTTTATGTTACACTTATTTAAAGAAAAATTTAAAAATTAAAATAAGAAGGAAGAGATGACTTAAACTCATACCCAATAAGCAAGATACTCGTGAGACATAACTGGTGGCTCCTGGTGACAGTAGGTGGCGTCCTTCCAAGTACCCCCTGCTTGGTATTTAAAACCACCGGATCAACTGCTATTGCAATAAACTCATCAGCTGATGCCAACACGCAACAGACATCCAGAATAAATGTGGGTCATGGGGACTTGTGTCAGTAAATAGTAAAAAGGCGTTACCAAAAACTGTGAGACAAACAAACTGAAGGTCTGCAATGCAGATTATAGATTTATCTTTTCATTAAAATTTAAATTTTACATCTGGTGACTTTAAAGTTTTCCTCTTGTGTTGAGCACAAACTTTGGTGTCTAGGGCACGAGGTGTGTGGGAGGTAGCTGTCTATTTGGAAAGTCAGACACCAAACTCTGGCGGTTTTCTATTAGACCTGGCCCAGGCGTGAGCAGTCAGACAAGACTATCAGATGAAGCCCCAACTCTTGTTGGGGAGAATTAGAGCAGCCAGGAGGACGTGGGTGATTAACCCAGAATCCCGTGTCTCAAGAGCAGCAAGTCCATTTGCTTTTCTTGCTAGTTCTGTGGGAAGAGGGACGTTTCTGATCATAGCCAGCAGTTAAGAGTTGGCTTCAGAAGGGAAATCCCATCCTGACTGCTTGAATGTTTGAAAAAAACTCTTCACTGTGAAAATTGAGGGCTTATTTAGGGCTTGACTTTAGGGTCACAGTAAGAACTCCTTTATTTGTGTCCCCTTCCACATTACCAGAGAGATCAGCTGCCACATTTAAGGGGATGATCATGTCTGAGGGAGGTTCACCAGCCTATTTTAGTGCTAGTGAATAATGTGTCCCCCTTAAGGAGAGTATAATTGGGTTGCATGTCTCAGCGCTGCCAGTCCTACAGCCTGTTTGGAGGACGCTGGACCTACAGTCTGCCCACATGCTTGGTTCAGCCCAAAGAGGCTTGTTTGGCCTTGAAGCTTGGCTAGAAAGTCTCTCATATTCCTAGGAAAACTCTATTATTCCAGGATATTCTGGGTTTGGAACAGGGTCACCAGAGCTGCTTTTTTTGTTTGTTTGTTTGTTTTTGAGATGGAGTCTCACTTTGTCACCTAAGCTGGAGTGCAGTGGCTCAGTCTTGGCTCATTGCAACCCATCTGCTTCCCGGGTTCAAGCAATTCTCCTGCCTCAGCCTTCCAAGCAACTGGGACTACAGGCACGTACCACCAAGCCTGGCTAATTTTTGTGCGTGTATTTTTAGTAGAAGTGGGGTTTCACTGTTTAGCCAGGATGGTCTCCATCTCCTGACCTCGTGATCCGCCCATCTTGGCCTCCCAAAGTGCTGGGATTACAGACGTGAGCCACCGCGCCCGGCCCAGGGCTGCTTCTTATCACAACTTGCTGTGGGCCTGCATGTTCCCCTGACAGTAGGCTCACTTGAGTCTATAGAATAACAACATGCAGCCTAGTGTTAGGGGCCTAAAGTTGGAGGACCAAATATTTTGGGAGTTCAACTGAACTCAACAGTAATAAAATATTTCCAACAGAAAAGCACTTGTCCTGTTTCCCTTGTTGCACTGAGCTCCCTGTTGGGTCACCATGCATCATGGCGTGGTGACCTGCCCACCAAGGGGATTATGTCCTAGCTGATGTCCTAACAATAGCAATAGAAGTTGGATTGCTAATGCTTCTCAAGGTTTTGAGAATCCATCACTAAGAGGCTGTTACTGAGGTATATCATTTGGGTATTATGATGCTGTCCTATCAAGGACATGGGCTTTGAATTTAGGCCTACTTGATTTTGAAGCTCCATTCTATCACCCACTAGATTTGTGATGTAGCTTTCTGTTGAGCCTTCTATTTCTTGTTTATAAAGTATAGATAATACTATGGCATACATCATTTTAATATATGTTGGGCACACAGTAGGTTGGAACTTTGATACCAGGTCAAATTTGGAGTTGTAGCCAAGTTCATCTGAGGACCGATCCTTAGACATGGAAGAAAGAATGGTTACGTGACCAAGCTGTCAGGTCTCTGAGTTCCCTCTCTGATCCCAGTCAACTTACAATCATTCAGGCACATTATTCCAAAGATAAATACCTATTCTCTAATTTATCACTTTCTTGATTGGATAGTGATCCGGTTGAAATCAGGGACTATGTTTTATCCTTCAGATAACAAGCACGTACTAGGTGACCAGTAAATATGTGAGTTTCATGAATACTGAATCGTGGCTACATTACAACTCAATTTAACGTGCATGAGCAATTTCCTTCTTGTTACGAACTTTCTCCCCTCAGAAAATTTGTCAGTGAGATCAGACTCTAAAGCAAAGGATTCTGAATCTTTCATAATATGAAACAGGAATAGGAAAGGATTCTGCTTTGCAGAGGAACTTTTGGGCTTCTCTCCCAACATTGGGAACAATTACATTTCATCCCTGGGAAAGCATGAAAACAGTTCCATTGAACTATGGAAGCCTATTTTGCTAAGTGCACAGGTTCCATTCTGGGGCAAATCACTGTTTACCCGTAGCTGCTTGTGAAATATGTATGTGTATACAAGTGAATGTGCACCCACTGAGCACAGCAGAGCAGAGAAAAAGAAGCAAAAGAGATTTTACATCCTCAGTGGTCTTGCCTTGTCAGCTATTAACGACTATTAACTGCAACTCAGACAGGAGCAATTGTTGGGGCACTTTTTTCTGCTTTCCGGATATTGGTACTTGGAGCTAGGAGCAAAATGCCTCAAAGACAGACAGGGCTCATTTCCCAGCCAAGGAAAGTCATTATCTCCAGAGCAGCTTTTGACAGCAGCTGCAGTAGGACTGACACAATTCTATCACCAGCCTCATGCAGCCACAAGAGCAGGGTGGCTCAGTTCTGAACACGTGAAGGTATCATCACTTTATGACAATGTCCAACTCCAAAGCAAGGGCAACTTGACTTGCTAAAGTTTAACATTGCTCCTCTTTGTAAAACAATAACAAGATTTGTCTCATATCATGCCCTTAAGACTCAGAGGACTTGGAGCAGTGATTTTTGGAATATAGTTCCTAAATGTTTTCAACAATCATGCGTTATAATATATTAAGATAAAAATTATAGGAAAATCTATTAACTAGGTAGCTTTGCAGACAGAGCAAGAGATAAAAGTCAGCACAATTCTATGTCCTCTAGCCTAAGCATCTGAGCACAGGTGAGCTTTTCAGCTGTAACTGCCCTTCTGCTAAAACAGGAAAGAGGAAAATTTTATTTCTAACTCGTCCCTTATCTCCAGTCTTCTGGGTGACATTGCACAGAAGATTGTTTTGTCCTCGTTCACACTGTCCCTCCAAAGCTGTGAACTGCCTGCTCATTCTAAGCACTTGCAGACCAAGGTGATCAGGGTGAGGAAGAAAGATTTTAGACTGATGGAGACAGGTAATGGCAGTCCAGTGGAGAGCAGGACATCTGCATGGGGGGGCACCGGTGAAAAGCTCCACGTTCCCTTGGCTTTAGTTTTCCTTTTCATATGAGCTGTTTTCTGGTTTCTTGGCTGGTCTAAGTCCACATTCATCTTTCCAAATGCTGAGTTCTGCTTAAATATGTGAATGGTTAGGATAGGCACCCTCCCAGGTACAGCCAGCTGACATGCCCCTAAAGCCCCATCTCCTACCATTGGGTATGTAAACAAGCTCCATGTGGACACAGAGATGGAGAGAATGACACGTGACCAAGAAGCAAAGACCTCCGTCTCAGAGCAACTTGCACTTGTTAACATTGGATTTGGGATAAATAAATGTCTGCAGTTGGGTATTAGTTTCCTGGAAATAACAAGTGATTTTTAAACTTAGTGTAATGTTTGACTTCTTTCTGTAAAAACTTGGTTAGAAGGGTCCATTTCCATTTGCCACTTTCCTTCCACAAGTTGGTGGCACAAGGTAAGAAACAAAAAACTGAGTCGATAATTGGACCATTTAAAATCGTGGCCGTTGACTGATTGCTGTAGCCATAAAACATATACATTATATTAGATTCTTACCTATTGAATTTTTTGAATGACATGGTAATAACCTTTAGCAGGTGCTGAGATGTCCTTAAATTTAGTAAGTGACCAGATGTGGAAACAGATATTCACTATTAATAAACCTATTTCATTGCTGCTGATTTAATAATCACCAAATAAGTGGTAATGTACACAGCATTTCCCCTTTCCTTGTGTTATTTATTAATTAGAATCAACACTGGAGGGCTAACAGTATCTGAAGCAATCCTTAAAAAGCAGATTCCGGCCGGGCACGGTGGCTCACGCCTGTAATCCCAGCACTTTGGGAGGCCGAGGCGGGTGGATCACGAGGTCAGGAGATCGAGACCACGGAGAAACTCTGTCTCTACTAAAATTACAACAAATTAGCTGGGCGTGGTGGCCGGCGCCTGTAGTCCCAGCTACTCGGGAGGCTGAGGCAGGAGAATGGCGTGAATCCTGGAGGCGGAGCTTGCAGTGAGCAGAGATCGCATCACTGCACTCCATCCTGGGCGACAGAGGGTGGGCCCCACCTTCAAATTCCTGGGCACGTTGTATTTGAGAACCACTGCCCTCGTCTGCAAGGCTTCTGCTCTAAGAGGAGAGTGCCAACCTTCAGGAGCAACCACCTTGAACTGTGAACTTTAATCTGTTGATTTTGACTCCACAGGGAAGGGAGAGTTGACTAGTTATGCAGAGAGCAAAGCGGGAGCTGCAGTGTGTATGGAGTCTCTTAATTAGATGTTTGTTATCTGTGAAACATGTATTAATGCAGGCTCAGTGTAGCAATTCTTTCCTTTCCTTTTATTTTCAGCTACTTTTTGTTCACATGACGACTAAAGTATTGGAAGATCCAGAAATCCCACATAACACCATTTAAGCTATAATAATTACTCTTCTTTGGTATCCTAGAGATATTCTCATCCTAGATTCTGTGGATAAGATGTGATTTCATTGGAAATGTCTACAACCCAACTAGCCACTCAACTTGGTTTATGCTTCTTCTAAATGGAATGGTCAGCTGAACTGTCCTCTACCTCTTCCTATATTTACACCGTTAATGCTTTCTCTGAAACTTAACCAAGCATTTTCCCTGCTTACCTAAATTATACTCATAACTATTCTACCCTACAACAAGCATTGTTCGCTTTTAAGATAACGGTATCTTAAAAGAGATACCATTCATATCTGTAGATAGTCTGGGCTATCTACAGACTATACTATTTTATTGGCATTTAATCATATTTTCAATCATTGCATCTGAATACTTGTAATAGCAAAAACCGCAACTACTTTTGCACCAACTTAATACACAGTTGCCCATACTGCGAAAAACAAAATCCTGTAACATGAGAGCTGGTCCATAAAATCCAAGCTGTGTCCTCTCTGAGTTTATGGAATCAGCCAAACAGAAAAGTCTCCTGCTTGGGGAAAGCATGATGAAGAGGTGATGGTCTTAAATGAAGGAGACGAGGGACAACTGAGTAAACGGTAAGGAAGGGTCTAAATGGAATAAAACATCTTAACACTGAGAATGAGCCAGCAGCCATAAAGCTATAACGAAGACAGGCAGGTAGGTAAAATTATAGTGGATCCACACTTAGGCTGGAGTTCTTGGGAGAGGTAATGTGATTTTTTTTTTCTCAGCTTAACAGTCAAGATTTAGTTACATTCTCGAGGGTGAATCATGGCCACTGTGTTCAAAGTTGGGAACAAGTCTGCAAAACCTTGATCCTCAGATGGTCAGAGTAGACTCAGGAGGTAGGGAGGTAGGGCAGGTCAGCCCCTACCCAGCACCCTGTGGACTGGGCGAAAGGCTGGATCTGATGGAATCAGTGCCATCCCCTGAAGTGGTGAGAAAAATGTGAAAGCACGTGGAGGAGGGAACTGAACCCAGCTCTGTAAGTCCAGATGAATGCTGGTCCAAGAGTGGGCTGTCTGGAGATTTGGGTGGAAGGTTGGTCAAGAAATCTGGGAGACAGGAGACAGGGGACACCCTTAGATAAAATGTGTTAAGTAGAAGCCTTTATTAGAAACAAAATGAGGAAAGAAGAAGGCAGTTAAATGCAGCCTTTATATAGTGCATGCGTGAACTGTGTGTGAAGGACCTGCCATGCAATGGTGCCAGTGCCACTAAAGAACAAAATGAGGGGCACCTGTGAACCCCAGGACATAATGAATAGAAATCAGTTACTTTTCCTCTTGGCTTTTAACTTCCCAGGTGGTTGCAGTAGCACGTTACCACATGGATGCTGGGCATGATTGGGGACTCTTTGGTTTGAAGTTTGCTCTATGCCCTGGGTTTACACCTACCAGCCAGAGAAACAAGAAGTAGGAAGGGACTAGAGGGGAAGGAAGAGACGAGCAAGCATGGAGGCAAGGACCGAGGAGTCCTTTCTTGGGGCACTGAGGAGTCAGGGTGGAGGCTGGGATCACAGGTGAGTGAATGGGTGGAGACGCAGTAGTGTGGGTGTCTGGAAAGGGAGAGTGTCTGGAGGGAAGTTGGCCTTTGGAGGCTGCATGACTCTGTCAACACCGTTCTCATGCAAGACCAACCCTTAACCACTAAGAATGAGAAGGAAAAGGCGATTTTAGGAAATTTAAGATAGGGGTTAGCATCCTCTACTATGTCAGCCTGATCCTTTGTCCCTCAGGTGTCCTGGGGACAAGAGGCTAAACATGAGCAAGCACATCTACAAAAGAATGTTCTGTATTAGGCACTGTTTCAACTTGTCCTACTATATAAATTGCAATACACTAATTAATAAAATGCAATATTAAAACTGTAAAATTTTCAAAATTCCCAACATTAGCAATAATATCAAATCTTCTTGACTACCTTTGTGATCGGTAATTCAGCTAATAAGTTGGTTAGCTGGTTACTGGACTGGTGGATCACTGAGCAAATGCAGAGGTACTGGTTTGATTTCAACAAGGCACATACAGGTGGAGCATCCTGAGTGTGAAAATCCAAAATCTGAAATGCTTCGGAATCCAAAACTTTTTGAGCACTGATGTGACACGACAAGTGGAAAATTCCACATCTGACCTCATGTGCTGTGTCTCATTCAAAAGGCAGGTGCACAACACATAGTTTATTCAGTGTTCTCAAGGGAAAAAAGAGCCTCCCAACACTCTTTAGCTGCAGCATATCCTTTTCACGCATGCCCAGACTCCCCCACGCAAGCATGTTCATAAGGGGTACTAAAATAGCATGTGTGCAGGATGGACATGCACACCATTATTTAAAATATTGTATAAAATTACCTTCAGGCTATCTATACATATAAGAGGTAAATAAAACATAAATGAATTTTGTGTTTACACTTGGGTCCCACCCCCAAGATACTGCAAAAATCCTCAAATCTGAAAAAATCTGAAATCTGAAACACTTCTGGTCTCAAGCATTTTGGATAAGGGACTCCCAACCTGTAGTAAGGCTCAAAGAGGTCTGTGTTAGTCTAGGCCTCGTGCTCTGAAAGCAGTGGGTATAGAGTGAGCTTTTTCTTCAGAAGATTTTGTATTATAGATGCAAAGGCAAAGTTGATAAAGAAATAAAGTCCCAAAGTGTCAGATAACTTTCTGAAGAATTTTAATTTCTCTATGATATTAAATATGCTCTTCAACTTAGAAGCTTAACCAGAGTTTAGAGATTTAATGCCTTTAGATGTGGATTTCTTTATCTAAAAACAAGCTCCATCTCTTATATTTGTAAATAAACATGTTAATAAAACTCTGGCATAACTGTTTTAAGGTTGAGGCAGGAGAATCCCTTGAACCCGGGAGGAGGAGGTTGCAGTAAGCCAAGATCATGCCACTGCACTCCAGCCTGGGTGAAAGAGAGAGACACCATTTAAATAAATAAATAAATAAATAAATGATAGTTTTCTTGTGGATACCTCAAGTGAAATTCAACAAAGACAAAATGGATTATATCAAGAAAATGAAGGGGAAACAACTCCCCCTCTTTTTTCATGCAACATATCCTAGATATGACTCTGGATATGGCTATGCACATATCCTAGATATGACTTTGGATAAGGCTATGAACATATCCTAGATATGACTTTGGATATGGCTATGCACATATCCTAGATATGACTGAAGTAGATGCCCTTTGTTCTTTTTCAAATTGAATAAAGTTCAGAGAGAAGCTATTTTTCTTCCTCTTTCTCTCTGATATGTTAATTTTCCCATCAATTTTTACAGGTCAATTGCCAATTAACCCCATTCTTTTTCTTTCTCTGACAATTCCTATCTCCAGTGTCTAGACCAGTGGTCTTCAAAGTGGGGTATATGCACCCAAGAGAATGCACGAAATGATCCCTTTGAATGAAGGAAGTAAGTATTAAAACTGAGATTCATGTATTTTTAATTTCATTTTTTTTGTTACGTATGGCATACATAGGTTCATTACATTGTTTATAATTTACAATGTATACTGTGTACTTTAGAAATAAATAAAGGAATAAACTGAATTTTCAGATGAATGACTACTTTTTTGAAATGACAGAGGTTCATGACCAAAAAAATGTTGGTCTTCAATGCCTGCAGAGCTCACAAATCTCAAGGCATTTGGACATAGCTGTGCTTTGTTTTGAGGACACAGGCCAAGAGATGAAGGGATGGTTGTCCTGGGGACTGAGTGGCCTATATCCTGAGAGGGCATATGTAGGGTTATGGTTTGCATGTACTAGCCGTGGGTTCTAATTGACAAAGATAATCAGGAGGTCTTTCATATATTTATGTTTATATGACTGTGATATGTGCCAAAAAAAAAAAAAAAAAAAAAAAAAGGCAGCCCAGTGCAGGGATTCCTCTTGCTTGGGTGTGAGAGTGGTGATGGTGATCATACTGAGACATTGAAGAGCCTGGATAGTTTGAGTGGGAGGTATGTTTTAGAAATTGATGCACAATAAGGCCGGTCATGGTGGCTCACACCTACAATCCCAGAACTCTGAGAGACTGAGGCTGGTGGATCACTTGAGCTCGGGAGTTCGAAACCAGCCTGGGCAACATGGTGAAACCTTGTGTCTACAAAAAATTACAAAAATTAGTGTAGTGACATACACCTGTATTCCCAGCTACTCGGGAGGCTGAGGTGAGAGGATCACTTGGGCACAGGGAGGTCGAGGCTGCAGTGAACCTTGATTGCACCACTGCACTCCAGCCTGGGCGACACAGACCCTGTCTCAAAAACAAAGAAACAAACAAACCAACCTAGAAAGTAAACTGGGTTTTGATTTTGGAAACAATGAACACCTGGCTGAGCATTTCATTTAAAGGATTATTCTGAGGTTAGTGAGGAGCCAATGCAGCTTGTTTTTGTATAATCAATGTACAATAATTCGCACATACTGAAAATGTACAATTTGATAAGTTTTGAGGTATCCATATACTGATGAAAATATCAACATGACTAGAATTTATATAGTGAAACCAAGCAGTATATGCTCCTATGTTCTGTCCTCTTTCACTCAGCAAAGTTATTTAAGACCTATTCTTGTTGCTATGTATATCAGTTTGGTTTCCTTCTATCAAATTCTGGAAAATGCAGACTCATCTATTGTGACAGAATGATGATCAGTGGTTGCCTGGATGAGATGTGGGAGAATAGGAGGGGAAGGAGGAAGGATTGCAGAGGGACATGAGGACACTTTTGGCGTGACAGAGATGTGTGTTGGCTGTTTCAAGGGTATATGGTATGCATATGTATCAAAACTTATCAAATTGTACCTTTTAAATATATGCAAACTTTTGCTAATTAATTATGCAGAAAACAACTGCATCCACTCCTAACTAACTGCAGAATAATACTTTAAAGGCAGCTTTATTTGTCATAGCCCAAAATTCGAAACCACAGTGTTTGCCAAACAGGTGAGCTGATAAACAAATTGTGATATATTCAAATAATGAAATGCTATTCAGCAGTGAAGTAGGGATTAAGTCTGAGGTCCAAGTCTTTGTATGAACATATGCTTACTGCCCTCTTCAGTGAATGGCTAAGAGTGGGAGCGATGGATCATACGTTGGGAGGATATTTATTTATTTAGTTTTATTTTATTTTTTATTTTATTGTACTTTAAGTTCTGGGATGCATGTGCAGAATGTGCAGATTTGTTACATAGGTATACATGTGCCATGGTGGTTTGCTGCACCTATCAACCCGTCATCTAGGTTTTAAGCCCCACATGCATTAGATATAGCATTAGGATATTTACTTAGGAAACTGCAGGACTGTGTTTTAAAGTGGTTGACCCATTTTATATTCTCAGCAGCAGTGAGAATTTCAGTTCCTCCACATGCTACCCAACACTTGATATACCAGTCATTTTAGTGTTAGTACTTGTGTAGCGGTATCTCATTGTGATTGTAACTTGCACTTCTTTAATGACTAACAATAGTGAGCATCTTTTCATTTGCTTATTTGCCATCTATGTATCTTCTTCCACGATGTGTCTGTTCAAATTTTAATTTGATTGTATTCTTATTTTAGAATTTTTGTGCATTCTAGATACAAGTATTATATTGGATATATGTTTTGAAAATATTTTCTTCCAGCTTATATATGTCTTTCTATTCTCTTAATAGTATTTTTGAAAGAGCAGAAGTTTCTAACTCTGATAAGGTCTAATTTATGTTTGTATTTATGGATTGGGCTTTTATGGATTTGCTTTATGCTTTTTGTATTTAAGGAAACTCTCCTAACCCAGTGTCACAGACTTTCTCCTATGTTTTCTTCTAGGATTTTAATAGATCTTGGTTATACATTTTGGTCTACAATCCACTTGTAGTTAATTTGTGATGTGATAGGAGTTAGAAATTAAAGTTTATCTCATTTTTCTAGCCTTATTTGTTAAAAGACTGTCTTTTCTCTAATGTATTGTCTTTGAATTCTTGTCAAAAATCCATTGTCCATTTATGCATGAGTATATTTGTAGATTCCCTTCTATTCCATTGATCTATTGTCTACTTTATGCTAATACCACATCATCTTGCTTCCTGGAGCTCTACAGTAAGTCTTGCAATCAGATAGCATTAGTTTTCCCTCTGTTCTTCTCTTACCAAGCTGTTTTGGCTACCTTTGATTCTTTGCATTGCTGTATGAATTTTACAATGAGTTTTCAATTTCTCCAAATGTCTTCTAGAATTTTGATTGGGATTATGTTAGATCTATAGATATATTTGGGACGGATCAGCATCTTAACAGTCTAGTCTTCTGTTCCTTGAACAAAGGTTACTTTTCAATTTTTTAAGGTATTTTCCATTTCTTTTAAGATTATGATTTTGTAGTTTTAGAGTACAGTTCTTCCACATCTTTTGTCAGTGTTACCTCTCAATATTTCATATTTTCTGCTACTTTAAATGTTATTTGAATTTCAATTTTTGAGTTTGTTGCTAGTGTTTAGAAATATAATTCTAGACTGGAAACTTCCTAACCTCACTTGTTACTACTAGTAGTGCTTTTGCAGATTTCATCAGAAAAAACCATCATATTACATGTGAATAAAGACAATTTTTCTTCTTTTCTAATCTGACCGTGTTTTATTTCTTTTTCATCCTTTATCCTTTATCAGACTGGCTAAAATCTGCAGTACAGTGTTAAATATCAGAGGTGAAAGTGAACATCCTTATCTTGCACCTGATATTATGGGGAAAGTATTCAGTTTTTCACCATTAACTATTAGTTAGCCGTAGGTATTTTATAAGTACCTGATATGGTTTGGCTCTGTGTCCCCACCCAGATTTCATCTTGAATTATAATAATCCCCAAGTTCCAAGGGTGGGACCAGGTGGAAGTAACTGGATCATGGGGGTGGTGTCCCCCATGTCGTTCTCATGATAATGAATGAGTCTCATGAAATCTGATGGTTTTATCAGTGTCTGGCATTTCCCCTGCTTGCACTCATTCTCTCTCCTGCTGCCTTGTGAAGAGGTGACTTCTGCCATGATTGTAAGTTCTCTGAGGCCTCCCCAGCCACGCAAAACTGCGAGTCCATTAAATCTCTTTTTTAAATTATCCAGTCTCAGGTATTTCTTCATAGCATTGTGAGAATGGACTAATACAGTGCCCTTTATTATACAGAAGAAATTTACTTTTATTTCTAATTTCCTGCCAGATTCTTTTTCTGTATCTGCTGTTATAATTACACATTTTTTCTTTTTAGTTTGTTAATACGTTCTATTACAGTGACTCATATTTGACTATTAAATCAACCTTTGCATTGTAGAGCTAAATTCCACTTTGTCATGGTGAATTTTTAAATTTTACTATTGGACTCTATTTGCTGTTTAAAAATTTTTGCCAGTATATTCATAAGAGATATTGATCTGTAGTCTTCTTTTCTTGTTCCAGAATGAGTTAGGGAGAAGATTTAACTATCCTAAATGCTCCCCCAACATTAGAACACTCAGATTTATAAAACAAATACTAGATCTAAGAAAACAGATAGCCAAACAATAGTGGGGGACTTCAACACCCTACTGACACCACTAGACCGATCATCCAGGCAGAAAATTAACAAACTCTGAACTTAAATTGGAATCCCGAAGATGTGGTCAGAATAGACGTTACAGAATATTCCATAAAACAACCACAAAATATAAATTCTTCTCATTTGCACATGGAACATTCTCTAAAATTGACTACATGCTTGGTCATAAAGGAAGTCTTAATAAATTCAAAAAACGAAAACCATATCAAACACCTTCTTAGACTATAGTGGAAAAAATTAGAAATCAACAACAAGAGGAACTCTGAAAACCACACAACTACATGGACGCTAAACAACTTCCCCAGGAATGACTTTTGGGTAAACAATGAAATTAAGGTCAAGATCAAAATAATTATTGAAACAAATGAAATAGAGACACAACATAAATCCCTGAAATACAGCAAAAGTACTGCTAAGAAGAAAGTTTATAGTGCTTAATGCCTATATCAAAAATACAGAAAGTTCCCAAATTAACAACATGCCCACATAAAAAGATAGAAAGTTCCAAAATTAACAACCTGACATTGCATTTAAAATAACTAAAAAAAAAAAAAAAAAAAAAAAAAAGTGAAAACCAAAGTTAGCAGAAGAAAAGAAATTCCTAAAATCAGAGCAGAGCTAAATAAAATTAATGCATCTCCTGAACACCAATGCAAAAATCCTCAATAAAATACTAGAAAACCAAATCTAGCAGCACATCCAAAAGATAAGTTGCCATGATCAAGTAGGTTTTACACCTGGGATGCAAGGATGGTTCAACATACACAAATCAATAAATGCAATTCTCCACATAAATGTAATTAAAAGCAAAAAGCATCTGATGATCTCAATAGATGCTGAAAAGCATTTGATAAAATTCAATATTCCTCCGTGATAAAAACCCTTAACAAACTAGGCATCAACAGGACACACCTCAAAATAATAAGAACTGTCAATGAAAAATCCACAGTTAACATTGTACTAAATTGGCAAGAGTTGAAAGCATTCCCTCTAATAACGGGAATAAGACAAGGATATCCACTGTCACCACTCTTATTCAACATGGTATTGGGAGTTGTAGCCAGAGAAATCAGGTAAAAGAAAGAAATAAAAGGCATTCACACAGGAAAAGAGAAAGTCAAATTATCTCTGTTTGCTGATGACATCATCCTATAGCTGGAAAACACTAAAAATTCTTCCAAAGTATTTCTAGACCTGATTAATGACTTCAGTAAAGTTTCAGGATACAAATCCAATGTACAAAAATTAGTAGCATTTGTATATAGCCATTACTGTTCAAGCCAAGAACCAAATAAAAAAATTAATCCTGCCAGGCATGGTGGCTCACACTTGTAATTTATGAACTTTGGGAGTCCAAGGTGGGCTGATCATTTGAGGTCAGGAGTTTGAGATCAGCCTGGTCAACATAGTGAAACCCTGTCTCTAAAAAGAGAAAAAATACTCAATCTCTTTTACAATAGCCACAAAATTTAAAATATCCAGGAATACATTTAACCAAGGAAGTGACATGTCTTTATAAGGAGAATTATAAAATACTAATAAAATTAAATTATAGATGACACAATCAAATGTAAAAACATTCTATGCTAATAGATTGGAAGAATCAATATTGTTAAAATGACCATAGATCCCAAAGCAATCTACAGAGTCAACACAATTTCCATCAAAGTATTAATGACATTTTTTATAGAGTTATAAAATAAAATTTTGAAATTTGTGTGGAGCCAAAGAAAGAGCCCAGATAGCCAAAACAATCCTAAACAAAAATAAAAGAGTGGGAGGCATCACACTACCCAACTTGAAATGATGCTACAAGGCTATAGTAACTAAAACAGCATGGTACAAAAATAGACCATAGATCAATGGCATAGAATAGAGAACCCAGAAATAAAGTCACACACCTACAACCACCTGATCTTTGAAAAAAATCAACAAAAATAAACAATGGGGAAAGAACACTCTATTTAATAAATGGTGCTAGGAAAACTGGCTAACCACTTGCAAAAGAATGAAACTGGACCTCCTACCTCTTACCATATAAAAAATTATCTGAAGATGGATTAAAGGCTTAACTGTAAATCCTCAAACTATTAAACCATGGAAGAAAGCCTAGGAAAAACTCTTCTGAACATTGGTTTAGGTCAAGAATTTATGACTAAAACCTCAAAAACAATTGCAACAAAAACCAAAATTCACAAATAAGACTTAAAGAACTTCTTTGCACAGCAAAAGAAACAACAGAGTAAACAGACAATCTACAGAATGGGAGAAAATATTTGCAAGCTGTACATCTAACAAAAGACTAATATCCAGAATCGATTAGGGACTTAAACCAATCAACAAGACAAAAAATAATAATAATAATAATAAGTAAGCCCATTAAAAAGTGGGCAAATGACAACAAACATATGGAAATATATTCAATGTCACCAATATTTAGAGAAATGTAAATCAAAACCACAATGAGATACCATCTCACACCAGTCAGAATGGCTAAAGTTAACAAATAACAGATGCTGGCAAGGATGCAGACAAAAGGGAATGCTTATTCACCATTAGTCAGACATAAATTAGTTCAACCCCTATGGAAAACAGTATGAAGATGTATCAGAGACCTAAAAATAGAATTACCATTTGACCCACCAATTCCACCACTGGATATCTACGCAAAGGAAAAGAAATCATTTTGTCAAAAGACACATGAACTTGTGTTTATTGCAGCACTATTTACAATAGCAAAGTCATGGAATAAGCCTAAGTGTCCATCAACAATGGATTGAATGAATAAAATATAGAACATATACACTATGGAATACTATGCAGCTATAAAAAAGAATAAACTCATGTCCTTTGGAGCAACATGGCTCCAGCTGGAAGCCATGTATCCTAAGTGAATTAACACAGAAATGGAGAATCAAATACTGCATGTTCGCTTCATAAGTAGGACCTAAACAATAGGCACACATGTATATAAAGACAGAAACAATAGGCAGTGAGGTTTCCAAAAGAGGGGAAGAAGGGAGGAGGGCAAAGATGAAAACCTACCTATTGGGTATCATGTTCACTGTCTGGGTGACGAGTTCACTAGAAGCCCAAACCCCAGTATCACCCAATAGACCCATGACAACCTGTGTATGTACCCCCAAATCCAAAATAAAATTCTTTTTTAAAGACCTTGAAATGGTACTCATCCATTTCTCTGTCCTAAGGCTTTATGTTATTTTTATCATACATTTTACTTATACATATAAAATCAAAATACATTATTTTTCATTTACAAAGTAAACTATGTTTTAAAGAGATTTGAGTAATAAGAGCAATTCTATATATTTATCTATATATTTACTATATCCTTTGTTCTTTATTCCTTTGTTTAGACTTATATTTCCTTCTGGTTTTATTTCCCCTCTGCTTAAATTATTTTCTTCAACTTTTCTTGTAGTGCAAGTGTGATGCTAATGAATGTTTATTCTTTTGCACGTCTGAAAAATTACTTATTTTAGTTTCTTAAATAATACCTTTATTGAGATACAGTTCATATCCTATAAAATTTATCTCTTTAAAGTATGCAATTAAGTGCTTTTTAATATATTCACTGAATGGTACAACAATGACCACTGTTTAACTTCAGAGTGTTTTGAACACATGTAATATAGTCATAATACCTGTTCTAATGTCCCTGGCTGCTAATTTTAACATCTGTGTCATTTATGGGTAAGTTTTATGTGACTGATATTCTCCTCATTATGTTACATTTTCGTACTTATTTTATATTCCTGGAAATATTTTATTGAATGCTGGACACTGAATTTTATCTTGTGTTATGTGAATATTTTGGTATTCTTATAGATATTCTTGAGATTTGTTCTGGCATAGCTAAACAGTTGTAAACAGTTTGGTGTATCTGTGTCTTGATTTTAGGAACTCCTACCCAGGATCAGAGGAGCTTTTGGTTTAGGGCTAATTATTTTCAAATATTGAAGCAAATACCTTCTTATTACGCAATCCAATGATCCATCAAATCTGAGGTTCTCCAGCCTGGATCCTGGAAGCAGATTCATTCCCTTTTCATGTCAGCTTTGGGCATTGTCCTTAATAGTTTTTCTTTTTTCTAGTTTTGAGTAGGTTCCTCAAACAATGAATATTTTGCTGAATGCTAGAGTAGGATTCTTTGCAAATTTCTGGGCTTCTTTCTTTGTGCAGCTCTCAGAATTCTGGTAATCTCACCCCTAGCTGCCTTGATATTCCCTGACTCGCAACTTTTTCTTTTCAACTTAGGGTGTCTGCTGAAATCTACCTGGATTTTGGTTCTCATCACAGTATCCCACAAACTCCCTTGTATTAGTAAACTCAGAAAATCCTAAAATATACCTCATTTGTTTTCTATCTCTCAGGGGTCACTCTCATTCATATATCCAGGGTCATCCTTGATGTTCAGTCACTAGAAAACTATTGTTATCCATATTTTGTCTCATTTTGGTTGTTGTTGCTTCAGGCAGGAGAATAAACTCATCCTCATTAATCCAGTTTATTTGGAAGCAGAAATCCTTCAATGCTAGTATGCAAGTTCTTAACCAGAAGGAAATTGAATCCCAATTATTAAAAATCTATTATTTACTGATTTATTAAGTGGAGCCTGGTATCTCTTCCCTCCTATCAAAATATGCATGGGAACGTTATGGCAGGTGAGAATTTTTCCTCTGGTATCTATTTTTTTTTCCTTTAACTTTCTACTCTTTTCCTTTTAAAATCCTAGTGCTCTGCTCTCTGTGGATGTATAAAATTCTGCTGGTATGTAAGGAATGAAAAGGGACACGTGGTTTAATCACATGCACTGCCAGAATTTGAGTGATGTTTTCTCTTCCATAGCTATTTGCATCATAACACACACGTATTTTCTAATAAAAGATTTAGTCTCCCATTAAATGAATTTCTGGCACGAATTAATAGTTGGTAGAAAATTACAAGGGAGAATTTTGGTCAGATTTTCTTAGAAGTTCTCAACCCACCATTAAGAGGCAGTTATTTCGGCCTCCCTTGCTGACATACCCACCCCTCCTCCTGCTCCAGGGAAGGCAAATTGAACCGTGTCTGTGAGGAACCACCTGAGCCAGAACACAGAAAATTCGCATGTGTCGCAATTCCAATTATAAAAATCTACTGTAAGAAAATAAATTTAAAATGAGGCTAGTATTCACATATATAAATGCCTATTGAAAAAGTCCCTTATATTAACAAAAATCCCTTATATTAAAATAATATAAAATAAAATAATAAAATAATATAAAATAAGAAAAGAATAAAAATCCCTTATATTAAAAAAAATCCCTTATATTAACAAAAAACAACTTAATTGCCTCAAAATGAGGTCAAATTCATGCTGACATACCCATCCACTTCATTGAATGGATTCAGTGTTGTGGAGACATTAACACTGATGTTGTAGGAAAATATATGGAAACATAGAAAATTACTAATGATACGGGGTTAGATTAAGAAATAATGGTTAAAACCTCTCCCCTGATGCTAATATTTAAGAATTCATAATACAGAATTTGAAGAAAATCCACTAAAACTTTTAGCTGCTATAATCTTTAGGTGATATCGTTACAGGTGGAATTTATACTTAATGTTCATATTTTGTACTTCAAGATTTCTTTCTGTAATGGATATACATTGCATTTATAATGAGTAAAATATCAATAAATGAGTATATAAATAAATAAATATTTAAAAGGGAGCGAAAACAGTGAATTAAGATACCTCTGGAGCTTCCTCTGACAAGTTACTGTTACTAATATTTACTCTTTTTGGTTCCACTCCCCGTATTAGAGAAGGGGTGTGCATATTCTCATCTTTGCAGCTACCCATTCCAGCAACACACTCATTACATACTCCTCTTAGGAAACACAGACAGTGCCTGGAGTGCCAGTCTGTCTGATGAAGCATGGCCTTTTCCAGGTATGTAACTGCCTTTTACAAGTTTTCTGAAAACTGTCTCAAAGCAGCAAAAACAAAAACAAAAAACAAAAAACAAAAAACAAAATAAAAACACCTCCAACTATGATTGAAGTACAAAGATCTGTACTTAAAAGCATGCCTGACTAGGCTCTGTGCTTAGGGGACCCAATTAAGAACATGTAAACAGTCTTCCTACAATCATACCCAGTGCTCCCGTACACACACCAGGCTGTGCAATGCAGTCACTGCAAGTGGGACGGTGGGGCTCACCGTGCGTACTGATCTACTCACCATCATGGCCTGCATTTTAGTTCATTCAAAATGCACAGTTTTATAAATCATCTGTTTTGATGGAGCAGCAAAAGCAAACTTTCATCACACTTTGGGTAATTTGTATTTTAAATATTAAAGTACACTATATTTTGTGATATTCTTCCTGACTGTCATGCAAATTTAGCCCTGTCTTCATAAATATATTTTGGGATGCATATCAATGCCAGTCACAGCACAGGTGAAATGTCAAATTCCACTGTGACTGAGCAAGGGGGTGTGGAGCTCGGCACCCTTATCCTCGACCCCTCTGTGTTTCCTAAGCTGTAGAAGCAAGACAGAATAATTCTCCTTGTTGACACAGTCTGCTTGGGGCCTCACATTTCTGCAGCTGTCAAGCATGAGCAAATTAAAGTTTCTTTATTTTTCTATCAGGCATAAGTGGCCTTGGGATATCCTTGGCTGCCTCATTTTCCCTTACCTTCAAATTCTCATCATCGGTCTTGCCTGCTTTTGCATTCCTTGTCCACAACAAAGCCTTCACACAGGACTTTTGCTTTTGATGGGGCGGTACTGACGGTGGAGGGAAGTCAGGCATCTGTGATGGATTTCTTACCACAGGTAATACATACTGAAGTGGTAGAGATACTGAGTAATTACTCCCTTTTCCTTGGAGTCATACCTCTGGGCCTCTGCCTCAGCTATCTCTCACCCTCATTTCCTGTGTGCTTATTCATTCTGTACACTTCTAAAAAATGCACACCCAGACACACAGGCTACAAGACGCACAGGCTGGAAGAGCACCTCCCTGGAAATAAAACATTTAAAAGACTTGCCCCCACCATCTACAGTTAAATCTTTAATCATCTTCCTGCCTACCTGTGCCTACATTTTTTTCACATCTTAGTTTTAAAATCATTCTGTCAACTATGACATCTTTTAGGATCATTCAGTAGGATGATTATGGGGATCAGATGATATTGTAGATATAGGACTGCTTTGAAAATTAACAAACAGCCTATACGGGAACGAGTTGGTTTCACAGCCAATACATCAGTCCCTTATCTGAACACGATGCGGAATTCTCATCTCATGCTCTTCCGCAGAGTCAGAAACCGGCAGAGTGTGAAAGGCTGTGAGAATTCCTCTGCAATTCCCATTAATCATTTCAGATCCTGTTCTAAGAGCCTCCCAGCATTTCTTCCATGATCTCATTTTACAGAGGTGGATGGGTACATGACTAGAGTTGTTTGTCCAGTGGGAGCAACTTGCCAGCCTCTCTGTGCCCTTTCTCTTGCTAACACCCTTAGCCCAAGGCGTTTTTGACCTGAGCTAGCTGCAAAATGTATACTGGATTTCCATACTTTGAAGAGGCAGGATGGTCTCAAGTGGCACTGAGGGTGGTGGGGGGCCCTTAAGTCACAGAGTCTTTTTCAAGCTGCTGTCGCCCTTGGGCAAACAGTTGAACTCTAGGAGGACAACCTGTGTCTTAATGGGGACTTAGTTTTAAAATTTATATTATGATAACATTGCTTGTAAATGGACCAAAGTAATGCTTTGTGGATTATATGTTCAGATATACACACACGGGCTTTCTTTATGAATGTACTTTAACTTTGAATATCTTCATAAGGATCCAGGAATTCTAAAGTATACCACATGTTATATAGACATGTGGTATAAATACTTTTTCAAATATCTTGGTCTATTTATGTGCCTTTAAAAATATTTTCAACTCTCTCTTTTATTTCATACAAAGAAAAAATAATCCAGCTTGATTTTCTCTTCCTATTTCTGTTTCTCCAAGGCTTAACTGATGGATGCTTAGTGGAGAAACAATTGATATAAATATTAGCAAACAATGAACACGTACTAAAAAAGTCTATTATGTTGAGATCCACCCACCTCCCTTAACTATTAATAGATATTAACTTATGCTGTGCTTTCTTGAGGAAAGTGGTATCTTGTAAGAAAAAATATCAAGAAAAACGTCCTAAGAAAAGGAAATACAGGATGTGATATGGGCTAATGACAGTTGCTGCCCCTGAATATCTGTATCCTCCAGCCTATTCCAAGATCACTGATCACCCTAGAATCATCTATTTACTTTCTTTTTGCTAGGCTGGACTCTGAGCTCCTTAATGGCTGGGGCATGCATTTGTCCCCACAGCCCCAATCCACAGCACCGTGCCTGACTCAGAGCAGATCTCATGAATGAGTTAATGATAACAATGTTGGCCCAGAGATTCTGTCTCATTCTCATTCATCTAAAAGAAAATGAATCAATTCTGGTAAGTTTCATGTTGATTAAGGTAGATGGGGACATCACCATATTGGGATAGAATTTCCAGGACCAGTGGAGATCTGATGTCTCTGGAGTATTTTCTGATTAGCACCACAGTCTTCCGCCATTTTCTACTCTCATTACTAAGGACTTTGCCACTTTCCATAGGATCTTGTGGCTCATTATGGCAATGGGCCTCAATGAGGAATGAAACGTGTTTGTGTGTGTATAGTGGGAAAATTATTTTGCAGTAAAAGAAAGTGCTTAAATACTCAAATTCTGGACTTGAAATATCTGGATGGAAACCTTTGCTCTGCCAATTACCAGCTTGTTATATAGGTTTCATTTAACCCTCTATGGTAATGGCAATAGTAATTCTATAGATTAAAAGAGATAATGCCTTCTGAAGTGCCTGGCACACATGGACATGGCAATTTTCATGTCTGCCTAAAGCATTAAACACAGTAGCTAATCCTCAACTGATTCTTGGTGACTGGGCTGCCACCATTGCAAAGCCTCCATTTTCCAGAGGGTAGCAACATCACAGATGCTTCAATGAGCTTGTTGTTTTTGAACACCTGGTCATATTTTAAATTTATTTCTTAAGATGGATCTCAAAAGCAAACTTACTGACTCAGGACCATTTCCAAAGCTGCTTTCCAAAAAGCTTGCTCCAAGCAGAGACCTCTTGCTTTCTACATTCTTATTGTACCTCATAGTTTCCCTTTCTCTGGACTTAAGAGTATTCTATAAGGAAATGTGAAAAAACAATGTAAACTCTAGGCATAGAATCCACTACAAAATATCAGAGACTGTGAAAGGGTGAATGGCAGCAGAGGTTCAGCCCAGCGAGTGGACACAGGTTAAAATAAGAAGCTGTAGGCTTGTCCCTGCCCGAGTTAGCAGCCTCACACAACAGGAGTGTGAAATGGGAGGAACCTCACAGCTGCTCTCCTTACCTAAAGCAAGAATGTTCTCAAATCCACAACAGTGTGTGATTCTAGGTATTGTCTTTTCCTTCTATCTTGACTTTATGCTTGGACAAATTCTTTAGAAGACAGTTGAGCATTTCTGGCTCAGAGTCAGATAAAATTCCCCATGTCTCTGTTTCCATCAATAAACACGGCAAAAATAACATAAAGAACTATTGGCCTTGTTTGTCGTTTGTGCAAATTTATTTTCATCTTTCTGTGTTTGCAGCTACAAGAGTATTAAACATTTTTACAAAGGAAAAGCTAAAACTGTATTTTTGATCTCACTAGAGTATCTGTGTTGCAATACTTCATGTATTTGCCTGCTGAGAAAATGCACCATAGTTCTTCATGAGAAGAGTGAAGATTTATATCTTGTATTTGTTCTATGCACATCAACTCTAGTTCATGGATTCAATAAGCTACAACAGTTAGAAGCTTTAGAAATGATCAACTGGAAGCAACAGATAATTTATGTATCCAATCAAAAGACAGGCCCATCAAAGGCATTTGGAGTCCTCCAAAGTCCATAAAAGCCTCCCTAGACTGTGCTGAGCTGATAGAACAATTTCTTTCCAAACCCAGTAAGGCAGAGTCCTTGAGCTCCCAAAGGCTTATGCTTAAGAAAGCCCAAAAATCCATGCATAAGGTACTATGCAGTTGATTTATAAATGAACATCCCTTGGATCTAAGTTCCCATCAGTGAAGCTTAATCATATGGTGCCTGGAAGCCTGAGAAGGAAGCACTCAGGATGAAGTTAGCAGAAAACCTTCAGTTCATAATCAGAAGGCACCATCAGCTTATTTCGTTTTTGTGTCAATGATTTGATAATCAGGGCTTTTGTTCCAAATAGTGCTCTCATGGAGAAATGAGCAATCAATCATTTGGTTCAGTCTCTCAGCTGACACTTATTTGTACATTGAATATGCAGTTTCCATGAATAGCCCTATGTCCAGACAAAGAGACTAGCTGACTGGGGTTTCTGCCTCCCTTAGTAATCACGGATTGGTGCTGTCGGCGCCTGATGGATGAAGGGGACAGATCAGAATGGACGGGAGGCGATTGGGTCTGCCTTGCAAATCATCAGGGAATCCCAGGGAAAGAAAACGCTGCTCCGACTGATAGTGAGGGTGAGTAAGTGGTGCAAGTTTCTCATATTGCACTGAGGTTTTTGATGCTTGATTCATGCATTCACTAAGCAGAACAGTTCTGAACTCAATAAGCAATTTTTCATTACGTATATCCTATTGAAAAGTTACAAATTTTTTGAGTCCAGTTTAGTTGAATAAATATTTATTGAGTATCTGGTCTATGCAGCCTGTTTTGTAGGGATCCAGGAAAATTTTAGTGATAATGACAGAGTACAAATTCATTCTCTGGTAGGCCCCAGCCCAGCCAGAGGGATATTAGTGCTCACATAAATAGCCAGAACACAAGGCAGAAGGTGTTAAGTTATCATAAAACGTTCCAAGGACTTGGAGAGAAGAGGGATCAGGTGGGATCAGAAGGGCTTTATGAAGGAGCTGGAATTTGAGAGGGGGCTTGAAGCATCAGACAGTTGGCTGTGACTTGCAGCAGGTCAGCAGATGCTGGGGCTGCAGAGGACAAACCTCCTGGTTGGAGTTTGTCCATGGCATGTCCAAAAATAGGTGGGAGACCAGAGTAGAAGGTATGTGGGCAGACAAGCTGGATAACACTGTGTTGAGATGTCTATGATGAATTCCACTAGCAGTGAACCTCTATTAGACATCTTCATCTGGGAAATTACATGCTTGGAGGTACTAAAGCCCCATAAACTTGGTAGATACATGTTTTTCATAATGTCTGAGAGAAGTAGGGACATTTCTTGTCTGTGTTTCATCAGTAAGAGGGTCCACTGTTCTGGTTCCAGCTCAGAGAAGGATACAACCTCAGAACATGGACCCACCCCACATTCCCCAAGGAAGACAGGAAGATGAGACTGAAGAAGATTTGCATGACTTCCCTTACTTGCCTTGGCAGTCAACTTTATTTATTTATTTATTTATTTATTTTTGAGACAGAGTCCCACTCTGTCACCCAAGCCAGAATGCAGTTTCGCAATCTCAGCTCATTGCAACCTCCACCTCCTGGGTTTAAGAGCTTCTCCTGCCTCAGCTTCCCAAGGAGCCGGGACAGGTGCGTGTCACCACGCCTGGCTAATTGTTTTTCTTTGTATTTTTAGTGGTGACAGGGTTTCACCATATTGCCCAGGCTGGTCTCAAACTCCCAGCCTCGAGTGATCTGCCTGCCTCAGCCACTCAAACTGCTGGGATTACAGGTGTGAGCCACCACTCGTGCCCAGCCTGCAGTCAGCCTTGGACCCCCTTGCCGTGCCTTGCTCTTGTTAACATCCTTGTGCCCGTTTCCAGGCAGCGTTTCTTTCTACTCTCCTCCACCTTCATGGGCTCAAGGGCAGCCCTGAGTATGATCCAATACATTGGAGCTTAGCATTAAACCTCTGGTTTCCCCAGATCCACACATGTATCTCTGTCATTTAATCAGCAGTTTCAAACCTTAGTGCCGTGGAGAGTCACCTGGGATAACTGGCTACAATGCATATTCCCAGAAACTCTCACTCAGTGGGGGAAGGCTCGAAAACCTGCTTCTTAAATGAAGACTCCCCAGTGACGCCGATGTGCATGGTTCCTTGACCACCCTTGAGGCAGTCATCTTCTAACCTCATTACTTAGTCAACCAAGCCTTACATGGACTTTGTGTTGCCACATCCTGGACTGCCCTCCCTCCATCCAATACACAGCTGTAAGTTCCCTTTCTCTATGAATTATGTTCTCTTCACTTCTCTTGCTACTCTTATTGGCCACTCATCTCCTTTTCAGACAAAGGCTGTGCCTCAGTGGTTATTAACTCTCTCATAAATGTTTTCAGGAACACTTTGGTGTTTTACTCCCCTATCAGATTGTATAACAGTCAAAGGTAGAGCCCCATTCTCTGTACTCTTTGCTCTCCACTGTACCTGTACACTGTGATGGGCTCAGCAAAGTCTCTTCTGAGATGGCTATTTATCGCAGACACATGAAGGACACCAAGGAAAAGCAAACACTGAAAAACACATTGCTCCTATTTATAGAGACCATCTTAGCATTATGCACAAGATGGTAACTCGTAAACTCAGATAAAACTCTAAGAGATGCATTTCCTAGATTGCATGGGGATGTATACTACATTGCACATCTCTGCACCCTGCATTGCATAATGGTCTGTACCCTACACTGCACAGTGATCTAGTCACTTAAGTGCACAGTCATCCACACCCTGCACTGCATAGTGATTCACTCTCTGCACTTCACAGTGATTCCCACTATATATTGCACAGTGGTATTCATCCTATGGCACAGCGATCTGCTCCCTATGGTGCATGATGATGTGCACTCTACCATGCACAGTGATACACTCTCTATAGTGCACAGTGATACAGTCTGCACAGTGATACCCACTATACTGCACGGTGGTGTACATCCTACGGCACTGTGATCCGCTCCCTACACTACACAGTGACTGACACCTTATACTGCGCAGTGATCAACACTGTAATCCACGTGGTGATCTACTCTCTACACTGCATTCTGATGACATCTTCTGCTGCACAGTCATTTACTCCCTCCACTGCTGTGATCTCTTTATATTGCATGGTTACATAGTTCTCACACCAACACAGTAATCTACACCTTACAATACATGTCATACACACAGTGCACTGCACAGTGATCTTACACTGTATAGCAGCCTTATGGTGGGTGCATTCCCTAGTCCTTCAGTTAAAGCTCCTTAATAAGAGGGCTCAATGGATCTTTGTGAATACTGACCCCACTAAAGGTAAAAGGCATATTTTATTGGTTCCACTAATGTTGTCAGGGCACTCTGTTTAAAGACTTACTAGACACAATAATCCTTTCAAATAATGACCCCTACTTTTCAAACCTCACTCGACCTTTCATTTGTGAATTTCCCAAGGGAAATAAGTGATCACATCACCCTTACTCTAAATCAAGTAATTTAAAAATTTTAATCACTAGCAGAACTCACCAACATCAAGAAATGTAGGATTCTTAATCTTGTTCTAAATTAAAATTGTGTCTTTGACATGGTTACCAGATAGAGCCCTAGCAGACATCTGAGCTGGGAAGAAAGAAGAATTGGAGGCAGACTCACCGTTTATGAGCTAGGTGTCCTTGCCAATGTGCTACAGTTCCCTCAAGCCTCAGTTTCCTCTTCTGCTCCCACAGACTCTCAGCCAGCCATGCTTTGTAAAGTCTTCCAGGTGATGCTAACTTGTACTTCGGTGAAAAGTCATTATCTTAACTTGTTCTTCCTGTGGGTCTGTTGTGCCGTGATCTGCAAAACAAGAGGACCTTGGAAGTTGCCTGCACTTGTTCTGTCTTCCTACATGTAAAAACTTTCTTGGAAGCCCTTACCAGAAGAGGCTTAGAGAAGTTTGTTTACCTCCCACTGGAAAAATTAAGAGGAGGTAAATCTTTATTTCCACTCCCAGGAAAAACCAAAGAGCTCCCAACATGACTTGTGATACCTTGTCATTTCTGCTGTGGTTGTGAAATTTCAAAAACATGAAACAGTTTCTCGACTTAATTCAAATTTTGGGAATCATTGACTTCAACCCTAGTGTCACTATGCTTGTCTGCTTAAATATAAACTCTCATTCTTTACTCACCGTGGCCTCAGAAGGGATTTATAATTTCTTATTTTCAGAATTGAACATTTAAACGGGTGGATCCATAATTATAACCAATGATGTTTGCATTTTATAGAAATGTGAGAAAAAAACTCAGTCTCAAATTGTATGGATGTGTCCCCTGAATTTCAGTCACATGCAGAGTTAGAAGAATGTACTTTCCCAATGTGTGTATATATATAAATAATTTTTACTTCTTGTTTCTGTATATTCTTCTTTCCCTTTCATACAAATTAGACATACAGATGACCCTACGTTATGTGTGCAAATTGGCTGGAAAAAATGAAATTGTATTTCAACTGAGGATTTCCCTTGCTCAGAAAGAGATGAGGAAATGAAGAAATGCAGTTAATATTTTTAAAAAAATCTATCTATCTATGTATCTATATCTACATCTATAGATCTAGATATCTAGATAGATATATAGATAGATAGATATAGATATCTAGATATCTAGATAGATATTTTTCTAAAGCCATTTCTGGGCTGGGTGCAGTGGCTCACGGCTATAATCCCAGCACTTTGGGAGGCTGAGGAGGGTGATCACTTGAGGTCAGGAGTTCAAGACTGGCCTGACCAACATAGTGAAACCTTATCTCTACTAAAAATGCAAAAAATTAGCCAACTGTGGTGGTGTGTGCCTGTAATCCCAGCTACTTGGGAGGCTGAGGCAGGAGAATTGCTTGAACCTGGGAGGTGGAGGTTGCAGTGAGCCAAGATAGTAACACTGCACTCCAGCCTGGGTGACAGAGTGAGATTCTGTCTCAAAAAAAAAAAAAAAAAAAAAAAAGTCATTTCTGAAAATGATGTGAAGTTCTAGTACTAAACATTCAGATAAAATTTTAGTTGACATGTGAAGTTTGTGCTACATGTGGAAAACTTTAAATTGTATTGGCCAGGTTTTTGCCTTAACTCTCTAACAACTTTTTATAGCTAGAATACACAATTTATTCAGATTTGTGCTCTACTGTAATGTCTGCTATTATAAAATCATATCTATTTATATTTCTATTCTTTTTACAACCTACATTTTGAAACTATAATGTATGTCTTGATTTTATGGGCCTTTAAAAGGCTGTACAGATGCAGGCACATTATGAAATAATAAGACCAGTGTTCTGGACCATGTTATGGAAATTATGGATCACTGTTTATAGTTAAATCACAGAAGTCTTATTATTATAAAAAATAATTTGAGAGATTCTACCATGCATATATTCCTTTGCTTAGTACTGAGCATCAAAATAAGGTTGAGAAAATTGTCCCCACCCTTAAAAATATTAATTTTAACTTTATCTGATATTACAGGAAGAGAAACAATGCTGACAATTGAATGCCCGCCCCCCTCCATGTAGTGTTATATGAGTAATGAGAGTGGGGTGAGGAAAGGCAGGGCTCCTCAGAGGGTGGTGTGGGGCCAAACTTTGGAGAAAAGGCACTGGGATTAGAAGTACCCCCAATTTTTCATTTCTCTCATCTCTCCCTCACATTGATTTCAAGTTTGTTGTTACTTTATTTTATTTTTATTTTTAAAATTTGACCTTAATTATTTTTTGAAAATATAATCTATTTGTTTAAAAAATGATGTTAGTTTTATAGGAATTGAATCTGTATATTGCTTTGGGCAGTATAGCCATATTAACAACATTGATTCTTACAATGCATGAGCGTAGAGTGTTATTCTGTTTGTTTGTGTTACCTATGATTTCTTTCAGCAATGTTTTGTAGTTCTCCTTATAGACAGCTTTCATCTACTTGGTTAAAAAAAATTCTAAAATACATATGGACCAAAAAACAGCCCAAATCACCAAAGCAATCCTAAGTGAAAATAACAAAGCTGGAGGCATCACACTACCTCACTTCAAACTATACTACAGGGCTACAGTAACCAAAACAGCATAGTACTGGTATAAAAACAGGCACATAGAACAATGGAACAGGATAGAGAACCCAGACATAAGGCCACACCCATATGACCACCTGATCTTCAACAAATTCAACAAACATAAGCAATGGGGAAAGACTTCCTTGTCAATAAATGGTGCTGTGATAACTGGCTAGCCATTTCAGAAGAATATAGCTCAACCCATGCTTTTCACTGTATACAAAAATTATCTCAAGACAGATTAAAGACTTAAATGTAAGAGCTAAAGCTGTAAAAATTCTAGGAAAAAAGTAGGGAATACAGTATGGGACATAAGCCTTGGCAAAGAATTTATGACTAAGTCCTCAAAAGCAATTCCAAAAACACAAAAATTGGTAAGTGGGACCTAATTAAACTACAGAGTTTCTGCACAGCAAAAAAAAAAACTATCAAGGGAGTAAACAGACAACCTACAGAATGGGAGAAAATACTCACAAAGTCTGCATCTGACAAAGGTCTAGTATCCAGAATCTAGAAGAAACTTAAACAAATTGACTAGCAAAATGCAAGAAATCCCATTAAAAAGTGGGCAAAGAACATGAACACACTTCTCAAAAGAAGACATACAAGCAGCCAACAAATATGTTTAAAAGATCCTTGGCTGGGCGTGTTGGCTCACGCCTGTAATCCCAGCACTCTGGGAGGCCAAGGCGAATGGATCACTTGAGGTAAGGACTTTGAGACCAGTCTGGCCAACATGGTGAAACCCTGTCTCTACTAACATACAAAAATTAGCCAGGTGTGGTGGTTTACTCCCAGCTACTCCGGAGGCTGAGGCAGGAGAATTGTTTGAACCCAGGAGGCGGAGGTTGCAGTGAGCTGAGTCAATGCTATTGCACTCCAGCCTGGGCGACAAGAGCAAAACTCTGTCTCAAGGAAAAAAAAAAAAAAAAAATTCTCAACATGACTAATACTTAGAGAAATACAAATGAAAATCCCAACGAGATATCATCTCACACCAGTCAGAATGGCTAACAGATGTTGTTGAGGTTGCAGAGAAAATCGAATGCTTATACACTGTTGGTGGGAATGTAAATCAGTTCAGCTACTGTAGAAAGCAGTTTAGAAAATTCTCAAAAAACTTAAAACAAAACTACCATTTGACACATCAATCCCATTGATTTGACACATCAATCCCATTACTAGGTATCTACCCAAAGGAAAAGAAATTGTCCTGCCATGAAGGTACATGCACTCCTATGTTCATTGTTCTGCCGTGAAGGCACTCCTATGTTCATTGCAGCGCTATTTACAATAGCAAAGACATGGAACCAACCTAGATGTCCATCAAAGGTGGACTGAATAAAGAAAACATGATACACATACATCATGGAATATTATGCAGCAATAAAAAGAATGAAATCTTGTCCTTTGCAACAACATGGATGCAGCTGGAGACCATTATCCTAACTGAATTAACACAGACACAGAAAACCAAATACCACATGCTCTCACTTATAAGTGGGAGCTAAACAATGGGTACTCATGTATATAAAGATGACAACAATAAATACTGGGGACTACCAGGGTGGGAAATAAGGGAAGGGAATAAGGATTGAAAAACTACCTAGGCGATGGGATCATTTATACCCTAAATCTCAGCATCACACAATATATCCACGTAACAAACCTGCAAATGTACCCCCGAACTTAAAATAAAAGCTGAAATAAGAAAAATATAATCTAAAATGAAGAGAAATTACTTCATGTGGTTTGCAGCAAACATGACATTAAAAATAATTTTAGCCCGGGAGCGGTGGCTCACACCTGTAATCCCAGCACTTTGGGAGGCTGAGGAGGGTGGATCACAAGGTCAGGAGTTTGAGGCCATCTTGGCCAATATGGTGAAACTCCATCTCTACTAAAAATACAAAAATTAGTCGGGCATGGTGGTGGGCGCCTGTAGTCCTGCAGGCAGGAGAATCACTTGAAACCTGGGAGGCAGAGGTTGCAGTGAACTGAGATGGCGCCACTGCACTCCAGCCTGGGTGACAGAGTGAGACTCCATCTCAAATAATAATAATTATTATTATTTTAAATGTATATCATCAATTGAATATATTCAAAAACAATATAAAGATGCTATTGAAGTTGAATTGTTTCTTTGGAAAAGTTTAATTCAGCTATCATTTTTTAAGTTTTATTTTTAATTGTCACACAATAATTGTACATATTTATGGTATACAGAGTGATTTTTTGATACACTTATACATTGTATAGTAAGTAAATCAGGATGATTCAAAAATCCATCATGTCAAACATTTATCATTTCTTTGTAGTAAGTACATTAAAAATCCTCTCTTCTAGCTATTTTGAAATATACATTATTGTTAACTATAGTTAACAATATGTAGTTAGCCACACCCTAGTATGCCATACAAAACCAGGACATATTCCCCCTAACTGTAACTTTGTACCTGTTGACTAATCCTCTCCTGATCCACCCTACCTCCTATCCTCCCCAGGCTCTCGTAACCACTATTTTACTCTCACTTCTCTGAGATCAATTGTTTTAGATTCTACATATAAGTGAAAGAATGTTTGGCTTTCTTTGCCTTACTTCACTTAACATGATATTCTCCAGTTTCAACCATGTTGTTGCAAATGAAAGAACTGCATTCCTTTTATGGCTGAATAGTATCTTCTTGTGTGTGTATACACCACGTCTTCTTTATTTGCTTACCTATTGATGAATACTTAGGTTGATTCCCTATCTTGGCTATCATGACCAGTGCTGCAATAAATATGGGAGTGCAGGTATCTTTTCAATATATTGATTTTATTTCTTTTGGATATATACCCAATAGTGGGATTGATGAATCACATGATAATTCCATTTTAATTGTTTTAATGAAACATCATATCATTATCTGTAATCATTGTACTAACTTACATTACCATCGACAGCGTGTAAGCATTCAGGATTTTCCATATCCATGCCAACACTTGTCATCTTTTGTCTTTTTAATAATAGTCATTATAACTGGAGTGAGGTGATATCTCATTGTGGTTTTGATACACATTTCCATGACAATTGATGATGTTGAGTATTTTTGCATACACCTATTATTGGTCATTAACATGTCTTCTTTTGAGAAATGTCTATTCATGCCCTTTGCCCAATTTTTAATGGCACTATTTATTCTTTTTGCCATTGGGTTCTTTGAGTTTCTTATATATTCTGGAAACCCCTGTCAGATGTATTGTTTGGAAATGTTTTCTACCATTTTGTAGGTTGTATCTTCACTCTGTTGATTGTTTCCTTTGCTGTGTAGAAGCTTTTTTGTTTTATGTAATCTCATTTCTCTATTTTTGTTTTTGTGACTTGTACTTTTAAGATCTTATCCAAAATAATCCTTGCCCAAAGCAGTGTTATAAAGCATTTTCTCTATGTTTTCTTAGAGTAGCTTTATAGACTTGGGTCTTAAAAGTCTTTAGTCTATTTTGAATTTATTTTTGTATATGTAGAACAATAGAGGTTTAGGTTCATTCTTCTGTATGTGGATATTCAATTTTTCCACCACCATTTATTGAAAAGTATCCTTTCTCCATGTGTGTTCTTCATATCTGTGTTGAAAATCAGTTGGATGTACATATATGGATTTTTTTCTGAGTTCTCCATTATCTTCTGCTGATCTATGTGCCTGTTTTTAATGACAGTACCATGCTGTTTTGATTACTATAGCTTTGAAGTAAAATTTGAAGTTAGGTAGTGTAATGTCTCCAGCTATGTTCTTTTTTTTTGTTGTTGTTCCTTAAAATTGCTTTGACTATTCTGGGTCTTTTGTGGTTTCATACAAATTTAGTATCATTTTTTTTCTATGTCTGTGAAAAGTGTCATTTGTGGTTGGATAGGAACTGTACTGAGTTTGTAACTTACTTTGGGCAGTGTAGACATTTAACAATATTAATTCTTCTAATCGATGAACTTGGAATATCTTTCCATTTATTTGTGTTCTCTTCAATTTCTTCCATACATGTTTCATAGTCTTCAGTGCAGAGATCGTTCATCTCCTAGGTACTATTTTTCTGTAGTTACTGTTAATGGAATTTTTTTCTTGATTTCCTTTTCAGATAGTTCAGTATTAACATAACAAATGCTACAGATTTTTGAGCAACGTTTCTTGCTTCCTGACACCTCTGATCTATTTCTGAAGCCAATCAATGCCACCAGTTTCTTCTTTGTCATTCTAGATAATATGCATATGCAAGTAAAGTAATTCTCCCATTTTCTTTCTTATATAATAGCATGCTGTATATATTGTTTCACATCTTGCTTTTTCAATTAATATATTTTGGAGATAATTTCATATCAGTTTAAATAACTTCCTCAATATGTTTTTTTTTTTTAACTGGTTACACAGTATTTTCTTATGTCAATATACTGTAATCCAAAATATATTTAGCCATTTTTCTTTTGATGAACATTTATGTTGCTTAAAGTTTTTGATATTAGAAATATGCTGCAAAGACCATTCTTATTAGAACCATGTGTAGATGTATCCAGAAGGTTCTTCATTTTTGTTATGTTTCCCAAAACAGATCAGGCGGTGTTATTATCCTCAGAAGAATATCCCCCTTGTCTACTTTAAAAACAAAATCTAAATACTTAAATAAGATCTGGTGCTTTGCTTCCTTTGATGGTTAATTTTCTATGTCAACATGATTGGGCAATGGGGTGCCCACACATTTGGTCAAATATAATTATGGCTGTGTTTATTAGGGTGTTTCTGAATGAGATTAACATTTGACTTAGTAGACTGGGTGAAGCAGATTGCCTTCCCTGATGTAAGTGTGCCTCATCTAGTCAACTGAAGACCTAAATGGAACAAAAAACACTAAGTAACAGAGAACTCCTCTAACCTGATGCTTGAGAAGGGACCTTTGTCTTCTCCTTCTCTCAAAGAGGAACTTACACCATCAGATCTCCTGGGTCTTCAGCTTGCTGACCGCAGTCCTCCATAGTCATGTGGGTCAATTTCTTACGATAATTATCTTTACCCTTACCGCTCTGCACACTCATCTGCTTTCTGTATTTAGTGAACACAATTCCAGAAGACAGCAGTGTTGAAACTATTGTAGACCAGTGACAGGATGCTGGTTTAGAAGAGCTATAATTTCAACAAATAAAGCACAGTAGGAATAAGTGAATGCAAGGAAGAACCCTGGTAGCAATACATATTGAGAACTGTAGATTTTGGACAACTGTTTCTGCATAAGGTGTGAGAGAACCAAAAATGCCCTTCAGAGGAGATGTTCTTATTTATTTATTTATTTATTTATTTATTTATTTATTTAGAGATGGAGTCTCGCTCTGTCACTCAGGCTAGAGTGCAGTGGCAGGATCTCAGCTCACTGCAAGCTCCGCCTCCTGGGTTCACACCATTCTCCTGCCTCAGGGCTTAACACTGTATATTAGCCTAGAAACAAAGCATATCTCCCTGCCATCCAGCTCTAGATCTAGAAAGTGGGACCAAAGGCAATAAAAACATTTTATTGATTAACAAACACTGATACCTCACAAACCCGGGTTCACACAGTAGAAAAATAAAATAGAAAGGTAAATGATCGTCTTGACCACTCAAATGAAGATCAGGCATCTGAAAATGATTTATCATGGTTAGCAGCAGAAGATATGGAATGCTAGTTAGCACCTTCAATAGAAAGCAAGAAGAGATGACCTTAATGAAATAGTATCAGAATATTATAGAAAGAAGAGGTTTGGAAAACATATAAAGAAGACAGTTGTGAAAGAAAAGAATGATTGAATGTAATCTGACAAGTGCAATAATAGATTCTACATTGCCAACTATAAAAAGAACAAATGATGCTGCTAAAATGGAAACACTAACATGAGGAACAGTGCTGTGAAGTCTCTCAATGGCAGATACAAAAAGAGAGATAATGGTACATTCACTATGAAGGAACAGATTGGCAGTTTTTAAAAAGTGAAACATAGCCTTATACAACCCAGCAATTGCATTCCTAGATATTTACCCAATTGAGATGAAAATGTAAGTCCATACAAAACCTGCATGCAAATGTTTATAACTGTTTCATTCACAAACACTAAAAACTGTAAGTAACTATGATGCCCTTTAATAGATTAATGGACAAACACACTGTGGTGCTTCCAAACAATGGAATATTATTCCGCAATAAAAGGAAGTAAGCTATCAAGCTACAAAAAGACATGAGTGATTCTTAAATGCAATCTAAGTAAAATAAGCCATTGGAAAATGCTCATAGTGTATGATTCCTATTATGTGACCTCCTGGAAAAAGCAAAACTATAGAAACAATAAAAAGATCTGTGGTTGCCAAGGGTTTGAGTGCAGAGGATGAGGGTTAAATGGTTGAAGCACAGAGGGTTTTTAGAGCAGTGAAACTATTCTGTATGATACAATAATGGTGGAGACATGACATTATACATTTTTCAGAACCTGTAGAACTGCACAGAACAAATAGTGAATCTTAGTGAATGCAAAGTAAAAATAAAATCATTTTGAATGTGAAGGGATCCCAGGGAGTAATACAGACTGTGACAAGGGAATCCAAGTGTATAAAAAAATGTATGAAACAATCTCGCTGAAGGGTCTATAAGGGAAAGGCGCTGACCTAAGTAACACTGTGAATAAGTGGTGTCTGTAAGATTAAAGGCAACGGTACTTGAGTTGGTGATGTTGTTTCCTGTGGGGTATGAGTCAACAATCCTGATGCTGCTATACATGGATATCAGAATTGGGCACTTAAATAAACAGACAGCAGAGGGTGGCAGTCACATTTTTTATTGTTGAAGTGGGAAATTTACAAATAAGCAATAGAGGAAGCTAGAATGAACTATGTGGTAATGGATTAGAACTAGAGAAAACAGTGTAAATTCATGTTCAGGTTAACATACATACAGATAGTCACATATATAGAAATATTTGTAATATGTGTACATACATGGGTTAGCATATGCATATATATTTATTTACTTAGTCAACTGAGAGGGCCTAAAATAAATCATATACCAATAGCAATGATCACACTTCCAAGTGCCCAGATCCTGGATTTTGATACCATTGTCCAATAGCTCCTTGGAAAAATGGCTGATTCTAGGACTGGGCGAGAATGATGCAAGATGAGCCTGAAGCCTCTTGTAGTTTCAGAAAGCAAGTACCTCCCTCTTCACCAAAAACTACTACACTGATGATGCTGTGTCAAAGGGACATGGAAATCAATTTAAAGAGCTTCCAGTTGCTTAAGTGGCAACAATTTTAGCAGCAAAATTAGTAACATAGTATTGAATTACAATCCAAAGTATGAAGTAATACCCATGAGTTTATACTGATAGTACGTAAATGATTAAATAGATAAATAAGAAAGAAGAGTCAAATCTCCTTTGCAGAAGAACTACAGATTATTTCTGAAGATACTCCACCCTCAAGGAAGAGTGCTGTAAATCCATACTTTGGAAGCGTGGGCCATGCATAGTGGCTTCTTTCTGATGACTGGGGTATGGGGAGGGCCACCTTTACAGGGTATCTTTAGAGTAACTTTCCAGTAGGGAAACTGACACACACGGTCTCAACCAGGTTGTCTATCAAGGCAACAGAAACAGTAATAAATTATATTGACTATGTATTTTGATAGGATGGGATAAAAACGTCTCTGTGGTCTTCCTCCTAAAACACTATAACTCTGATCCAATCATGAGCGGAATATCAGACAAATGTAAACAGAGAGGATCTCCTTTAAAATACTTGACCAATACTTCTTAAAACTATCAAGGTCATCAAAAACTAGAAACCTAAAAGAAACTGTAGAGCTAAGAGAAGCTTGTTTTGAGAGCCCCTGGCTGAAATGGGGTTCTAATACTGGATGAGCCAGCAACCCTGCCCTAACGGGAAATGACGGGGAGCTGGATGTGGGTGTTTACAGTGTAGTTTTCATAGGACGGTTCTTTTACCTGGCAGATGGCCTAACGCCTAACTGTCTGATCCACACCCAGGAGGTTCATCACACAAGAAACTTTTTATACTGGAAGATGCCCTTGTAGTTCTTGTCTGACCACCATCTAGTTTATTCCTGCCTGACCATTGCTCTGGCACTGGGACCCCTACCTTGTGTTCTCTGTGGTATTCTGGGGAAAACTCAGCCTAGAGTAGCTCCTGGTTCTTCAGATGGAAGGTGAAATTTAATATTCCATCACAATAGGAAACAAGTTCAGCGGCTTATTTATAGGCAATAAATAAGTCCTAGGCAAGGGGGGCATAATGAGTCAGGAAGGCAATCCTGTGTCCCCAGTTCATACAAGGCAAGAATGGAGAGTTAGGCAGAGACAGTGAGAGAACTAGTGTGGCAGCTAGCACTACATACAGGGGAGGAGGGTGTGGGTCACTTTAAGTCTGTGGGAAAAAGCATGAATGGCCTGTTTAAAGCAAATGGCCAAAAAACCAGGGAACTCAATTTCCTAGGCAGTAGAGATACCTCTAAGTTATTATCTCTGCCTATAGGCTTGAGGCATTTGGACGTGGTATAGAACTAGAAACTGTGTGAAGGGTAACTGAGCCCTGCTTTTAGTCTGAGAAACTGAAACTTCTATTAAAGATGGATGCTGAAGCAACATAACATTGTAAAAATTCACTACAGAGCTTAAGGAGACATGACAAGTAAATGTAATGTGGTCTCCTGGATCGAATTCTGGAACCGAAAATGGCATTAAGAGAAAACAAAGGAAATCTTAACAAACTTTAGTTAATAATAATGTACCAATATTGGCTCATTAATTACAATAAATATACCATACTAATGTAAGTGTGCATAGAAGGGGATCTTAGTGGGTGGAGTATATGGGAACTCTCTATGCTGTCTTCTCAAATTTTCCATTAATCTAAAACTGTTCTAAACAATAAAGTCTATCTAAAAAAATTTGCAATGCATATTCATAAATACCAAAACCCCAATCGAAAAATCAATAAAGGTGATGAAGAGAAAGTTTACATAAATACAAATAGTTCTTTTTAAAAAATGTTGTCTCACACATAATAAAGAAATGCACCTAAAAACCATGATAGATATTGTATGTTTTTTCACCAATAGGATTGAAAAAGAGAAAAAAAATTGATAACTCATGGCAGTGGTTTCAAAATATATCCACAAATCCTCTGATACTTCTTGGTTCAAGAAGTTGGGTTTAATTTCTCTTCCTTTGAGTATGGGCTAGACTTACTGACCCACTTCTAATAAAGAAAATATAGCAGAAGAGATAGTTTGTGACTTCTGTGACTAGGTCATGAAAGGCATTTTTGTTTCCTACTTACTGTTTCTCTTGGATCATCTGCTCTGAGAAAAGCCAGTCACTGCATCCAAGGGCACTCAAGCAGCCCTATGAAGTCCACGTGGTGAAGAACTGAGGTCTTCTGCCAAAACCAGCCAGGAACTGAGGCCTTTTGCAAATAATCATTTTTTAAATGAATCCTCCAGCTCTGGCTAAAACTTCAGATGACTGCAACCCTGACCAACTTTGTGAGGTAGAAATAACTAGCTAAGGTTGTCTCAAATGCCTAATTCACAAAATCTGTGAGACAAGAATTTTTTTTTTTTTTTAAGTTGCAAGAGAGAGAGAAGGAGAGGGAGAAAGGAATGGAAAAAGGGATGAAGGAAGATTGAAAGGGAGTGAAAAATAAAAGTGTTGAAGGAGAAGCTGATAGACATGGAGGATAGAAAATGGAGCTCTAATCTAAAATGATGAGATAAGCCGTAGTCAATTACATAAAAGGAGAAACTTTCTTGAGCTTTAAAAGTATCTGAGTATGCTGATTTAAGAACTTAATTATATTTCAACCTCCCCCACCAATGAGAACCCCAAGTTGAATCCAAAACCAAAAGAGTTATGCAAATGTCCTGGTAGGAAGAAAAAAGAAAAAGGAAAAAGAAAAAGAAACAAAACAAGTTATTTTTAAGGAATACACATGACCTCAGGTATTTTTGTTGCTGTTTTCTGCTGTACTAAATTACAGCAGAAAATTTAAAAATGTATATAGAATTTTGGGGCAGTAAGTGGTGGTGCAAGAATTTGTACATAAACAAGGCAGTCTTTGATTGGGGGAAACAATAAATATTCCTCAGTGAAATATAGACTCGGTTATTATTCATTATCTTTACTGAAAAAAAAGATCGATACTTACTATGGCCATGAAAAAGATGAATTAGGAAGACAATTGTGGTATAAAGAGATTAACATTTCTTATCTGCTTCTTGGAATATACTTTTAGAAAATATTCTCAAATTTATGCTAGATTGGTATTATTATTATATAGTATTAACGAATATCCCTAAAATGATATTGAGTATTGCCCTTTAAATGACAATGAATAACATCATTTTAATGGTGACCTAGAATACCGATGACAGGATGATTTGGTAATGACATAGAACGCACATTAGATTAAATGTCAAATTATCAAAAATAATGCAAAACTAGGGATGGGAGAGAGAGAGAGAAAGACAGAAAGTTAGATCTCAACCGTTCTTGTTTTTAAGTTGAATATTGGACTTAAAAATATTGGAGAGTATAATATCAAAAGCATAGGTGTGGTCATTTTAGGATAGAAGGATATAGAGCGATGTGTAAGTTAGAGAAAACTATGGTAATGAAGAAGTCAATAATGGTCAATAATGTAGTGGCTCAAACGAAACAGAAGGGTGCTTATTTCTCATTCAATAGTCTGGAAGCAAACTTGTAGTTTAGATTTGGTAAGAGACTGTGCTCTTAAAGCTCATTCAGGAACTCTGTTTCTCTAACATTCCTGAGGGTGTGGTCTATGTCCATTTGCTTAAAGCTGGTCCACTGAGCCAATCTGTGATATAGACCATGAGAAGGTGGGCTAAATAGATTTCTTATGAAAACGTGATTTAGAAGGTATGTATCACTTCTAGTTGGATACCCTCATGTAGCTACAACAGATCCCAGAGAAGACTGTCTTGAGCTGGGCTTCAGTGTGCCCTACTGAAATGCAGTGGATACTAAAAGAAGAAGAAAAAGAACACAGAAGGTGTTTTAAGCTATGTCTAATACAAGAGGACTTTTTCTTATTAATATTTTTCTATAATTTTAAATTTAAAAATGGGTATGTATTCCATGTATAATTCTGAAATGGCACACATGCATGCACACACACACACACACACAAACTTGAAAAGAGAAATCCTCACTGGGTTTGTTCTATAATACCTCTTTTAAAAAGGTCACCCCTTATAGGTACCTGCATACTGTACAGATATTTTACTCCTTTATTCAAATTTCTAATTTAAACATCAAGGAGGGAACAATAAAATGAATGATCTAGTAGAACACATAATCTCAGAGTAATTTCTCCAGCGTTTTCTAATAGACCAGAATTTTGTTTTTATTTTATTTATTATGCTTTTACAGCAGATCAGCCCTTCTGAATATAGTTGTTAACTTGAGTAATAAATTGAGAAAAGATTAACTGAGATAAGCCCAGCTTAGATCCAGGAGGAATTGACTGAAATGTTGTAGGTAGTGGTGGGAAGTTGTCCTGGGATAGAAATTCCCACAGATTAAATAGAATTTGCTACACATCAGTATTTTATATTTGGTTTTGATATGATGCTTTCTGACGGGATGGATAACAACACTTCTCTTCCTGTAGATTAGAGAGAAATCTTAAGAGGTTCTCCAAAGAGTGTAAAAACTTCAGACCTATTTATTTCCAATTATAGGCTTTGACTTTTAGATCAAACCTCACGTTCATTTTTAAATTTTGAATCATCAGTGGGTTTTAAAATATTGCTAATTACAGGAGGCATAAATGTTAAAGTGTTAAAAATATTAAAACTAAACAATCTTCCAGAAAAAAATGTTTTCAGTTGAATTTCTCAACTAATGACAATGACAATGTGGGTGTTATTTAGTTGTCTATTTTATCTGACAAACACATATGATGCAATGACACATGAAACACAAAACTATTGATGAAATATGAAAGCTATTGAATGGAAAACATTGGACATGGATAGGATGGTTTTATAACTGGTAGAAAATGTTCATTTAGGAACAAGATAATTGTTCTGCCAATCTAGATCCTGTGGATTTAATAGTCTCCTTGGGTGTTTTTCATAGTTGCTCCATTTTCCCCTATAATTATGGTGTCAACTTTTAAGTAAATATAACCACTTAATAATCTTGATATTGGAGGTCAATATTAGCAGCCAGTTATGGGATAAAATGATGGCTTTAAGCTTAAAATGAGTGGATAATAAAGTTGATAATAACAGCTAACACTTACTATGGGGACAGGCATATTTGAAGCATTCCCTGCACTAATTCATTTAATACAGAGTCTTCTGAGGTACATATTATTACTATCCACACTTTACAGATAAATAATTCCTTTCTTTAATTTCTTTAATACTTTTTCTGAGTGTGTATATGTGTTTCAGAATGTTCAATGAGGATGCTAATTCCTTTAATACTTTTTCAGGGTGTATATGTGTTTTAGAATGTTCAGTGAGGATGTTTGTGTGTTCCTGCCATAGAAGGTTAGCAGAGAGTAGATTGTAAAAAGAAAAGTAAGTTATTAGAGGGATATCTCCAAGAAGTCAGTTATAATTCCAAATATGTGGCTGTCTACTAGACGAGTAGGTGACACTCCTCTGACCAGCAGGCCAAGAATGGGCTGTGCTGGACAACTAAAAGTGGTGTCTTCTAGAAAGGAAAGGCATTCAGGTAGTAGTAATGAAGGAGAAAGAAAGGGAGAAAGAAAAGGAGAAAAAGAAGGAAGAGGCAGAGCAAATAATAATGAGCATTTACTGAGCGCCTGCTATGAGGTAGATGCTGTTGAAATTGACCCAGTTGTCCTATAGAGCTGATGTTTATGGTTTCTTTGAATAAACATAGAAACTGATCTTCCCAGTCTTAAACTTGAGAAAGTTATATTTTTCTTATCTGAGTTCCCTTCTCAGGAAACCAACCATCAAGCCTCCTAGACAGTAGCAAGGAGCTGGAACTCACCAGATCACTGCATTTGGACAATAAGATTTCAGACCCTTCGCCCCCTCATGATTGCCTAACCAACCACCTGCTTCCTGTTGATCAACTCCTCTTCCTTATCCTTCCCTAATTCCTGTTTTCTCACACATGGTTACATGCTATACAGACCACCTAGTTTTAGTCAGTCAGGAAGATGGACGTGGGACTGATCTCCCACCTCCTTGGCTGTAGCACCCAATTAAAGCCTTCTTCCTTGGCAATACTCATTGTCTCAGGGATTGGCTTTGTGTAGGGTGAGCAACAGGAGCTAGACTGAATTCCTGGTGTTTTGGTAACACTGTATTTGCATTACAGTGATTGTCTCTGCATACAGATGAGACACATGAGACACATGAGACCGATAAATAGATACCACTGAGGTCATGGCCAGGAGGTGGCAGTGCAAAGATTCCTACCTGAGCTTCCTCATCTGTGAACAGAACAGGAAGGTCTCAGTAAATAGGTACATGTTGACAAGCAACAACCAACTCAAAACTCATCTCTTAGTATCAATACACCATGTGACTCCCTTGTTTGGACTTCTGCAGGAACATTCCAGGTAGGTAGGTCCTCATTATGTCTTGTATCTGTTGGCATATTCATATTCCATGCATGCATGGCTTGTTTGTTCAGCCAGAGCAAGTGCTTCTTTAAAGGGGATGTTTTGTTTCTTTCACTCATAGTTTTTGCTGGGTAGCCTCAATCTGTATGGCCTTCAATAAACAACTTAACAAGGCTTTAGTAAAGTGAAAATAGTTATGTGCAGGCTGCGGCAGGTGAACCAACATGTATTTTCTCTGTTTCATTTTACTTATTGTTCAGACGATTTCTGTGGGCTCCACTCTGCACATCTTTGTTCATGGGTTCCTTCCACCTGAAATAGCTTTCTATCCTGTCAATATTCTTCAACGTCCATTTTAAATGTTATACAGTCCAAACAACGTTCTCTGATCCTCACACGTGTATTGATCTCTCCCTTCAGTGTTCTTCCAACTTCTAAATAATACTTACCTCAGTCTCCCTTTTGTTTTCCCCCCTCCCCTTTTCCAGCCAGTGTGCACATGTTATTTCCCACAGGGTCTGTGTCAGTCCCCAGCATACTGACTTACACACCCACCTACCCCAGGGTTTCTGCCTGGGAACACCCAGGTATCTGTGTGACTCATTCACTTCATCAGAGAGGCCGGCCTTCCTTTCTGGATTCTGCAGGAGCTGACTCTGGGACAAAGATTAGAGGGGCAAGTAGTTTTATTTGGGAGGTGGTCCCAGGAAGCTTCTGTAGCAGAGATGGGAAGAGGAGAAAGGCAAGACAGGGTGTACTAACAAGCGAGGGGGCAACTGGAGCCCAGCCCACCCCTCAGAGTTCCCCTTCCCCACCGGGGAGCAAGCTAGAGCTTTACTCTCCACCTCCCTTCCTGTCCTTGGGTGAAGGTCACTTCTGGGGGCAAGACCTCTCTAAGACCTTGACTTCCCCCTGGGAAGATGTCATGTGCTCCTGCAGGAAAGAAAGATTCCAAGACAGCTGCAGATGTTCCCAGTATCTGGCCTTTGGGATGTGGAAGAGAGTGCAGGTGACGTGGGTCTGGCACAACCAAATGCACACAGCCATACCCTCTATGATTGTTCCCCCTTGCCTCTCTTTCTGTCCTTACTTTACTTTCATTAGTTTCACAGCAGATACCTCCACTTGCTACAGATTTCAAATTCAAAAATGGACTTATTCTTTTTCGTTCCTTGTGGTACCCCCAGAACAACATCTGGCACATAGTAGGCACTGCATGAATACCTATGAAATAAATGAGTGAATAAATATGTGTTAAATTTAAAGATTAATTCACTGCATTGTTTTATGTATTTTTAATCCACAAATAATTTTATTTTATTTTATTTTTTTTCTTTTTGCATCATTTATTCAATTCTGTATTTCAAAGATTCTATTTTTTAATGCATATTGTCTGCTAAAATATTTGAAAATGACTTTAACTTAGGCAGTTGTAAAGTTGCTGCGACAACTTTGGCTTGTTTAGTTTTTATTGTATTTTTCAATATGTTTCATACTTTTCAATAAAATAGGAAGTCTTTAGGTCGAACATTCCTTTATTTCACCACATTTTGGGAAAAAACTATGCTACATTATCACAACTATATGTATCTATATCCTCTATCATCTATTCATGTCTATATCTTCTTTCATCCATCAATATCTTCCATCTAATATCTATCTTCTATCTATATCTTCTATCTATATGAAAGGAATCATCATATCACTATCATATGTAATACATATGTATGCATTGGTCATGGTGATATAGTAACTTGGCAAAGAAAAACTCCTCAGATACAGATGTTTTGCTTTATAGATGAGGAAACTGAGACGCAGTGTTTTTGTGAGTTACCCGTGGTCATGTTGCTAAACCGTGGAGATCAGGACTGGGATCCAGGTTGCTCTTTAGAAGACTGTTTTTTCTATCACACGATGGAGACTTTTTCCATAAACCGCTGTATTATGTGTCTAAGCCACTTTCCTTTTGCACGGCATGGCTCTTAAAAGAAGAGCACTTTAAATATTAGTTAATCCCAAGTGAACATTTGAGCTTGAGTGATATGATTCCTATAAAGGGAGACATCTGTGTGAGGCAGAAGGATTGGCTGTAGGTCAGAGAATGATTTGTTTGAATTCAGAGGTTATCCTTGGATATTGGAAAAGTCCTTGCTTATGGCTCAGAGAGAAAAAGTTATGCAAATCAGGGAGCTGTGTTCTGCCTTCAGTGCATCTGGACCTTGATTAAATAAACACAATTTCCCCTGTAATCTTTATCTCAGCATGTGCTCCGTCTCTTAACTCTTGAGTCATTTCTATATGAGGCCAATTCAGCTTGAGTGATTTTCTTTCATCTATGGACTTTATTTTTGCCTAGATCGACTGAATATTGGGGCATCATTCACCATCAGCAACATATGAGAATTCTTTGTGTAGGGGAAACATTGGAACCAATGTGTTATTACAGGGGATTGAATTGCAGTAACCCATAAAAATCATCTTATCATTGTCATTGTCTTCTGTAATCTATTCTCTCCCTTTCCAATACAAAGCATGAAGAAAGTTTAGCCAACCTGATGGTTGTATTTCTGTTTCCAGACACATAAGCACCAGACTTAAAGCACACCACCCACGATGCCCAGATGGCAAAATGCTTCAGCCTTCACTAATGTCTTACAGTGCTGCTGAGGCATGTGTCTGTGCTGGCCAGCCTGGGCCTGGCAAATGATGTGCCGTCTTTCCGTGCACAGCGGCTCCAAAGCAATGATGAGGCTTCGTCTGCTGGAACGAACAGATAGCAATTTACGCAGTTGGCCTCTGAAATTTCATTCATATTTATGGTCATTTCTATTTTTCTACATTTAAACCTCAGGAAGTAGACAAGAGATTGCGAATTTCCTCCCATAAGCAGGGATACAGGTTTCCAGAATGTGAGTGTGTATGTTTATTTCAGATTGAGCATGCGGGCTTGAGAGAGACAGAGAAATAGGAAGAAACAAGCCTTTCTGTGGGACACTTGGTTGACCCAATAAATTCACTTTTCTTGATGGGGTTAGTTTCTTCTTTATTATTTCCTATTTCACCTTATCTTGGGTTTATTTGATCATTTCTTTTACTAAGTTCATGAAACAAATGCTTAGCTTATTAGTTTTCCAAGTCTCCTTTTTTTTTTCTAAGATAGGCAGTCAATAGAGTCCACGCATCCTCTATGGTCATTGATTCCTGAGCCTTCATTATTCCTGCAAATGTTCCTGTGGTTTGGCCTGACAAGTACTGCTCAGGGCTGATCTGTGCCTGTGAAGGTCCTGGCCAGCATAGGTAGCCCACTGCTGCTGAAGGATGGGAACAGATGTCCAGTTCCTGACATATTGACTCTGTCACATTGGGGCCTGCCCCAGCAGCCAGGTCCAGCCAGGTCCATAGAACAGCAGCAGCAGCAATTACCACTCCACGCTGCCACTTAGGGTCTCGCAGATTGTGCACTGCACAGTTACTGGGAGTGACAGCCCTTCACAATTGTCAGAGACTTGGTACTTACTCCTGTGGTCTGAATGTTTGTGGACCACAGAATCCATCTGTTGAAATAATAACCCCACAAAGATAGTATTAGCAGGTGAGGCCTTTGAAGACGATTAGTGCCTAATCCTAATTCCCCCTTTCTAATGGCACCTTGTTCTTGAGCTTCTCATCCTTTGGAACCGTGAGAAACAAATTTCTGTAGTTTATAAACCACCCAATTTATGGCATTTTTGTTATAACAGCCTAAACAGACTAACACAACAGGAACTGTTTAGCTGATGGGAGCAAAATATCCAGAGGAAGTGTCCTTTTTCCAATTTGCACTTGTCACTGGATGGGCTGCTAGTGCAGCTGCCTTATTTGACTAAGTGGAAAGAACCCTTCAAGCTCACCCACTTCCAGTCCCTTCTGTTGGCAGCCCTGCTCACCTATGACCTGAAGTAGGGTCCCTCCAACCGCAGTCTCACTTTTCTTGTTCATGATAGGACTTTGCCTCTGCTGTGGACAGTTGGCCTCAGCTCATACCTTCTCACAGTGTGATACATCCATGCACGTGCACCCACACCCACATTCACATCCAGCTCCCCCAAAATACACAATGACATGGTGCCACTGCAGCTCCATGTGGCATGTAAATAAGGCAAGCCCTTGCCAGCTATGCTCTGTGATTCCAACAAGAGGTTCAGACTGAGTCCACTGCCATGGGTTTTCCTTTGAGAAGTGCTCAGCATGCACCATCCATGCTGTTGGGTCCTCTCCTCTCTCTTCTGGATACCTTTGGACCACCTCAATCATCTATGCTCCTAAGATACAGGCACAGTCTGGGTTGCAGTGAAGGTTCTGAGCAGGGTAGTGGCATTTTCCCACTCCTTGCAAATTCTTCTCCATTCTTTAGTTTGACACCTGCTCTTTTAAAATCAGCAAGCATCAGTATAAGGTTTTCATATGGATGTGTAGAATGGACTCACATGGATATTTGATAAAAAAGAAGAGTGTTTGATTTGTATTCATAAAAAGAAAACAATAGAATAAGTAAGACGTGTGTAAAACAGAAAAAATAGAGGCTTAAAAACCATGTTGCTTATGCAGACACTGTGTTGACAGCGATGAATATATACCACTCATTTGCTGAGCCCTGAGGTTACTTGAGGTCATGAAAATCCACTGACACAGGCTGAATCAATTCTGCTAAAGGCCTTTTAGATTCAGGCTGATGGTTCCACTAAAAGTTACACACACACACACACACACACACAGCAGAGAGTGGGAGAGTACTATAGAGGCATTGGACATGCTAATCCATTGAGTTCTTTAATGCAAAGGGACACTCTGTCTTTCCATTATTGTCAGTCATGGGATGAAAAATATTGCATTTGACACATCTTTTATACAACCCTACTTAGCTATGCATTTCTATGGCAACGATCAGTGTAGCACCCAGATCCTCATTAATCCTCTCAATGTCCCTATTTGGTAGGCAGCTGGCAGCTAATATAGTCTCCATTCTGTAGATGGAGTGAAACTTTACTGTCATTTGTCAATATCGCTGGGAAGGGAAGAACTGTTTAAAATATCTCTAAGCAGACACAGTCCTGTATTAAAAGTTTTGGCAAACACTTTCTTGCTATTATTTTCTATATTTCTCCCTCGGTTTCTTGAGGGGGACTTACCTGTACATTCACCTTACCCACATCCTGCTTTTAGAAGCCTCTGTTTCTTCATTGTTAAACAGAGAATGGGAGTAGCATTACTCCCAGTTTCCTGTGTTTGCAAATAAGTAAATGGAAGTCTTTCCTAGTGTCTCTCTATCTCCTGCCTGCTTTAGATAAAAATAACCCACTGCCAGGTTTGGGATCCACTTTCTGGTTCTGACAGGTTCTTCACAGAAGCAGTTTATTTGCCAGCATCCAGCTGTTCCTTTAGCAATTTTGAAACATTTTATGTATCTAATTTTTAATCCTTACCTAATTCCATGGGTTAGCATTCAGTCAACAGAGACTGATATCACTCCAAGGGCTTACATAGTCTCCAGCTGGAATCGGGCACTTTGTCAGATGAGCAAAGAAAGGTGGTTGATTTGCTTTCTCTGACGGTGAGGAGAGAGACACCTTTACACATGTGAATGGCATTGGGGGCTGCCTAGAAAGCACAAAATGGTTTTAGAAAAAGAGGGAGCTTTGAAAGACTAAGTGATATGGGAGAGCATTACCAGCTTGCTAGGTATATGCATTAGTTCCAACTTCCACCCTAGTTATTTATTTATTGCACTATTGAGTCAATGTCAATGTTGTTTCAAATGTGGGAAGCTTTAGTCAGCACAGAAGATCTGTTCGTAAAGGAGAGTCATTATTAAGAACCAGTGTTCCTGGAATTAAACCATTGACTTTAATCAAATCATATCCTTATAACAGTTGGATATGATAAAACATGATTAAAGGTATTGTATATGAGGTTTTCTCACAATATATAAAAGTAAGATAAAGTCATTGCATTTCTGCCTTCCATCAAGTCCTCCAGTCTGTTACCAGCATTAATATGTGATAGAAATAATAATAGACTAGTGTAAGCAATTAAAATACCTGCCAGTGAGTTTAAATATGTGTCTGGCTCAGAGCCATAGAAAGAACTTCAAATTGGAAGATTATAATTACATCTTCCAGTGATTAAGAAAAAAAGTGTGCATAAAAATACTGCTCTGGTTTGGTTATGCCACCCAGATTTCATGCGTTGGGAATTTAATCCCCAAATTCATATGTTGATTGGAAGTGGAGTTTTTAAGAAGTCATTAGTATTAGCTAAGTTTATCAGGGTACAGACCCCATAATACGGCTTGGCTGTGTCCCCACACAATGTACTCTTGAATTGTGGCTCCCATAATTCCCACCTTTTGTGGGAGGGAGCCGGCAGGATGTAATTAAATCATGGGGGCAGGTCTTTCCCTTGCTGTTCTCATGAAAGTGAATAAGTCTCGTGAGATCTGATGGTTTTATAAAGGAGAGTTCCCCTACACATGCTCTCTTGCCTGCTGCCATGTAAGACATCCCTTTGCTCCTCCTCCATCTTCTGCCGTGATTGTAACACCTCCTCAGCCATTTGGAACTGTGACTCCATTAAACATCTTTCCTTTATAAATTACCCAGTCTCAGGTATGTCTTTATTAGCAACATGAGAATGGACTGATACATCCCATAATGGGACTGGTGGTTTTATAAGAAAAGAGAGACCTGAACTGACATGCAGGCTTGCTCTGTTTTGTCATGTGATGCCTTGTACCCTGTCATGATGCGACATAAACTCCTCACCAGATGCCAGTGTCATGGTCTTGGACTTCTCACCCTCCAGAACCATGAGCTAAAGAAATATCTACTCTTCATATCTTACCCCGTCTGTGGTATTCAGTTATAGCAATATAAAATGATCTTAGACAAATACATAAAATAAAATTATCCACATTAAAAAAATAGATACATTTTCTTCTTTATTAGAATTTTTGCATTTCTTTGTGAAATTCTTATCTTGCTTAGTCAAATTACCTCAGAGGAAAACAAGCAACCATAAGTAATACCAAAAATAGAATTAAATGACAACTCCTCACAAACAAGAGTTACTAGACTTCATATCTTCTATGCCCCGCCTCTTCCCTTAGCAGGGTTGCTTTTTTTTTGGAAGTCCTTACATTCTCACTTCTAGCCTCATCTCTTCCTCATTCTACCATACAGTGCTTATTCATAGCTGGTGTTTTGCCCTGTCTGTTCTTCCACTGTAAATGACATACTGGGAGCTGCCTGTGCCTGTGGGCTTCTCACCCAATAGCTATTGAGGCTGTTCTTAGTGAGACAGGAGAGAGCCTTCTTTCCACCACAAACTTCTTTCTATGTGGCCTCAATCTTGGCATTGGATTGGATTAGCGCTGAAAGAACTGAAAATAGTACCCGCAAGCCACAGGATTTAAATCCTGGATTTCCCCACCTCACCTATGATCAATGAATGTCTCAAGATGGAGCTTCTATCTCCATTAACTCAGGATAGGGTTCTTTACCCAGAGGCTCTTCCCCAGGTGCCCTTCTTGGTTTGAGGATTTTTATCCCAGTACACCTGACTCCTTTGTCAGTCAAATTTGCCCCATTATCTGCCAAAAATAAAAAACAAAAAAACTCTAATTGTTTCTCTAGCATTCAGAGTCCTGGTGGTTGTTATGGGCTGAATTGCATCCCCCTCCTTGTGTTTCATATGTTGAAGCCCTAAGCCCAGCTCCCCGAGAATGTGGAGATGTGGTCTTTACAGAGGAAATCAAGTTACAATGAGATCATTAGGGTGGGTCTTAATCCAATTTGACTGGTACCTTCATACAAAGGGGAAGTTTGGCATGGACTCCCACTGAGGATGATGATGTGAAGATGCAGGGAGAATGGTACCTACAAGCTTAGCAGAGAGGCCTGAAGCAGATTCTTCCCCCATGGCCCTTGAAGGAACCAATTCTGCCAACATCTTGATCTCAGACTTCCAGCCTCTAGAACTGTGAGACAGTAAATGTCTTGTTTAAGCCACCTAGCCTGTGGTGCTTTATTATGGTAGCTCAAGCTGTCTAACACAGTGGCGAACTAGGGCACACTAATTAGGATTGTTACTCTCTCATAATCTTTATACAAATTCAATACAGTTGGATGTGTGACAGTATGGATGTATGTTTGTACAATGATATAGGCTGATGGGTAGTGTGACCATGTACCATAATCATACAAATCAGGACACTTTTGAGAGTGACTGGGGCTACTGTAGTAACTACTCTGAATAAACAGATAATCTGGGGCTTTCCTAGGCAAACAGAAGGATTGGTCATGCACTGTGGGGAGCTCATAACAATAAAACGAAGACTTAGTGGCCCTTTGTATTCTTCTCCTTCCTTTAATTTATTTGTTGAAGAAACTAGGCCATTGGCCTTGTAGAATTTTTCACAACTGGATGCTTCTAATTTCATCCCTGCGTTGTTATTTCATATGATCCTTTAAAACTTTTACTTCCTTGAAACTGCTGCTTAGGTTCCAGAGACTTTGTCAGATTCAGATTCAGATTCAGATTCAGATTCAATTCAGGTTCTTTTCTGTGTTCTCAAGAATAGTTCACTGGTAATGCTATGTGTATTTCCCATAGCATATCATCAAGAAGTACAGGATGGGCCGGGCGCTGTGGCTCACACTTGTAATCCCAGCAGTTTGGGAGGCCGAGGCAGGTGGATCACTTGACGTCAGGAGTTCAAAACCAGCCTGGCTAACATGGTGAAACCCCGTCTCTACTAAAAATACAAAAACAATAGCCAGGCGTGGTGGCAGACGCCTGTAATCCCAGCTACTTGGGAGGCTGAGGCAGGAGAATTGCTTGAACCCGGGAGGCGGAGGTTGCAGTGAACTGAGATGGCACCACTGCACTCCAGCCTGGGTGATAAAGTGAGACTCTGTATTAAAAAAATGAATGAAAGAAAGAAAGAAAGAAAGAAAGAAAGAAAGAAAGAAAGAAAGAAAGAGGAAAGAAAGGAAAGAAAGAAAGGAAAGAAAGGAAAGAAAGGAAAGAAAGGAAAGAAAGGAAAGAAAGGAAAGAAAGGAAAGAAAGGAAAGAAAGGAAGAAAGGAAGAAAGGAAGAAAGAAAGAAAGAAAGAAAGAAAGAAAGAAAGAAAGAAAGAAGCACAGGATGTTCTTCATGATGTTAAGTTAACCAGTGGGTTAATGGGTTAACAGCCTGATCTATCTTCCATAGAATTCTCATCAGCCTTTCATCTAATGGTGTTTTCAGTTGCTGATGATAATAGACCTATACAGGTCTATTATTTGTACTTGAGTTTGCAAAATGGTAATGTTCTGCCTATTCTTCTTCATTGATTGATTGGAATTCTTATCATATATCCCTTTACTCTGATGCACAGTCATGTAGGAAAGGCAAGAAAAATTCTTGATTCTTTTACATTATGTGCCAATTTTCAGAATAGAATGAAAGCCTAATAACCTCCCTAGTTAACTGGAGAGATTGTGTTCATTTACTTTCATTAAGATCTCATGGATTTTTAGCACACCTGATGTGTTTCAATTCATCACGTCACTGTTCTTTTTAATGCTCAGATTGCTCCAGTTTTGACCACTTGGAGCCCCTAGCCAAACTGTGTGTTCCTGTGTGCATCTGAACCCAGAATGCTCTGATAGTCCCTTTTACTTCAGTTACAACAAGATATTCCAGACTCATCGTGTACATTTACTACCCCAAATCTAGGATCTGTCATTTTCCAAGAAGCCTTGGTTCTTTCCATTGGAAATTACAGTCACGCAACATATAACAGCATTTAAGTCAACCAGGAATTCCATATAAGATCGTGGTCCCATAAGATTATAATGGAGTTGAAAAATTCCTATGACCTAGTGATATCATAACTGTCATGCCATCATAGTGCAATGCATTACTCATGTGATTGTGATGATGCTGGTGTAAGCACACCTACTGTACTGCCAGCTATATAAAAGTCTAGCACATATAATTATGCATAGCACATAATACTTGATAATGGTAATAAGTGATTGTGTTACTGGCTTATGTTTTTACTATACTATACTTTTTATTGTTATTTTAGAGTGTATTCTTTCTACTTATAAAATAAGGTTAACTATAAAACAGCCTCAAGCAGGTCCCTTAGGAGATACTCCAAAGGAAGGCATTACTATCATAGGAGATCACCCCTGAAGACCTTCCAGTGGGGCAAGATATGGAGATGGAAAACATTGATATTATTGATCCAGACCCTATGTAGGCCTAGGCTAATGTGTGCATTTCTGTCTTTGTTGTTAATTAAAAAGTTTGGAAATTAAAAAAGAAAAATTAAAAATAGAAATAACCTTATAGAATCAAGATATTAAAGAAAAAAGTATTTTGTGCTAGGTGCAGTGGCTCACGCCTGTAATCCCAGCACTTTTGGGAGGCTGAGGTGGGTGGATCACGAGGTCAGGAGATCGAGACCATCCTGACCAACATGGTGAAACCTCATCTCTACTAAAATACAAAAAATTAGCCAGGCGTTGTGGCACACACCTGTAGTCCCATCTACTTGGGAGGCTGAGGCAGGGGAATCACTTGAACCAGGAGGCGGAGGTTGCATGAGTAGAGATCGTACCATTGCCCTCCAGCCTGGGCAACAGAGAGAGACTCCATCTCAAAAAAAAAAAAAAAAAAAAAGAAAGAAAACAAAAAAGTATTTTGTATAATTGTATAACATGTTTATGTTTTAAACTAAGTGTTATTACAAAGGTGTTCAAAAGCTAAAAAAAGAGAACATTTTGTAAGGTAAAAAATTACAGAAAGTGACAGTCAATTTATAATTTAAGAAAGTAAAATTGTTTAAAAATAAATTTAGCATAGCCTAAGTATACAGTATTTACAAAGTCTACAGTAGTGTACAGTAATCCTAGGCCTTCACATTAACTCACTCACTGCCTCACCCACAGCAACTTCTTGTCCTGCCAGCTCCATTTATGGTAAGTACATATGGTAAGTACAGGTGTACCACTTTTTATCTTTTATACCATATTTTTACTACAACTTTTCTATGTTTATATTTGGATACACGAATACTCATGTCACAATTGCCTACAGTATTCAGTACAGTGACATGCTGCACAGGTTTATAGGCTGGGAGCAATAGGGCATACCGTCCACATATCCTAGATGTATAACAGGCTGTATCATCCAGGGTTGTGTAAGTACACTCTGTGATATTTGCATGATGACAAAGTCATATAAAAATGCATTCCTCAAAACGCATCACAGTTGTTGAAAGACATATGACTTTTTACAGACCACAATCTGAAAACTAGGTGTGCTCATTGATACTGAATAAATCAATGCTCTGGCCCTTTTCAAGAAAAAAAAAAACTACGTTAATAAGTTCATATTGATGTTTCCAATTCAAACTTAAGCGGTAGTACACTTTACATATTATTTTTTATTTTATGCTGAGAATTTTGATCCCTGTTATCATTTACATAATTGTTTATCCTATTACATGTAGTTTCAAAGCAGCAGTACAACTGTATTTTTAAGAATTTTATTATTAGTTGAAATTTAACATATCGTCAATACTGTCTTCAAATCCATTTAATTTTGCTAGATACTACTATACTCCTCTCTATGGTGATTGATCCAAGTTATCTCTGCATCACAAAATATGAGTGCTGTCTCCCCAAACTTTTATATTTTTTTCAGTCTGATAAGTAAGAAATTCTGTATCAGTTTAGTATTTGAAAAAGTGTTCTCCTTTGTCAATTTATGTATTTTATTTCAGCTACTAGAAATATTATTCTGAAAAAGAGACCCATAGGCTTCACCAAACTGCCACAATGGGAGGATTAAAAATGAGCCCCTGGACGACAGGGTCTTTGTGTGGCATTTTTAACAGCAGAATTCTACCAAAGAAATGATTGTGAGCAAGGACTCTTCCATGGCAGAGAGTCAATCTCATTTTAATTTTTTCTTAATTAATTCCTTAATTATCTTATGAGCTAGACTGATATCTTTTAATTTGTTTAAGGCCATTGCATTTTTTTTTTTTTTAATTGTCTGTTGTTATCTCTTGCCCATTTTTCCATAGGTTTTTTCTTCTACTTTTATAGTTTTCTGCTTTACTTTTAGACATTTTTCTGGAACTTGAAATATTTTGTGATATGGATTACAAATAGATTTTTCTAAATTGTATTTTATTACCATATTTATTGTTCTTTTTTCCCTTGGGTAAAAGTAATTTTTGTTGTGTTTTAGTAGTAAAGTACATCCTTTTTCCACTTATCACTTCTGATTTGTGAGTTGTAGATAGGAAAGATTTCCCACTCCCAGGTTATTAAGAGATTCATCCATCTTTCTTGTAACACTTGTATACTGTTAGTCATTTGTATGTTTATGTGTTTCTTCATTTTACATTTAATTCTTTGAGCCATTTGGTTTATCATGTTGCTCAGTGTGAGGAATGGATTCAATTTAATTATTTTTTTCCAAATCACTTGCCGTTATTTGAACATCGCTTGTTTGAAAGTCCATCTTTCCTTCACTGATTTGAGCTGTATTCTTTTCATACTGCATCCTATTGCAGAGATATCCATGTGCAGTAGGGTCTTCTCCTGGATGTGGTAGTTTGTTTCATTGGTCTTTTCATTTGTTCTTATGTTAATAACACTTTTTAATTGCTGTATTTTTACATTATGTTTTTTTCACCTGGTGGAACTAGCTTCTCATTCAGTGTTTTTCTGGGCACTCTTGCTTACCCCTCCAGATGGACTTTATGATCAGTTTACCTAGTTTCAAAGAAAACAACAATCAGATAGTATTTTCCCCAGGCTTATATAAATTTATAAATTAACTTATGGTCTTCGCTATCTCCTCATTCTCCTTGTTCAATTGCTTTATAATTTTGGGAATAAAATTAGCACCTGTTCAATATAAAGTTATTCAGCCAACACAAAAAACAAAAAGAGAGTAAAAAAATCATTTAAAGCTCGACATTCATGAATGAATTTATAACATGAATTGAACACCACTGTATTTGCATGTACATATCTACATATATGCCATAGGTGAATATCCAAAAATAGAATTAGTTACATAATATGTATAGGCAGATAAAAATAATTCTATTGAAATGGCATATTTCTATTTATGCTGTATACTAAATTTTAAGCACCACATCTCTTTTTCATAATTGTAATGGAGGAAAGTGGAAACTGACATGAAACTAAAAACATCAATGGGTTTGAGAAATAGTTTTTGATCAGTAGAAATATTCTTCAGTGTTTTCTCTAAGATTAGAGAAGAAATTTAAAACAACATTTAGATGTTGGAATTATTTTTAAAAAGAGATGAGCACTTATCTAACTGCTATTTTAATGATGAAGAAATTAGCACTCTCATACATCTTCCTAACCCTTTTTCCTGGTTTTATGGTTTGGTTTTTTAGTTAGACAGATTGTGCTTTTTATGTCTCAAGGTTTATGCCATTTTCCAACCATTCTGTATTACCTGCAGTTGTTCGATATTAAGGCTATTTTCAAATAGATTCAATCTGTGCATCCAAGTTATTTTACTGTATGTCTTCTTCTAAGTTTCTTATTTTATCTCTTGAGAGGATTTCATCATAGTTTATAAAAAGGTACAAACTGAGACCCAGTTGGCAGAGGTCTTTCATATTTGAGACTATGCAGTGGTTGCCTTTATTCTTGGAGATCTTGATCACTTATAATGAGACTGAGTTGTGTTAGTGGAGGCGAGGTTACATTGCAGAAACAAACTACCCTCAACATCTTAGTGTCTTAGCACACCGAAAGTTTCATTCTGCTCTACACAGTCACTCAGAGAGAATGTCAGGAAACAGAGGGTTGTACCTGCTTTTCCAGAATATATGGCCATCACATCTGCCAAGGCAGTGGAAGAGAGAAAGCAGATAATTTATAATCATTTTTAAATGCCTGGGCTTTCCAGTGGCACAGGTTCCTTTGTATATTATTGTTTAGGCAGCACCTGCCACACAGCCTCAGCCTAACTGTAACAGAGGCTGGAAAACACATAGCAAGTTTGGAAATAATTACTACCTACATCTCTGGGTCAGTGTAAACATCGTAGTCATATAATGATACAAAGAAATATCTAGCAATGATCTTATTTTTCCCTTGTAGTTTGTTTGCTTATATTTTCCAGATATCTTAAAAGATTTTACTTATTCTCAAAATTTAGGTCATAATTAGAAGAATTATCACGTAAGTAGTAATCATTGCTTCCCTAAAACAGAGAATTTTCTTTTGTGTCAAACTCAGATTTCTCCTTTAGTTCAGCAAATTCTTATTTTGTTATACATCAGAACATTTTTTCCATTTCATATGTTAAGTGTTTATTTTAACAGCTTTATTGAGATATTGTTGATATACAAAGAGCTGCAAATATTTCATGTGCAAAATGTGATAATTCTGGACAGTATGTTGAATTTTTACAGCACAGTCTTTTCCATATTGTCATTTAGTTTCATTTTCCTCGATCTGCCCATGTTTTTCTTTTGAAATTTCCATGATTATTTTATTTTTCTTCATCCTCAATAGATTTGATTTTTCGGTATCTCTATTCTGTTTCTATCTGCTTATAAGTTATTTAATTAGTGGTATAAAATTATTAGTATAAGTCATTTAAAACTCTCAATCCAACTTTGCTTTAGTATCATTCCATTATTTAACCATGTCTCATTTGAGAAGTTTTCATGGTATTATACCTTTATTCAAATCTTGAACATGAAAAACAAAGTGAAATTATCTTTTTATCTCTTATGTTTTCCAGATTTTTTATTTGTACGCTGCATGTTGTTTTCTTTCCTCTCTTTTCCCTTTTCTCCCTTCTTTCCCTTCATTTCCTCCCTTTTCTACCTTTCCTCTCTTCTCCCTTTTTTTGTAGATTGTGAGCAAATTTGCCATGACATTTCTTTTCATTTCGATCATGCATTAGTGCAAGCTTCTTTGTTCAGACTTTCTATTTTCTCTAACTCAGTACATATGAATTCATCCTTCTCCACATGGCTATGACTGCAGACTATTTGCTATTTTATCAATTTTTTTCTGAGACCTAAGTTGTGAGGCTGCATGCATGGAGTAGGGTTGTGAGGAGCCCAGAGAGGATTATGTATAGTTTTTGTTGGAAAACTGGGCTCTATACTTCCTTCTGACATTTTATTAAGGATGGCAGGGCTTCCATTACCAAATGGGATGTGTTCTTTATTTTTAAACATGGATGCTTATTGGCTATAAATAATTCCCCCAATCCAATGATAACCCCTAGAGGCTTTGCTTCTGTAAGTAGAGTCAGCCTTGTAGATGACAGCTCTTGTTTCACCAGCTACCACTGGCAACATTTCCTATATCCCACATTAAGAAAATAACAAAGAAGATGGTATTCTCTCAGGTCTTTAAGTAAACCTTAAGACTATTTTACCAGATTAAGAGATAGTAGTCACCATTCTCAAGTTCTTTTTCTCTTCTTAGCTGCCACTTTTGGAAATGTGCAACTGTGGTTGTCCTCCTTATTTGCCTGCTGCTGCACAGGTTTTTAAATGTTGCTGTTGTCATTTTCATTAAGTACTGGGGAGGGGGTTCTGTGGTCTGGATTCATCTCACCATCTTTACTCAGAAATCTTCAAAGATGTGTTTCTGAAAATGTGAACCCAGAACAACGTGCAGCAGAATCTCCTGGGATGCTTAAACGTGATTTTTCCGGACTTTCATCTGAGATAGATATACTGAAACAGAATCTCTGGGAATGAGGTCTAGTTGTACACAGTTTAAGAAGATTCCCCAGCACATACTTGTCATACTAAAATTTGAAAATCCCTAGCTATAAAGTCCTATTAAAACCTCTCCTCCTGTTTCCAATCCAGAAAAGAGTCTAAGGGTAGTATTTCTTTTCCATTAATTTTGGAAAGCAGCAAAACTTTATCTAAATAAGTTATTTGTAACAAGAAATCCTCTTTGTATTCAGGGATGCCCACAATTCCATGCATATCTGCTCAGACTATAAGACATATTCTTATTCCAGATAGCTCTTTAGATAAAAGGAAAATATACATAGAGTGCTGATGTCTGCATACCCAGAGGCCCTGTTAGTGTTAAATAATCATAATCTAAGTTAATGTCTGGATTTGTACATAGCAAAAGTATGCAATAATTAGTGCCTAGTTTTAAAGCTCTTTTGCCTGTAGGTTTCTTGAGAAATGAAGATGGATTGTATCACGGGTGAACCACAGGGAGTTCAGAAGGAACAAAATGAAGTGTTTGCTTTCAACATACTTATTTCTATTTCAGAAAACTGCAATATTGTTCATCAGTATTAATTTTATATACAGAGCAAAAATCTTATAATCTGTATTTTCTCACAAAATTTGTCTGATTATATTGTTTATGTAGTTTTTGAAATCCTGTATTAAAATACTAAATATACATAAAGCAAAGAAAGAAAATACAAACGTAGGTTCTATTCTGGTCAAAATTATGATGGAAGCAGTAGCTGCAAAACTGGTCTTCACCTTCTTCCCCTCCATGGATGTTTATCCCCTACACTGGCACTAGGACCCCCCTGTATAAAGACTACTTTCCTTACAGAATCTGACCCTTTCTGTGGCTCGTGTGATATAGTTCCATGTACCACCTTTCTTAGAAATATTAGAACATAAACCAAGTTTACTTAGGTGTCATTAATCTTTGGATACAAATGAAGTTCATTTCTTTAAAAAGACAAATGAAAATTGATATACAAATATTCTTACAGTAAAGTGGATTTTTATTTCTTATTTTTTATTTTTTTAAAATTTATTTATTATTATTATTATACTTTAAGTTCTAGGGTACATGTGCATAACGTGCAGGTTTGTTACATATGTATACTTGTGCCATGTTACTGTGCTGCACCCATCAACTCGTCAGCACCCATCAACTCGTCATTTACATCAGGTATTACTCCCAATGCAATCCTTCCCCCCTCCCCCTTCCCCATGATAGGCCCCGGTGTGTGATGTTCCCCTTCCCAAGTCCAAGTGATCTCATTGTTCAGTTCCCACCTATGAGTGAGAACATGCGGTGTTTGGTTTTCTGTTCTTGTGATAGTTTGCTAAGAATGATGGTTTCCAGCTGCATCCATGTCCCTACAAAGGACACAAACTCATCCTTTTTTATGGCTGCATAGTATTCCACGGTGTATATGTGCCACATTTTCTTAATCCAGTCTGTCACTGATGGACATTTGGGTTGATTCCAAGTCTTTGCTATTGCGAATAGTGCCGCAATAAACATACGTGTGCATGTGTCTTTATAGCAGCACGATTTAGAATCCTTTGGGTATATACCCAGTAATGGGATGGCTGGGTCATATGGTACATCTAGTTCTAGATCCTTGAGGAATCACCATACTGTTTTCCATAATGGTTGAACTAGTTTACAATCCCACCAACAGTGTAAAAGTGTTCCTATTTCTCCACATCCTCTCCAGCATCTGTTGTTTCCTGACTTTTTAATGATCGCCATTCTAACCGGTGTGAGATGGTATCTCATTGTGCATGTCTAAAACACCAAAAGCAACGGCAGCAAAAGCCAAAATTGACAAATGGGATCTAATTAAACTAAAGAGCTTCTGCACAGCAAAAGAAACTACCATCAGAGTGAACAGGCAACCTACAGAATGGGAGAAAATTTTTGCAATCTACTCATCTGACAAAGGGCTAATATCCAGAACCTACAAAGAACTCAAACAAATTTACAAGAAAAAAACAAACAACCCCATCAAAAAGTGGGCAAAGGATATGAACAGACATTTCTCAAAAGAAGACATTCATACTGCCAACAGACACATGAAAAAATGCTCATCATCACTGGCCATCAGAGAAATGCAAAGTAAAGTGGATTTTTAATGTATATAGAAGTATAATATATAATAAGATCATCAGATAGGATGGGTGAATGTAATTAGACTTGGTGATGTTTTCTGTATACAATATTAATTCTAAGTACACAGTGATAACTCAAGAATGCATATTTTATTCCACAGAAAAACTTCTAAAAATTAACGAAAAGGGGTATAGCCAAAAAGCTAAGAAAATAAATAAAACAGAAGGCCACCACGACCACTGCCACCACCACCAACAACATTTGATTAGCTAAAGAGGCCTAGAAAAGAGGACGAGAGACACCAAAAGCAAAAGCAAAATGAACACAAAAATCAGATGGGACAAATAGTCAACTAGTAGCAAGATGATAGACTTAAATCTGTCAATTATTACATCAAAAACTAATAAACTAAACATTTCAATTAAAAGGTAGATATTACTCTGAATAAAAAAGCAACATTTAACTATGGGCTATCTGCAAGAGATGTAGAATAAATGTGATGACATAGGTTAAAAGTAAAAAACTGGAAAATAACAAATTGGGTACAGTGTACACTGCTCAGGTGATGGGTCCATCACAATCTCAGGAATCACCACTAAAGAACTTATTCATGGAACCAAACACCACCTGTTCCCAAAACCTATTGAAAAAAAAAAAAAAAAAAGAAAGAAAGAAATCATACCTATAGAAAGCAAATTATTGTGTCTATGTCAAATACTGCTGACTCCAAGCCAAGGAGTGTTACCACAAACAAAGGTGGGTCATTTAATAATGACAAAAGGATTAATTTAAAAGGAAAATGTAGCAATATTAACTTTGTATGTGTTTACTAACAGATTTTCAAAATATACCAAGCAAAAGCTGATAATTTAAAGGGAAAAATAGGTGAATTCACAACCAGTTGAATCTCTTATTGTTATATGTAGGACAATCAGACTAAATGATTTGCAAGGAAACAGATATTTGGACAACATTAGTTACAAACTGACGTAATCAACTTTTGGAGAAAACTACAATCAACAGTGGCAGAATGCACATTCTTTTCAAGAGCACTTGGAAGATGCACAATGAAAGAAAATAAATTGTGAATCTCAAAAATTTCAGTTACTGAAATTTTACAGAATATGTATTATTTGGTCACAAAAGAATTAAACTAAAAAAAAGCAAGAGCACATATGGCAGACATCCAAATAAACCAGAAATTTCTAACCTATGAAACAAACAAAAATCACCCAGGCATATAGAAATCATAATAAAAATGTAGCATATCAAAATTTGGGGGATGCTTACAAAGCATTTTGTAGAGAAAAAGTATCATTTAAATACCTATATTAGTAGAGAAAAAGGTTTAAAATCAATGATTCTAAATTTCTACTCTAAAAAGCTAGGAAAACCTTTTTGTCCAACATCTTAGCAAGGCTGCGGTGTCCGCTGCTGCTCTCCCAGCTTTGCAATGCCGCCCAAGGACGACAAGAAGCAGCAGGACGCCGGAAAGTTGGCCAAGAAAGACAAAAGACCCTGTGAACAAATCCAGGGGCAAGGCCAAAAAGAAGAATTGGTCCAAAGGCAAAGTTCAGGACAAGCTCAATAACTTAGTCTTGTCTGACAAAGTTACCTATGACAAACTCTGTAAGGAAGTTCCCAACTATAAACTTATAACCCCAGCTGTGGTCTCTGAGAGACTGAAGATTCGAGGCTCCCTGGCCAGGGCAGCTCTTCAGGAGCTCCTTAGCAAAGGACTTATCAAACTGGTTTCAAAGCACAGAGCTCAAGTAATTTACACCAGAAATACCAAAGGCAGAGATGCTCCAGCTGCTGGTGAAGATGCATGAATAGGTCCAACCAACTGTACATTTGGAAAAATAAAACTTTATTAAATCAAAAAAAAAAAAAAGCTAGGAAAAGAATTCAATGTGAAATAAATTGAAATAGGTCGTAATATGCATAAGAACAGAAAGCAATGAAATAACACAGGCACACAATTATCTAGGGCTGCTCTTTGAATGAATAAATAAAATTAATCCTTAGTAAACTCAATCAACAACAAAAAGAAATAAACACAAATTACAAATGCCAAAAATTAAAGAGATATAACCATAGATATTAAAAGGACAGTAAAGGAATATAGTAAGCAAATTTGTGCCAAGAAATTTTAAAAATTAGAAAATGTACTACTTAGTAAAAATGAATACAGTCTTAAAAATTGTATAATGCAGAAACAAAAATATATGAATATTCCTATATCTCTAAGAGAAATGGAATTTTGAATCAATAAATTTTACTCCAAAAAATTCTGGAAGGAGAGGTTTTTCAATGTTGAATTCTATCAAATATTTAAGGAAGAATAATATCAGTCTTATAAACTCTTACAGAAATTTGAGAAGGGAAGCATGCTTACCAACACACTTTATGAAGCTGATACAACCTAATACAAACATCTCAATAAACATGAGCATGTGAAATTCAAGCAAATACAAAATGAATAAAAGCATCATGACCAAGTGGGCTTATCTCAGAAATGCAAAATTGGTTCAACATTCAAAAATAAATCAATATAATTTATCACATTAATGCAATTAAGGAAAAAGTTGGTGTAATTCCTTTGGCCTCATAAATTTCTCTCTTGAAATTAATCCTGTTTTATAAGACTTCATTTTGTATTCATTTTGATATAGTTTGTATACTTTTTTAAAACCTGGAGTCAATATGTTTTATAGGCATTAGTACAATGTTTTCTTTAAAGAGATTTTATCTCCTTTGCTTGTTTGTTCTGTTTTGTACTGTTTTTTGGAGAGAGAATCTCTTTGTTGCCCAGACTGGAGTGCAGTGACCTGATTATGGCTTACTGCAACCTTGACCTCCTGGGCTCAAGCAATCATCCTACCTCAGCCTCCCATGTAGCTGGGACCATAGGCATGTGCCATCAAGCTTGGCTAATTTATTATTAATTATTATTATTTTTGAACACACAAGATCTCCTCATGTTGACTAGATTGGTCTTGGACTCCTGGGTTCAAGCGCTCCTCCTTCCTCGACCTCCCAAAATGCTGAGATTACAGGCCTGAGGCACCACACACAGCTTCCTTTATTTTTAATAGAATAAATATTTGTCTTATATTTTCTATTTTAATACTTCCTTTGTTTTCATCCTTGTCCCATTGAGTGTTTTGTGTTTGTGTGTTTCTTTTAAGAACTTACACGTTTTGTGTTTGGTATCCTGTTGCTTTTGTGTATCAGTTAGGTTGCATTTGCAGAAAATGGAAACCACCCTGGGTAAGGATAAATGGTTCTAATACAGAGAACTAAGTGCTGAAAAAAATGGGCTACAGGAATATTCTCTAGTCTGTGTCTTCAGGAATTACTTCTGGAACTGCACCTTAACACTGGCTGACCAAGCACAAACTGACTACTCTAAGGGGAAAGTGGGGAAAGTGGGGAAGTGGTAACTGCAAGTGCACTCTGTCATCACCGTGATGCAAGGATCAGGAAGCCCTCTAGTGATAACTGCTCATGCACATATAAGAAGGGAGGAAGGAACACTGCTCAGAAGATGCCAGCATCTCCAAGACCATTCTTGCCAGCAACAACTTCCAAAAGTATAGAACACTACATTGTAATCAGATTCCATTTTCCAAATCTTGAAAGAGGGCATCTAATTAGCAGACCAAGATTCACCGAATTCGGGGAAATGGAGTTTGCAGCTTCTTTCTGCACTGGAAAGTACAGAGAAATAGAATGAGTAGTGCTTACAGGGACAGCTCATGAGTTGCTTTCTAATTGGCAATTTACTAATCTTTACAGGAAAATATTTTTTAAAGATCCCTCATTTTAATTCGCATGATTCCTCTGCAGCCATCTCTATACTTTTGGCCACTATGATTTATCTGATTCAGTTGTCCAGAGAGCTCACACCAAGTACATTTTCACACAAGGATTCTAGCCTTTAGGCAACTGACATTTCAAACTATGTACTTCATGATATTCCACCAACATATTTGAAAGCTATTGTTAGGTATGATTTTTTTCCTGTTATTTCATGGGAAAGGTACACACACCCCATCTATCTTTTCTCTTCATTGTCACCTCAATTTTATTTAAGAAATTTTTATTCTACATGGTTCGAATTATCTCCTTTGTTAAGACAATGTAGCTCAATTGCAAGAAACAGAAAGTTCCCCATATGATACTGGGCAGATATAGGTTATTCAAACTGGTATAATCAGGAAAGGGAGTGTAAGTACTTTGCATATAATCATGTACAATTTGGAGAAAGTGTTCTTAAGGCCCTTGGTTCAGTGGGTGCCTGAGAAAAAATAGTGGACTCTGACTGTCAGCTCAGTAACATAATGAGACTAAGCACATACTGAGTGCTAGTTCTTAAAAAGAAATAAAAAGCAAGACAATTTTGCTTCAGGTGATCCTAAAATGTAGCAAAGGAACTCTGCAGCACTTCTGGGAAAATTGCTGATTGGCATGAAAAAGAATTAAGTGCTTTTCTCATACCTGTATGCAATTTTAACTTTTCTATGAGAGTTAAATGCTGTTAAAAATGCCTCGAAGAGAATTAGGAAAGTTATGCACAGGCAAGAAAAGATTCTATCAAGCTGAAGAGAAAGCTGGTATTTTGCACTGCCCTAGTGTTTGTTATAAAATCTATAAATTTAGGGAAAAACAGTAGAAAGAGTCAATAAGTAGAACAAATCAATAGTCTATAATTTCTATTGCATTTTGCAATGGAATCAATACTTCTGCTTTCAGTAAATAGAAAAATCCAGCACAAAACCCTTTTTTGGAGTGCTCTGTAAACTATGCAATGCTTAGTTAGCATGCATTTGTTTTTCTCTATAAAAGCCTCATGACAGTTATATGTGTTTTATGCCCTCTCAAAAATTAAGCAAAAATAAAATATCTACCAAAAGTATTTTATTCTAGAATTGCTTAATTTTTACATCTCAGTAAATGTTGACTATACCCTATGCATTAAATGGTCTTAAATTAAGAACAATAATCTTTCTGCCTATTTCAAATACTATACATTTGAGGCTGCCACAAGAACTGTTACTGGCCACTAAGAAAATCAGATTCATGATAAATACATGAATAAAGGTAGCACCATAACTTCTATTCCATTATAGACAGACTGAGTCAGTGACAAGAGGAGTTAAAGTACAAAATGTGGTCAGGGGGCCCAGCTAGCTCAAAACCTAGTTATTTTTCTTTGCTTGAGTGGTCAAGATCGCTTATGACAAATTTTGAATTAGAAGATGACGTTCAGTGTTACCAGTCTTATCTGTTATTTACTAAGTTCTTTGAATAGATTTTTTAACAAAATTGTTGTGAGTCTCAAAGAAATCGGAGGGATAGTTTAGGGTACATGTAAGAAGGTATCGAAAAGATTTGTACTGAATGAAGGATAGACTGGAATGTTGGAATGAGGAAGAAGTATGAATTCCAGGGAGGATTACATTCTAGTGAAATGTCAGCTGATTCTTGGAGAATTGTTTGCAAAGGCAGTGCCATCCAGTCTTTCCATGAGCCATTTTCTCTGCAATAAGCATGACTCCTGGGCATGATTGGATAGAGTTTTATAAGATTTCCTTTCTCTCATGCATCATATTTAAAGTTTCTTTTCTAAAAGGGAAGAAGGGTGCATATCTGTGCCATTTGGAGTGGCTGACTCCAGCACAGTAACCTCAAGGGTAGCACCTTCAGTGTTGATGAGGCTGGACTTAGCTGCTGGTTCAGGAGAGACAAAAGTGGAACCGAGGCTGTTGATGAGTTGGTTACTCCTCCCTTGTTTTTAGTTTCATTTCATTTGAAGAAGTAGCCACTGGTCACCACCTCTGCAACATGCACTGTGCTGTGTGTTGGGTGTACAGAGGTGGAGAATCTGCAGTCCTCTTCCTCAAGGAGTGCATACTGATTTCAGTCCCAGGCGGTGAAGATAGAGAAGTTTGCTCAGGGCTATAGGGAAGGTCAGAGACAATCCTCTGGCTCGCCTGAGAGGTTCAGAATAAGCTTTGCAGAGGAGATGGTGCTGAGCTGAGTTTTCCACACTGAGTTAACCACATGAAAAAGCTGACAAAGGGCCAATTGCAGTGGCTCACGCCTGTAATGCCAGCACTTCAGGAAGCCGAGGTGGGCGGATCACGTGAGGGCAGGAGTTCAAAACCAATCTGGCCAACCTGGTGAAACCCTATCTCTGCTAAAAATACAAAAGAAAATTAGCCAGATATGGTGGTGTGCGCCTACAGTCCCAGCTGCTTGGGAGGCTGAGGCATGAGAATCACTTGAACCTGGGAGGCAGAGGTTGCGGTGAGCTGAGATCACACCACTGCACTCCAGCCTGGGTGACAGAGTAAGGCTCTGTCAAGAAAACAAAACAAAACAAAACAAAACAAAGAAAAAAAGCTGACAAAGGCAATCAGTAAAATCAGTAAGAAACAGTAGTGATAGAAAACATGTTTTGCAGGCAACTTGGTATAACTAAATTTAAAAGTGTAAGGTGGGAAATGTAGGTGACGAAGTCCGAGTCTTTAGTAGCAAGCTATTTACAGGATTTTATCTACACATTGTTCCAACATGTCACGTTTGCTACTTTATTGAAATGTTTGATTGCATAACATATGGAGAATGTGCAGTGTGAGATGATGCCGCATTTTCACTCTCTCAGACCTGGGAAGACTAAGCCGCTGTAATCACCTAGAGTTTCAGTCTTTTCAGTGAATATTCATAGAAATGGAGGTGACCAACCAGCAGTGAGCTCAAGTGGCTGCATGTACAGAGTGGGTTAGGAATGTGGTGAGGTGTGTGCCAGTGGAGTGGCAGGCAGTGTGGGCAATGCTATCTGAAAGGTTATCTCTCTGGTCTCCATGGGGATACATGAAAAACTAAAATATACATAATAACATTCATTCATTCATTCATTCATTCATTCATTCATTCCTTTTTCAGAGACGGAGTCTTGCTATTTTGCCGAGAATGGAATGCAGTGGCTCTTCATAAGCACCATCCTGGCATGCTACAGCCTCAAACTCCTGGGCTCAAGCGTCCTCCTGCCTCAGCCTCCCAATTAGCTGGGACTACAGTTCTGCGTCACTGTACAGAGCTAATAATGTCCTTTCTGTGTGAATTATTGAGACCCCAGAATGCATTTTGATAGGTGAAGTGAATACACTGGGGACAATTAGTGGGTGGATGTGTCTGAAGTGAGAGTAAGGCTCTCTTCAGGTGCAGCACGAAAATGAGGTGACCAATTGAGGTCCTGTTTTCCCAGCTGAGCTCTCAATCTCAGATCACAGGGCTGATAAAAACAATATCCTGAGTTTTCCAGGACTGGCTAGAAACAATGCAGGGATATTATCAACATCTCATTATTTTGTTCTCGTAATTATTTGATTAATGATAATGACTGAGCTGCTTTGTAATACTATGTATGTCTTTTATTAGCCTTATAACTTCCCTTAACAGTATAGGGACCTTGATTTCTTAATTTTGTCAAGAGAGCAATAAACTCACAGCCAAGTTATGTTTTAAAAATGTGTATGGTTCCCAGGTGAAGGGAATTTCAGTTCACTTAGATATCCTTTAATTTTCACATGCATTCCAGCCTCACTTCTGCTCTGCATATGTCCCCAGTATATTTTTGCTCATGACACAGAAATATCAGTTCCATTCTTTGCTGGAATTAACAAACAGCAAAATATGTGGCCTGCTGGACAGAATGCATTGATCTGCTATTGTCTATCTGTCCTAGCACCTCTTGCAGAACCATCGTTTAACACATTCTTGGATTCATATTTAGAGCATCAGGCTAATTCATGTTTGCTAATTTGCATGTGAAGGCTAGATGTTAAAATAGAATTTAAAGTATCTGGTTATATCTACTGTTTTTACCCTCTATAATTTAGTAGAACCTTTTTGGATGTCCTATTGTGTGGTTTGGTTAACTATCATGCACCAATTATACTAATCTTAACTAAATAATAGTTTAACATATTTTTAATGATGTTTCACTTATTATTTATAGTATAGAACCAGGAGAAAGTCTTCAGTTATACAGTAATTTATCTTTCTTTCATAAAGCTAAAAAGATGTTAATTCGCATGATTTTAGCTGAGATTTCAGTGTGGACTTTGCTTCTGAATTGTGTCCAAGACTCTGAGACGGTTTTAAGACCTTACATCTGCATGGTGCTTTGCCGTTTAAGAAGGAACTCCACATTAATCTTCAGCTCTGATTATTCAAGTTCATCCCACCTCCTGCTACAGTCACTGCTTGAATAAATGAATGAACCAAAACCAGAGTTGACTTTGGTTTTCATAACATTGTGAGTTTGTTGGAACAGATATCATTATTATTGAATAATGTGATTTTGTAATATTATATAATATTATAATTATTGTATTTTTTCAGATAAAACAGCTGCTAAAATGTATTTGTACAGCTGACCTTGGAACAACACAGGTCTGAACTGCATGGATCCATGTATACATGGATTGTTTTTTCAACAAAATTACACTAACTGTGCCTGCCTCTCCTGCTTCCCCTTCCACATTCTTCATCCTTTCTTCTTCTGTCACCTCTGAGACAACAAGGCTAACCCCTCCCTTTTCTCTTTCTCTTTAGTTGAAGATAAGGAAGATGACTTTTGTGAAGATCTGCTTTCACTTAAAGAATAGTAAATACATTTTCTCTTCCTTATGATTTTCTTAATGACATTTTCTTTTTCTAGCTTACTTGACTATAAGATAAAGTCTATAATACATATAATGTACAAAATCTATGTTAATCGACTGTTTTTTGTTATTGCTAAAGCTTCTGTCAGCAGTAAGCTATTAGTAGTTAAATTCTGGGGGAGTCAAAAAGTTACATGTGGATTTTCCACTGTGCAGGGTTCGGCACCCCTAACTCTTGCGTTGTTCAAGAATCAGCTGTATTACACTTTCTAGTTACAATGCATTTAGCATCTTGTGCTATTTAAAACAACCCTGTCAGGTAGGAGGAGAAAAATGATTATCTCTGTCTAGCAGATAAGGAAAGTGAAATTCAAAGGTCAATGACCATCTCCAAATCGCAGTGCAGCAGCATTGCTAAGACCTGAATTTAGTCTGTTTCATCATAGTTTGCTGCTCTTTTCAATATTCTTTTACTATTCTTAGGGCATATTAATCACCATGTGTGGGAGTGGGTGGGGGCTGTCAGAGGGGCAGCGTCTGGAGTTTCACCTGGTCAGGACAGAAGTGCTCCTCCCTGCTGGAATGATGAGCCCTCTGTGTTTTGTTCTTTCTCTGCAGTGTGGCCAAGGTGATGGGCTTTTACAAAAGGGCACCCTGGGGCATTTTAGGGGTAGCTTGGGATGGTGGTTGGGAGTAGCTGACATGACACATGTCAGGATGTTGCCAAACTCATTTTGGCAAGGCTATTTAAAGGTCAAAAGATATAACACTAGCAGCCTCTGTTGTCCAACACCAGGGAGATCATTCTCCTGTTCTTATCCAGGATGGTGCCAAGCTCTACGGGAACAAAATGGAAGGAGGAGGAGGCAGAAAGCGAAGCCTCAGGTCCCTTAGGTTCAGGAATGAACATAATTAATGCCTTCCTTGACCCTTAGGAAAGCCAGATCTCTAAGCATTTGGAATATTTTACATTAACAAAACCATATTTTTTTTTAAACCAGTGTCCTGTCCTTTTTTACTGTCACATCCTGGGGAATTTTTGAATTTATTCAAAAAATGTCCTACAATGTTAGTACTGAATCTAATGGCTGGGCTGCGTTGCTTCCTGTTACTCTCCATCTGGCCGTCTGTACTAACACAACACTTAGGGGAATACTTCCTACGTAGGCGCCAATGCCCTGGCACAAAGCAGATACTTGTGACACTGGACATAACTTTTTAAAATCCATCTCGATGAATTAGAATATTGAAACATGAGACATCAGACTGGAAATATATGCTGGATGTCACAAAATTAATTAGCTTATTTAAAATAATGATACTGCCCTTTTTCTTTTATTTTGTTTTGTAGTTTATAAAAATGTCACCTAATTATTACTAAATGTTAGATTAATATAGTTAGTTTAAAATGTGGGTTTTTCATCATTAGACCTGAAGTGTTAAGCAACATAAATGGAGTGGCTGACTTTGTGACACTTACTTCTGATAAAGAAGACAAATATCTTCCTAACTTTTTTGCTTTATGAGCTTCACAGTGAAACCCCAAAACTCAGAATTCCATTTACCACAAAGAGCCAAAAATGCCGTCATTCAAACTTCAGGAAATGTTCTACGTAGAAATCAAGGTCTCTCGTTTACCATCTTGTCTTTTCAGAATAATTCAATACTAGGAGAAATACACCTAAAACCAAAGGATGAAAAATTATTTTCCAGGTACTATTTCTGTGACTTAGCTTTTGTTCAGAATGGAAGGGAAGTGCCAGCTGCAGTGGTAGCTACAGGGCCTGTTCCCTCTTGCAATAAATCAAGTAAAAACAATAGGCCCCGCATGGTGAAGGCAGAAGGAAGAAGGAAGAAAGTAAAGTCAGAAGGCAAAAGCAGAGCCAGTAGGGGTGAGAAGGCAATGCTACACAGCTTCCTCTGTCCCCTCCCACCCTAGCACTGGACAATGGAGGTAAGTGAAAAGCTTCAAGGGATGGGCTGGGCCTCAGATCCTGAAGACAAGGGCCCTTAGTGAGAAGTAATAAACCATGGAGATTAAAGAACCCAAAGATCACTACCCAAGGACTTGCTAGCTTCCTTCATGAGCTGCTCCACCTCCCACCCACACCTACAACAAAAAGAGGCATCTGGAAGTCAACTCAATGAGGTCTGTGCCCAGCCACCTCTTCTCTTGAACATTATAATGACTGTGTGTGGATATATATAATGAGTATAAGTATTGGGACCTGGGGATAGCTGATTCCCTCTGAGAATAATGACCTCAGACATTTGAAAGCACAGTGTGATAAAATGGCACACATTGAACCATCTTAAATAGATGAATCAGAACTAATGAACCAAAGCAAACATTTATAACATGCTCAGTAAATGCCCTCAAGGAGGTAAGAGAGGGTAATGGCAACAGGAAGGCCCTCAAGGAGGTAAGAGAGGGTAATGGCAACAGGAAGGAAACACAAGTAGTTATACAGAAGATGCAAATTATTGTACCTGGTTTGACCAATGTAGCGGCTGTGATAAATACTTTGATGGGAAGGCTAAGTTGTCAAATGCAAATAAGGGAATATGTTCTGAAGGTATTAGGAAAGGAAAAAAGGCAGAAAATGTAAGATACAGAGAGAAGAGAAGCAAAAATATTGTCATTCATAGAATATTCTTCTTATTCCAAGAAGAATTTAAAAAAAACAATGAATGATATAGATGAAATAATGATTGATAACTTCAAAAACATAAAGATAAATAAGACTTCAGATTAAAAGGACACATAGTGTTTATGGGATGGAAAAGAAAAAAACTCACATATAGACACATTAGAGTAAAATATAAGAACATTAAAGACAATAAGATAATTTTCATAACTTCAGTAAAGACCCACCCATCATGCAAAAAGAATTAGATTGACAATTGAATAATACTTTCGATGTGTTGAAAAAGAAAAATCTGGTCCCAGAAATGCATCAAGTTATATTTTTAAATATTTACATTAAAATAAAGGTTATTTTCAGACATACAAAGCCTAATGGGTTTCATAGCAACACTCTCTTTGAAAACATTCTTGATGAATTCAACTTTCAGTAATGTGGGGACTACATTTTAAGAATGATCCTTCCGGACCACATCAGGTAAGAGAAATCTTCTAAGTATCTCCCTCCCTTAAAAAATAATGAGGTGAAATCTGATGGAAGACATGAGCTGTATACACAAAATGAAGGTAAGTCTGTCTTGTGGGCAAGTTTCTTACTGCAATTAAGAAATAAGGCCTTGGGCTAATGCTATGGAGGAAAGATGAATCCAAAATGGCAACAATTGGTAGGGTTGTGGAAAGAGGCTAATGTGGGCCCAGGTTGCTAACAATGCCTTGGACCCTGGAGTAAATGCATGTTCTCTCAGGAAATCTTATTTTAAAGTGCCAGATTTTCGATGATTTAAGAGACTCCAAATAAGAACTCACTATCAGAGATCGCCAAACACACAAAGAAACAAAACATGTGGGTGACAACCAGCAGAAACAAGAGCACTAGATTTAAGGTTTCAAGGATTTCAGATAATTGCAATGATGAGACATATAATAGAAAAATACTATGTCAGAAATCCATGTAAAAGAATGGAACCACATCAATTAGCAAGCAATAAAATACTTTTAAATATAAGCAGGCAGACTTGGAAAAGAACCAATGAGAACTTTCAGAAAAGGAAAATACAATTGATCAAAGAAGCAAAATCAGTGGGTGGTTTAAATGGCAGATTTGACATGACTATAGAGAGAATAAGTGAATTGTTGAGAAAAGGACAAAGAGATATAAAATTAGTTACTATGGTGGATTCCCAGGGCTTAGTCTTACTAGAATCCCTCTGAGTAACTGTTGAATGTACATTGAAATAATTTCTCAAAGGACTATAGGCGGGAAACTTTACCCACTGGTTTTCATTCTCCATTGGTTAAAAGTTACTTTCTGTGTCTCTAGGTTGTGCAGAGAGAATCCAGAGCTTTGAGCTTAAGGTGGGTGCCAGTGGCCTGCAGGGAGCCATCCATGGATCCCATGGGCCAAAGGATTATGGCATGGGAAGCCAGCCTGATACAGACTGCAGAAATTCACCTGAGACAGTAAAAGTTAATGATACAGGTGCCTTGGCTGCGTCTCAGGCTTGGAGACTCAGAGTCTCTGTAAAGGTGACTTAGGAATCCACACTTTTTAAAAGCAAACCTCCGGTGTGATTTATCATATGCACTAAAGTTTGAGAAATGTCCTGATGTCCTTTATCTGTAGTATATAGAATTTAAAATTGAAGTATTTCTTCTCAATTTCAGCTTGCCTCAAAATATTGCTATAGTGATGGCCTTGGAGAAAAAAAAACCGTATTACTATTTATTTTGACCAAAAGAAAAAAATAATAAGAAGAGCTTTTATGACTTCAGGACCTGAGTTCCAGTAAGCACTTCCAATCATGCCACCTGAATCCCTTTGGATTGCAATAGGATGGGGAGCAAGTAAGTTAGAAAGTGCTACATTATTATTTTAAAATAGGGCAAATGTCCTCACATTTATTTTGGTTTTTCTGATCCACTTACCATTTACACACTCATATTTCTATTCAATGTCGTAACATCCTATACCAACCTCAATATTTCAGAAAAAGTGAAACTACCTAGAATTATTTATTTTTTGGTAAAAACTTTCAATCAAATGTAACAGCTTCTTTTCTACCTGCTTTCTCTGTAGGCAATTGGTTTTAGTGATTCCTTTCTTCTTCTGCCACTTTGTCAGAATATCCTGGGGTATTCAGCCTCTTTGCTCATGGAAACCTCATCTCTTCTACCCAAAGACAATTGAACTTAGCGATATATGACATAAGAGAAACCAAGCATTGCTCCCATAAAATTTATTATATACACTATTTACACACAGGGACCTTTTCTAGCTTGCTAAATCCTATCTCAACTGCCTTGTTTTCAATTGCTCTGAAACAAGAAATAAAGACAAACTGATGTTTTATTGTGTGTCTCAATCCAGACATAGCTTGAAAGAGGTTCTCTGTACATGCACACCTATGGCTGCTTCCCTTTGGGTAAGTTCCTGAATTCTTCCACAGGACCCAATGCCCCCTTTCACTGAACCTCTGCCAATTTCCCTTGTGTTCTCTAACCCTTGTCTTTTGATAACCTTCCTTTGTATTCAGTGTTTGTGGTGAAAACTTCCGTTTTAAAATCTTGTTAGTGCAGAAAATGTTACAATGTCTTCTTTAAAAAAAAGGTAACTTCTCAAATGCCTTCCAAAGAGGTACTTTCTTTATGAAAAAAGAACATTTTATTTCTGAATTATTTTGATTTAATTATGTTCTGCTGATAGAAAACAGAAGGCCAGCATTCCAGAGGGTTCCTCAGTGGATGTGTGTATAAACACAGTTATACCTCTCCTCTTCCTTTCTTCCCTCTACCCTTCCCTCACTCCTCCCATCTTTCCCTCTTTCTTTGTCTCCATTCATTCTTTCTTCTCCCTGTATGTTTCCTTTTTCTTTCTTTCACTCTTTCTCTTTTACCTTTTTCTTTTTGGGGGGCATTTCTTTTACTTTTTGAGAACTCTCTGCTAAGGGCTAACTCAGGTACATTAATAGATGTCAAGATGTTTGAAAAAACTAAGTTGGTAATTACAGGGGAAAGGGATGCAGCATACACAGGGCAATGACACTGTGCCAAGCTAAGAAAAAGACCAGCAAACTATAGATGACATGTGTGCATCGTGGGAGCTGTATTGAGTAAACCTAGCAGCGGTTAGAACAGGGAAATCTTCAGTAGTCTTTATATTTTGACTTCAAAGCAACTGAAGCAATTTGGCTACTTAAATACTGTAAAAGATGGGATTTAGCAAACTGTAAGAGATAAATAATGTAGATAAATAAAGGTCAATAAAAGGTAAATAATATAGATACATCTTAATGTAGATAAATCTTGTGGCTTCTTTTATACCACAGATCTGTAGGCTTACCATATGGCCTGGCTCATGATGCAAGATGGTTCTTGTTTACACTTGTTGTCCTAATGTAATAATAGTGACTCCTTTTATTCCCAGCAGTGTTCTAGTTTGGATGGTAAGGTATATGTTCACATAACGTATCGGCAAAGTGCTTCTGGTAGGTATTCTGGGGTCATTTTAGAGTTTTGCGCAGTCTTGAGCTAATGCTTCCTTCACCTGTACATTGTAAGTTGAAAGAAAGGATTTCAGAAATCTAATTATGCTTGAGGCTCTGCTTATATAGCATAGAGCTGAAACTATGTCTCTCGACACATTATAAAGTAATAGCCTACACACTGTAAGCTGACAGACCAGAATAACTGTTGGACAACGTCCGGACGCAGGAGGAGTTTTGTCTAAGAAAAGCTATCGTGTTCTGTGAAAAGTGTCTGGATGAAGTCATGGGCAAAATAAGGTAATGAGTGGTGATTGCACAAACCAGATTCCTTGCCCTGATAAATAGAGAGAAAAAGTAATTTCTGAATCATCAAACTTCAGCTGAACTTGCCAATATATAAAAGTAGAAAATCAGCCTCCATTGTTAACCAAACTAATCCAAATGTGAAAGGCAGCAGGGAAAAGAGAAATCCAAGGAATTCAACAGTTCTGAGATCTATGAATAATAGGAATTAGAGAAACGGAAAAATTTAGCACGGTGTTAGTATGAGTGATTCCTGCCTCCAGAGTTCACATGCAGTATTATTGTCATAAAAGAAATATGTGTAATTTTTATTAAAAAATAAAAGTATCTTATAAGCTTCAGAAAGAGAAATTTTAAGAAAAGGGAGTTCCAGAAATTCAATCTTCATAGTTGTGAGAAAAGTTAAAAGTTAGGGTAATCACCCACCTAAATGCTCAAAGTCATATTTGGTAAGTTCTTGTGTCAAAGAGTGCTTTCAGGCATCATTATGGAACATGAGAATCTGGCAAGCTGCAGCCGAGAACACTGTCTTTTGTGTCACAGTAAAAATGTTCAGTTTTAAACCTTGAGCTAACATTCAGCTCAGAAGTCTCTCAGTGAGAGATGGGAAAGAAAGAAAAACATTCTGAGAAGCTTAATGTCAGGCAAGTATTATCTGTTGTATTTTTAAGATTCTGTGTGTGTGTGTGTGTGTGTGTGTGACTATTTCTTTTCCCTGCTAAACACTGTACTCAACCGTGAGTAGCAATGAGAAATTTTGTGTTACTATCATAGTTGATACTGAAAATTTAGTAACTACCATAAAGGGTATCAGAGGTAACTGCATCCGTCACTTACATGGATTTGGTAGCAATACCAGGAGAAAGAGACGGGTTCATTGTCACTTTATCAACTGGATGTGGCAGAGTTCAATATAATCCTCTTTGATATATTCACCAGGAATCTCTGTCAACTGTATGAATGTGGTCCCTGACTCATTCTTGTTTGGAAAGGGGCTAAACAGCTAACATAATAATGTCAAAATCTGAACTATTTTTAAACCCCAGGACTGATTAAATATTATTCAGCCAAAAAAGAAATTTGTTCAAACTATTTGGCTTGGTATTTTAGACCGTGAGTAATGTCGCAGCCTATTTCAAAATCTGCCTCTTGACATTGGTATACAGACCTATAAAGCCATAAAAGCTAAATCATTCTTAATTGGACAAGCAACAGTGCCCTGCCCCCAAGCCAACACACTTAATGAAAAATGGGATCATTTTTTGCAAGTATGGTAAAATAAATCTGGATCAAACAAAATGTTCTGACTCTTTATTGCACTTAAGAATATTTGCTGTTCTGCTCCACTGAAATAGTAGAAGGAAAATCAACTAGGAATTTCTAAAAAGCTATCTGAAAAAAATTACAACATTTTCTGCCATGAGTGTTAATCTTTGTTGGCAGACAGTGAACTCTCCAGATCATTGCTCTCGATTAGCAATTTGTAGAGCTGAATCTGGGCATATGATGTAAAAACCACCAGATAAAGAAGAAAATGTGAAAACAGGTTTCTCTGTAACAGCTAAAGAATGCCACAAATTAATTCTTTTTAAACATGAGCATACCTCCACAAGTGTTTTCACTTGATTCTAGAAGGTAAAGCACAGTGCAGCTTAGAGTGTGGCCGATGGCCTGGTGCTGGTCTACAAACTGTCACCATTCTGACACAGATAAGCAAAAACATTGAGCCTAAGAAACGTTTACAGCCATTTGAATAACTGAGAGTAATTTTTACATCTGTTGAATCTACTAAATAAAAGAGGTTTTATTATATTTTTAATTTTTTCCAGAAATTTCATTTTTTGATATTTTATATAAGTGAAAAGAAAATTTAAATACTGTCATTTCAGCATATGTAGCTTGAGAAACATTGTTCTAGCACTCAATAATTACTTCGCATTGGTTTTCCAAACAAAACAAAACCAAAAAATCAAAAAAGATGCCCAGTGACATCCCAATACCTTTGGAGATCATGACTCATTTAGATGAAAATGAACATCAAAGTCAGTAAGGGCAGCAGTATTTATAACTTCTCCATGTGTTACTTTTTTTTTAACAGAAACAACTGAAATACAAAGGTATTAAAAGTGTATTTGACAGATCTATAGTTGATAATCTCATGTACATGAAACTCGTTAAAAATTTAAGACCATGGAGCCTACAGAGCAGAAAGAATAAAGAGTAACTCAGTTAAAATTAAAGTTAAGGACTCTAATTCCAGCTTCATCCAGAGGACTTTCTTTCAATGTTCATCTAGACAAGCCTTACGTTTCCTTTCCCCCTGTGGCCTAGCTAGGCCTGTTAACCAGCATCAGATCCAAACAGGAAGGGCAAATGGACTTGTCCTACACTTGATCTCAGCCTATAAAGTACCTCTCTTGAGAGTCCCGCAGGATGTGGCTAATGACAATGAACTCATAGAGATGAATCAGTAGTCTCCCTCCATCATCCTAAGGAGGAACAAGCTGCATCAAGTTAAATTCAAGAGTCACTTGTTTTCTCAAATTTTTCAAAGAAAAGAAAACTTAAACACTTTTCCATTTTAAGCTTTCCATTTACCATTATTTAAAAGATCTCAGTGTCTTCCTTCTCTCTGAATCTGCCTTCCAGCAGTAATTATAAAATAAATTGGTGGAGGACAATTTTTTCCTTTAAATGTGATTTCTTAAAAATATGTCATGTACTAAAAATGTGAAGATGAAGTGATACATATTACATGGAGCTACAATTTTTTTTTTTTTTTTTTTTTTTTTTTTTTTGCCAGAAAACTGTCTTCTTAGGACATAAAAAGGAGTAAGTTGTCTTATGCTAAAGATCAACATGGCATCAAGGTATTCTGCACCTGAATACATTTTGAGGCTGATTGGCTGAGATCAATGCATGACAAATTCTTTCTATTCTGGGCAGATGGTCCATCTTATGAATGCAATCTACAGCTATTCACTTCAGTGCCTGGGGTTGTAAGGGAATTTTATTACCTCCTAGAATAATGTTCTTATGCAGAGCCACCTCTTTACTTTACAGCTAGGTAATTAATTGGATTTGTCCATTCATCCATCATTAAATATTTATATCATCTCTGTGCCAGGTAGCCAGTGGTCACTAGGCTAATTAAACCTAGTGTGGTTAATAAAAAGCCAAGATCCCTGATCTCCTGTAGGTAACAGTCTAATGGGAGAGGCAGACAATGAACAAAAAGATAAATATTTAATTATAAATTGTGCAAAGTGTTAAGCAGGAAACATGAGTAGGATGCAGAGATAGAAAAGTCATGAGGCACTCTGTCTGCAGTTTCAGCGTCTTTATCTGTCCCTAAGTCCTGGCCTACAGATGGTGTCCGTTTATCTCCTTTCAGCTCATGACTCAATAGAGTTCTATATTAAAACCTCTTCCTAATCGATCCTCATGACTCTATGGGACACTTATTTTTAAAAATCTCATTCGTAGACCTCATCTTGGACTAACTGAATCAGAATCTCTGGGCATGACGCTACAAAAATTAGCAGGGCATGGTGGTGTGAGCCTGTAATCCCAGCTACTTAGGAGGCCGAAGCAAGAGTATCGCTTGAACCTGGGAGGCAGAGGTTGCAGTCAGCCAAGATTGCACCACTACACTCCAACCTGGGCGACAGAGCAAGACTCCATCTCAAAGAAAAAAAAAAGTTCCTAATTTGATGGTAATGCGTAGTGAAGGTTGAGGAACTCCATTCCCACTGAGGCAGAAGTGGTGCGATGATGAGTACCCCATTTGCCTGGTCCCCTCTCTGGACTGCTGGACTCACAAGGGACTACTACATCAATCATCACAGCCAGCTGTGTGGCCTGGGGTAGTGCTGATGCTACGGCCTGCAGAACCCTGGACCTGTGATTAGTCCCTCCTGGGGCAAAAGTCCACCTAAACTTCACAGGAGAGCCCTGTCTCTCAACTGGCTGCAGAAATGATGAGGGAGTTACAACTTGCCAAAAATGAAAGTAAAAGTTGTCTCCCCACCTTTCAAAAACATTCTCCGAAGTTTCCGACTTTTCTTCACATCACCTCCTTCCTCCTGGTCCTCGGATAGGAGTCTCGAACTCCTCCCTTTCATTTTTCCTCCATGTTGTTTTTCACCCTGGTGCCTCTCCCTCCATTGATTATAATTTCTTGATTTCCTGAAGCAGTTTTGATAACAAATATTATTTTACTTCATTTTCATAGAATTAGACAAATGTCTTAATTCCTGTATTAAAAATTCAAACTACATTAAATGGCTCCTCACGGCAAAAACAGAAAAGCAAGCAAACAAGTCAACAAATCTCACCTACGTCTTCCATTGTTATCTATTGAAATCCTACTCATTTTTCATGGTCCGGCTCAGATGCAGTTTTCTCCATGAGGACTTCAAGGTCAAATTTGTAAAACAAAACAAAACAAAAAACCTCTACTTGGTGAATCTGCCTCTGAATTTCGAAGGTATGCTGTCTGTATCTTTTAGGAAGTCACTACCAACTAACTCTCATTAGAGACATTTTTATAGATATCAGACTCTTCTTATCCTCCCTACTTTGCTCAAGCTTCATTGAAGGCTTTATTTTTTGCCCTTTGCCAGGATTTGTCACTATCTTTTACAAATAACTATTTTTGAAGTAAGTAGACCAATAGATAAGTCAATAAATGAAAATGTTAATCAGAAACATTATTCTACCAAATCATTTTTTAAACCAAGTCAATCACACATTTCAGCAATATACAAAACTCTCATCATAATTACTTCTGGATTTATTATTCATGAAACTCTTCGTGTGCTGAGCCAAGCAGTATTATTAGGCACTTACTATGTGCCAGAGACTGTGATATGACTGTGGGATACTATGGTGAGAAACAAAACTGAACAAAACAGTAATTATCCTTGCTTTTAAGAAATGCATAGACCAGTGGGTGAACTAGACATTCACCAGATTAAATGAATGAATAATTGCAGCGATGTAAACTACTTAGAAGGAAGCTCCCTTTTTTTTTGAAAGTCTACTAAATACGGAGAATTGATCCAGCCTGGGAGGTCAGGCAAGGCTTTCCAGAGTGTGTATTGTTTGAGATGAGGTCAAGATGGGAGAGAGAATTATAGAGGGGACATGTGTACAGTCCTTGAAGGAAGAGAGAACATGGAGGTGAATGAAGCTGCAGGAGCGCTGGCATGGCTAGAGGGAATTGTGAGAGGTACAGGAAAGTTGTGGACAGGGCACTATTTGGGATGAGCAGTGATCAAAGGTGTGTTTTGCGCAGAACTCTCTGACCATGGTGGTAAAAATAGATTGAAAGGCATAGTAGGTTAGGTAGCTGTAGATGAACCAGTTAGGAAAGCAGCCCATAGGTAAGATGTGATGCGGTTTAGACCAAGGTGGTGGTGATGAAGGGAACTGGATAGAGTGAGTGATGTTGAGGAGACACCTGTGATGCAAGGTGATGAGGTTCTGATCTGAGAGGATGAGGGCCAGGGAGGTGTCCAGGGGGCCTTCCCGGTTTCTGCCCAGCTCACCTCTTTGGTGTTTGGAGGTGTTGACGTTTACTAAGACAGGAAACTAGATGGCAGGCTGAGAGGAGGTGGGTAATATCTCAGGAGTGTCAGACATAGCGAACATTATTTAAAATATTGCTTTCTCTTGTTGCATTTATTCTGTTTGCTTTGTATATTCACTAGGCTTTGGCTGCAGAACTGAAATAGTCAATCTCAGAAAATCTGAAGAGAAGGAATTAATGTAGTGTCTGTCCCACTGGTATTTATTATTTCAGTCAAAGCCGAGGTTCATATCTCCTGTGCTTACACACCTTAGGTGTTTTCAAGAGGGCTCATAACCTTGACCAGGGAGAGGCTGAGAGAGAGCTTCGAAGCTTAATTCTGTAGTTAGAGGGAAAAAATTGCTCCTGAACCTCTTCATTGTTAAAGAGGCATTTGAGAGCACAGGCAAACTACTCATTGCAGTGTAATAATTCTACATGATTTGACTCTGATGCAAGCAGATTTATTTCTGAGTCCACTGACATTTTAACTTTAAAAGGTAATAAAAGTAGTCAATGCTGGAAAAGACCAAATGTTTTTTTAAACCCACATTTTAATAATGCTTTTCTCTCTTTAATGAGATTGCAGGAGAATTATATGTGGGTTTTTATTTTTATAAGTTCCAAAATCTTAAAAAAAGAAATTATTCTATTTTTGAATTAAAAAAACAACCTTTTTAAGTTCATAAAACTTCATGTTATTGATAAAGTTCTGCACAGATTTTTCATTGAAGAGATAAATGTGCCGCCGTAGGAAATGTGCAATGGGAGGGGTGATGTCCAATGCTGACGTTTGGCATCTGCTTTCATGTTAGGGATTACACTGGAACTTGATGGAGATGCTATCACAGCAGCTGTGCATTCACAAGGAATAAGAAATAATGGAACTGCTTATCAGTGAATGCCCGGGCTTGCAGAACAACTGTTCATTAACTTTGCTGAGCCAATAAGCAATTAGAGGATTGTAATGATACTGAAGGTCCTATGGCTAAAATATCCCCTGCATGCTCTGGCCGACACAGTCGAACAACTGTTTTGTTTTGAGCCTGTGAGAGTGCTTTGTTTGAAAGTGGGCGTGCCAGATTGCAAGCCTAGGTGCAGTGTGCTGTTTTAGGATGCTCGCTTTGGTATTTGTATTGCTGTGGCTGCTGTGTACTAGTATAATATTTAATGACCTTTTATTAGATAAGTTCCCTAAAGGTCTTTTTAAAATGGAAGGCTCGACATTCAAAATCTAATCACTATATGTAATCAAATATATGCCCTGGGAATGAAAGACACGGTAATGTTTACAACCTGCTGTAGGTCTTCCAGATGCTGTTATTTGCATTTGTCATGAAATGTCACCAGCATTTCCTTATCTGGTGTCTCCTTTAGCTTAGGTTGCCATAACAGTACCATACATTGGGTGGCTTCATCACTACAAGATTATTTTCTCACTGTTCTGGAAGCTGGAAGACTGATCCCAGGGTGCCGGCATAGGTTGGGTTCTGGTGAGAGTGCTTTTTCTGGCTTGCAGACAACCATCTTCTCACTGTGTCCTTACATAGTGGAGCGAGAAGGAGAGTGAGCTTTCTGATACCTCCTTTTTTTGAGACGGAGTCTCCGTGGCCCAGGCTGGAGTGCAGTGGCGCGATCTCGGCTCACTGCAAGCTCCGCCTCCCAAGTTCACGCCATTCTCCTGCCTCAGCCTCCCGAGTAGCTGGGACTACAGGCACCTGCCACCACACCTGGCTAATTTTTTTTTTTTTTGTATTTTTAGTAGAGACGGGGTTTCACCGTGTTAGCCAGGATGATCTCAATCTCCTGACCTCGTGATCCGCCCGTCTCGGCCTCCCAAAGTGCTGGGATTACAGGCCTGAACCACCGCGCCCGGCCCTCTGATATCTCCTTTTATAAGGGCACTAATCCTATCATGAGAGCCCCCTGCTCATGACCTCATCTCACCTAATTACTTCCCAAAGGCCACATCTCCAAGTACCATCATGCTGGGAGTTAGTATTTTGCAGGAACAAAATTCAGTCCATAGAACCTGGAGCCTGCTTCCTTCTAAACATCCCAACTTGGACTAGAGTAGAGGAACATGAGGAGGCCACAAAATGTATACAAAAAAATAAATAAATAAACCACAGGATGCCTTTACAGCAGTGGGACCCACATTTTAGTCTTTCAAGGTCACCTGTTTCCTGTTTCGGTTTTCTTACATGTTATGTTTTATACTTTCATTTTATTGTTCCCTCCTTTACCCAGACTTTCTGGTAATAGATATGCCTAATTTTATCATTTGTTACTAGGCAAGCAATTCATTGTTCAATTGATTTTTATTTTTAAAAGTGCCTCATAAATTACTCTTGTCATTAAGTTTCCAAGTTGTGACTAATGGTATTGACAAGTCACCCCAGGTGTGATTGGTACGTGAGCAGAGAATTGCTCATGGGTTGACGTCTCGTGCAATTTCATAAGTTCCATTGTCTGTCCCTGGACACTCACAAGTTGTAAGTGCTGACTCTTCTGTGAATTACTGTATCTGTTTCTTATTTTGCACAGCACACGGGTTTTCTTGAAGTATCTATGAATGCCCAGTTAAACAAATTCTGGAGAGGAAAAATCCTGAAAAAAATATGTTTTTTCTTAAAAGGTTAGAAAATCTTTGCACATATATATTGAATGATTAAAATAGAAAAACTGTGAAAATGTGCAAAATTAAGAAAACTTCATTCTTGTCTTAAACTTGCAGGGGTGCTTGTTTTCTACCACGATGCCTGTGAGCAAGAGGAAAGATTCGGAAAGTTGAATAATACACTGTCATTTATTTCCCCAATTCAATGACCAATGATGGTAATTGATTTTCCCCCAACTTTATGTCTTGAAAAATTTCAAACCTACAGAAAAGTTGAAAGAATAATTCAGTAAGTTTTTGAGATCTATTGCACAGCATGATGACCCTAGTGTATTATTATTATAAGGTGTGGTATTATTTCAAAACTGCAAGGGATTAAATTTTAAAATGTTCTCACCACAAAAAATAATAAGTATGTGGGGTAATGTATATGTCAACTAGCTTGATTTAATTATTTCACAATATATGCATACAACAAAACATCACATTGTGTCCCATAAATATACACCATTATTGTCTGTATCAGTCCATTCTCATGCTGCTAATAAAGACACACTCAAGACTGGGTAATTTATAAAGGAAAGAGGTTTAATTGACTCATTTCAGCATAGCTAGGGAGGCCTCAGGAAATTTACAATCATGATGCAAAGGGGAGCAGACACATCCTTCTTCACATGGTGGCAGGAAGGAGAAGTGCCTAGCAAAGCGGGAAAAGCCCCGTGTAAAACCATCAGATCTCAAGAGAACTCACTCACTATCACAAGAACAACACAGGGGAACTTCTCCCGTGATCTAATCACCTCTCACAAGGTCCCTCCCCCAATGTGTGGGGATTACAGATCTCAAGAGAACTCACTCACTATCACAAGAACAACACAGGGGAACTTCTCCCGTGATCTAATCACCTCTCACAAGGTTCCTCCCCCAATGTGTGGGGATTACAATTCAGATTACAATTCAAGATGAGATTTTGGGTGGGAACACAGCCAAACCATATAATTGTCTATTAAAAATAAATAAGATCAACTTGTCTCTAAAAATAATGCAATAAGCACTCAAAAACACTTTGCTTATATTTAGTAAGTATTAACATTTTGTCAGATTCTCAGGTATGTGTGTATGCATGGGCAGTTCTGAATCATTTTGAAAGTGAGTCAAAGATATGATTCTTGATCATTAAATACTTCAAATAAAAAATGTGTCTCCTAAGAATAAGAATATTCTTGTACATAACCCTAGCACCATAATCAATCAAGAGATCAAAAGGTGATCGCATATGTAGCATATTAGCATATGATATGAAATCATAATTCCTATTTCTTCAGTTTTCTCAAAAAATAACTTTTACAGCTATTAATTTTCTAGATCCAGGACATAATTATTGCATTCCATCTAATACCATTTAATCCAAGACAGTTTTCTTCCTTCTTTTGTTTCTCATGCCATTCACATTTTAAGGAGTCAAGGCCAGTTAATTTTTTAGATTGTTCCCCAATTTGTTTTAAGGTTAGATTAATGTTAAACACTTTAGGCAATAATATCACATTGGTGGCAATGTATCTTATCTGGAAGTATGTGATGTCAGCTATCCCCCTCTTCTAAAATTCAGTATAATAACTTGTACTCTTAATAATCTTTGTACTCAAGTTATTATACTCAGTATAATAATTTGATCCCTTAATAATCTTTTAGATCCATATTATAAAGGTACATAAAGGTAATCTCTGCAATTAATAAGTAATGAGTGACTATTTTTCCCCAAAATATTGAAGCAAATGCTCATAAACAAAAGCAATTAATTTAAGAAATTCCTTTCCTCTTTTGGTGCTGATAATTTATGAAGAATATTTCTGATCTCCAGTGGTCACTGTTGGGTGTGACAATTCTAGGGGATTTTCATTCCTCAAATTAACTGTGGTTCACAGCAAGAATGTGGAATTGGGGAGTATTTCTTAATCAGTATCAGAGCATAACGTCTTGGAAAAGTGGAGACATAGTGGAGTTTCAATAAAGCAAAACCACAACCCTCCTACACGTACAAATACTGCCTATATTTAACATAGGATAATAATAGCACCTACAGAATTATGTATGGTGGTACCAGAAGAGAGAAACGGTACCATAAGAATGCCCATGGAAAATGTTACCTGCTCTTTGGCTTTGATAACTATTGGTCCTGTCTCAAGGAGAGTATGCCTGAATAAACTGCAAGCTCAAAAGAAGCTTAGAAATAACACTGCATATCTAGAGCGCTTGATGCAATGCAGATCATCATTCGGTCTACTTCTAGGAGACATACAGGTGGCAATATACTGGTCCAGTTCTTCCATCGGAGGGCTGGAGAAAGCTGGATTACAGAATTGTAACCTGTTATGTGAAGCCATTTGGGTCTCTGTGCTGGGAGTCGGGATGTCTTAATGCTTTGTCTGCTGTTTTTTCTTTAACAGTAATGAAAGGTGGATTTTTTTTTTCATTAAAAAATGCTATGAGCTAAATGGAAGGTGAGGTCAGCTGAGCTTCCCGTTTGAAAATTGCAGTCACATCTACTGAGAGAGTTTCCTAATTCTAAAAGCATCTTAGAGTAGTAAGAGTAATTTAGACAAAGAGAATGAATTAGTGCTGAGGAGTGGAGAACAAAGAAATTATGAAACCATTCAAAAATATTTCAAGGATTTAATTCAGAAGCAAAACTGGAAATTTAGAACCTTATTATCCTGGTTTCAAAAAGGATTTCAAAACACTAATTAAAGACCTAGCTCTCCTTGGAGGCAGATTGGTTTATTCAAAGGCCGGTTAGGAAGCAGAATTAGAAGTAAAAAGAAATATTCTCTAGGAAGTTTCATTGGCCCTTTTTCTTCCTCTCACTGAAAAACTTTAAGATGGGAGAACATCAAAGTTGGGAATAAGTTGTATGACTTGGTGTTAGAAAAAGACATCCTGGGGACTGTGGACAGCATCTAGGGCAAGCTGCTTAGACAATCTCGTCAGCCCATTGCAGGTGGTGGGCAGTAAAATGCTGAAGAACATTGCCATAGTAGTCAAACTCCGTGAAGACCATATTGGAGTACTTTGAAACCTTCATCTATTGAGTCGGATATAAGAATAAGTGAAACATCACAGTCAGGTGTTGGGACAACCGGCTGCAGCTCTTAGAACCTCCAGTCAGAGTTAGGTACCTGGTTTCCCATCTGACCTAAGGGGTCCCCCATCCTGGCTTCCTGAACTCATGTGTTTCTGCCTTTACAGGGAGCTCTTTTATAGTACTGCAAGTAATTTTCCACCACGAACCATTCAGTCTCCAAATAATACATTGGCTGTATAATATTTGTTGCTGTCTGCCCATCTTAAGTGATTTGGATTTCATCTGCCTACAATTTCTAATTCAAACTGCATCTACATGTGGCTATAAAAGTCACATCAGTTCAGGTGGAAAGTGGATCAGAAGCTTGTTCAGTATCACTGGCTGAGATGTGAGCACCATCTTTCTGATGACTTTCCTCTTATAAAATCTGGGAAATGCCTTCTTTGCTGGAGGATACTACATTCTTTTTCAGTTTCTGCAGCACCCAATGCCAAACAAATCCCTCTGCAGTGACTGGTAAACTGGGCAACATTGGAGCCAGGACTGACACATTTAGAGGAAGTGCCTGGGCTCAGTAGTGTTAAGTGCAATGTTTTATGGGGTTGTAGAGGCTTCTGATTATATACCATAAATTGAATTACTTCCCAAAAAGTAAGGGACCATTTTCTGAAATAATGCCTTTATTTATTTATTTATATTGTATTTTCAGAATACTAATCATCCATCAGCTATAGATTTTAGCCGTGCCCATGGTTGTCTAATTTTTTTAAAAATTCATGTTTTGGCTGGGCACAGTGGCTCACGCCTGTAATCCCAGCACTTTGGGAGGCTGAGGCGGGCAGATCATGAGGTCAGGAGATCAAGACCACAGTGAAACTCCGTCTCTACTAAAAATACAAAAAATTAGCCGGGTGTGGTGGTGGGCGCCTGTAGTCCCAGCTACTCGGGAGGCTGAGGCAGGAGAATGACATGAACCCGGGAGGCGGAGCTTGCAGTGAGCCGAGATTGAACCACTGCACTCCAGCCTGGGCAACAGAGCAAGACTTCGTCTCAAAAAAAAAAAAAAAAAAAAAAAAAATCATGTTTTGAGGACAGAGACTGAGTTGAAACTGCTGGAAAGTAAGAAAGGAAACACCTAGGCCGGGTGCGGTGGCTCAAGCCTGTAATCCCAGCACTTTGGGAGGCCGAGACGGGCGGATCACGAGGTCAGGTGATCGAGACCATCCTGGCTAACACGGTGAAACCCCATCTCTACTAAAAAAATACAAAAAACTAGCTGGGCGAGGTGGCAGGCGCCTGTAGTCCCAGCTACTCGGGAGGCTGAGGCAGGAGAATGGTGTAAACCCGGGAGATGGAGCTTGCAGTGAGCTGAGATCGCGCCACTGCACTCCAGCCCGGGCGACAGAGCGAGACTCCGTCTCAAAAAAAAAAAAAAAAAAGAAAGGAAACACCTAGCAATCTCTTCATAGGGAATAACTTTTTCCTGGTATTTTCACACCTGCATATCCTATGTAAAAGTTAAAAATAGACTTCATCAACAAATTTATATTCTGGAACATGTCTAAAAATACAAATGCATCAATGTTAGAAGTTTAGATTTACACTCTTAAGGAGAGGAACACATCTATTCACTCAGAGCCTTTCAAATATGCAGCTCTGATCACAGTTTGTCTTTGTCACTTGGAGAGCAAATATGTTATCCTGGCGGGAACTGACATTTGTACTGATTGGCTTGTAGATAATAGTATAAACAAAATGGATAATATAAGAATCTCTACCACTGCAAACTCAGATATAATTGAGGGAAGAGAAAAAATATTTCCAGTATATGTAGAAGCCAAAATTCGAGCATAATTCCAACACAGACCTTCAGAGCTACCAATTAACAAGAACAAGATATGAACCAATTACTCAGGAGTGGGGCAAGACCTAATCTAAGAGCCTGAATGATGAATACTTCCTGGAACAGCTAACATCATTATTAAGAAGTGTATTAGAGTTCACCAGAGAGGTGGTTTATGAGATTGTGGAGGCCAAGAAGTTCCACAATCTACTATATGCAAGTTGAAGAACCAGGAAAAGTGGGGTTGTAATTCAGTCCAAGTCTGAAGACCTGAGAACAAGGGAAGCCAATCATGTTTGTCTTAGTTCAAATCTAAAGGCTTAGAAACCATGAACACTAACATATAATGGTAGAAGATAGGTGTCCCAGCTCAAACACAGAGAGAAAATGCACCTCCTTCTGCCTTTTTTGTTCAATGTGGACCCCTTGATGAGTTGGAGGAAGCCCATTTCCCTTGATGAGGGAAATCTTTACTCAGTCTACCTATTCAAGTGAAACTCTCACAGACAGACCCAGAAATAGCTGTTTATCAGCTATGTGGGCATCCTTTAACCCAGTAAAGTAGACACATAAAATCTACCATCACAAGTCCACCCCTTGTAAACTTAGTACCCATATGCATTTCCTGAAACAACAATAACCTCCAAATAGAGACAATAACAGAATCATCATTCCACCTAACATGATACAACTATCACACATACAACCAAAAGTGTGCTAATTCTTTCCCCAGAGGAGGCATGATGTTTACTCTTCTTCCAATATCCAATATTTAAATACTATGATGTAAAATTAACAATATTTAAATACTGATATAAAGTCAATGTATCTTAAGTTTTATGATCAAGGAATAGAGAGGAAAGAAAACAAATACATGTTGCGTAATATATGTATGTATACACAAATGTATTCATAACAAAATAAAGAGAAAATACTCCTGACAATTACAGTCCTCATTTCTGTAACTGGACATATGGTCAAGGCTTATCTTTCTACTGCTTTCTTTCACTACCCATTCTGTATTTGCTTTTTGCCTTCAACAAGCGCTTCTGCTGGCCATGGTTCTTTACCTAGCAGGGTTACCCAAACCTTCGTTCTTGAAGGATCTGGGTCATTCATAGTTCTAATTGGATTGTGTTATTGTAGTTTTTCATTTGCCTTAGTTACAGGTTATGGTAATACTAAAATGTTTTCTGAGGGATCTTCAGTATTCCAGGCATGTCTTCCTCATCTTTATTGTGGAGTAGTAGTTCCATTTCTCCTTAGTATTCTGGATCAATCACCTCAGCTCAAGCCACAACTCCCTTCTTGGCCTCTTGACTCAGAGTCATGAGGAGCCCAAAATGACCAGACAGCAGTCTTTACTTCTAGTTCAATAAAATCATTACAGTGTCTCCTGGTGGAATCATTCCTCTCTTTTCAATTTAAACCTCTAGGCCAGCAGAGCATATCTTAGTCTGTTCTGTTCTGCTGTAACCGAATACCAGAGACTGGGTTACTTATAAGGAACAAAAATGTATTTCTTATAGTTGTAGAAGCTGGAAAGTCCATGGCCAAGGGACATTTGGCAGAACCTTCTTGCTTATCATGCCCTGGTGGAAGGAGAAAGGTCAAGAGAGCACATGTGCCTGCATGCATAGAAAATAGAGTGGGGAGGCAGAGGACCGAACACATTCGTTCATCAGGAACTCACTCCCCAGATAACTAATCCATTTCTCAAATAATGACATTACTCCATACATTAAGGCAGAGCCCTCATGACCTCATCACCTCTTAAAGGTCATACCTCTCAACACTGTTGCATTTGGGATTAAGTTCCTAATACATTAACTTTGTGTAACACATTCAAACTATAGCAGTCAAGGAACAGGAAACAAACTTGTCTAACAGGTCAGTAGGGGTAATTGTGAATGGTGCTACTCTTATTTCAACGCTTTGATTCCTGGACCCATGAGCCTTGCAATGGGAGAAACAGTTACATATATACCGGGTGCTGATTTAGAACATAGCCTTCTGGAGAAGTTTGCCAAGCCTGGTAAGGCATTGCCACCAAGCTGGCACTGCCAATGAGTGCTCAGAAGTCTATTCCACCATTCTATAAAACTAGTTGTTGTAAGATGGTGGGGAACACGGTAAGGCTAGTGAATTCCATGAGCATGGGCCTGTTGTACTTGTTTGGCTATGAAGTTCGTTCCTTGACAGAAGAAATACTGTGTGAAACACCATGATGGTGAATAAGGCATTTTATAAGTTCACAGATGGTAGCTGATAGGGTTTGGCACTGTCCTCATCCAAATCTCATCTTGAATTGTAGCTCCCATCATTCCCACATGTCATAGGAGGGACCTGGTGGGAGGCAACTGAATCATGAAGGTGGGTCTTTCCCGTGCTAGTCTCATAATAGTGAATAAGTCTCACAAGATCTGATGGTTTTATAAAGAGGAGTTCCCCGACAAAAGCTCTCTTGCCTGCTGCCATGTAAGATTTCCCTTTGCTCTTCCTTCATCTTCCACCATGATTGTGAGGCCTCCCCAGCCATGTGGAACTGTGAGTCCACTAAACCTCTTTCCTTTATAAATTACCCAGTCTCAGGTATGTCTTTACTAGTAGCATGAGAATAGACTAATACAGTAGCTTTGGCAGAAGCACTGAATGCAGGGAAGGCAAATCCATGGGTAGGGTTAGTGTCTTTCCAATAAGTCAAAACACTACTCTTTCCATGATGGAAGTGGTCCAGTATAATCAACCTGCTACCAGACAGCTGGCGGATCACCTGGGAAATGATCTCATGTTGGGGGTTCAGTCCCTCTTGCTGGCAAATTGCACACTCAGTAGTGGCCACAACCATGTTACCTTGATTTATGGAAGTCCACCTTACTTATCCCATATATGACTTCCATCTCTGCCACCATGGCTACTTTGTTCATGGCAGTGTCCACTGGAGAAAAAAAGCTGAATGGTATCTACAGCATGGCTCATTCTAGCCACTTGATTTTTAGAATCATCCTCGGCTGAGGTCACCCTTTTGTGAGTATTCACATGGGACACAAATATCCTCATGTTCTTTTTCCATTCAGACAGATCTATCTCCATATATATTCTCAAAATGTTTCTGTCACCAATTTTCTACTCATATTACTTCCAAGTCTCTGACCATTCAGACCAAACCATTAGTCACAGCCCATAAGCTGGTGTATAATTGCACATCTGCCCATTTCTCTTTCCAAACAAAGTGAATACCAGGTGCACTGCCCAAAGTTGTGCCCACTGGGAGGATTTTCTTCACAACTGTCCTTCAGGGATGTTCCAGAGACATGCTGTAACGCTGCAGCTGCCCATGTTCAAGGGGTTCCTGCCAATTGTGTAGAACTATCTGTAAACTATATCCTCAGACCTAAAGCTACTAAGCCTTGTAGGCTATGTCATCCCACTGGCTACCAAATATTGGTTCAAAAGTGTATATGCTACTTAGGCAACTTCAATTCCCAGAAGTTTTACCGGGAATGCTGGAACAGATAAGTTGGCTTTTAATAAGTAATGCTAAACCCAAACAAGGAAGTAGGGAGCTGCTGGCAGCCAACTTGGTACAATGAACTGATGCTGGAAGGCTGAGTGGAGACGCAGAAAGAAACAGGAATATGCTGGCATCCATGTCATCCAAATTGTGCTGTTATCAGAGCATATTAATCCCCCTATTGGTCAAGCTAATCTGGGTTTGGGTTTGTTTCTCTCTGTGCAAGAAAAAAATATTCCTAACTTAATCAGACTAAAAGCTCATCACAAAATTTCAGAATAATAGCAATAGTGAAATCATTCTAAAACCTTCCAAAAGAAAAATAGAAAAAGTCAGCTATAGTACCTATACAAAAAGGATGTTCAGACTGGCAGCTGACTTTACATCAAAACTACTGGGTGTTACAAACCACGGATAAACATTACCCAAGTTTCCACTGGGTGCAATGCCTCACGCCTGTAATCCCAGCACTTTGGGAGACTGAGGTGGGTGGACTGCTTGATGTCAGGAGTTTGAGACCAACCTGGCCAAGATAGCAAAACCCTGTCTCTGCTAAAAATACAAAAATTAGCTGGGTGTGGTGGTGGTGCATGACTGCAATCCCAGCTACTCAGGAGGCTGAGACAGGAGAATTGCTTGAACCAGGGAGGCAGAGGTTGCAGTGAGCAGAGATCGCATGACTGCACTCCAGCCTGGGTGACATAGTGAAACTCCATAACAAACAAACAAAACATCCCAAGTTTCCGGGGGGAAATTAGTTCTATCCTAGAAATGTATGTAGCTAACTTTTTCTGAAGTGTGAGGTATTGACACTTTCAGATTCACTGTATGTTTTAAATTTACTTCTCAGACACTCTTTCTTAGGAGGTTACTTATGTGCTTTCAGAGAAATAAACAGCGTGAACAAAGGCTAGAGAATAGCATGGAATATAGGCTGAGATCCAGTCAATCCAGTCAGTGATGAAGGGATGTCCCAGAACAGCAGCTGTGCAATAGCTCATAGGCAGTGAGTCCTAAGCGGGGCAATAAAAGGACTCAAGGAGGGACATTGCTGCAGGGGAGATGACTCATGAGGAAAGATGCTCTAATGAGACAGATTGGAAACTAACAGACACAGAGAGAATTATGCAAGTAAAAAGGCAAGCAGTTATTCATTATAAAGAAAAAGAAAATGCTTTATAAAAATTTCTTAATGCACAATTATTATCAGAGTAAAAATAACGTGAACTCTGACTATTGTTCAATTATCAAGAGATAAATGACTCTACAGGGGGAATGTGGCTTTTGGAGGCCCAAATTTACATAAGATGATAAAATTCACCCATCTTACACATACCTTATAAAAGGTTATGAGTATGTTTACTGTAGTCTAGTTAACAAATATTATATTTTATAATCAACTAGGCAGTTATGAATTTTATATTTGTGGTATTTTTTATCTTTTGGAATAACTTTTTTTCCAGGTGTCAAACATAAGCACTTGAAAATCCTATAAATCCTAGGCTGCTGTCTACAGTGCCTAACAAATAATGCAGCATGAGATTACTGCTAGAACAACGCATTCTCTGTTGTTACAAAAGAAATTAACTAGAAAGAAAAATGAAGTTGTGATTAATGACAGTATCGACAACACCTAACATGTAGTGAGTGCTAACTATATGTGAAGTATGTTCTAAGCAGTACTTGATGTGTTATTTCATTTAAGACTTTCACCACAGCCTGGCCAACATGGTGAAACCCCACGTCTACTAAAAATACAAAAATTAGCCAGGCATGGTGGTGCGTGCCTGTAATCCCAGCTACTTGGGAGGCTGAGGCGGGAGAATGGCTTGATCCTGGGAGATGGGGGTTGCAGTAATCTGAGATCGCGCCATTGCACTCCAGCCTGGGTGACAGAGTGAGACTCCATCTCAAAAAAAAAAAGACTTCCACCAACAATATGGTATTGGTATTATCTCTTTTACAGATGATTAATGGATGATGGATGTAGAGAAATGGTAAATTACTAGCCTAGAGCACCCATGCAATCTCCTCCTGAACCTGATAATATCTGAAATATAAATCAAGAAATAGCAGAGAAGTATGTCATTTAGAAATGTGAAGGTTAATACTAGAAGAAACAAATTTAAAAATTTTAAGTGGTCAATAGAGAAGTGGATTTGGATGTGGGGTGCAGTCAGAAAGAAAACTGCTAAATTTCATTGCACACATTTTGGTACAGTTTTGTCTTTGAGCCGCATGCTTATATTGCTTCACAAAAGATTTAAACATTTAAACTAGCAAGGTACATTGACTCATGCCTCTAGTCCCAGCTACTCAGGAGTTTGAAGCAAGCCTGGGCAACACGGTGAGATGTCATCTCAATTGGCATAATTCAGGTCCTAATAAACTTTGTTTTCATTTTTTTTTCCCCTATGTAGTGCAAGCTTGGGTAAATATTAGGCATAACTTGATGGTAGCAAATCCTCCAATGTGACTGCTATAATTTTCAAGGGCTGACTCTCCTCTGTCTTCAGACTGTGTCTTACCTACTGCAATGCTTTTTACTCAACTTTAGAGTACAATTAGACTATTATTAGTAGAATAGAAAAATAGGATAGACCTGAAATGGTGACATAGAGAGGGAACGTGAAGAATCTCAACAAAACATTTGCATTCTGAGTCACAGGAGGACATGAATAAGGTAATTTACTTTGCTAAGTATCTTTCCTTGTGTGTATATATTAAGATTCCTATTTCTTCATTCATTTGCCCTATAGTATTTATTGAAAATGTTTGCAGATACTAATTTTGTTATATTAGGTACTATTGTTGGAGAGACTGGTAGGTACATATGAGCTAAATGGGGTGCAAAACTACTAGTAGAAGTCTCAAATACTAAGCTGGTGGTGCGTGCGCACGCGCATGTGTGTGTGTGCCTGCGTGCCATGGGGAGATGGTTAAGCACAGAGATGCTAATCTTATCTACTGAATTTATCTGTCTTCTGAAAGCTTTGTCTTTCTTGCTTTGATATTGTTAGTCAAAATATCCCTAACATAGTTGCATCTTGGTACTCAAAGATTTGATCTAGACAATGCACTGTAAGGAATTTAATTCATTCTTTAGCATAGTGCTGAACATTTTGTCTCATCTTACAATGCAGTGTTAGAACAGTGATATTTTGAGTCAGTCAGCCATTGTTCAGTTGTTCTCAGTACACTATGTCCATGTCAAAACATTTCTTTCAGTGGGGCACCATCACTCACTGCCACTGGTGAACACATAGCCGAAGACTTACAAAGATGTAATGCAGGTAGGATGACAAAAATCATGATAAACATGATTGACAATATCCATCTTTGTGACAGGATTTATGGAGACTCAGAATCTGAAAAGATGTGGTAAGGTTGGGTGAAAATTAAGATTTTTAAAGTGTAATTCTTTTTCAGCAAAGAAAAGTGAGTTATTACTTTGGTGCAAAAGTAATTGCAGTTTTGGGAATTACTTTTAAAAGTAAAGACCACAAATAGTTTTGCACCAACCTACTAAATAACCCTATAACATTTTAATGCACACAATGAACAAGGCAGATCACACAATAAGGAAACAACAGAGAACTAGTCATCTGAGCACACAAGCAAAAAAGGAATGGGCATTTCTCAGATGACAAGCTGTGGAACACAGAGGTGAGAAGATGAGATACAGTTAAAACATGAACATTGAAACAAATTCTAAAGGCTGGTGTTGACAAATAAGTTTATCAGTAAATTGTGTAAGATGGACTGAATTACTCTTCAAATTCTCCATAAAGCTGTCCTCAAAGACATCAAGTGTCTAGCTGAAGACAAGGCATCTATTATACTTTCTTGTGTCACCAGATTAGTAACCCAGTCATAAGTAAAATCAGATTTTCTTTCCTTAATCTTAGTGAATATCTCATTCTGGTGAGATATTCTCACTAGATATTGCACCCCACTCCCATATCTCATTCTAGTATCCTTTGATTTTTGCATCTAGGTTCTCACAAATAACTCAGAATGTTTCCCAAGTCTGTGACCAAGTTCACCGGTCTGCAGCTGGCAAACTCTTTTACTTATCTTTCGAAACCAAAAGACTTGGCTAGTTCCAGTTTGGTGATGGCTTTATTCTGTTTTACATGTTTTATTTCCCCAAATATTGTTGAATAACCTTTAGGTAAATACCCATGGTAATTTGTGAATAGAAATTTCATTTGGGTTATTTGCCGTTTAATAGAGATAAGGGTCATTTTTTTTTTTCAGAGCCTTGGAATCAAGTGTTTTTTTGCATATACCAAGACTTAATATCTCCCAAGACATAGTTACACATCTGAAGCAGTGGCAGTCATTGCTGTTACAATCATGGAATCAGGTTTATAACTCTGCTTCCAAATGTTGTCTTATCCACTGTTTAAACATTACTGGAGTTTCCTCTTATTACCTGTTGGTGTGTGACGGGGGAAATAATAATCTTACCAGCCATTTTCTCTATTAATATATTAAAGAAATATGCTGAGCCATAAAATTTTAGTCTTTTCTAAATTGACATTTTTTTTTGCCTTATTCTCTACTAGGAGAAAGTGGAGTTCAGTAGTAAAGCTGCTGAGTGGCTGTGAAGTACAACAAAGATGTTTTTGTTAAATAAAGACTAATTTACTTAGATGAGTTCTATTGTTTATTTAATAAAATGATTTTTTAAATCTTTATTTAACATAAAGATTTTCTTGGTGTAACTCCACCAACTCTTTTAAGCCATTCAGAAAGTGTTAATACATGAAAAAAAATGAAATGAAGTGATTTCTACACCAGAGGTAAGTCTGAAACCTTCTGTCTTGCATGCTTCTATGTCAGTTGAATATGCTTTAAGAAATTCACTTACAAAATCATTCAGTTGAACTGAAAAGATTTTTCTTGTGGTTTTAATCACATGACTTTTATTTCATAAATATGAAAAGTTTTATATGATTAAAGACTCAAATAGAAAATTCAGTTTGAGAGTATATGCCCAGTTAAGAGCTATTATACTGGATTCCAGCATTCCCAGACCAGTAACACTTTGAAAACACTTTCAAAGAAGGTGACCCAGATTACCAACATTTTGCTTTACTAAGTAAGCAAAATTAAATAAAATCACCAACCAACCAAACAGGCAAAAAACTCGTATATGAAATCTCAATATTTACTTATAAAAATAAACATGATCTTAGAATAATAATTATTTAAACTAGAAGATTTTAGCTACATGAGAAATGTAGTATATTTTTCTGACTTATTTTATAAGATACTTCTTCACAGATGAAAACTTTGTAACAAAATAGCTCAGTTTTTTTTTTTTTTCTTTAAAGTAGGAGTCTTGTTTTGTCACCCAGGCTGCAGTGCAGTGGTACGGTCTCGGCTCACTGCAACCTCGGCCTCCCAGGTTCAATCAATTCCCCTGCCTCAGCCTCCCAAGTAGCTGGTCTACAGGCGCGTGCCACTACGCCTGGCTAATTTGTGTATTTTTAGGAGAGACTAGTTTTCACCAAGTTGCCCAGGCTGGTCTCAAACTCCTGACCTCACATGATTTGCCCGCCTCAGCCTCCCAAAGTGCTGGGATTACAGACATAAGCAATGGTGCCCAGCCATAGCCCGGGTACTTTTATGACTAGGTGGAAATCACTGATTTAAACGGCTGCCACTTCACTCTACAGAAACAGTTCAGATAATGAAAAAAGCATCTTTATTAGACTCTCTCTACTTTTCCTGATGAACAAATGAGATCACAGGGGATCAGAAAAGATAAAGCGGGATATATTTGCTTTCACCATGCTTCACAGAAACAAAAATGTTGAAATGAATATACACAGTTAAAAGGTAGACAAACATTTCCAAAAATACAGAGCATATTACATACAGCACTACTTTCGGAAGGCACTCAGTGAAAAGATGACTCTTGGAGTTCTGTCATGCATAATGATGTGTTAAAGCACTGAGCAACCCTGCTGTGTTCCAGCAAGGACACCTGATTAACTTTGCTTGGACAAATATTGTCCACATTTATTTAACCTCAGAACTCCCTTTGTCATAACTATGAACATGGAAGACTTGCAATATTCTCTAGTGTTTCCAGCATCTCTCTAATCTATGCAACACTTACATGAACTCTTCCATGAAATTAAACTATTAGGATAGGCATGGAAACTCTATTTTCGTGAATAGTACAGAGTAACTTGAAAGGGATTTGTTCCTTCATTCACTCACTAATTCCTTGTTTGCTGAGCAGCAACTGCATGTTTAATGATATTTTAAACAAGGTAAAGAATGGAATAATAAATGAGTAAGAGATATGTTATCTGACATCAAAGATTGAACTTTTTGAAGAGAAATATCTGATATTCAAGATGCAAAAAGAAAATATAAGCCTATTAGATAAAACTAAGGATACAATGTTTAAAATCACTGAAGGAGAATAGGGAGATAAATGGGCTGAAGAGATACAATTTCTAAAAGTTTCTTTCTGAGCTAAATCTTAAAGAATTATTCATTTTATAAACCTGAAACAGTAAGTTAACCCCTCCTCTCACACTGCTTTCTTTATCTGCTCTAGGCTTATCTGAGCTACACCCTTCCTTTCTGCTCTAAAGCTATGGATACTATGATTTTATGACAGAATTTCTGGTCAGGAAAAAAAGGCATTTGAAGAAAGACAGAAATTTTCTTTTATCAAAACAAGTAGACAGTTCTTTTGTCACTCACATTTAGATCTCTAGAGATTATTCCAGATGAAAAATTCCATATGGCAGTTGTGAGAAGTGATGTACTTGACAAACAGCTCCCAGTACAATTTAAGGGCAGAAAGGGTATGCCTCTAATTCATGCCACACACTGATGCCAGATTAATCTTCCCATAAGACTATTCTGGGCACGATAGACCCTGACTGTAAATACTTTCCTCATTTTCTACTGCATACAGGAATGCTATGAAACCTCCAGTGTCTCATCTCAAACTGCCTTAAACTTGTGTTTCATGAATCCTCTCTTAGTTACCAGTTATTAGATTAGAAAGAAGAGAACTTCCGTAAGTGATTATATGCAAAAAAAAAAAAAAAAAAAAAAGAAACATCTTAAAAGGATGCAGGGATATCCTTGAAACCCAGGGCAACAAGTACAGCTGCCTTGATGAAGGCTGAACTAAAGAAGAGACATCATAAGGAAACAAGATATTTCTGTGCTTATTTATTTTTACTAAGATATAATTTTAATACCATAAAAGTCACCACTGCGGTTGGTTCCAAGTCTTTGCTATTGTGAATAGTGCTGCAATAAACATACGTGTGCACGTGTCTTTACAGTAGAATGATTTAAAATCCCTTGGGTATATACCCAGTAATGGGATTGCTGGGTCAAATGGTAGTTCTGGTTCTAGATCCTTGAGGAATTGCCACACTGTGTATCCCAGAACTAAAAGTATAATAATGAAAAGTCACCACTTCAAACTATAGAGTGGTGTTTAGTATATGCACAAGGTCATGCAACAATCATCACCATCTAATTTTAGAGCATTTTCAGCACTCAAAAAACTCCACTCTCATTAGTTTGCATGGTATATTTTTTTCCATCCTTTAATTTCTAACTTGCTTTTGTCTTTGAATTTAAAGTGTGTCCCTTCGAAATATTCTACAGCATATAGTTAGAGCTTTGTCTTTCCATTCTGCCAATCTGCATTTTAATTGAAGTCTTTATGTTTTAATGTAATTACTGATAAATAAGATTTACATATGCCATTTTACTATTCATTTTCTATATATAGCTTATGTTTTCTTTGTTCCTCAGTTCCTCCAGTACTGCCTCCTTCTGTGTTAAATAGATATTTTCTAGTGAACCATTGTAATGCCTTTGCCATTTTTTTTACTGTATATTTCTGAGTTATGTTCTTAATGGTTCCTCTGGGGAGTACTTTTAATAATTTATACCATTCTTGTTTGTATGACTATCAGTTTAATTTCCATTACATATAAAAATGCACTTGTTTAGATTTCTTCCATCCCTTACTTACTGTCACAAAATGTATCCTTATATATTATTCCCATCAACTTAAGTGAATTAAACTAATCTAGGTCATTATCATTAACAAATATGTATTGATCATCCAGCAACAACTTGTATGCCTACATTTGCCTTTTAAATCATATTTAAAAATGGACTCACAAATAAAAATACATTTGTACTATCTTTAATATTTATCTATATGATAGTCTTTACTAATGCTCTTTATTTCCTCATGAGTATTCAAGTTACAATCTAAAGTTCTTTCATTTTGGCCTAAAGAACTCCTTTTAATATTTCTTGTACTGCAGTTTGACTAGCAATGAACTACTTCCATTATGGTTTTTAGGGAATTTCTTAATTCCTTTTTCATTGCCGTAATAGCTTTGCTCAATGCACAATTCCTTTTTTGTCAGGATTTTGTTTGTTTCCTTTCAGTACAGTTAGTAAAGCAACTACTGCCTTTTGGCCTCCTGGCTTCTGCCATTTTCACTGATATCTTAGCAGAATCCAGATAGTTACACCTTCTATTTTTGTTTCTCTTTCTTGTGGTCTCTTTCCCTTTCTCATTTTTTCCCCAACACTTACTGCATTATTTTAGACCCAAAGTAAAACTTAGAATTGCTAAATTTGTACATACTCATAAAAAATGTGCATTCAAAACAACGTGAGCCCTAGAGAATTCTCAAAATCTTTGCTAGCCACAGTGAGAATTTTTAATGTCTACTGACAACTTCATATTCTAAGGTAACCAAATCCCTAGATTCTGGCTGGGTCCTCTCTCTTCTATTTCTTCTCCTTATAGACTTCAGGCTGTTACCCCTCACTGTCTTCTAATCATTGTGAGAAAATGTGATCAATTATTCAATTCTCCAGCTTTTATCCAAAAATTCACCTCCAGGCTTCCTGTTACATATCCAAACTTATAAAAATATGTATAGAAATAAAATGGCTCTTATTTAATATGATCTAATCCCCTTGGAGGCAATTATCAAGTTCATATTGGTCACCTCTTCCTTTAGCTGCTCATATTCATATTTCTGTACAAAAATTCCCATTGTTCTTCCACCTTACAAATAGCACATTTTGACTTTGTGATGGAGTACAATTCACTTGGTAGGTCACTTAACTTGCTCCCCCAACTACACCATGCAACTTCTTCTGAGCAAGAAAAAGGTAGTCAACATTTGGGGGATGATCAACCAATAACTGTTAATGCTAATGACCTAGATTATGTTTAATTCACTGAATAAACAGTAAGTGCACACCAGGATTTACTGTTGGGGCTGAATGGTCCAAGAAGCCACTCTATCATGTCAGCAGTATTTACAAAAGAAGTAAGTAAGACAACAATGGGATACTTGTTAAAAATTCAATTAGCTTGATGCAAAGTGTCCAAGCCATTGAACAATGTTCTAGTTCCTAGTCATCCTCTTTATTCACCTAGAAATGCTAGGTATGACTTTGCCTTTCTTATGCTGCTATAGTTTGAATGTCTTTGCCAAAACTCATGTTGAAATTTAACTGCCAATGTAACAGTATTAAGAAATGGGATACTTAAGAGGTGATTAGGTCATGAGGGCAACGGCTTAACGCCACTATCATGGGAGTGGGTTACTCATCATGGGAGTTTGGCCACCGTTTTCTCTTTGTCTCACATGTGTAGTATACTTCCTTGCTGTCATGGGATGACCCTTGCCAGATGCCAGTACCATACTCTTGGACTTGTCACCATGCAGAATCAGGAGCCAAATTTTCTTAATAAATTCCTTAGTCCGTGGTATTTTTCATAAATTACCCAGTATGTTGTAGCAGCAGCAGAATGGACTAAGATTGCCATCAAGAGTGGAGTTGTTGGTATAACAAATATTTGAGAAGATGGGAACACGACTATGGAACTCAGTAACGGGTAGAGACTGGAAAAATTTGAAGGAAAAGGCTAGAAAAAGCCTGGATAACCATGAACAAAAGCATTAAGGGCGATTCTGGTGAGGGCTCAAAAGAAGTGAAGAGCTGTATGGAAAGTCTGAATCATCTCATAGATTAAACATTACTGAAAACTGGAGTAAAGGTCATCCTTGTTACAAAGTAGCAAAGACCTTGGTTGAATTGTGCCTGAATTCTAAGACTTCATGAAAGGCAGAACTTAAGTGATTAACTAAGGTATCTAGTGGAAGAAATATATAAGCAGCAAAGCATTCAGTTGTTGCATAATTACTTTGAACTGCCTATGGGGAGATATGAGAAGAAAGAAAAGTCTTAAAGATAAATTTATCATTAAAAAAGAAACAGAATGGAAGGATTGGGAAAATGTGCAGCCTGTCCATCTAAGGAGTGAAAAAACATATTCCAAAAAGAATACTAAAGGTATGTCCAGCAGGCAGTTTGCTAACGAGATTTTTAATATGGCTAGAAGAAATCCAGGTGCTATTCATTACGACAATGGGAGAAAGATTCTAAAGGCATTTTAGAGACCTCTGAGGCTGTCCCTACCTTCACAGGCCCAGAGCTCTAGGCGAGGACAATCATTTCAGGAAATGAGCCCAAGGTGCTCTCCACAGTCTCATTGCTCAGGGCTGTCTTAGTGTGTCCATAATTGGTGGATTCTTGGGCTTGCTGACTTCAAGAATGAAGCCACGGTCTCTCGCGGTGTTACAGGTCTTAAAGATGGTGTGTCTGGAGTTCCTTCCTTCAGATGTTCGGGTACGTCTGCAGTTTCTTCCTTCTGGTGGGTTCATGGTCTCTCTGGCTTCAGGAGTGAAGCCGCAGACCTTTGCGGTGAGTGTTACAGCTCATAAAGGCTGCATGGACCCAAAGAGTGAGCAGCAGCAAGATTCATCATAAAGAGTGAAACAACAAACTTCCCACAATGTGGAAGGGAACCAGACCTGGTTGCCACTGCTGTGTTGGGCAGCCTGCTTTTATTCCCTTATCTGACCCCACCCATATCCTGCTGATTGGTCCATTTACAGAGAGCTGATTGATCTGTTTTACAGAGAGCTGATTGGTCCGTTTTGACAGAGTGCTGATTAGTGCGTTTACAATCCCTGAGCTAGACACAGAGTGCTGACAGGTGTGTTTGCAAACCTTGAGCTAGACACAAAATGCTGATTGGTGTATTTACAATCCCTTAGCTAGACATAAAGGTTCTCCAAGTCCCCACTAGATTAGCTAGATACAGAGTAGTGATTGGTGTATTCACAAACCTTGAGCTAGACACAGGGTACTGATTGGTGCCTTCACAATCCCTGAGCTAGACACAGAGTGCTGACTGGTGTATTTACAATCCCTTAGCTAGACATAAAGGTTCTCCAAGTCCCCACTAGACTCAAGAGACCAGCTGGCTTCACATACTGGATCCTGCACCGGGGCCGCAGGCAGAGCTGCCCGCCAGTTCCATGCCATGTGCCTGCACTCCTCAGCCCTTGGGCAGTGATGGGACTGGGGCCTTGAAGCAGGGGGCGGTGCCCGTCGGGGAGTCCTGCCCCGTATGGGAGCCCATCCTGGGGGTGGCAGGGGTGGGGGGTGAGCATGGCGGGCTGCAAGTGCTGAGCCCTGTGCTGCTGGGGGGCAGCTGAGGCCTGGCCAGAATTCAAGTGTGTCGTGGGTGGGCCGGCAGCGCTGGGGGACCTGGTGCACCCTCTGCAGCTGCTGGCCCGGGTGCAAGCCCTTCACTGCCCTTGGCCAGTGGTGCCAGCCAGCTGCTTCGAGTGCGGTGCCTGCTGAGCCCGCACCTGCCAGAACTCACGCTGGCCTGTGAGCGCCGCCCTGCAGTCCCGGTTCTCACCCATACCTCTCTCTCCACATCTCCCTGCAAGCAGAGGGAGCCAGCTCCGGACTCGGCCAACCCAGAGAGGGGCTCCCACAGTGCAGTGGTGGGCTGAAGGGCTCCTCAAGCACCACCAGAGTAGATGCTGAGGTCAAGGAGGTGCCCAGAGTGAGGGCTGCTAGCATGTTGTCACCTCTCATTAGGACTCTGCTGTCTGCATTCTGATGTAGCACTCCTCAGTCACCCCGGCCATCACTGAAGCAGCCCTAGATATAGCTTGACCCACCACTCCAGAAAGTACAAGCAGTAAGCCTTGTGGCATCCACAGTGTTAGATCTGTAGGTGTGCAGAATGCAAGCATTCTGGTGGCACGGTTTCCTCTACCTAGATTTTAAAGGATATTGCAGATAGCCTGGTGGCCTGGGCAGAAACCTCCTACCACAGTGTGTCCCAACTAAGGCAAAGCCTTATAGAGCTGTGGGAAAGAGGTCACCTCAAAGACTCCAGAACTATAGAGTCACCAGCATCCAATACCAGCCTGGGAGAGCTGCAAGGACTGAGCTCAGCAAAGCCATGGAGCAAGGCTGCCTAAGCACCTGGGGACCCAATCCCATCCCAGTATATCTATGAAGTGTGCTGTGGAGTCAAGAGAGACTATTCTCCAGCTTAAAGATTTAATGTTTCCCTGTTGGGTTTTAGAATTACTTGAGGCCATTTTTATTTTGTGGGGGGGGGGGGGGCGTATTTCTCATTTTTGCAATGAGAACATCTATCCTATTCCTGTCCCACTATTGTATTCTAGAAGTCAATAACTTGTTTGACTTCATTGGCTTAAAACTGAAGGAAATTGCCTCAAAATAAATTGTGCTTTGACTCGCATGTTGAGTCTTTCTCCCATTGCCGTAATGAATAGCACCTGGATTTCTTCTATCCACATTAATCTCTTTAGCAAACTGTCTGTTGGACATACCCTTAGAGTCTAGTCCACTCTAGACTTGAGACTTTTGAGTTGATGCTGGAATGAGTTAAGACTTTGGGGGATATTGGAATGGAATGCATATATTTTGTTCTGTGAGAACATGTGTTTTGGTAGGACAATGGCTGCATCATGTGGTTTGAATGTCACCACCAAAACTCACATTGAAATTTAATGCCAATGTAATGATGGTATTAAGAGGTGGGACCTTTAAGACGTGATTAGATTATGAAGGCTATGCCCTCATAAATGGGCGGATGCCATTATCATGAGCATAGATTAGTTATTGTAGGAATTTGGCCCCATTTTTCTCCCTTTTCCATATGCATGCTTTCTTATTTCTCTATAAAATGATGCTTGCTAGACACCAGTGTCATATTCTTGGACTTCCCAGTCCTGAGAACAGTGAGCTAAATAAGTCTTTCTTCATAAATTACCCAGTCTCTGGTATTCTCTTATAACAGCAGAGAAAGGACTAAGGCATCCTAAGAAACAAGATAGTTCATTATTTTAGCTGTTTGTTCCCCTATAGTACTTATAGCAATTTCAGCCATGTAGATCACATGCAGCTCGAAATTTCCTGTCCTTTTACTTGGTTTAATGAGTTTTTCATCCACAGAAAGGAAAGATAAAGTTTTCAAGGAAAAAAAAAAATCTCTAATGCAGTTGATTTGTATTCCAAAGTGAATCCTCCAAAATCCATTATACTGACTTTTAATCAAAGGCAGATATGATGAAACTTTTTGCTACAGGGGACATTTCGTTCTAACTAGTCTACCCTACCATAGCAATAAGGTCTTGCAGACGGACACCATTTCACAAACTAAGTCTTATTACATAACGAATTAACTCATTTGCTCTAGATCAAACCATTCAGGTAGGCAGAGCAGCCTTTATATTCTTTCTTTTAAAATTTAATCAAGACATTGAAATACAGGATAGTTTTATTTGCCTTGGTAACGCACTAATTATTAGAAATAAATTCCTCTGATAAGGGGATTGAGGGTGATTTTCACAAGGTCCACAGTGACTATGGAGCAAGGGTAGGGACTTGCCATAAGAAAGCCAGGACACAAAGTTGAGCTACCTCTCAAAAAAAATACTTTTTTTAAACCATGAATAATAATCTCTAAATAAGAGTCATTTCTGCCACTCAAAGATATTAGTGATAATGTGACAATGCAAAAATAATGATGGTGATGAGGAAGACAGAGTTAATCTGGAGTTCATCTTGATCTGGAGTACAGAGTTCATTTGATAAGGTAAAATTGCAACACGAAGTTCTTGAAGTTCATTGAGCTGTCCAGGCCAGAGGTGAACCACAGTTACAAGACAGAAGGATGCTACCCTCTAGGGCCCAGGAGAGAGTGGTTGATGAGCAGATATGCAGACTGAGTCCTACTTATTCTCAGGGTAGCATTTTCATGTGATCTCCGGTGCAGCGTCCATCTAGCAAGCTCTGTGGAAAACACCCTCTGGGGAACAGGTGGGATGAGGAAGGTGGGAGGCATGCAAAGCGAATGGGGTTGCTGCTGAGACAAAGACTGGACTATACCCATGTTTGTGGCCAGTGAGCTGAAGTGATCTGTCACCAGACCTAGGCCAGGGTTGCATGGTAACTGAGAAACACTGTACTCTGGGGCACAGCTGGGGCAGAGCAGCATGGGATGTGCCCATACACACTCAGTTATGACTAGGCAGGAGACACAAGAAAGAGCAATGTCTCAGCAACCCCAAAACAGAAAGGGCAACTCCTCCCCAGTGTCCCTATAGCACTACCTGTGAAGTTTCACATTGTGCTAACAACTGTAAAGAAAAATGCTTAGCTGCAGTCCATTATACCAGAGTAGGTACTAAAGGGTGACTTTCCAACTGAGAAGCTGGAAACTGGCCTCAGCCTCCCACATAGCTGTGACTACGGGTGCACACCACCATTCCCAACTAATTTTCTTCTTCTTCTTTTTTTTTTTTTTTTTTGTACAAACAAGGTCTTACTATGTTGCCTATGATGGTCTCAAAATCTAATTAATAACCGACACAATAGGAATGCTATTTTTTTCTATTTTAAAGACGAGAAACAAATTTAGAGGAAGTAAGTAACTTGTTCAGATCACGTGCCTAGTAAGTGGAGGAGCTTACAGACTCATCCTGATGTTTCTATCCAAAGGCACTGTTTGGACGTCTAATATGATAGATGCACTCTGTAATATGGGCTTCTTCTTGTCCAGCAAAATCTCTTCTCACATTTTTTTCCAGGTAGCAACTATATTTCCCAGCACCACCACCCTTGCTGCAAGATATAGCCATATGTTCAAATTCTCTCCACTAGAAAGTGAGAGGAAATGATGTGAACCATGATTTTTCTCCTTCAACAGCAGCACAACCAGAATAACAACAACCTAAGTATCCTTGGAAGCAAATATGTTGAGAACTGCCGAACCCAGCTTCAGTCTGATTTCCAGTAACCCTCTGAATGTGGAGAAAAGCTGCCCATAAGGAACAAATATACTCCTGTTCCTTAAGCCAGTTTTTAAAAATTTATCCTAATATATTCATAGACAAATAATTATGTATATCACATATCAAAGTATATTGAAAGTTGTTGCCAATTTTATTTCCTGAAATATATGTAATGCTCACTAAATATTTGTGGAATGAGAAATCAAAGAGTACTTGCCTTAATTTTAATTAAAGCTGATAAAGCCTTAAGGACCTTCCTACTGTGTGTGAAAGAGTATTTGTGACAATCATCACTTTTTCACCTTGAATTTTGCTTTGAATTACCTTTTCTTCTTTTTGATTGCTGTAAATTAACTGTAATCTCATTATTTATTCCTCTCTCCTTTTAGTTACATGATCTTAATACACAAATATTCTCTGAGTAGCTCCATTGGGTTTGTCTTGCATTGATTTTTAGTTGCTTAGTGTATTTCTCTTTAGGGACTGAAACTGTATGATGTACAGCCATACACAGGTAGACACACTGGGAAGCAGCATGGGATAATGAAAATTATTAGGAATTTAGAGTGCTTAAGGCTTCATTCTCTCACTCTCTATTTCCGTATTTTGGAGCTAGTTCCCTAATATCTCCGCGTTTCTGTCCCTTACTTGATGAAATCAGGAATATATGTTCTTTTCTGAGGCTTACTTAAAGATTATGGGAATAAATACAAGTAAAAATGCTACAATGATACTGGTTCTTATTATTGTTATAGCATAACAAGTGCTCACTCAGTGTTTGATAAAATGAATTGGAATGAATGGAAGCCATCTATTGAGCTTGACAGTCATTGTGCCTATGAAATTTCCCAAGAAGCTGCTGTAACTTTTAGATCCATACATTGAGATCTAGTGCACTGAGAAATTATTAACTGAATACACTAGAAGCCGGAGATAAAGTCATCTGAATATATCCAACTATTACCAGAGAATGTATTAGACCTTGGAGAAAGAAAAACTACAATAACTGGGGAATGGTAGGAAATGGTGAATATGTAAGTTTAATATTTTAGAAGATACACTCAAGCTAAAGTGAAATTGGTTCAAAATTTAAGCTGTCAGACACATTCAGCAAAGGACAAGTAGGATTTCATGGCAGTGCTACTCTGACAGAATTTCCATGATATTTATATAAAGAAATGACTGGTTAATGGGAATATAAATAATAGATGCCTTGAATGTCACCTTTCATGTGTTTCTCCAAGAAGTTCTGATGTCACTTTAAAATCCTACTACAGAAAATATGCAACAATTATTTATAATTGTTTAGTACCCTACTCACTCCACTAAAGTATAGCTTAGACATATGGCACAGGTCTTTTATTGGTTTATTTGGGCAAAGTATGCTATGGTTCAAAAAGCATCATTTCATTGCGAGGAAAAGAAACCAGGCCGGGCGCAGTGGCTCATGCCTAAAATCCCAGGACTTTGGGAGGCTGAGGTAGGAGGATTGTTATAGTCCAGAAGTTTGAGACCTACCTGGACAACACAGTGAGACCTCATCTATACAAAAAAAGAAAAAATAAGAAAATGAGCCAGGCATGGTGGCACATGCCCTTAGTCACAGCTACTTGGGAGGCTGAGGTGGGACGATCATTTTAGTCTGGGAATTTGAGGCTGCAATGAGCTGTGATTGTGCCACTGCACTCTAGCCTGGGCTATAGACCAAGACTCTGTCTCCAAATTAAAAAATAGAAGAAAAGAAAAAAGAAACTCATTTAAGGTAGCCCAAGTAACAGAGGTGTGATGCCAGACATTCAGAGCAGTCTTATGAAAATCCAGAGAGGGTTGAACAGCCAGGCCTTGTAAAGATCTGGAACTGACACACTAGTGACTGATTCTTCATTCATCCTTCTCTCTTGTTCCAGTGGCCTCTCTGGCCCAGCCTGCCTTTTCTCTTCTCTGTTTCTCATTGTGCCTCAGTCCTGTTCTCCTTTCCATCTCATAATCAAGACTCTGCTGCATATTTATCTTGCACATGGGCCCAAAGGTGCACCCTTAGAGAACCGGTATCTGGAACTCTTCCTCCATTTCCCTCTGTGTTGCTTACTTCAAGTTCCTGAGAAACAATCTGTGTTGCCCAAGCCCATTTTTCCAATCTAGCATATACTGTCACTAATTCAATAAGCCATGTAGAGTGGGGAGAATTAGGTATTTTATTGCCCACTCAGTAGAAGCTCTTGGTAGAGCTGATTTTCTAAGACAAGGTTTGGAATGGATTGGCACCAGAAACGTCTTGCTAGACCAGATGTTATGATGGAAATGCACTGGGCTGCAGGGTAGGAATGTGTTTCATGTTACTTCTAGAAATGCTACTATTTAGTTATAGAATGTTAGGTAATCCCAGGTTTAGGTCCCTTTGTTATAAAGGAAACTAGTTAGACTACTAGATGACTATTAATATCTGTTCCAGCTCTAACTGGCTTGACAATAGGAATAAATTATGTTGATAAAAGTACCAGGACTGAATGTAACCATTTTGTAATGGCTTGGTTTGTCTTATTGACACCAGAGAATAGAGATGGCCTCTCAATAAGTTTGGCCATAAGTTTAACAAACATTGGCATCTTTGTTATAATAGGTTTGTATGGCTGGACCACTTATGTAGAAGAGAGCTCTATTTAGACTTAGAAATATGGTTCAATATTTATTTATGATTCCCATTGTTTGTTTGTATAGGAAAATGTTTTCTTATGAAAATCTCACTTCACATTAAGCAATACTTTATTCTATTCATACCTGTGACTACAGCAGAAGAAAGAAGCAATGTACAGAAACAAAATTCAACTCTTCCAGTTCATATATAAACATCCGTAAAACATACAAATGACATAATTTATAAGGTAGAGTTAATGAATGTAAAACTATGTTATGTATAAACATAAAAAACAACTTTATATTACCAACACAAATTCATCCATGCATGTGCATGTACACATGCACAATGCTCCTATATAGTCACATAAAATCTGCAATAAAAATGAAATAACTCAAATACTAAATAAGCATTCTCTGATCACAATGCAATAGAACCAGGAAGGAAGGAAGGAAGGAAGGAAGGAAGGAAGGAAGGAAGGGAGGGAGGGAGGGAGGGAGGGAGGGAGGGAGGGAGGGAGGGAAGGGAAGGGAAGGAAGGGGAAGGAAGGGAGAAAGATAAATTTCCTTACTATAAATAATTAAATCTCTTCAATAACTATTTTGTCAAAGAGTAAGGAAAATCTAAATTTTTTAATTTTCCAGAATGTAATTAAGTAATAAGTTATAATGCTGCACATTCAAATATACACTAATTCAATTAAAACAGGACTCAGAACAAAAACATTCCTTAAATCCTCATATTTTTAAAAAGAATGAAAATAAATTAATCAAGCATTTTGTTTTAAATGTTAAAGAAATAAGTAACAAAATCCCAAAGAGAACATAACAATAAAGAAGAAAGCATAAATAAACCAAATAACTGCTTCTCAAACAAACAATGAACTAAATAAAAAAGCTAGTTTTATAAGAAAAACTCATACAAAGCACACAGACACAAAAGAAGAAATTGTAAGAAGACAAGAATGACAGAGAGGAAATTTTTAAAATATATATATATTTTTTAAAAAATATAAAAATATTAAAAAATATTTTTTAATATTTATAAAAATATAAAAATTTTAAAAAATAATAATAAAAAAAATATATATATATAAAAAATAGTCTACTTTGCTCAACAAAATCTGATTTGATACAGGAAATCTATGTGGCATAAATTATTTTCAAAGAAAATATAATTTACCCCAAATTACTCCAGACAGATTCTAAAAGGCAATTAGTTCAGCTTCAACATCTAAAGAACTTGAAAGCCATCTTTCCTGTACTTACAACAAGAAAAAGAAAATGAAAGACAAATAATGTCTTTTCTTAAGAGTCATCAGAGAGAATTGAAGTTGTAGGCTGAACAGCCACCCCAAAAGCTGGGGACCCAAGCGTGATACAGAGATCTGAGATCAGTTCACCTGAAGCAGAAGCTGATGGAGCCATTAACTAGTAGGAACACTAATATGGTAAATTTTATAAACTTTGGGGAGCTAAATGGGGACAAGCTTGAGAACGAAGAACTGGTAGGGGCCCAGTCTTGGGGTGGATTCTCACACTTTCATGGGTTTTACCTCCAGAGACTCCACCAAGTTTTCATGGTGAAAATTGGAAGAATAAGAAAATATTCTCATGTCAAGGAGAGGGGAAAGAAACCATCTTGAAACAGTCCATAGCATTACTAATAACGAAACTGTTTTCCAAGAAATACTACCTTAACAGAGACTTATCTGACATCAGGGGAGTACAGTTTGCCAACATGAACTCCCTCTTATCTTCTCTCATATAAAATGTAGGAGAAAAAGTCTTACAAATGCTTCCGAAAATCATAGCCCAGAAACTCAGTCAGGCTTGGTCTTAGTCGTTTTGTGTTACTACAAAGGAACACCTGAGGCTGGGTAATTTATAACAAAAAGAGGTTTATTTTGGCTCACAGTTCCGCAGGTTGCACCAGAAGCATGGCACCAGTTTCTGCTTCTGGTGAGGGCTTCAGGCTGCTTCCACTCATAGTGGAGGAGGAAGGGAAACTGGCATGTGCATGATCACAGAGGAAGAGAGGAAGTAAGAGAGCAAGGGTGAGGTGCCAGGCTTTAGAAAACAACCAACTCTCAGAGGAACTAATGGAGCAAGAAATCACTCCCCTACCCCTGGGAGGACAGTGATCTATTCATAATTTGATCTCCAGCACTGGAGATCAAATTTCAACATAGGTTTGCAGAGGTCAAATATCCAAACTATAACATTCACCAAAAAACTGAGGATAAAGCATAATATTGTAGAACACTACTCTCCAAATTCTTACCACGATATTGGCAGGGATTCACTAGATTGCAACAGACACAAATTACAGACTGTATTTTACAAAGAGTTCTGAGAGAAACTCATAAAGGGAACTATAATTAAAAAAAAACAGAGAAAGCATTATGAATAAGTAAACTGAACTTTAAATAATTTATTGTTCTTTATTCTAGTAATAGTAGCAACAATGCATTGAGTGACTACAGCATATAGATAAGTGAAACAAACAAAAATGATGTCATAAGGGATGAGAAGGAAGAATTGGGAATACTCTGCTGTAAGGTACCTCCATAAGTCATGAAGCAGCATAGTATGATTTTTAAACAGAGTTAGATTAGTTGTAAATGTATATTGCAAACTCTAGGGAAACTACTAAAAAAAATAAAAGAAGTATAAGTGATATTTTTAATTGTTTATTTTGCCATGATCTTCATAAACACAATAAATGATATTGTTTACAAAAGGAGAGGAAATCAAATGATATAAAGTGCTCAATTAAAGCCAGAAATACGGAAAAATAGTGGTTAAAAAAGAAATGGTACACATGCAACAAATAGAAACATTTACAAACATGGAAGACATCAATTCAACTATATCTACAATCACTGTAAATGTAAATGGTCCAAATACACCAATTAAAAGTGAAGGACTGACATGGTGGATTAAAAATACAGACTCAACTATATGTTATCTACAAGAAACCCACTTTTAATATAAAGACACAGATAGATTAAAAGTAAACAGAGAAGGATGTGTCATGCTAACACTAATCAGAAGCAGCTGAAGCAGCTGACTATATTAATTTCAGACAAAGCACAATTCAGAATAAGGAAAATTATCAGGAATAAGGAGAAGCATGATTTAATGATAAAGAGGTCAATTCTTGAAGAAGAAATAACAGTTCTCATATGTATGCACCTAAGAATAGAGTGTCAAAATAAATGTGGTAACAACTGATAGAACTGTAAAGAAAAATAGACAATTTCACTGTTGTAGTTGGAGATTTCAACATACCTCCATCAATAATTGACACATCCGGCAGGCAGACAATCACTAAAAATATAGTCAAACTGAACAGTACCATCAGTCAACTGGATGTAATTGACATTTATTGACTATATAATTCAATATCACCAGAATACACATTCTTCTCACCTCACATTAAATATCCACTAAGACAGACCACATTCTGGACCATAAAGCAAAGATCAAAAAAAATTTAACAGAATATAAATTATACAAAGTTTTCTCCCATGTCATAATGGAATTAACTAAAAAATAATTACAGAATGATAGCTAGAAAAATCTAAAAATATTTGGAGCTTAACCAATACACTTCCACCTTAGGAAAGTAGAGAATAAAGATAAGATTAAGACTAAATGATGCAGAAGAAAGGAAATGACAGATATTAGAACATAAATCAATGTAATTTAAAATAGAAAATTAAACGAGAAAATAAATGAAACTCAAACTCTCAAACTGGGTCACTGGAACTATATCTATCTATCTATTTATCTATCTATCATGTATCTATCTCTGCCACGATAACTAATGCAAAAGAGATAAAACACAAATTACTAATATCAGAAATTGGGGTCATTGTTACTCATTATATGATCACTGAAAGAATAATAAAGAAATGCTACAGGCCGGGTGCGGTGGCTCACGCCTGTAATCCCAGCACTTTGGGAGGCCGAGGCAGGTGGATCGCGAGGTCAAGAGATCAAGACCATCCTGGCTAACACGGTGAAACCCCATCTCTACTAAAAATACAAAAAATTAGCCGGGCGTGGTGGCAGGAGCCTATAGTCCCAGCTACTTGGGAGGCTGAGGCAGGAGAATGGAGTGAACCCGGGAGGTGGAGCTGGCAGTCAGCCAAGATCGTGCCACTGCACTCTAACCTGGGCGACAGAGCGAGACTCTGTCTCAAAAAAAATAATAATAGTAAATGCTACAAACAATACCATATGTACAATTTTGATAACTGAAATTTACCAATTTCTGGAAAGAAAGAACCTAACAAAAGCTTGTGTGACAAAGACATAAACTCCTTCACAGAAGAAGATAATCTAAGTATAGCTATATAATTAATATGTACATAAATAATCTAATTGATCTGTATGTATTAGAAATTAAATCAATAAATAACACCTCTACCAAAAAGAAAACGCATAGGTGGTTCAGAAGTGAAATCTACCGAATGTTTTAAAAACAAAATGATACTAGGTTTCTGTATCAGAGGTCCCCAACCCTTTGGGCACCAAGGACTGTTTTTGTGGAAGACAGTTTTTCCAAGGAGCAGGGTGTGAGAATGGTTTCTGGAAGATTCAAGCACATTACATTTTTTGTGTACTTTATTTCTATTATTATTACATTGTAATATACAATGAAATAATTATTCAACTCACCATAATGTAGAATGAGTGGGAGCCCTGAGCTTGTTTTCCTGCAACTAGAGGATCCCACCTGGGGGTGATGAGAGACAGTGACAGATCATCAGGCATTAGATTCTTATAAGGAAGATGCAACTTAGGTCCCTCACACGTGCAGTTCACAATTGGGTTTATGCTCCTATGAGAACCTAATGCTGCTGCTGATCTGACAGGAGGCAGAGCTCCGGCGGTAATGCCAGGGATGGGGAGCAGCTGTAAATACAGATGAAGCTTTGCTCACTGCTCCCTCACCTGCTGCTCACCTTCTGCAGTACAGTCCAGTTTCTAACAGACCACAGATGGGTACTGGGTCCTGGGGGTTGAGGACGGCTGCCCTATCTTCTTTCCTAGAAAATAGAAGCAGATGGAACACTTCTTAACACATTCTATAAGGCAAGCATGTCCCTGCTAACAAATTCAGATAAAGACATTGCAAGAAAGAAAAAAAACTACAGACCTATATCCCTATAAATGTAAATGCAAAAATCTCCACAAAATTTTGGCATTCAATCTAACAAGGTATAAGAAGAATTGTATACATCATGATCAAGTGCTATTAATTTTAGATACACACAACTGGCTCAAGATACAGAATTAATTACATCAAAGGGTTAAAAATAAAAATTATATAATCATATCAATAAATATAGAAAAAGAATTTGATTAAACCCAACTGTCATTCACGATAAAAACTCTCATAATGGTGGATGTGGTGGTTCAGGCCTGTAATCCCAGTGCCCTGGGAGCACATTGATTTTTGCTGAAAGAAGATTGGCTGCACTGCCTCCTGCTGAGTTTGGCCACAGGATTATTTGCTGTAGGTACCAAGTCATGGTACTTGATGACTATCAATTCCTGTGAATCTGTGCCAGAGTACAGCAAAAATCTCCTTTCTAAAATGCTCATCTTTTTTCCAGAATTGGGGGGGAGAAACAAATCATTTTTGTGAGTTGGACACTTTTTATTTTAAATATTAATACAATATAGGGACGGAGTCCTTTTATTTTGGGTATCTGGAACATTTCGCTTTGTTCTATTCAACATAAAAATCATGAATGATACTCTCAAGCAAAATTCTCAGAATGCAAAACTTGCTCACACAGGATCAGTGAAGAGAGAAGATGGCAGCCTCCCTTCAGGACTTCACGACTGTTACAATTTCAGCACATCCTCAGACCACAAAATCTTAGACCAGGGTTCCTATGGGATTCAGAGGAAGGACTGGCATTAATCTGTTGGCAACACCAACACAAGTACAAATAGTCAAATCATGAATTGATTTGACTACAAAAATAGGTGCATCAAAATGCCAGCTGCCAGAGCTTACCTCTACTCAAATCACAAAATAGACACTGATGGTTTGTTCAGTTCAAAAAATGCTTAGAGGACATAACCATGAGTTAGAGCCCCTAACACACCGAGAAGACAAACAATTTAGATCCTTCCTAGAAATGGTTTTCCTTTACAGAATCTTCTCTCTTTTGTTCTGTATTTAAAAATAAAGGGTATTAGTTTTGTTTCCACACATGCTTAATCAAATGAAAAGCAGAGAAGGTGGGAGGGTTGGAGTCAAAGATGCTCCTGTAATCAGCTGCCCTTTTTTTTTTGGACTGAGTCTTACTCTCTCACTCAGGCTGGAGTGCAGTGGTAGGATCCCAGTTCACTGCAACCTCCGCCTCCTGCGTTCAAGCAATTCTCTTGTCTCAGCCTCCCAAGTAGCTGGGACTGCAAAAACATGCCATCAAGCCCAGGTAACTTTTGTACTTTTTTAAAAGTAGAGATTGGGTTTCACCATGTTGGCCAAGCTGGTCTTGAACTCCTGACCTCAAGAGATCTTTGATCCATCAGCCTTGGCCTCTCAAAGTGTTAGGATTACAGGTGTGAGCCTCCACGCCCAGACTAGTCATGTGCTCTTATAACTCAGTATGTATTCACACTTCTCTCTTCCATTAGACTAGATATGCCTGGAGGGCAGAAAATGTATTCTACAATCCCTGAGTATCCTGCTGCTAGCAAAGTGGCCCAAACAGAGAATTAATAAATGCTTGTAGAAAGAAAAATAAATACTTACGAAAAGAAAGTATTTGATTCAAAAAGAACAACTTGAAGGGAAAAAACAGATTCAAGAGCAAGATCATTTGAACTACCATCTAAACGAGGGAATCAGAATGATTCATGTTGAGGTGGAGTGACCACAGCCAATTACATAGTCCATGCTACACTCCATAAGTGTGACCATCTTGAAATAATAGAATTTTTAGTGATCGTAATGGGATTTCAAGGTCAGATTCTAATCCTAACACCACTCACAGCATGGTCTTTGGATCACAGGATCCCTATGAGTTGCAGGTGTCTCTGTGGATGGAAACAAATATTATTTGACCATTAATAAATTGCTACAATTATTTGGATTTTGGTACAGAGAAAAGAGAGCAAGTAAGGGGGTTGAGAGAAGGAATCTCCTCTGCGGTGAGTGAGAATGCATTGTAACCCTGGGAATTCACAGATACAGCTGTCCAGCAAGTCTGCTGGGATACAGGTGGAGGGGAGCAGCTTTCTTCTTCTTCTGGAAATGCAATAATGTGCTGCAGGCCCAGAGTCTCCAGGAGTTGGACAGCGGGCCTTTCAGTCAATCATAGAAACAACTGGCACCCAAGTCCAGATTGCCTAGCCACTAAAAGTCTATCTCTCCACTCCCAAATTCGCTTTCTCAGGCCTGTAATATAAAGAGGGAGATCTCCAGAGGGAGTGTTCTTGCATTAGAAAGCAACCCCAGCCATGCCGAGCAGATGCCCTAAACGAGTGTGCACCTCTGAGAAATTATGAGAAGTCAGAAGGCAGGGAGGGTGGTACACCTACATCTCCACTTTGTAGACCTTGGCCCGGTGAGTTTTCCCTTTTCCCAGCAAAGCTTTTTCTTAATCCATGCTTAGCGCTGGTGTGATGTTGAGTAATATTTTCTGCCCTCTTTTGTGACAGATGGTAGTCCTGGAGGGACCTACCTGATACAACATCTGTTAAGTCTTCCCCAAGAGCTGTAGTTGTCAGACACTGAGTGGTATTCTCTCTCTCACTTTCATCCTTCATCCTACTACAGCCTGCCTCTCTTGCTAGTGTCTGACAACCTGTGGGCATCTTACTTCTATAGGTAGCCATTCATTAGATTATACAAGTTCTGTCCACAGATCCTCATGCTGAGAAAGGAACAAAGGCTCTTGGGTGTACTGATACATGGCCGGCATCTGAATGGAATTTAAGGTGGACAGCTCTTATCTTTTCTGCTCTGATTGTCTTTGAAAATGACAGAGCCTCACGAAAAGAAGTTTCTTATTACTTAGTGGGTTGTTTAGTGAATCTGTGAGTCGAGCTGAACAAATATTCATTTATTTAGTTTAATGAATAATATAAAGAAGAATATTTCATCTCTACCTGCCTTTCTGCTATTCTGTCATTTGTGTTTTATTTGGATAACATAAGTATGTTAATTAGCATGTTAATGCTAATGAATTGCTATATTTGAGACTTAAGAGTTTGAGAGGTGGATTATATTGTAAAAAATGATAACACAATACTAATGTGGCCATCACCAGTTTTCTCCAATAAGAAAAAATTGGAGTGGTGGCTCCTTTAGAAAATCTGCAGATAGGGATTTGAAACTTTTGTCTTTCAAGATATAATGGAAAGAATCCACTTTTCTCTTTGATCAATCATGGATGACTTAGCCCTTTTTAGTTAAAGTCTTTGAAAATCCTTCAGTGTAATTTCCATTATGTTCTTAATACCTTTAGACATTAAGGGGATTAAGAGAAAGAGAAAGACGAATTTTCTTTCTTCTCTGTATCAAGCATGTTAGGTTGTTCGGAAATAGTTTAAGAGAAAATAACCGGGAAAGGCTGCATCTACGTGAGTTTAATAGCTTTGCCATGATATAATTTTCAACAATGAGGTTACTTAAATATTTTTCAGATTACCATAGCTACAAACTGGATTTAGTGAAAAACAGAAAGATATATAACCCAGTAATAAGATTCACTTCCCAGGTAGACATTTTTACTCCCTGGGGCAGAAAGAAAATCATGAAGATAGCATTTTCCAGAGTTCTAGGGGACATCATTCATATTGTCTTTCTACATTCAAAGAAAGCATCGACTTTGCAAACTGAAAGATATAACAATTCATTGATTATCTATATGCAGAAACAGACTAGAAATTTAGACTGGTTCCACAAGCTTCAAAGTAAACCAAGGCAGGGCATGGCTGGTTTCCTGCTTTTCTTTCTTTTTTCTTCCATTTTAACTCTTTTCTCCTTTGGTGTATCCATTTTTTATTCTCAGTTTTATTTGCCTTTTGCATTATTTTACCTAATATATCATTTTATTAAACATGACCAAATAAAGTCTTTTGTTATTATTCCAAAACCAAAGTAAATTTCATTCTAGTGTTTAACAACAAAACTCCTGAAAGAGCATCTATGTAAATGCTATCCATGTTAAGTAAATGCATTCCACTTTTTGCCTAAACTAAATTAAATACCAACAGAAATCTTGTCAAAAATAGAAAGTGTTAAGACTATTTTCTATTAATATTTTTATTACTCCTTATTATAACAGTAAATATGTACAAAGACATATAGAACTAAGAGTACAGCTCAATGAATATTCACAAAGTGAATAAATCTGTGTAACCACAAATTAAGAAACAAACCAGCACCTCAGGAGAACTATTTGCCCTCCCAGAATATACCCTCGCCTCTCCCCAGAGGTAAACTGAATCTTAACTTTTCTTACATTAGATTATTTTGCCAGCTTTTGTAATCATAATGGAGAGAGTATATATTGCCTTGTTGTGGCTTCTTTTATTCAATATTATACTTACATAAGATTCCTCTATGTTGATGTTTATAACAGTAGTTCACCAACTTTTGTGATCTGGAATATATAGTATTCCATTTTAGAATATAATACAGTTTGCATATTATTTCTACGGTTAATGTACATTTTGGATATTTTTAGTGTTGGGCTATTACAAGTCCATAAATGCATTGTCATCTGGTATACATCCAGAAATGGAATTACTGGGTCATGGATAATGCATAGGTTCATTTTTTCTGATATTCCCAAAAGCTTTCAAGTAATTTTACTAATCTACACAGCGAACCAGCAGTAAATGAGAGTGCAATTATTTTATGTTCTCAATACTTTATAGTTTGATTTTTTTTAATTTTAGCTATTCTTTTGAGTTTGTAATGGTGTATTTCACTAAGCACTTTTTCATAAAATTATTTAGATACCCTGATCCTTTACAAGTTCTTGTTTAAGTCTTTTGCCCATTTATTTATATTATCTTTATTAAACTTTTATATTGATCTATAAGGGTTGTTTTAGATTCTAAGAGTCTTTTCATCAATATGTGTATTGCAAATATCTTTCTTTTCTCATTTTTTGAATTTCATTTTAAAACTTTTAATGGTGAATTCTGATAATAAGAGATCTTCATTAAGTTCAACTTATCAATATTTCTGTTTGTAATAGTGCTTTGTGTGTCCTGTTTCAGAAATCTTTCCATAACTCCAGGCCATGAAAATACTCACTTGTGTTATTTTATAGCAACATTGTTTTACCTTATACCTTTAAATCTCAATTCACGTGGAGATTACTTTTTTATATGTTTGATATGAGTGGTGGTCAAAGTAAAATTTTTAAATACATTAGTACATTTTATGCTTTAAAGCAGTTTTAGGTTTACAGAAAAATTGAGCAGAAAGTACACAGTTCTCATACTATACTCCTTTATCTCTTCCTCCCTTTCCCCTATTAATAATTTGCATTAGTGTGGTATATTTGTTACAATTGATGAGTCAATACAATATTACACTGTTGTTTCCTTCTGGCTGTGCACCAATCTTGGCTCCCATCTTCACTGCTTCATGTCATCCTCTCCAGGATGCCCAAGGTGACTCTGCCACATGCAGATACTGGGAGGCCCAAAGGAAGATGCTAGAACACCTGAAAGCTGCTAAATGATTACTCAAAAGGTGAACAAAAGTCTTTTATTATATCTTACTAATACTTCACATGTAAGAGCCAAGATGGCCGAGTAAATGCAGCCAGGAAGAGCTTCTGTCACCTGAAGATCAGACCGTGAAGACCAGCACTCTTAGAAAGAAAGCATTGAGAGTGGACAAAAGGAGGGTGCAGACCCTGAACTGAAGCGGGAGGAAGATGGGAATCTTGCATGGGGTTTCTGAGCAACAAGACTCCTTACAGGACTCCAGTGGTTCTTGGGGAAGGTGTCAGCTAAATAGGCATGGAGTGGCCTACTCTTGCCATGAACCTCTGGAATCCTAGCTGCAGGAGACCTCATAACCTCCACAGACATTTGAGCTGGCCAGGAAAGCTGCTTGGAAAGTTGGCAGGGACAGAAATCAAGCCTGTAGGGAGCCCAAAGGGTTTGGCATGAATACAACTGCAGTGGAGAACAGCTACAGATGCCCATATGCCAAGAATTGCCTTGCTCCATCAGATCTGGACAGAACAGGGCTATCTTGCCTGTGGGACAAGACAGTCACTCCCATAGCTCTTTTGCTGGCAGATGCCACCTTCCTATTCAAATTCAGGAAATTCACATAACTCTTGTAAGATACTACTCAAGATGACCATCCCCAAGACACAGTCCTCAGATTCTCCAAGGTCAATGTGAAAGAAAAAATATTAAAGGCAGCTACAGAGGAGGGAGAGATCATCTACAAAGGGAGCTCCACCAGGCCAACAGGGTCTTTCATCAGAAACCTTCCAAGTCAGAAGAGATTGAAGGCCTACATTCAGCATCTGAAAAGAACTAAGTTCCAATTCAGAATTTTTTATCCAACCAAGCTAAGCTTCAAAAATAAAGGAGAAATAAAATCCTTTTCAGACAAATAAATGCTAAGGGAGTTTGTTACTGGCAGACTTGCCTTACAAGAAGTCTTTAAGGGAGTGCTAAACATGGAAACAAAACGCTGTTACTGGCCACCATAAAAACACACTTAAGTACATAGACCAAAGACACTGTAAAGTAACTACACTGTCAAATCTAAATCGCAACCAGCTAACAACACAAAGACAAGATGAAGTCCACACATATCAATACTAATCTTAAATGTGAACAGGTTAAACAGAAAACTTCAAAGACACAAAGTTACAAGTTCGATAAAGACTCAGCAAGACGCAACTATATGCTATCTTAAAGAGGTCCACATAACAGGAAATGACATCCGTGCATATAAAAGTTATGTTTACACTATATTATAATCTATTAATTGTAGAATAACATTCTTTCTAAAAAGTAATGTTCATATCTTAATTAAAAAATAATTTATTGCTAAAAAAAAAAAATACGCCAGGTCATCTGAGCCTCCAGCGAGCTGTAATCTTTTTGCTCGTGGAAGGTTTTACTTCAATATTGATGGTTACTGACTGATCAGTGTGGTGATTTCTGGCAGTTGGAGTGGTTGGGACAATTTGTTAAAGTAAGACAATAATGAAGTTTGATGCATTGACTGACTCTTCCTTTCATGAACTATTTCATTGTAGCATGAAATGCTCTTTGGCAGCATTTTACCCACTGTAGAACTACTTTCGAAAATTGGAATGAATCTTTCTAAATCCTGACAGTGCTTTTTAAAATATGTTAATGCAATATTTTAAATAATTTGTGATCATTTCAATAATGTACACAACATCTTCACCAGGAGGAGATTCCCATCTCAAAAAACTAATTTATTTGCTCATGCACAAAAACATCTCTTTATCCATTCAGGTTTTCTCATAAGATTGTAGTAATCAGTCACATCTTTAGACTCCATCTCCAATTCTAGTTGTCTTGCTATTTCTACCACATCTGAAATAGCTTACTCCACTGAAATCTTGAGCCCCTTAAAGTTATCCATAAGAGTTGGAATCAACTTCTTTCAAACTCCTGGTAAGTGGATATTTTGACTTCTCCTCCATAAATCATGAATGTTCTTAATGGCATCTAGAAGAGTGAATCCTTTTCAGAAGGTTTTCAACTTACTCTGCCCATACCCATTTGCAGAATTGCTATCTACAGGAGCTATAGCCTTACAAAATGTATTTCTTAAATAACAAGACTTGAAAGTTGAAATTACTGCCTGACACATGGGCTGCATAATGGATGATGTGTTAGCAGGCATGAATACAAGATTAATCTACTGTACATTTCCACCAGCATTCCTGGGCAACCAGGGGAATTATCAATGAGTACTAATGTTTTGAAACAAATCTATTTTTCTAAGCAGTAGATCTCAACGAGGGCTTTAACAATTCAGTAAACCATGTGGTAAACAAATGTGCTGTCATCCAGGCTCCATTGTTAAATGTATAGAGAAAAGGCAGAGTAGATTCAGCATAATTTTAAGGCTCTTGGATTTTTGGAATGGCAAATAGCGATGCCTTCAACTTAAAATCACCAGCTGCATTAGCCCATAACAAGAGAGTCAGTCTGTCCTTTGAAGCTTTGAAGGTAGGACCATGCTTGAAAACCACTGATGTAGATTGAAGCTTGATTGAGTCTATTTGAAATTTTGTTTACGTAAAAAATGCCTCTACTGTTGATGACGAAGAGAATTGGACATACATCCTTAGCTTTATATTTGTATTTGGACCCTGTGATAATCCCACTTCCTTACCCAGATGTGTCAACATGTAACATATAAAGGCTCTTAGGCTTCCTACTACTTGGCTTTTCACAAATAACTTTTAAATAACATTTAACAATGGGGACTCAGTAGGTTTATAGTTTTAAAACATTCTATATCTGAAGAACCTAGGTTTAATCCATACTTCTTTGAAGGTGAGAAGTGAAAATGAGGGGTGACAAATTCAGGGAAACATTTTAAAGCCTAAATTAAAAAAAATTTAACCTTCAATAATACATCTAACATTTATTAGTAACCAAAAATGTCTTGAACAAACGAATTTTTCCCACACACAGATTTTTTATACCATTAATAGATGGGGTGCTTTTACTATCCAATGTTTCCTCTTTAAAGATTCTATTATTTTTAAATACTGCCTTTTTCCAGCTTAAAATTAAGAATTCTGTTCTTCATTGAAGGAGAAATTTTCATTTATTTTACATTTAAACCAAATGTGCTGTGCTAGGTCTATTTAGGAGTGCCCTCAGTGACTTAATCATAATTGACTGAAATGCTTTTTTGCAGAGCCTGATCCAGGCTAAGTTTGGCAATGCAGTGCATTACAGAACAGTTTCTCTTGATATAAACAGTAGTGAGACTATGAAAATCAGTGGAGCTTGAGGCTAAGTTAGATCAGAAGATTAATGCTCAGACCCTTAACTTTGTGGACTTTATGACTCAGACAATCCTGGTGTGATAATTAAAGGCAAGGCCAGCAATCTCAACAGGGCGCTTAGTGAACACTCTTCTGGAAAATCGAATATTTGTAGGCATTTAGCTCCTAGGAGGAAAGGGTCTGAAGGGCCCTTAGAATCCACCTTTTATTGGTGGCTGAAGCTCAAGCTGGATAAATGACTTAGTCTTAGTCCCAAAGCTGGTTGGTGGAAATAATAGGGTCAGAATGTATATTTTCTGACTTCTAGTCCATATCTCTTTCCACTAGACCTTGCCACAACAGGGCATGAGAGGCCGTCTGGTGGGTGGGTCACTCACAGACAGACGAGTTAGAATTAAGGGTGTCCTCAAGCTGAGAAGTCCAGAGCCTGAAAAGGCCAAGCAGAGATCTCTAGGGTTTAGCATCACTTTCCTATAGAAAGTTAAAGTGGAAAAAATTTTGTCAAGAAAATGCAACATTTTTTCTGGTAAGGGACTAAGAGAAAAGGAAGATGGGTATGGCTAATGGGGAGAAAATGAGTTAGGAATTAATATCTGAGTTTTTGGAAATGTCAGAGGATAAGAAAGTAAACTCTGGGCTGCTGTGATTATCATTTAGTAACCTTAAGTAACAGAGAAAAATACAAGATCATGCAGAAATCCATTCAGTAGGGGATTGTGGGTAAATATTAATACAAACTGTTCCTGTTTCAAGACATTTATATCAAGGTCTTTGTTAGTCTAATAGAAAATGCAGAAATAACAAGTAATTCCAAAAGAAAAAATATTCTGCTAAATCAATGGTTAAAATGGATGTATTTTTTGGTCAGAACAACTCTATTGTATGAAACAGTGCCAAACTGTTATAACCATTTGAGGAGGATTGTGATTTAAATAAAACTATTCAAGAATGTTGATTCTCCAAAAAAACAATAACAAACAAACAAAATAGACATAGGTGTTAAGAACTTTGTAATGAAGCAGAAAGAAAATAATCTCATGCTGGGTTTCTATAATGTTGTACATCTTGTGTAGGAGCTAAAAGTGGCTGTGCGTATCAAACACACACACATCGTAACAACAAAAAACATTCCGAACATTTCCAAAAAACTGAACATTTGATCAAATGTCTGGATGTTTGGCTATATTTTCTTCACTCAAATGTGAGGTATGGCAATGGGGGTGCAGGCTGTTCACATTTTTAAAGTATCTTGATAACTAAACATATTAATCACCAGCCACGAGTGCATCATTAATCTCTGGTATCAAGGTCATTAAGGCAATTGGTTTTTGGCAGGCTGTTGATTGATACAGCTCACTGATAATTTTTTATCTGGTATTAATTTGGCTATTATAGCCACCTTAAACATAAGTATGTTCAAATTTCAAGGGTAATATTTGGGAGACTTTTCTCCTAAATGATGATGGGACAGTAGTGGTAATAAATGTCAAATCAGAAAAATTAAAACTATTAAAATCAAATCATTTACCCCATTAGGGCCATTACACTTGATAATGGAACAGGACTGCTGTTCAAATGCAGTATATTATTGAAAATAACCAAAATACTTGCATCATCTCTCACTTTAGAATTTACAAAACACTCTCCAATAGAGTACCTTTTTAATATTCTCTACAATCAGGTGTGGTAGTGTGGTATAATATAAAAATGCTTTGGTTTTTGTTCCTGATTCCTGGCACAGAGCTCCTAATACTCTCAGGATTTCCTGGGCAATACAAGTGTCTTCTGTTACTCATAAGGAGCCCCCTTTGAGCGCATCTGAATTTATGCTGATAAGATGATTTAGGGTAGGATCCCCAGCTATTTTCAGGACCAGGCTGACTACCAGAAAGACCAAGTGATTAAAAGAGGTGGTACTTTCAGCCCCATCCCCAACCTCTAAGGAGGACCCAGGGATTGTTGTTTGAGCACTCTAAAACCTTTTAAACAATGAGATTCAGAAAGCTTCCAGGTTGGTGACATTACGTGATGGAAGCGTGACACATCTGGAGAGGATTTGACAGCTACATGCCTTTACTGATGTAATTCTTCCATCTAGATGTTCCTGAGTTGCATTCTGTATCATAAACGGTAATAGTAAGTACCTTTTTTTTTTTTTTTTTTTTTTTTTTTTTTTTTTTTTTTGAGTTCTGTGAGTTATTCTAGCAAATTAAAAATGTGAGGAGGGAGCAATGAAAACAAACCCTCAATTTATAACTGGTTGGCCAGAAATACACGTGGCCACCTGGGACTTGCGAGTGGCATCTGAAGTGTGGGTAGTCTGTGGGACTGAGACCTTAGCATATGGGGTCTGCATGGATGCCGTATAATTAGTGTCAAAACCGAGTTGAATGGTGGCACATCCAGTTGGTGTCTAGAGAGTTGGAAAATTGACCAGTGTGAAAAAACATCCCACAAATTTAGTGTCAGGCTTGACAAACTCTGGCTGATGGTGTTAATGATCTTCTTTCAAATTGCAGGTGGCAGGTGTGTGTGTGTGTGTGCGCGCGCGCGTGTGTGTGTGTATTTGGGGCAGGGTGTGGGCAGTAATAGGAAACATTTCAGAGTCAGGCTAAACATAAATAGCTATACTAAATGGTAGCAAAAAATATCACAGACCAAGTGGCTTGTATGTGTCAAACACACAAATTACTAGATAATTACATCATGAGGCAGAGTCATCTTAATGCAGTGGTTGAGTTAAAAATGAAACTCCAAACTACAAGGGATGGTTTAGATCACACTTTAAAAACTTGAAATGGAAAATCCCAGTGATTTTCCTCAGACATTTTTTATTGTAGCTGCTTTTTAAAATATGCAAATATTTTCTAATGATATTAGCTTCATCTTACTTAGCTCATCCGTGTATGACACATTAAGTGTCATCTTAAACTGATAAATCCAGGCTATGATTTCAACACGGCAGCCCCTTGTGCATTTCTTTCCTTCGGAAATGATCTCAGAGAGCTTCAAATGGAACATAACTCTAATGGCAAGTTGAATAGATAGGTTCTGTGTTCATTTTCAAAATCTGTAAATCCTGGTGGATGGCCTTCTTTGATTACTATAACAATACACCAAAAGTGCAAATCTATGACTAACTGTTCCTCGTAATATCCTTAGTGCTTTCAATACATGTAAACTTTAACTCACTTGAACAGCTCCCAATACTCTTGATGGTAACTCCACCTCCTTGGTCAGCTCCAGAAGGGCCTTCATTTTCTGCCCCATGCCCAGTCGTGAGCTTCATCGCTGTCTCTCCATCATGGTGCAATCAAAGCATATGGAGCTAATTGCATTCCTGCATCCTGCTATGCTCCCATATGTTCTCAAGTTGTGCAAAAGTCATTAGATTGTGTGCCTGGAATAAATAGTCTCTTCCGCCTCTCCACCTGGCTGACTCCCACTAGTCATTCAAACCCAGGTTAGGTGTCATGTTCTCCCATCCTCTGAGAAGCCACCTCTCTCTGCCAGGCTGGGTTTTGTACTCTTGCTCTGTCTCCATAGCTGTTCTTTCTTACCGTTATGATTCTTACATGGAATTGATGGCATCCTTGCCACTAGAGACTCTGAAAAACAGACACTATGTTTAATCGTATGAGCTTGGTGCCTGGCAGCATGACCAAGAGCAGTCAATGAATGGTTGAGTGAATGGATAAAGCCAATATGAAAAAAATATATAGCCTTCTTTCCTAATACAAATATATTAGTGATATGTTTTTCAGATATGTGGTGACCTAGGTTATTTGCTTATTTTATTTTTTTAGAGGTGGGGTCTCACTCTGTCACCTATGCTGGAGTATGATGGTGAGATCATATCTCACTGCAGCCTCAAACTCCTCGAACTCAAGTGAACCTCCTGCCTCAGCCTCCCTAGTGGTGTCTTAGGTTATTTGAAAGCAGTGTTGACCAAGGACAGCAATGACCTAAGCAAATTTTACAAATGTCTTTGGCAAATGCCAACTGTGTATAGCACATCTAATTTAACAAAATTTAAAGGCAAAGCATGGTTTGGTGGAGAGTAACATTAATTATTATTGTATTCTGCCAATGTTTTCAGAATATTTAGTTCATGTATTTCAGATAACACAAAAGATCCTGAAATGGTATTTTTACTTCTATTTCTGTGCTTCCTCTATATTGGAGCAATTCTGTGGAGTGGTAGCACAGCAAGGGCTAGTAGAAGAGCTGAAGTGTTGATTGAAATGGTCAAGATTGTCTTTAAAAAAAGGAACAATCCCTACAGAACCATATCATGATTTGACAACTTTGCAGCATGCTTCTATGGTACCAGTGTTTTCACAACTGTCTATTCAAACTATTTTATGACTTTTCTCTTACACAAATATCATATGTCCCCATTTCAGATGATAATCTTGCCTACTAAGAAAACAGAAGCAGGCCGGGTGCGGTAGCCCACGCCTGTAACCCCAACACTTTGGGAGACGAAGGTGGGTGGATCACCTGAGGTCAGGTTATCGAGACCAGCCTGGCCAACATGGTGAAGCCCTGTCTCTAATAATAATATCAACATTTGCCAGATGTGGTGGTGCATGCCTATAATCCCAACTACTCAGGAGGCTGAGGCAGGAGAATCACTTGAACCCGGGAGAGGGAGGTTGCAGTGAGTCGAGACTGCGCCATTGCACTCCAGCCTGTGTGACAAAAGCGAAACTCTGTCTCAAAAAATAAATAAATAAGAAAGAGAAACAACCCCCAAGAGGAACTTCCTTCTACAAATCTACCAAGTCTCCTGCATCTGGTTTCCTTCCTGTAAAAAGGGATAAAGTACCCACATGGCTATCATTTTTCACTACATGGTAGAAACCACTCCCTTTTACCTTTTCATTAATTTTTCTTCTACATTAATTATGTCTTTTTATTATTAATATCTTATGTAATAGACTGCTTTCTACTGGTTTATTCCCATTGTGGTGAAGTATCTCCCAACTTTAAGTAAATGCATAAGCCCTTCCAAAACCCTACAACTCTTTCCAGGTATTGCCCCATTTTTCAACAGCACTTTACAGCCAAACTTCTTGAAAAGATGATTGATAATTCCACTATCACATCTCATTTTTGCCCAACACACTGCAACCAAGATCTTGATCCCACTGCCCTAAGTCTTGTTTGGTATAAAAGTCAATAATCTTCATGTCATATTTATCAGCCCAACTGACTACTCTTCTTGGAATTTTGGAAGAACCCACAATACTGGTTTCTATCAACTTGATAGACTTCCTTCTCAGTCTCTTCAGCTGGTTTCTTCTCTTTTCAATCACTAAATGATTTGGCTAACAGGCTTACTCTTGAGCCCCCTCCTCTTATCTAATCACCATTTCTCTATATGTAATTTTAACCATAGCATTTTAAAAAACAAATTACACATTTGTTGATGACGCCCAGACTTGTATTTCCAACCTTCAGTGGGAATCTCTGGCTCATATACTCAACTTGCCTACTTGAGCTCTCCATCTGCATGGAGACAAGTAGCTTAATGTGCCACAAATAATCACTTGGTTTCATACTTCAAACCTTAAAATTACTTCCCCCACAGTCTCATCTATTTCAGTCAATGGCCCTACCATTTATCCAGTGGCTCCGTGCAGAAATTCAGAAGTCAACATGCTTTTTCTCTTTCCATTATCCTCTCCCTCAGATATATCAACAAAGCTTGACCCAGAAAATATGTATCATACATGACAGCTTCTCTCCATCTTCACTGCTACCACCCTAATTTAAGCCAAAAAATACGGAGGTTCCTTTTTTTCTTTTTTCTTTTTGCAGTCTCCTAACAACTTTATTCTTTGGCTCCACACAACTGCTGCAGTGATATTTTTAACAGCAAATCAGAATATGGTCCACACCTGTTTAAATTGTTTCAGTGGTTGTCTCTGCACCTGAAGCCAAAATCAAAATTTTTAATATAGTTCCAAAGTCCTCCATGACCTGGTTTCTACCTGCTTTGTCAACTGCCTCTCTAATGACTCTGTCACAGTCAACCTTAGAGTGGCTCGCCTTCTCATTGGTTTTTATCAAACACATCAGACTTGCTACCACATTAAGACTGTGGCACAAGTGGTTTCCTCTGTGTGAAGTCTTTTTCTACTAGATCTTTACATGATTGCCTCCTTCAAACATTCATGTCTCAGATCAAATTTAATATTATCAGTGAGGTCTTCCTTGAATATCTGATGAGAATCTTCCTCATTTCACCTGTCCATACCTAACACCTAATATACCTCCAAGTTTCATATTTTCCTCACACCATTGTCCATATGTGTCTATAAAAACACAAACTTCATGGTGAATATAGATAAGTACCCCATATACACTCCCCAAACAAAATTTACTCTTGGTTGGATAACACCCAGATCTCATGCTTTTTTTCCTCTAACCTCAAATATTAAGTTTCCATCTTTTGTATGTAGTAGTTGAATCAGGTAAATGACATAATGGATAGAACTTAACATTCACATCAGAGGCAAACATAATTTTAAGACACACAGACATCTTTGAGACTTGCTATCTGCTCAGAGAAAAAATATAGGCTGAGAAAGATGGAAGAGACAGGAACTTCAAGAGAAAATAACAATTAAACTTTTAAGAGCCAAGCAGATGGAGAAAGGCAGTAGCATAAGGAATGCAGAGAAAGACCAGGCACAGTGGCTTACAATCCCAGCACTCTGGGAGGCCGAGGCAGGCGGATCACCTGAAGTCAAGAGTTCAACACCAGCCCGGCCAACATGGCAAAACCCCATCCCTACTTAAAATACAAAAATTAGCTGGATGTGGTGGCACATGCCTGTAATCCCAGGCACTTGGGTGGCTGAGTCAGGAGAATCACTTGAACCTGGGAGGCGGAGGCTGCAATGAGATGAGATCACGCCACTGCACTCCAGCCTGGGTGATAGAGCAAGACTCCATCTCAAAAAAAAAAAAAAAAAAAAGAATACAGAGAAAGACAGTTTCAGTAGAACTTGGACAATTGATATGGAATCATCACAGATGCCTGCAAAGAAAAACTCCTTTTTTTTCTTTTTAGCTGTCTTTCTGTTTCTATTTCCCCTTGACTGTAGTTGAAAGTGGGTGGACATGTGTACATAAACTGCTCAAATCCCTTGGCTCTGATGACACATGTGAGATGAGCTGGAAGTCTCCTCCAAACTATATTAAAAACCAGGACACAACCGGTGTCCTATTTTTCTTGCAAATAACTGGCTATTTGCAAGAAATAGCCATTTCAAGCATGATTCTGCTTTCCAACTTTCCTTAATTGCTGAATACCAATAGACGCTGCTTTGTTGAGCATTCCCAAACTGAAGACAGAGGGACCATTTGTTGGCTTCCAAGAGGTTGCTTGCCAAGGGCAATGTTAGTGTTCTGGAAGTGTGCATTCTTCCTATCAGAGTGAGCAGAAGAGAGCATTTCAGCAGCCCAAGCACAGCAAAACATTAAGTTGACAGAAGACAATGAGCATAGGATGGCCCATTGGTTCAACACACTGTGGGAATTCATGGATATGCACCAATTGTCTCTTTTGCTGTCCCTCAGAGTGACCCAGAAATCAGGAAGTATAAAGTCAGGAAAGCGAGCAGTAAATAATTAGACATCATACATATTACAGAATGAGACTGCATTTCATTTTTTGCCCAGGAGCCAACTGCAGTTTCAACAATCTCACGTAAACTGCTTTATTTGTGCACATCTGAAATCAAGGCCATTCAGAAGCAGCAAGAGCTGGTCAGCACCTGATAGCCTGAAATGGAAATGTATGCACTTTCAGGCTCCAAAATAATTTGATCTGTACAACCTGGGAAAGCAGCTCCTGGTGGGATGAGGAATGTTTATGTAGATCCGTAAAGTAGCACACAGAAGCTGCAAAGCCTCAGGAACAGGAAAAGTCATGATCAGAGAATAAACTAGTGTTAAATTAGTGAAGTGCTGGGCTATCAGTATGAGCGTACTGCCTGCAAATATGCCTCAGGTAATTTAACACTAATTACTAAAAAGCTGTGTTTTTCTGACCCTCTCTCCTACATTCTTCTCTGTTTATGCATATGGGGCTTTACTGTATTTCTTTTTCTCGGTTTAGTCTTTATTAGGTCAACTGGGAGAGTGCAACACATGGCTGTAACAGTAATATATAAAATACTGGGGTTATTTGGGGATTTCCATATAGACAGCTTCTGCAATTCCAGCAATTCCCATAGGTGGTATAAAGTCTTTTAAATATATGTGTATGCTTAAATATATTCCTGTGTTCATTTCTACTAATACCTACATGGTATGACCACTTCAACTTTGCTCTGCTTGCTCTGCTTGTAAAGCTATAGAACAAAATCCCAAAAAGAAAAGGAAATCAGAATTACAATTTATCTAAGCAAGATCTCCACTACAGACTTAAGGGGTCTCTGACCTTCAAGGAGGAATTTCTGCCAACACCAGAGATATGAAAGGCAGATAAGGGATTGACAAACCTTGCTAAGTTGTCTCTGACAATTATTGTAGATAGATGCTATTTGAAAAACTGAAAAGGATTTCAATATGTAACACTGTTGTAATAGTTCTCATTGGATTATGCGAAAGACTTATAGCTGACTCTTAAGCACAGATTCATTAATGCTTTGCTCTCTTTGTTTACCTCATCTTCCAATATACTATCTGTTTGCTTTTAGCTGAGGTTACCCACCGCTTCCTGAGTCTCCCTTGATCATCTCACACTTAATAACAACTTCATCATGTTGGAAAATAAGACTACAAACTCAAATCCAGTGTTACATTTTTCATCAATTGTTGTGAAAATCCAAGGAACAAGAACATGAAAAGATATACATTGGCACTGAAGAAATTAGTACCATATTCTTATTCTCCCATAATACAGTAATTTTTATTTTTGGCTAGATATTACTTATGAGTCTCATCTACTACTAGACTATAAAGTCCATGGGGACAAAGACTGAATCTTTGTCATATTTTATTCATAGCATCTAGCAAATGTCTGGCACATCCTTGGCTCACATTGAATAGTTGAAATATTTTTTTGAAAAAGGGTCATTGGAAGAGTTCATGGCCACCCACGGTGGCTCACATTTGTAAAGCTGGCACTTTGGGAGGCCAAGGTGGGAAGATCTCTTGAGTACAGGTGTTTGAGACCAACCTGGGCATCATAGTGAGACCTCTTCTCTACAAAAAATAAAAAGGTAGATGGGCATGATTCTGTGTGCCTGTAGTCCCAGCTATTCAGGCATGGAGCCTGGGAATTCAAAGTTACAGTGAGCCATGATTGTGCCACTGTGCTCCAGCCTGTGAAGACTTTGTTTAAAGGATATAGCTTTTAATCTATTTATTAATCTGGTAATAAAATAATTGGAGGTGAGAAACTATACGTTCAATTTGTTACAGGATATTAGAAGGTAAATAATATTATAAGGTTCATAATATTGAAAGGTAAAAATATATTTCGTATTCATTTAGTCACTAATCTTTAATCTCTATTATGTGCTACAGAAACAACAGTGAAGAAACACATAAAGATCCCTACCACACATAGCTAGAATGGGAATGTGAGAAAGCAGACAAGACACACACACACACACATACACAGAGAAACATATTTGACACAGCTAAGGGAAACAAGATAGGGAAGAGGGTTGGGAAGTGTTGTAGTGGTTGGTGGGGCACTGACATTTTAGTTGCAGTGACCAGGAGATGCCTCATTCAAGGTACCTCTCAGCAAGCACCCAAGAGAAATGTAGGAATGAGCAAGACTGCTCTGCTGCAAAAGCTCTCAAGCAGCAGCATGCCCATATGCTCACGATATGGCTTGGAGACCAAGCTGGCTACAGTGGAAACAATGACAAGGTGAGGAGGAGTTGAGGTCAGAGAAGCATCATGCAGAACTTTGCAGGTCATAGGAAGAGCTTTTATTTACATAGTAATATGGGGATATATTGAGCAGAACTGTGACATAACACGACTACTCTTTTAACAGGATCATGCTAGACCCTATATTCAGAAACAAAGATGCTAAATACATTTGTTTTAAGAACTTGAAATATTTTAGGCAAATAATGGTGGTAGCTTAAACTATGCTAGTAGTGGAGGTGATAGTAAGAAGTAGGTTCTGGATATATTTCTAATGCATAACCAACAGCATTTTATGATATGTGATGGGAAAGGGGGAAAAAGGAGTCAAGAATTATTTCAAGGTTTTGTTCTAAATTGCTGGAAGGATAGACTTGCCATTAATAAGGATAGAGAAGAACACTTTAGAAATTAAGGTGGTATGGGGAAAATGAAGAATCAGGAGCTCAACTTCTGAATGTGGGACTCATCAGCACATAGATCCATGAGACTGGATGAGATCACCTACAGAATGAATGTTGATAGGAAATTGAAGAGATCTGGGGAATATCCAAGTTTACAGGTTGGGGTAGTGGGGGGAAAGTGACAAAGCAGAGAAAGAACAGCCAAAGAAGAAAGAAAAAAAACAGGTGACAATTGGTTCATGGAAGTCAAGTGAAGAAATAACTCAAGGGTAAGAATGATCAACTGTGTTGAATGTTAAGGACAAAGGAAGCAAGATGAAGACTAAAAAGTTACCATCAAGTTGTTTCTTAGGTTTTTACTAACATTCCTGCCATATACCCTTTGTTCATAGTCAGTATATGTCAATGTTTTGCCTCATTTGCATTATAATTCTTCATATATATCTATATGTAGAATACACATAAGAATCTCTCTCTATATATATAGATATGTACTTTTTCTGCATGATTTGTTGAAAACATCATACTTACTCCTAAATAGTTTAGTATGTGTTTCCTAAGAATGAGTACATTCTCTTGTATAATGTCAGTACATTTGGCAAAATTAACAAACTAAAGATTAATATATAATGATGTAACCCATTACCCCATTTAAATTCTGTCAGTTTTCCCAAAAATGTCTCTTATAGTTAATATTTTCCTAGCCCAAGATCAAATGTAGTATCATACACTGCAATTAGCTGTCATATCTCCTTAGTCTCTTTTAATTCAAAGTACTTTATCAGCCTTTCCATGTCTTTACTGACTTTGACATCTTATAAGAGTATACATCAATTATTTTTTAGAATGTACCTCAGTTTGAGTTTGTCTGAGGTTGCCTCATGATTAGACTCTGCATTTTTGGTAGCAATAGCATAACAGTGATACTACATCCTTCTCAGAATCTATCTTATTCAGAAGCAAATGATGTCAGTTTTTTTCAATGCTGGTAATGTGAAGTTTGATAACTTGGTAAAGATGGTGTTGGCCAGGTTTCTCTAAAATGCAGCTACCATTTTTCCTTTTCAATAATTTATGGGGAGATAAATTGAGACATGTAAATATTTAGTTTCACATTAAATTTTCACCTGTAAGTTGTAAGACAAATTGATAATTTTCTAACCTCATTAATCTCTTTGTATTGGTTGACTGATACTTTAAGGAAGAGCTTAATGTTCTTTATTATTTTTTACATGGTTATTTGTTTTGCTTATTTGTCTCATATATTAATGGATTTTTTAAAACTACATAAAGGATAATAATCTATTACTATATTTATTTATATTTATGCTCAAATTGTTCCAGGACTGGCCAGTGCAATCTCATTCATTTAAGCTCCTATACCCCTTTGACATGTCACCATTATCCATTCATCATATCTTCACTTTTGGGTGCAATAAGATGTCCTAAGATCATTGTAGAAGTTCCTTGTCCAAGCTGTGGCATTAGGCATTTATCTAAGGAAACATGTTTCCTTTTAGTTAACAATGATATTTAGAAATAAAGAACTGGTTGTCTGTAGCCTGTTTGTGTATCTTCCTTTGTGAAGTATCTTTTCAAGTGTTTTCTCCATTTTTTAATCTTTTTTTAAAAAGTATTCTAGATAAAAGGCCCTTGTTAGATACATGTGTGTCTCTAATCTCCAAACCTGTGGCTTAACTATTAGTTTCTTTAAAGATGAGTTTTAATGAGCAATTTAAAAAATAATTGATTATGTCTTTTTGTCAATTTTTTCTTTTATGTATATTGTTTCCTGTGTCCTATTAATTAATCTTTGCCTATATCAACTTAAAACAATAATTCGCAGTAATGTCATTGGGAATGGCAGATTATAAACTTCCCAATATCCTAACCTTCATAAAAGCAAAGAGAACCCTGCAAAAAATTTCAAAACCAACTTTTTCAGAACTCTAGGGGTTAACCAGTTTTGCAAGAATCCAGGAAGCATTGTTTGTTAAAGTAGCTAAATGAGGGTGGTGAGTTTTGTGGCATTTTATCTTGCTGTATTTTCCAACCCTCTCTCCAGCTTCATGGTGTCTTTGACAACTCACAGCTACAGTGAAAACCATAATCCTAGCACCAATGGAGGGGTCAGTATAAATTGAGCTCTTTCAAAACTTCATTCTCAGAGATTAGTATTATTTGACCTATCTGGCACTTCCTTGAAGAAACTCAATCCCAAGACTGGTCTTTATTTTATTTGATATGACTCTTAGCTGAATTGTGCACAATTAGTATTTTCTTCAGAGGTGTTTAGCAAAAAGAATCAGCAGCAATTGTTTAATGTTGCAGCTGCCTGAGGAGGTGAAACCAATTGGGACAAATAAGCTAATGAAAAATCTGTTAAGGAAAAACTAGAGAATAAGATACCAGCAGTGGGCATTGAGAAGTTCAGGCACATTGCTGGGAATCCAGAAAATAACTCTAACATGCAGAACCATACATATCCTCAGAAAAGACCGGAGGAGGACCTAAACTTTCACATCTGACTGGCCTCAAGACTCTGTAAGGAGAGGAAATGAAGACAAGACAGAGCTATAAACTGCCTGAGTGTTGCAGTCATGTTCCAACACACATGCAGAACACCCCAACAAAAACTCAAGGCTTATTGTTTTTTGGAACTAAACAAACAAACAAACAAAACCAGCAACAAATCTGTTCATTCAGTAAATGATTACTAAAGTAACCAAATAATGCTGTCGGTGGCCACTTACAACAAAGTACATAGATTTACAGAATTAGTTTAGAAAGGTTACTAAACAACAACAGGAAAAACAACAAAGAGCAACAATAACAAATCCTGAAGGAGGGAGAATCTGATTTATATTATATTTATGATACCATAGCATATTATATTTAGTATTTTATAATACATTTATATGTTATATTAATTTAAAATCCACTTTTCAAAAACATTATGAGACATAAAAAGAAATATGGAAGTATAGACCATACATAAAAAAAAAAGCAAACAATACAAACTTTTCATGAGAAAGCCCAGATTTGGACTTTGACAAATACTTTGAACATTTTAATATAGTCAAAGAAAATGAAACCACATCTGAAGGATTAAAGTATGAGCACAATGTCTCACTGAACAGAAAAAAATAAACAATAAAAACACAGAAATGCAAAAAAAGTCAGATTAAACTTCTGCAGTTGAAAATCTAGTATCTGAAATGGAAAATATACTAATAGAGGGAATCAACAGCAGTTTTAAGTAGACAGAGAAGATAATCTGTATACTTACGATAGATCAATTGAGGTTATACAGTCTAAGAAACAGAATTTTTAAAATTAATAAGAGTCTCACACTACTGACTGAGCTAGCTGGGCTTCCTAAAATTAATAAAAAGAGCCTTACAAAACTCTGAGACAACATCAAATACATCAATATATTTATAATGGGAATTCTAGATGAAGATGAGTAAAGTAAGTAGAAAGAATATTTGAAGATGTAATGGCTAATAACTCCTCAGGTTTATTGAAAACACTATATACACACCCATAAAACTCAAGGGTATATGCAAGTAGGATAAACTCAAAGATATACCCAACTAAATACATCCATGATTAAACTCTCAAAAGTCGAATCCTGCTTTAAGAATCCTGAAAGCAGCAAGGAAAAAAGGACTCATTATGCACAAAGCAGCCTGAACAAAATCCTGTCAGACATCATAGAAGCCAGAATGCAGTGAGGTGGTATACTCAAATCAAACGAGAAGAAAAAAGAAAAACAAAAACGATCAACAAAGAATTCTGCATTCAGTAAAACTGTTCTTTAAAACTTAAGGAAGAATTCAACTCCAGGCACGGTGGCTCATGCCTATAATCCCAGAGTTTTGGGAGGCTGAGGCAGGTGGATCACCTGAGGTCAAGCGTTCAAGACCAACCTGACCAACATGGTGAAACCCTGTCTCTACTAAAAATACAAAAATTAGCTGGGTGTGGTGGTGCTTCCCTGTAATCCCAGCTACTCAGGAGGCTGAGGTAGGAGAATCGCTACCCGGGAGGCAGAGGTTGCAGTGAGTCAAGATCATGCCACTGCACTCTATTCTGAGTGACAGAGCAACACTTTACCTCAAGGGGAAAAAAAAAAAAAAACTTAAGGAAAAATTCAATATATCTATATAATAAACCCAGAGAATTTGCTTTATTAGAGCTATCCTACAAAAAGCATCACGAGGTATATCTTAAAGTAAAATGAAAAAAAAACTACATAGCTTGAATCCACATGAAGAAAAGTCAACAGTAAAAGCAAGTGTGTAGGTAAATATAAAGCAAAGTATAAATGTATGTTTGTATGTAACACTTTTATTTTATTTGACTTAAAAGCAATCACATAAAGCAATTATATATTTGTGTTCCTAGGCACACAATGTATAAACATGGAATTTATATGACAATAATGAAAGAAATGAGGAAGTACAAGCAGAGTTATATAGATGTGAACTTCTTAAAATATACTATTGAAATTAAGCTGGTGTTAACGTGAAATAAATTTTTATGAATTAAGATGGTAATTGTAATCCCCAGGGTAAAAACTAAGGAGCTAATTTTAAAAATATATAGTAGAAGAAATGATAGTGAGTTAAAGTGGTACATTTAAAAAAACATCTATTTAACATAAAAGAATGCAGTAATGGCTGGGCATGGTGACTCATGCCTGTAATCCCAGCACTTTGGGAGGCCAAGGCAGGCAGATCACCTGAGGTTGAGATTTCGAGACCAGCCTGACCAACATGAAGAAACTCCATCTTTACTAAAAATGGAAAATTAGCCAGGGGTGGTGGCACATGCCTGTAATCCCAGCTACTCGGGAGGCTGAGGCAGAGGAACCACTTGAACCCAGGAAGTAGAAGTTTTGGTGAGCCGAAATTGTGCCATTGCACTCTGGCCTGGGCAACAAGAGCCAAACTCCATATCAAAAACAAAACAAAACAAAAAAATCCTCCCCCCCCCATAAAAGATTACAATAATGGAGAAGTTGAGAAACAAACAAGACATAACATTGGAAACAAATTTCAAAATTGAAGACATAAATCCTACCTTAGCTTTAATTACATTAAATGTAAATGGATTAAATACTCCAACCAAAAGACAGACATTGACAGAATGGATTAGTAAAAAACAAACATGATCTAAACATATGCTGTATACAAGAGATACACTTGACGTTGAAAAACACAAATAGGTTGAAGGTAAAATTATAAAAAATGATATACTATGCAAACAATAACAAAAATAGATGTGGAAAAGTAAAAGTGATACTAATACCAGACAAGATATTCAAAGGCAGAAGGTGTTATTAGAGACAAAGAAGGATATTTTACAATGACACGAGTCATTACTTCAAGATGTTATAACACTTATAAATATATATGTACCTAAAAACAGAGCCCAAAATATATAAATCAAAAATTGACAAAACTGAACGGGATAATAAACAATTTGACGTAGTTGAAGGTATTAATATCCTACTTCTAAATATAAATAGAATAACTACACAGAGGATCAACAAAAAACAAAAGACTTTATTAAGGCATTGGACTAACTAAACTTAACAGACATTTATACAACATTCCACCAAACAACTGTAGAAAACAGTTTTTTTACAATTGCTAAAAAAAATTCTCCAGGATAGATTATATGCTAAGTTACATGGCAAACCTCAATAAATTAAAAAGAATTGAAATAATAAAAAGATATTTTTCAACTGCAAAAAGAAGGAAATGTGAAAAATGCACAAATATGTAGAAATTAAACAACACACTCAAAAATAACCAATAGACCAAATAAAAAATCACAAAGGCAATTAAAACATACTTGAGGTCAATTAAAATAAGAATACATCATACAAAACCTTAGGAATCTCTAAAGCAGTGCCAAGAGGGAAATTTATAGCTGTAAACACCCATGTTAAAAATGAAAACAGACACACATTAATAATCTAAATCCTTACCTTAAAATACTAGAAAAATAAGAGAAAACTAAACCCAGAACAAGTTAAAAGATAAAAATAATAATGACAGCACAGAATTAAAATTTCAAGAATTTCAATGAAATCATGAACTGGTTCTTTGAACAAATAAACAAAATTGATGATCCCTCAGCTAGACCAAGAAATAAGACCCAAATTAAATCAGTGATGAAAAAAGCACATTAATACTGACATTAAAAAACCAAAAGGATTATAAGTAAATATTATTATCATTTTTGTGTGAATATATTAGATAATATACATGAAATTAAGAAATTTAACTATAAAACTGACTCTAGAACAGATGAAAAATATGAATAGAGATTTAAAAGTGATGAAATTACTAAATTAAATGTAGCACACACATTTACAAACACACACAGAAATACAATACCCCAGGACAAGACAGCTTCACTAATAAATTATTTAATTTATTTAATTAAAATTAGAATTATTTAAAATCTCTTCTTAAAATACAAGTCAAGAGAACTTTTTGTAACAGGTTCTACAAGGCTACTCCTACCCTGATAATAGATCAGGCAAATATATTACAGGCAAATAAACCTACAGACTATTTATTAGCCCTTATGCATATAGATACAAAAATGTTCAATGCAGTATTGGAAACCAAATCCAGCAACATAAAAGCTACTACAAACACGATCAAGTGGGATTTATCATAAAGATGCAAGAGTGGCTCAATACACAGAAATCAATCAATGTAATACACCATATTAATAAAATAAAGGACAAACACCACATGACCATTTCAATAGACAAAGACAAAAATGTCATTTAATTGAACACAATAATTTTTCCTTATAAAGACACTCAACAAACTATGAGTAAAAAGATACTTCCAATATCCTTAACAATACACTAATGCAGGAGCAGAAAACCAAATAGAGCATGTTTTCACTTATAAGTGGGCGCTAAATGATGAGAACATCAGAGCCCATCAGAGGATGGAGGACAGGTGGAGGAAAAATAACTAACGGGTACTAGGCTTAATATGTGGGTGATGAAATAATCTGTACAACAAACCCCCATGACACACATTTGCCTGTGTAACAAACCTATGCTTGTACCCCTGAACTTAAAATAAAAGTTTAAAAAAGATGCTTCCTCATGCTGATAAAAGGCATTTATGAAAAACCCACAACTGACATTATTCTTCATAGAGAAAGGCTGAAAGCTTCCCCTCTATGAGTAGAAACAAGATAATAATATCTCCTCTTATTACTTCAACATTCTCCTTGAGGTTCTATTCAAGGCAAATGGACAAGAAAAAAGAATTAAAGACATTCAAAATTGGAATAGAAGAAGTAAAACTATTCCTAGTCACAGAAGACAGGATCTTGCATATAAGAAATCCCAACAAGTGCTCCTTGCTGCAAAAAAAGCCTCTTATAAGTAATGAATGAATCCCCAGGTTGCAATATACAAGATCTATATATAAACATCAATTATCTTTTTATACACTATGAACTATCCTAAATGAAATTAAGAGAGGAATTTTATTTACTACAGAATAAAAAAGAATAAAATTCATATAATACTTAAATATCTAAATAAATTGAGAATATTTTGTGTTCACGAGCTGTAATATTTAATATTGTTAAGAAGGTAATACTCCCCAAATTGATCTACAGATTTACTGCAATCTCTATCAAAATTCTAGATGCTTTTGCTGTTATCCTAAATTTCATATGGAAATACATGAGACCCAAAACAGCAAAACAATCTTAACAAAGAACAAATTTGGAAGACTCAACTTCCTCATTTCAAAACTTACTAAGCTGCTGCAGAAATCAAGACAGTGTGGTATTGGCATAAAGATAGATGCATAGACATATATACCAATAAAAGAGAATTGAAAGTCCAGAAATAAATCCATACATCTATGGTCAATTGATTTTTGACAAGGGTTCCAAGGCAATTCAATGGAAAAAAAAAAAATGTTATTTCCAACAAATGGCGCTGGAAAACTGGATATCTGTGTAAAAAAGAATGATGTTGAACTTACTAACTTAACAACACATAGAAAATTAACTCAAGAAAATCAAAGAATTAAATGCAAGAAATAAAACTAAAACCTATTTAGTTAGAAAACACGACCATATATCTAGATAACCTTGGATTAGGCATGGTTTCTTAAATATGATATGAAAAGCACAATCAAGCAAGAAAAAATAGGCAAATTGAACTTCTTCAATATATAAAATATTGTGCTTCAAAGATACTGTTTAAAAAGTAAAATGAAAATCCATAGAATGGGAGAAAATATTTTTAGTTAATTATTTTACAATTCAACAAGGGATAACTTTTTTAACTTTTTTTTTTTTTTTTTTTTTCCAGAGCCTTGCTCTGTAGCCAGGTTGGAGTGCAGTGGCGAGATCTCCGCTCACTGCAACTTCCACCTCCCGGGTTCAAGCGATTCTCCTGCCTAAGCTTCCAAGTAGATGTAGCTGGGACTACAGGCATGTGCCACCACACCTGGTTAATTTTTGCGATTTTTTAGTAGAGATGGGATTTCACCATGTTGGTCAGGATAGTCTTGATCTTTTGACTTCATGATCCGCCTGCCTCGGCCTCCCAAAGTGCTAGGATTACAGGCCAGAGCCACTGTGCCCGGCCAACTTCTTCACTTTTTCAGCTCAAACATCTTCCTCTCATCTCCTCAAATATGTGAAATCAGACAAGATCAGAAGAATTGTTCTTACATAGTTGTAATAACAAAGCAAATTATACTTTTGGTAAAGATACTTTATTGTGACCAAGTTGACAAGATCTCATGTCCTAAGAAACCAAAAAAGAAGAGAAAGAAAATCTCTGGCTCTGTGCTCCAAGCCTACCTTCTGTCATTTGCCTTTGATTCTGTCAAATGCCTTTCATCAGTTAGTGCTCTCGTTTGGCATGATTCAACCTTTTTTTTTTTTTGTCTCAGCATTTTGTATAGTTGTAAAGTACAGGTTACATTGTTTTTGCATCCAGATATCAAAATATTTCAGCACGACGTTCAAAAGACTGTCCATAACCCATTGATTTACATTAGCATTTTATAAAAAAACTAAACACAAATTTGTGTTTATTCCTAGACTTTCTGTGATTTTCCATTGATCTGCAAGTGTAATGTTACACCAACACCACAGTGTCCTGATTTCTGTCATCTTGAAATCAGGCAGCAAAATTCTTCCATTTTGTCCTTCTTTTATACAATTTTTATTCTAGGTTTTTTATATTTTACATTACTTTCAGATAAGCTGATTGATTTTTGCAAAAAAAAAAAAAAACATTTTGATTGGGATTGTCTTGATGCTAGAGATTAATTTGGGAACACTTTAAATCTTAACAATATCAAGTCTCTCAACTAATGAACAACATTATGTAACTCATATGTAGGTCTCTTTAAATTTCTCTCAGCAATCCTTGGTAGTTTTAGGCATACATGTCTTCTAGATATTTTGTTAAATTTATCCAGTACTATTACATATTTTGCTGTCATTATAAATGGTTTTGTTTTTTGATTAAACTGTCAATTATGTGTATATATTAGATATACACATAATTGTAGATGTTGTAGAGATTAAATTGTTTATATATTATGTGTTTATATGATACATGTATTTTATGTGTATTATGTTACATACTATATACACATATATGTACATTATATGTATTATATATACACATTATACATAATATATATACATGAAGTATATTTACACATATATATATTTGATTTTTGTACATGGACTTTGAATTCGGTGACCTTGCTAAACTTGCTTATTAGGGCTGGCTTTTTCACAGGTATCTTAGTATTTTCTATATAAGATGATTATCTGTGGATAAAGGAAGTTTATGTATTCCTCTCTCATCTACATGTATTTCATGTGTTTTTCTTGCTTTGTATCATTCGCTAGGACCCCCAGTTCAATACAACATTAAATAAAATAGTGAGAACAACAATCTTTGCCTTTATCTCAATCTTAAAAACAATCAATTTTCAGTGTTATGTAATATGTTAGCTGTAGATTCTTCAAAATGCTCATTATTACATTGAGGACATTTTCTGTTACTAATTTGCTGAAAATTTTCTTTTTATAAACCATTAATGGATGCTAAATTTTCTGAAATGCATTTTATGCACCTGTTGAGATGATCATACTTTAAAATTTTAATCTGTTAATATTCTAAATTATATTGCTAGTCTACTGTTCAATAATTCCTGCACTCCTGGAATAATTCCGACTTCATCATTATGCATTATCTTTCTTAGGTATTTGTTGTTTTGATGGGTTAACATATTATCGGGATATTTGTTGCCACTATCATAAGGGATATTAGACTGTGTTTTTTTTTTTCTTTAAAAATAATGGTAATGTTATACATGGGAGGTGTTTTCTATTCTATTCTGAAAGAGTTTTTATAGAATTGTTATTTTTTCTGAAATATTCAATGAATTTAAGTTAACTTATCTAAGAGCAGAAATGTCTTTGTGTGAAGATTTTTATTTAGAATGCCCACTCATTTCATAGATACAGAGGACTCTTCTTGGTATGCTTTGGCAGTCTGCATCTTAAAAAAATCTTCCATTTTATCTAAGTTTTATAATTAATTAAAATAAATGTTAATAATAGTTTTTGTTAGTTTTTAATGTTTGTAGTATTGATAATGATGTCCCCCTTTTCACTTCTGGTATTGGCAATTTATTTCATTTTTATTTCTGATCATTCTAGATGAGCTTTATCAATTTAATTGATTTGTTCAAAGAAGTGTCTTTTTATTTCATTATTATTATATTGGTATTTTCTATTTTATTGATTTCTACTCAGCATTATTATTACTTTTATTATACTATCTTGGGCATAAATTGCTCTTTTTCTAGTCCTTTAACTTAGAAATATGTAGGAAATATGTAACTAGGAAATATTAAAGGTAATGGCAAAAACCACAATTACTTTTGCATTGACATATAGTTATAGCCTTGACACATTATGTTTTCCTAATATTTGCATTTAGTGCTATAAATTTCCCACTAAGCACTGTTTTAACTTCATCTCACATATTTTTATATGCTATCATGTTAGTATCAATCAATGTAATTACTCTTTTCCTTTTTGACTTCTGTGTTCTTCAGTTTTTAACATTTATGAATTATATACATCCTTCATTTATTGACTTTTTAGTTGAATTTTGTTGCAATCTGATAACTTATTTAATGTGATTTCTGATTTTGAAAACGTTAAATACTGTTTAATGGCCCAAAATATAACCTACGTTCATGAAGCTTCCTCATCTCTTGAAAATATCTAATCTGTGGTTACATGATGGAGTTTTCCATAGTACTAAGTAGGTTTATTTGGTTGATATAATTGTTCAAATGTTCTATATCCTTACTAATTTTCTCTCTAATTGCTGTATCAATTACTATAAGAGTAGACAAGAATAAAGAGGATTTTTTAGCTATAATTGAAAATTTGTCTGTTTTATTTGCTTGGTTTCTTTGTTGTTGTTAATCCACGAGTTACTGATTCCTGTAGTTTGAAATGCTATTATTAGATAAATACATATTTAGTATTGTTATTACTTCTTAAAAATTTTACCCCTTTTTGGATTTCTTCTTTATGTAAACTATATACAGACTATCATTATTGTCACACTGACTTTGTTTATCCATCATTTTCCCTTTATGTCTTTTCTGTTTTCTTTTGAGATTTTTGAGATTTTATATTTGTATAGTTGTTTTTAATAATTAGATTTCTTATTCACTATTGGCTTATTAGATACATCTGATAAATAATATCTGATTGTTTTATTATATAATAAGTCACTCTAAAGTTTGCAAGATGCATCTTTAATTATCACAATTTACCAAAAAAGGTAAAATACCACTTTAGGCATAATATACTTCTATTACCTCCTTCTGTTATTTGCACATTCTTTTACTTTTGCTAGAAACATATTCATATATGTGTATGTATGTGGTGTGTGTGTGTGAGATATGTTATTTTATAAATACATTGTGCTATAAACATAGATTTTTAGTTCAAGTATTTTTATTATTATTATTATTTTTTTTTTTTGAGATGGAGTCTCACACTGTCACCCCAGCTGCAGTGCAGAGGCGTGATCTCCTGTGATCTCCGCTCACTGTAACCTCTGCCTCCAGGGTTCAAGTGATTCTCCTGCCTAAGCCTTTCAAGTAGCTGGGATTACAGGCGCCTGCCACCATGCCTGGTTAAATTTTTGTATTTTTAGTAGAGAGTGTTTCACTACTTTGGCCAGGCTGATCTCAAACTCCTGACCTTGTGATCTGCCCATCTTGGCCTCCCAAAGGGCTGGGATTACAGGCGTGAGCCACTGCACCTGGTTAGTTTAAGCTTTTTTAAATGATCAATTATCTGTTAAATATGTTGAATAATAAAATATATTTTGTATTTCTCACATATGTATTATTTCCAGTGCTTTTTAATCTTTCCATCTGATATTATTTTAATTATTCTTGATCAGTTTCATTCAACATTGCTTATAGTGCGGGCCACTGGAAATGAAATGTCTCACTTTGTGATTTTAAAAAAAGGCCTTTATTTTGTCTTCAATTTTGAGAGCTATTTTACTGGTAAGGAATTCTAGGTTCACAGGTTTTTTCTTTTTTTTCCCCTCTGCTGAGTATTTTAAAGATATCTCTCCATCAAGTTTCAGCTTTCATAGTTCCTGACATCTTCTGAGCTTTGGTCCTCTGTGTGCACAATGTGTATTTCTTTCTATCTCATTTCAAGTTATTTGATTATCATGTGGATTCGGTGGTTTTCCTTACATTTATTTTGCCTAAGTTCATTTTCTTGGATTTTTAGGTTTATAATTTCCACCAAATTTTGCAAACTTTTGGACATTATTACTTCAAATAATTTTTCTCCCAAATTTCTCTTCTCATTTGGGGGCTTCAATCATACATATGTTAGTCTACATTAATCTTCTCTGTAAGTCCCTAGTGATCTATATTTTCTTTACTCCTTTTTTCTCACTGTACTTTATTATGGACAGTTTCTATTATGTCTTCCAGTTTACTGATCTTATCTTCTGTACTATCAAATCTGTTCTTATCTCATCCTATATATATGAGCTATATGTATGCATGTAGTATACACATGTATATATGTAGATCTGTATGTATATATATGTAGAATACATATACAATTATAACATGTAATACATGTATGTGAATATAGGTACATATTACATATATACAAATGTATACTTATACAAAATTATATACCATGTACACGTGTACATATATCACACAAAACATTTATATTACATGTATATATGACATATGATATACATATGATACATACACCCATGATGATGAGAGGTGACAACGTGTTAGCAACCCTCGCTGGCTCTGGGCGCCGCCTCCGCCTCGGAGTCCACTCTGGCCATGCTCCAGGAGCCCTTTAGCCCGCCATTGCACTGTGGGGGCGCCTCTCTGGGCTGGCCAAGGCCGGAGCTGGCTCCCTCTGCTTGCGGGAAGGTGTGAAGGGAGAGGTGCCGGCGGGAACCCAGACTGCGCGCGGCGCTCGCTGGTCAGCTACAGTTCCGGGTGAGTGCGGGCTCCGCTGGCCCCGCACTCGGAGCGACCGCTGGGCGCCGGCCCCCGGTAGTGAGGCGCTTAGCACCCGGGCGGACAGCTGAAGAGGTTGCACTGGGTTCTCCTCAGGCACTGCCTGCCTGCCCGCACCGCGCTCGAATTCTCGCGGGGCCTCAGCCGCCTCCCTGCGTGGCAGGGATGCGGACCCGCAGCCCGCTATGCCGGAGCACCAGTCCCAGAGCCTCCGCGGTGCCGGTCGCATGGACCACCCAAAGGCAGGAGCGTGGCGGGAGTGCAGGAGCGGCGGGAGTGGCGGGCAGCTCCACCCGTGGGCCTGGCACAGGATCCACTAGGTGAAAACAGCTGGGCTCCTGAGTGGGGGTGGGGGGCGGAATTGCAGAACTTTTATGTCTAGCTAGAGGATTGTAAATGCACCAATCAGCACTGTGTGTCTAGCTCAAGGATTGTAAATGCACCAATCAGCACCCTGTCAAAACAGACCAATCAGCTCTCTAAAATGGAGCAATCAGCTGTCTGTAAAATGGACCAATCAGCAGGATGTGGGTGGGGTCAAATAAGGAAATAAAAGCAGGCTGCCCAATCTAGCACTGGCAACCTGTTAAGGTGCCCTCATGTGTTCGGGAAGCCTTGGTTTTTTTTGTTTTTTTTTTTTGCTCTGTGCAATAAATCTTGTTGCTGCTCACTCTTTGGGTCCACACTGCCTTTATGAGCTGTGACACTCACTGTGAAGGTCTGCAGCCTCACTCCTGGGCCCAGCAAGACCACGAACCAGCTGGTGGCAATGAACAACTCCAGATGCCCTACCATAAAAGCTATACCACTCACCGGGAAGGTCTGCAGCTTCATTCCTGAAGCCAGTGAGACCACGAACCCACCAGAAGGAAGAAACTCCCAACATGTCTGAACATCAGAAGGAAGGAATTCCAGGCACACCATCTTTAAAAACTAACACTCACTGCGAGGGTCTACCCCTTCATTCTTGAAGTCAGTGACAGCAAGAACCCACCAATTCCGTACACAATGATACATATTATGTACTATGATATATATCATATACCATAAGTACACATGTATTTTATATGATATAGTTCTGTGTGTATTATATATACACTTGTATATGGAGATTATATATGGTATATATGTCTCATATATATGCATACATAGTATATATGAGAGATATATACACACATTTCAGATGTTTTATTTTTCATCTCTTGAATCTCTAAATAGCTTTTGTATCTTCATTTTTCTTCTCATTGTGGTCATTCTGCTATTTATTTGACTATACAATATTTATAATGGTGGTTTTAGTGTCCTTGTTTGCTAATTCCATCATGTCTTATTTCTTGATATGGTTCTATAGGTTGATTTTTTTCTCCTAATTATGAGTTCTATTTTTCTGCTCTTTGCATACCTGGTAATTTTTTCTTTCTTCTTCTTCTGGATACCAAACACTGAATTCTACTTTGTTGGTTCCTAGATTTTGCTGTATTTGCATAAATAGTGTTGGATTTTTGTTTTGGTTTTAAGTGTTTAGAATGGGCCTGGGGCAACCTTTAGCCTGGGACTAATTTTTCCCCAGGTGGTGTGCTTTGGAGGACTCTACTTGATTCCCCATATATTATGAGGTCTTTCCATTTTGACAAGTGGGAATGTGAAATATTACTAGTTCTGGTTGATCTCCAGAAAATTTTCTGTCTACATTTTTTCTTTTTTTTTTTTTTTTTTTGTTTTGGTCTTAGATATTTCCCTCTCATGCAGTGCATATCAACATTCAGTGTCACAGGGCATTCTAATTCTCTCTGTGCAGCTACCTTCTCTCTTCTATTTTTTTCCCACAATTTCTCATTGCCAGCTCTTCCAGATCACTGATCTCAGTTCAGCAAAACTGCTGGATTCTATTTGGATGCCCCCTCCCTGAAATGTAGCCTGAAAACTTTAGGAATCACAGCTGTGTGCTGACTGTAGTCCACATCTGCGAGCTGTTGTTGCATATGTTTTGGTTATGTTTACATTTAAGTCAGGGTGGTAAATCCAGTTTCTTTATTCCATTTTGACCCAGAGAATAATATTTCTCTCTCTCTCTCTCTCTCTCTCTCTCTCTCACTCTCAATTGTCTGCTTTTTAACTTTTCTTATTTTATCTTTCTCCATATATCACTAAGAGAAAATACAAAAAACATATAGTAGTAGTTACTTGAAATGGAAACATTAAGCTATGGTATGTAAAAGCCATTGCAATGATGTTACTCAGCCTTTCCCACCCTGAAGGAATTGCCTCAATGAAAAGTTTATAAATTTGTTATGAACCAGAATTCTCACATATTACTGTTTCAGTTTAGTGGGAATTCAAATACATGTCATGCTATTTAGAAAAACAGGGTGAAACTGCATTTGTAAGTATGCACTCTGTTGAATGCTAGTTTTAAGGAATGTTAGACAATAACTGTCTTGTACAAAGAGTTTGGGAAGCCTCAGTTAAATTAAAACCATGTTTCTTTATTGTTGGACTTCTCAACCAAAAAATATACTTTTTATGCTTATGTGAATTGCAGATTTTGATTGTTCTCCAAAATAATATGCTCTTAGCACACTCCTATTGAGTAGTATATTTACAGGATTAACAGTTTTGAGAATGCCAAGATCAAGAAGAGTTGAATAATATAAACTTAGAAATAAATTATTACATCATGCTTCAATCCATATATATTTTTTGACCGGGTACGATGGCTCACACCTGTAATCCCAGCACTTTGGGAAGCTGAGGCAGGCGGATCATGAGGTCAAAAGATCAAGACCATCCTGGCCAACATGGTGAAACTACATCTCTACTAAAAATACAAAAATTCGCCTGGCATGGTGGTGGGTAACTGTAATCCTACTTGAGAGGCTGAGGCTGGAGGATCACTTGAACCCAAGAGATAGAGGTTGCAATGATCTGATACTGCGCCACTGCACTCCAAACCTTATGGTAAAATTTGACCCCCAATATTGTAGATGGGGCCTAGTGGGAGGTGTTTGGGTTTTGGGGTGAATCCCTCATGAATGGCTTGGTGCTGTCCTCATAGTATTGAGTTCTTGCTCTATTAGTTTGTTAGAGCTGGTCGCTAAAAAGAGCCTAGCCCTCCCCTCCCTCTCCTCCTCCCCTCTTCCTGTTTGGCCATTTGATCTCTGCACTCTGGCTCCCCTTTGACCTCTGCCATGAGTGGAATCAGCCTGAGGCTTTCACCAGGTGCCCAGTCGTCCAGCCAGCAGAATCATGAGTCCTTTTGCTTTATAAATTATCTAGTCTTAGCTATTCCTTTATAGCAACACAAGTGGACTAAGACAATGGTATTGTATTTTACATTTTGATTTCCACATATTTGTTGTATTAAAAGGTGAATGTTTCTATGTGTTGATCTGTACCTTATGAACTTGTTGGACTCACATATTGATTTTAGAGATGTTTTTGTAGATTCTTTATGATTTTCCTCATGGGGTCATCAGCAATTAGTGACAGTTTTATTTTTATGCTTTTCCCCTTGTATTGCTCTAGTAGAACATCCAGTCCTAAACTGAATAAGAGTAGTGAGAACAGACATCCTTGTTTTCTTCCTGATCTGAGGAGAAAAACATTCAGCCTTTCTCCATTAAATTTCACTCCGGTTCTTATAACTATAAGTGTTTGGCCATTATTTCATTGCTTTTTCAGTCTCGCTAATTATCACCTTTCTGGGACTTGAATGATATTCAGTTCTCTTGTGAATGTTCCATAGGAACCCAGGTGATATGGTTTTGTCCTGTTTCCCCACTCAAATCTCATCTCAAATTGTAATTCCTATGTGTTGAGGGAGGTACCTGTAATGTCGAAGGAGGTTCCCCCATGCTGTTTTTATGATAGTTGAGTGAGTTCTCGTGAGATCTGATGGTTTTGTGTTTGACAGTTCCTCCTTCACACACCCTGTCTCACCTGCTGCCATGTAAGACATCCCTGCTTCCCTTTCCACCATGATTGTAAGTTTCCTGAGGCCTCCCCAGCCATGCAGAACTGTGGGTCGATTAAACCTCTTTTTTAAATAAATTACCCACTCTCGGGTATTTCTTTATAGCAGTGTGAAAACGGACTAATACACCATGTCTCTGTTTAATAATTTTGTATTTCAGTCTGTTTTCTCTATGTTGTTCAAATTGGATAAATTAAATTGATTTGTCCTCAAATTCACAGATTCTATCACCTGCCATGTCTACTCTACTAATGAGCTGATCCATCAAGTGTTTTATTTTATTGCAGGTTTGGTCCTATAATTTTAATTTAGTTATTTTTGGTAGTTTCTATTTCTTTGTTGAAATTGTGTTTTTTTGTTTTTTTGTTTTTTTGTTTTTATTTTCCATTTGTTTCCAGATAATTTTAAGTTTCTTGCTAAAGTAGTTTTACAGTGTTTGCTTTAAAACTCTTTTCAGATAGACTGGGTGTGGTGGCTCATGCCTGTAATCCCAGCACTTTGGGAGGCCAAGGCAGATGGATCACAAGGTCAGGAGATCAAAGCCATCCTGGCTAACATGGTGAAACCCTGTCTCTACTAAAAAATACAAAAAAAAAAAAAAAAAAAATTGCTGGGCGTGGTGGCGGGCACCTGTAGTCCCACCTATTCGGGAGGCTGAGGCCAGAGAATGGCGTGAACCCAGGAGGCGGAGCTTGCAGTGAGCTGAGATCACGCCACTGCACTCCAGCCTGGGTGACAGAAGGAGGATCTGTCTCAAAAAAAAAAAAAAAAAAAAAAAAAAAAAATCTTTTCAGATCATTCCAATATAATAGTCCCCTCTTATCCACAGTTCTGCTTTCTATAGTTTCAGTTACCCTTACCCGTGGTCAACCGTGGTCTGAAAATATTAAATGGAAAACTCCAACAATAAACAATTCATAAGTTTTAAATTGCACACCATTCTAAGTCATGTGAAAAAATCTTGTACTGTATTGCTCCTCCCTGCCCTGGATGGGAATCATCCCTTTTTCTAGTGTATCCATGCTGCATACACTACCTGTCTGCAGATCTTGGTATCAGATTGAAAATCCATACTATGTAGGGCTTGGTACTATTTGAGGTTTCAGGCATCCACTGAGAGTCATGGAACATGTCTCATGGACATAGTGAGACTACTGTATGTGATTTTTCTCAGTATTGTCACTTGTTAATTGACTTTTCTCGTTAAAATTGTGTTGGTTCTTGATAGGATGAATGGTTTGCATTGTATGCTGAACTTTGAATACTATTCAAGTAATTAAGTAGTCAACCAAAGAATCCCCTCGTTGAAGTGTAGTTAAAAAACATGGTATGTGAGCATGTTCTGCTTTTCACTGGGCTCCACAGATACCAGGACAGAGCACTGACTCACACTGCCTTATTGCAGATGCGTGGAGTGAAAGTTCTCCCCAGGCATCACTGACACTTTATCTTTCCAGCAAAAATGAGCACCAACTGGTATTGCTTGTTATCTCCCAGGGGGAGCGTTTCCTCTGCTTTCTGCTGTGTTTCACTGATGCCATCGAAGGAGGATGCTGAAGACTGACTCAAAAAACACTTTTTCTTTCTTTCTTTTTTTTTTTTTTTTTGTTACAGGTATGAGGAAGAAGCTTAGCTCCTCACTGGAGCCCACTGATGACACAGATGGGGCAGTGAAGTCAACCCGCTTCATCTCACACCACCTCTAACCCTTTTTAGTACCAGGTAGGTGAGCACGTTCAGCTTCCCACTGGGTCCTACTGACACTGAGTTGGGTGGAGTGCTGGTCAGCCTGGCCTTCTTCCATCAGGCTAAATTTCCTGCTGTTTGTGGAGGATGGAGCCTCCTCCACTCTGTGCTGAATCCTACTGACCCCACCGGCATGAGAAAATCAAAGTACTGCCTGTCTCTGCAGGGAGGGGGTGTTGGAGGGCTGCTGCTTACACAGGTGAGTGGGAGGTGGGGTGGGAAATAAGCTCCCTTCAGCCTGGCTGAAGCCTGGGGTCTGCCAGGGTTCTGTTGGCGTTTGTCTGAAGTATGGCAGATATTGTCAATGAATATTTCCATTCTATTAGGACAACCTTTTCCAAGTTCTTTGGCTAAGGTAACAGGCTTTTCTTGGACTTTGTGTGTGTGTGTCTATTAGTAGTTCTGGAGATTCCGCAGTGCCTTCTCTAGAATATAGGAGTGGCAAAAGGAATACCCAGGGAATTTGCCATGGTGTCTTTTCTCAAGTCCACAGTTCACCAGGCAGCCTACCTTCTTTCCACCGTTCAGGCTCTTTCTATGCTTGCTTATTCTGCTGTAACCTGTTTTATACTTTTTAAGTGGGAGAACCTGTGAGTAAAGGGGCTACTCCATCTTCTATCCCATCTTTGCTAGAACCACAGGGCAAGATATACTTAAAAAGACTTTATGAATACATGATACTTGTACATATTTATGAGGTGCATGTGATACTTTCATAAAAGCACACAGTTTCTAATAATGAAATCTGAGTAATGATATCCATCATCTCAAACATTTATCATTGATTTCTGTTAGGAACATTCCAAAGTTAGATAGAAGGAGTAAGTCTTGGTGTTCAACAGCACAAGAGGACAACTATATTTAACAATAACTTAGGATATATTTCAAAATAGCTAGAAGAAAAGATTTGGAGTGTTCCCAACATAACTACTTTCAAAAAAGCTCTTTCGTCAATAGTAAGACCTCAGTGCTTGGAGGAATCAGGTTACAAATTGTATTCAAATCTAAGTTTCTACTTTGAGTGACTTAAAGTGAGCAGGATAATAAGCTGTTTATTGATAATCTCAATGTGAACAAAAGGATACCCCAGTCAAGAACACAGACACAAAGGGGCTGGAAGAGGACAAAAACGATTAACCTATCTACAGTCCAAAAGTGAGGGGTAAAAAGAACTAATCTATGCTGTTAGAGTGGTCACCACTGCTAGGGATGGAGGCATGGAAACTGTAGTGACTTTTGAAGCTCCAGACATAGTCATTTATTTTATGTATGTTATACTCCAAAAGGAAGAGTTAAAGAATAATTTACTATACAAAATTTGTAAAAAAGAAATCTTAAGAAAATAACATCATCTTTTCTGGAAGTAGCAATATATGTTTTTTTTTTTTTTTTCAGTTTGAAGTTACACTGAACTTTTTAACTGTGTAATTAGTGAATAAACTAAATCATATTTTAGATTTCCTTACTCCTTCTTCCAAATCCTATTTGAAATAAGGTTTTAAAAATTGTATGGTAGTGAGTGGGGAAGGGGAGGAAGGGGGAGGAAGCAAAAAAAATAATGATGTGGTAGGCATTGATGCTAATTTGCAACTCTAAATGCCTTTTATAAATCATGTTCTTCTTTAAAAAAGATAAAAAAAATTGTTTCTATTATCTGTTCCCTTCCCTACTTGAGAAACAAACAAACAAAAGCTTGTCAAGGAAAAAAAGAAGAGGAGTCTTTTCTCTGACATTAGCATTATAACGTGTTTACAGCACAACATCAGTTCTTTTCTGAAAATAGGTAAAATGCAAATGCATTAGGATGCTAAAGATTCAAGATATGACTACAATATGACCTTGGCAGACAAAGGTACAGAAAAGCAAACAGAAGAAGCCACCATTCTGATCCCAGGATTATACCAATAATTCAGCATTCAGTGTTTTTATCATATAGCCATATTTCCCCAAATAAATTATTCTAGCTCCAGTGCTGCTGTTGCCTATGCAATTGCTTTTAAAATAGAATGCATTCTTATGCTAAGTAAGTGTGCTTGCCATGGTGCTGAATATCATTTCTTATTCTGAGACTAGACTATTAAAAATAAATATTTGCAGCTCCTGTGATAATAAAAGAAACACAACATGAACTCCAACGAAAATGTAAGACAAAAGAAGAGAAAACATTTAAATGCTGAACTTATAAAGAAAACAAAGAACAAAAACAATTGCTTGACGTTTAAAACCCACTGGCTTAAAATAAATTGCTGAGTAGCAATTTTCTCATTGTTTTAAATGAAAAGTAAACCTATCCCTTTAAAAAAAAAATAGATATATCCAGTCTTATGTAATAGCATAGAACTTTATTTTCTACTAATGCGAATAAATGTCCTTCACACCTAGCAGACCAGAAAATCACCAGTGAAATCTTAGTTTAATTATTTCCCTGATAGCAACTTAGAATCGATATATCAACTAAATATTTTCTGCCAAGACTTAATCACCATCACATTTGCTTGTTTTTATGTGGTTTCAAGCAATCAAAAGAGAGAGGAAGAAGAGGAAAAGGAATAAATACATTCATATTGTAATGACAACTTTAAAAAATTACAGATTTAATTTGTTTCAAGAGGAACAAAGTAAGGAAAGGCAAATGAATTAAGGACACAAACCCGGATATGTCTCATTTCTCTGGCATTCCTTTCCAGTGCTAAGAAAAACAGAATCAATCATCTTATCACACCTGGACTCCCAACTTCACCTCCAAGATAAATAAAAGAGATGAGCATTGGTCCATGAATTCAGAATGCAATTATCTTCGTGATTTTGTCACCAGTTTGCTATGTGACCCTAGAATGCTTACTTATCTTTTCTTTGTATTATTTTATATCTTCAAAATAGAGACACTTTTATATTGCGCATGCCTTTTAGGAAGATATAGTGTGGCCTCAGCCTGGTGTAGGTGGTTTTAGAAGCAAGTGTCCCTTTTGTGTAGCCGGGGAATCACTTAATATGCTTTATAGAAGAAGTGCCTTCCATTAAGTTATTTATAATGCATATTTCCTCAAAAAATAGTATTGTGTTGCTAAGTTTCATGAGGTAATCAAAGTCGCATTCCTGTAAGGAAAAAATAAATTATCCAAAGGAGGGATCATTCAGATTCAGATTCTACTGAGATTTATTTGTTGAGCACTGAAAATATGCCCGGCAGTTGTTAGAAATTTTTACATACTTCATGAAAATTAATCTTTACAACAATCCGTCATGAACTTCATTTTTTTAAACAACAACAATGTCATTACTACCCGTTTTATTTTTAACAAATAAAGACGTTGGGGCTCAGAGTAGTTACGTGACTTGCCAAGGTGACAGATGCAAGGGACTATGCCAAGATTTAAAAGTGGGCTCATTTCTGTACATTTTCTATGCAGTAAACTCTTATTAAGAAAACAGGCACCCTCACAACAGCCTCACAACAGACTTCCTGTTGTGAGAAGGCACCCAGCAGCTCTGGCAGGCAGCAGTTTCTTCATTTATTCAGCAATCACATGTTTTTTATTTTTTAAGGAATGACGAGTCAGGTACTGCATTAGATACGGGCAATACAGCACAATCTCACCAATAGCAGTCTAACCAGCAGTCATGACTGTGATGGCTAAGTCCCAGCACAGAGGCATGTATGAGCATCTATAGATGTGTAAAGAGGATTCTGGTAGGCCTGAGGGAACCATCCAGGAAGGCTGTGCAGAAGTGCCTTGAGGTTCCAGCAAAATAAATGCTTGCATTCCTCTGAAGTTCTCTAAGTTTGAAATTTTAGACTCTGGAAAATTATGCTGCAGTGTGTCAACTTATAATTTGTCATTAAGAAAGGAACTATATTACCATGCTCCAGAAGGGCTGTTCAAACGAACTCAGGCACTTGGGGGCGCATTGAGCACACTTCCTTACTGAGGCCTCCATTTTCTTTGGATAGCTGGTTCCTCTCCTCACAGTGAAGGGCTGAGATCAGTGGACTTCACAGGTTTCTTTGAGTTGACAAATCCCTGTAAATCTCTGTAGGAGAAAAGCTGATGCCTCTTTTCATGTCAATCAACATTCAATCCTATCTACATCATCAATATCTTTATAATAGTATTTCACCTACATTCCAATTAATAAGCTTTATTTACAATAAGATGGAATGATTACAGGTGGTAATTTGTAGAGCTGCTAATCTACCCTGAGTTCCTTTTGTGTCTGGCCAACTTCACAAATAGCACAAGCTTTCAAGCTACCATTCTTGTCTGCTTTCTCCCCAGGTTTCTCTTTAACACCTTTAATACTGAAGAGCTTTAAAGGGATAGGTAAATAGGTGAAGAGGTAACTGGGGAGAAGAATTAGACATTTTAATTTGTGAGTTCTCATTCATAACAGCTAAGGCAACGTTTTTATGTAGTGTTCATAGCCCAGATTCTAGCCCAGAAAAGCCTACTTACAGGAACCAGAGATCACTGGAGTCTGGGAGCCAAGAAGGAAATATTGACAGGCTGGTGTTAACAGAAACAAACGAACTCTGTCAAAAATTTAGAGGCTTACTCTGAGCCAATATGAGTAACTGTGACCCCAAGAAAAACACAAACCCGAGAAGCCTCGAGTAAGTGGTACCGAGGTGGTCAGATCACAGTTTTGGTTTTATACATTTTAGGGAGGCTGGAATTACACAAAGACAGAAGTCAGTACCTGGAAGGTATACATTGGTTCAGCTGGAAAAGGTGGGATATCTTGATGAGCATGCTTACAGGTTATAGGTAGATTTAGAGATTCTTTAATTTGCAATTGGTTAAAAGAGTAAGACTCTGTCTAAAATCTAGGAGTCAGCAGAAAGGAATGCTTTGAGATAAGGATGCTATATGGCAAAACTGATGACCTGCAGGTGTGACCTAACCCTTGCCTAGCATGGCCTTAGGTCCTATCTACAATGTGGTGCCTTATTGCCACAAAGAGCCTATTTTATCCATCTCATGATCTCTATTTTAACATTAATACTGGTCAGCTGTGCTTGACCTCCAAAAGAGCAGGGGTTGAATGAGGCATGTCCGGCCTCCCTTCCCGCCATGCCTAAGAACTCAGTTTTTCAGGTTTTCCTGGTTTGATTAGTTCCCTTGGAGAAAAAGAGATTCATTTAGTTGGTGGGGTGATGGAAGTTTAGGATTTTATTTTTAGTTTACACTGGATATGAAATCTGAAGGTGTTTTGACTTTCAGGCTCTCATAGCCTGATCCTTTTAGCCATTTAAAGAAAGAGTTTGGCAGACTGCTGATCAGATGTCTTGAGGGCTTTGCTTTACTCCTGGAATCACAGGATTCCAGCGGGCAAAGAAAAAGAAGAACTGGGCATGACAGTTTTGCCTTGGAAGCATGGTGTTTCTCACAGGATGCCAGAGTCAGAGCAGTGCCCTAAGCTACCTCGGCAACACAGCTGTGGGAAAAGGGAACAAGTCCCGGACTGTGCTCAGGGTGTCATAGATGTATAGCATAGGGAGGTGTGTAGATTCTCAGGTGCAATTTTTACAAAGACTATTTATTTGAAGGAAATGTTGGCATGTTTGGGGGAGTTAGCTGCAGGCATAGAGCTCTAGTGATTCCCAGGGTTAAACTGGTTGTTTGATTAGCAATGGTCCTCAGAAAGCTTGCAGGCCAGTTTGATTCTTACAGAAGTCTTAGCTGGTGCTGTAGGAAAATTTACACATTCAGATAATACAAACACAAAAACATAGGATTTTTGTTTTAGTTATAATAAAGGTGGCATTTTAGCTGACTTGTGAAATCTGTTTGTAAAATAACTAAATAGGGAACCAGAAGAAGGAGCAGAGAAAGAAGCATAAGCCGTGCCTCCCACAATTACTGTCTTATTCCCCGATCAGTTCCGGGTGTGAAGGTCAGGGCCAAGTGTTTCACAAGGGTGCACTCAGGGCACAGGTGTTGACTGGGGAACAGAGGGAGGGAGAGGGAGAGAGGGAAAAGGAAGAAAGGAGGGAGAAGGAATGAAGAAGAGGGAAAGGGAGGAAGGAAGAGATAGAGGGAGGGAAGAAAAGACAGGAAAGGGAGAGAAGGGGAGACAGGGAGGGAGAGTGGACATAAGAGGGATAGGGAAGAAGACAGGGAGAGGTAGATGGTATGGAGGAAGGACAGAGGGAAGAAAGAGAGGAAGGGATGAAAGAAAGGAAAGGGGGAAGAACAGGAAGGTGCAGGGGAAGGAGGACGTTGAGGGAAGAGGAGGGAGATAGGAAGAGGGGCAGGAGGAAGGGAACAGAGGAAAAAGGAGAAGGATGGAGGGAGAGAGGATGCCTTTATCAACTTCTTTAAAGATGCTAATTTAATCTCCATTAATCTGCCCAAAATGCAATGCATTGGTACCTGGGAGACATTTATTTAGAAACTGTATTGACAGACAAATCAGGTTACCTTAACCAGAGTCAAGGCGGAGTGAAGCAAGGTTCTCAGCCCCTCACAGCCTTCCTGCCAAAGCCAGACCCCAAAAAGCTGTCTGCCTTGCTCAGTACATTGCTAACTAGGATAGCTTTGGCAGAGAATGAGGGCAGAACTGATCTCAATACTTAGAGTGTAACATCATAATTAGATTTTTATGTATTTTCAGTTATGTTTATGTGCTTGTAATCATTTACCCAAATAACTTTTTACATATACTATTCTATGCCCTTGCTTTTTTTTCTTTACCTAATATTAACACTGAGGGTATTACTTCACTTAGTAATATCATAGGTGATAGATATTTCTAATCTGCACTGTGTACAGTATTTTTATCACATACATTTCAACAGCTGTGAATATCAGCTTATGTTCCATTGTCCCAAATCCTTGGTGTTAGATGTAATTCAGTATTCACAATTTCCATTGTCCCAAATCCTTGGTGTTAGATGTAATTCAGTATTCACAATTTTCCAAATTTTAGAAAGATGATAATAAAATTCCTAGAGAGATATGGAGGTGCTCTTATTATTTAACTGCCACTGCTATTTCTGCAATGTAACAAATGAATATTTACATTGACTGGGATGAATAAAGACTTTAAAAAGCCTCATGTCAACACAGAGCAGGTTTCAGTATCAAATAAGTCTGCTGCAAATCGCTTTAAAACTTCAATACTCCAGAGCATTTAAATTTTTGAAGTGCTTACATGGTATTATAGCTCTATATCACACTACATGGAATCATATGACTTATTATCTATTCCCCAATAGATGGACACGGGTTGTTTTAGTGTTTTATTATCAAAAATAGCACTGCAATGAGCATTCTTGGAAATGAATCTTTGGAAAATATGACTATATCCCTAGAGTGACTAGTCAGAGGCAGAATGACGGGGTCAATTGACATGTGACTTTATATTTGAATAAATATTGCCATATTTCCCTCCAAAGAAGTTGCACCAACTTCTTCCTCTCACAAGCATTCTAGGAAAGGACCTCCTTCCCCATACTCCTGCATTCATTGCTAGGGCTTCCATAACAAAATACCACAAACTGGGCGGTTAAACTGAAATTTATTTTATCACAACTTGAGAATCTAGAAGTACAAAGTCAGAGTGTCAGCAGGGATGGTTCCTTCTGAGGCTGTGAGGAAGAATCTGCTCCTGGCCTCTCTCCCCACATCAACAGCTTCAGGCATTTCTTGGCTTACAGAGCCCTGTCCTCTCCATGTCATCACTTGTCTTTCCTCTGTATGTCTCTGTTTCTGTGTCAAAATGGCCTCCTTTTAGAAGGATGCAATCATATTAGGGCCCACTCTAATGACCTCATCTTAACTTGCTCATCTGCAGGGTTCTTATTTCCAAATACAGTCATAGTCACAGGTACTTGAAGGGAGAGGTGACTCAATTCAACCCATAACATCTTCCCACAGTGACTGTTACTCAGTTTTTTCCATTGTGATACATAGAAAATGGTACCTCTCAATCTCCATTTGCATTTATTTAATTCAGTTGGATTTGAGGATTCTGTCTTAATTTATTAACTTTTATTTTGAAATGAATACAAACTCACAGGAAATTGGAAAAATGCACACACTGAGTCCCATAAACCTTTCAGCCAGCATCCTCCAAAAATGACATTTTATGTGGCTACAATATAATATCAAAATCAGGAACCTAACATTGCCATAACGCTGTTAACTAGACTACAGATCCCATTTAGTTTTTACCAGTTTTTACGTTCACTCCATTGTACATGTAATAGGGGCAGGTCAGCATTTCCTACAATGCGATTGCGTGTCTAACCACCACCACGGTCACCACAGTCAGGGTACAGAGAAGCACAAAGCAATTTTCTCCTACCATCGTTCACAGTGCCATCCACCACCCATCCCATCCCTCCTCCAAGCTTCCATCTCTCCAGTTCCGGCATTTGAAAGATATTCTTTCTTTTTTTTTTTTTTTTTTTTTTTTTTTTTTTAGCAATAAAGCTTTTTAATCACCTGGGTGCAGGCGGGCTGAGTCCGAAAAGAGAGTCAGTGAAGGGAGATAGGGGTGGGGCCGTTTTATAGGATTTGGGTAGGTAGTGGAAAATTACAGTCAAAGGGGGTTTTTCTCTTGTGGGCAGGGGTGGGGGTCACAAGGTGCTCAGTGGGGGAGCTTCTGGGCCAGGAAAAGGAATTTCACAAGGTTAATCACTCAGTCAAGGTGGGGCAGGAACAAATCACAATGGTGGAATGTCATCAGTTGAGGCAGGCGCTGGCCATTTTCACTTCTTTTGTGATTCTTCACTTGCTTCAGGCCATCTGGAGTATACCTGCAGGCTTGGGCTCAGAAGGCTGACAATAATATTTATTTGACATCTTGGTTTGAAGCTTGATCTGGTAGTGGTGTTTTAAATATCAATTGTTTTAATAGTAGTAGTAACCACAATGATGATAATAGTAAGTAATATGGTTTCTCTTAAAAGTTTTTAAATCTTGGTTGAGTGCTGTGGTTCATGCCTGTAACACCAACAATTAGGGAGGTAAAAGGCAGGAGGATTGCTTGAAACCAGAAGTTTGAGACCAGCCTGGGCAATGCAACAAGACCCCATCCCTAATTATTTTTTTTAAATTAGCTGGGCATGGTGGCACATGCCTGTAGTCCTAGCTAATCAGGAGGCTGAGGCGGGAGGATCGCTTGAACTCAGGACTTTGAGGCTGCAGTGAGCTATGAGTATTGTACCCCTGCACTGCAGTCTGGGTGACAGAATAAGACCCTGTCTATAATAATAATAATAATAATAATAATAATAATAATAATAAAGTTTGTTAGATTAAACTTACCTTGGCATCCAGTTATCTTAGTGGGCATCCAAATCCCTTTTTAGGAGAAAGCTACTATAATGGTATCATATGGTACCTTTAGAAATCAACTGGGTTTTTGTTTGTTTGTTTGTCTGTTTGTCTGTTTGTTTTTTGAAGACAGAGTCTTGCGCTGTCTCCCAGGCTGGAGCACAGTGGTGTCATCTCAGCTCACTGCAACCTCCGCCTCCCAGGTTCAGGCGACTCTTCTGCCTCAGCTTCCTGAGTAGCTGGAATTACAGGCAAGCCCCACTATGCCCAGCTAATTTTTGTATTTTTAGTGAAAACAGGGTTTCATCATGTTGGCCAGGCTGGTCTCGAGCTCCTGACCTCAGGTGATCCACTCACCTCAGCCTCCCAAAGTGCTGGGATTATAGGTGTGAGCCACCGTGCCTGGCCAGAAAGCAGCTTCGTTCACTCAGCATAATGAGTGCCCATATATGGTCGTTGCATGCATGAGTCATTTATTCCTTTACATTGCTGATTAATATTTCATTTAATTATTTTTGATAGCATTATCTTTATATTTATATACATATATTTGTAAATTGTTTGTCCATGCCTTTGCCAGTTAAAAAAAAGTTAATATCTTTTTGTTATTGCTTTTGGTTGCTTTTTTTTCATTTAGAACTTTATCATATAAAATTTATCAATCATTAATTTTTTAGTTTCTTGGTTTTCTGATACAGAAAGGACTCCCATCCAAAACTTAAAATTCGAAAGTTTGAATCTCTCTAGAATTGTTTTGTGTGTGTTTAAAGAGTGAAGTGGGGATCAGCTACTTCGTGTGTCTTCAATATGTATTTCTTGGGGTATATGCTGTGTAAACTTTTGGTCCAACATGAGTACATGCATGGATGCTTGCACAGCCAGTGCACCTGCTTGGCAGGAATGTGGGTTGTGAGTTTTGCTTAATTATGACATCAAACTCACTCAGCTGCTAAATATCACCTGCTGGTTTCTGGAAAAATTGTCCAGGATTCCAGATCTAGCTGAAAAATGGGAGTTTAGGCAGGTATAGCTAGACCTTGGGAAAGTGTATAAAGTGTTAATATGCAAAATACAAGGTGTAGGATTGCAAGATGATGCAAATGCATGAGTTTCTAGCTAGATTGCCAAAGTCAATACACCTAAATCTAGGATATAACTTTTTTAGCAGAAATTTCTAGCCCTGTGACTAGTGATGTGGGCAGGGTAAAGTACAGGGTGTGAGGTCAGTGGAGCTTCCACAGTGGTGTACAGGCAGGTCCCCAGGGGTTAGGGCTATATTTCCACCTGCAGACACAGTGACTGCTCTGCATGGAACTCATGCAGGGCCTGTCTTGAGGCACCTTCAACACGAGGAGGGTCCCAGCAATAGTCAGTAGATTAGGCTCCAATCCTCATTTGGCATTGGTAGCAAGTGTTTGGTGATTTTCCTCTATCCTGTTTTTCTGTTAGCTACATCATCTTTTCATGCTCAAGATATATTCTTACAGGGAAGTTGCCAGCACACATAAATACCAACAACAGGGAGAGAAACCATGAAGGAATGTTGCAAAAGCCACATACCATACAAGGAATGGCTGATTCCCTGCCACAGATAAGCCCTGAAGATGCTGAAAGACTCACGGGCCTCACAGTTGGAAGGACATCCAGACTCTATCTATGTGAATCCTCACCTCGCCCAATGTGCGCATTTCTTCCTTAGTACCTGTATCAGTGCAGCCTGACAGCATCAACATGGCTTTGAAGTCAAGTTGTCCTGGCTGTTCATCTCTGCTCCACAATCCACTAGTTATGTGAGCTTGATGAAATTATTTAAATTCCCTCTATCATAAAATGGGGAGAAGAGAAGTATATGCTTCAAAATTTTCCTAAGCAGATTTGATTAGATAACTTAGGGAGCATGCTTAGCAGAGTGCCAGGCACTTGGTACTACATGTCAGCTGTCATCACTGTTACCTCCAGTGTGGGACACTTTTTTTCTCCTGAGGCCACCCTCATAACTTAGAAGCAAACTGCAGTCCAGGTTTATGAATTCACCGCCATCTGCTGTTGCATCCACACTGCTGGATTAATCTCCTGAAGGGTCCATTTACCTTGTTTCTTTCTTTAGAGTATTAACTGAACCCACCATTTCAGAAACATGTATTACTTAGAGCCTGCTCCAGGCAAAACTGGGAGATAAAATGGGCAATCTGAAAAACTCTTTCCTGATAAACTATTAGCGGGTGATAATGGCTTAAAGCTCCTGCCTTCCTGCTTTACAAAGTGCCCTCTATTCCTTCTCCTAAAGGAGCAACTAACAAGGGAATTCCTGTCCAAGAGAGGCCGTGTGGGAAGAAGGGGTGAGTTGTGGGGGTTTTCTTGCCATTCCCATCACAACACACAGGCATCTGCATTGCTATAAAGGACATCTGCTATTTTTGCCTACCTAGCTTTCCAGTTCAATTTTAAGCGACTAGAACTCCTCCTTTTAGGAACAATTCCTACCTAGCCTAGTGGGACCATGAAGCTCAAGCACCTCTCCTAGCCAACCAGAGTTTCCCTCAACTGGAAACCAGGCCAGCGGAGGTGCGGGACCCACGCAGAATCCTTCCTCATATATCCATATGAACTCAGAAATGGGGAAGGTGTCTCATTCTGGTCATGAACCCAAAGATCAGGTATACCTGAGGATCATCTTTGACATCCCCTGTAGAGCAAGGCAGAGATGGGAGATGAAGTGGATGAGAAATGTATTCTGATGACATCTTTTAAGCAATCTGGAGACAACCATGTCTGAAGGGAGTGATGGGCTATTCTGTTGCCCAACCCAGTAACATCTCGCCTCACCCCACCTACCTGGCCTATTTTTCTCCTTTAACTGGCTTTAAGGGGATTCCTACTACAAGCAACTATAAGTGTTCTAATGAATACGGATGGGTACAAGTGGATCTCTATTAGAGGAGTCACAAGTTATAAAAATCTATTACCACTGTTGAACAGAGAACTCACAGTGTAAGCTATATTGGTTATAAGTCACTAGCATAAGAAAGTAAAACATGGACCTTATCATGTATATCCACTGTGCACAAACCCTTTGATGGTTCCATTTGCTTTCTTATAAAAGCCTACAACCATCTGTAAATCAGACTATGACTTCAATCCCTACATTAGTCGTTCCCCAAATGTCCACTCAGTTTTACGCAGTTCCACCTTCCTGATGTTCCATGTGTCTGTGATGTCACTTCCTGACTTTTGTTTATTTAAAATTTAAGAGCTTTGGTTCTGGCCTCCCAGAGCCTAAATTTTTCAACTTACCTGTTCATTGCCATAGAGCAAGTGGTCCAAAATATCTAATCTTTAATTTTTTAATAAAACAATTTGGAAAATAATAGTAACTGCCACACAGTATTGTTGTAAGATTTAAATGAAATAATAAATTAAAATTTTTGGCCCATAGTAAGTTCTCAATGATCATTAGCTATTGCTGTAGTTACAACTGTATCTCTTCAGCATGAAATACACAGCCTTCGTGTGATAGTATCTGTATTAATAATTGTTGAATTAATAAAAAATGTCCTTAATGTTAGAAAAATTCTTCAACCTATATTCTTCTCTACTGCATGGGAAATTCCTTGTTGTACAGAGAGATAACAATAATGGTTCAGACAGTGAGTGGGCTGTGGAGTCAGACAAAGATTTCAAGGTGGGCTCTGCCATTTTTTACCTCTGGGAACTGAGCAAGTAACTTACCCTCCGGGAGCCCCAGTTTCCTCACCTATGGTTGTGGATAATGAGGGTACATACTCTTAACATTCCTGAGAAGATTAAACAAGACAATTTAACAAGTTAGTTATTTGAGACAATAACCTCTCCCTCCCTCTCTCTTCAGTGTGTGATGTCTAGCACACTGCTTGGTATAGTAATCACTGGGCAAATAGGTAGTATTAATATTCTTTTAAAAATTGTCTTCTGATTGTTTTTTGGCCGACAAATAGGAAGAAAAAGACAAAAATAAAATCACTAAGAAAAGTTCAGCTTGTCGATGAGTATCAGTATGTTTCTAATGCCAACCTATTTTTCTTGGTTTAAACATGCAATGGAAAAATAGAGTAGCAGAACTGCTACCAACAGTCATTGAAAGGATCAGCTATTTTCCATGGCTGCTTAAAGTCACTGCTGTCCACTTTTCACTGGGGAGCTTTCCAAAAAACTGTTCCCTGACATCGACACCTCTAATTTGCTTCTTTGCAGCTATAGAAATCACAACAAAGCTTAAGTCACTTTAAATCTTGACGACAACCCCCCAACCGTCCTCAGGTGCTTGGTCTGTGCTTAGTTATGCAGAGAATCACCAAGGCTCAGTATTTCTGTTGCATCAATAGCATAACAAGGTCGAGATGAATTAAGTCATCCATTCAAGCACACAGCCAGAGTAACATAAATTTTTCTGTTAAGAAAGGACAAATGTTCGATGTTGCCAATAGTCAATTAAGCATGCAGTTCCTGTGAAAAGCTCATTACAGGTATTAGGGCTGGGAAATGATAGGGAAGAATGGTTCATACCATCTTTAAAAGGCTCAGGCCACACGCTTAATTTTCAAAGGAGTTCCTGCTGAACAACTAAGATGACTGTACCTGGTAAAATTAGACAAGTCTCTAACAACTTTATTTCATTTGTAGGATACTATACTTTTTATGTTTCAGATCTGAAGTGCATTAAAAGTGGATAAATTCCACAAGCAAGCAGTCCATGAGACCCAAGACCCAGTGCTAGGCACAGTTTTCGGCTGGGTGAATAGTCATGGGGATGATGATGTTGATGCAGGCATTCATTGGTTTCTTCTAAGAAGCCCAGATTCTACAGACAAATCTGATGAGTGCAGTTCTATTGCCATAGATGTCTGACCCAGTGTAGCCCAGTTAAGCAACATGGATAATTTGGAGATGTATTAAATGATAATATGATATTGGAAAATTAAAATCAAATCATTTCAAATTTTTGAAATTTCAGATTTATGTAAGTTTATAAACTTGTAATGAATGACAAAGAATTTAATGTAGTAATTAAGAACGTGAGTTCTAAAGTCATATTGCTTGGGTTTGAAATTCTGCTTTAGCAGTTTCTAGTTGTGTGAATTATTTATCCTCCCATGCCTCAGTTTCTTATCTTATAAAATGAGATAGTATCCCTTTATAACAATGTTGTGAATATTAAATATATATGTAAGGTATCTAGTAGCTGGCAGTAAGGATTCAATAAATATTAGCCTTTGTTATTTTCAATTAAGAATGTAATGCACAGTGCCTAATTACTACAGAAAACTCGGTTATTCTGCATTCTTGAGGTGAGACGAAGTGCTATTGTGTCCGGAATTGGTTCCTTTCAGTGGGTTTTTGGTCTCACTGACTTCAAGAATGAAGCCGCGGACCCTCGTGGTGAGTGTTACAGTTCTTAAAGATGGTGTGTCCAGAGTTTGCTGCCTTCAGATGTTCAGATGTGCCCGGAGTTTCTTCCTTCCTGTGGGTTTGTGGTCTTGCTTGACTTCAGGAGTGAAGCCACAGACCTTTGCAGTGACTGTTACAGGTAATAAAGGTAGCTCAGACCCAAAGAGTGAGCAGCAGCAAGATTTATTGTGAAGGGCAAAAGAACAAACCTTTCACAGCATGGAAACAGGCGGTGTCCGTTGCTGCTACTGGTTCAGGTGGTCAGCTTTTATTCCTTTATTTGGCCCTGCCCACCTTCTGCTGATTGGTCCATTTTACAGAGTGCTGACTGGTCCATTTTACAGAGTGCTGATTGGTCCGTTTTTACAGAGCGCTGATTGGTGCATTTACAAACCTTTAGACACAGAGCACCAATTGGTGCATTTTTACAGAGTGCTGATTGGTACATTTACAAACCTTTAGCTAGACACAGTGCACTGATTGGTGTATTTACAATCCTTTAGCTAGACAGAAGAGTTCTCCAAGTCCCCACCTGACCCAGAAGCCTAGTAGGCTTCACCTCTCACTATTACACACTGCCCATGAGATACCATTAAAATGTGATTAAAGGTGCTGCAGATGGGCCTACGTGATCATATGACAATAGATTTTCAGAGAATTATCAAATATAAAGAAACATTTTATGCTATTTATGACATCATTACCCATGTTAATCAAGAAAAGCCTTTATGCCCCTCCTGGTTTCCCATTAGCCAATAAATCTTCAACCTCTGTGGAAGTGATTAGAACAAAGAGAACTGTGGGCAATTTTTCAAACGTGTTTTATTCCTTCCATAGACATTAAAATACATTGAATGGGAGCACTTTAGAAGGAATCGGTGCATTCACTATTGTTTGCACTCCTTGTGAATGACTTGTAAAAGCTTTTCTTGGTGCTCACCTAGTTTGTGTATCTTCCCATTGTCATTCTCCTTGTCTGGCCTGCCTGCATTAACATAAAATGATGGATCTCTCTTTACTCCAAGCTAAACTTCAAAGCTCATTACTATGTATGAGGTCTGATTTCACTCCAATTTAGCATTAATAGTCTGATTTGTAGACTTTCTAAATGAATAACAACATTTTAAATGGTCATTTGTTTGCTATGTGCCAGTCCTTCCATTTTCATGTATCTGCCAACTTCCCTTACCAGCTGGTAACAAAGGACTGGCTCCCACATTTGCATCATGAAAGAAATCTGTAGTAGCCTGTCTCTGCCATCTCCAAGTTAGCAGCAACACACCTATACAAGCCAATGTTAAGGATATTGTACTACCCTCTGATCCCGTGTTTAGGCTACTGGAGAGCAGGAGATTATAGGGTCATGGGTGACCTTGGAAATGATCTAATAGAGTGAGATCCTTGTCAATGTTTTCTTTCACTTTTAAAAAAACAGCCCTGCTGTCTCTTTGGAAAATACAGGAGATGAGGTGTGGCTTAATTGCTGTATAAACACCAGTCAATGTCAATGTACAATTTCTGTTCTCAGGAGATCCTTTTAGAGCCAGTAATGGATTTGGAGAACGGACGACAGAGAGAGGATTTCATGCAGTGCAGCTTTCAGCATCACTCTTTATTTTTGTCACTCTGGGTGAAAGAGCTTCCAGATTCAATGCCTGCCATCAGTCTTCTTTTTGAAATGAAATTTCACATAGAAGGAGAGAAACATTTTTTAAAATCAAAAGTAAGGAGATAAAAGCAACCAAATGCTATTAGGAGACAAACTGGTTTCCAAAAAAAAAAAAAAAAAAAGTCGGTTTGCAGGTTTGAAGCTGGGAACTGTCATTGCAATGGATGGGGTGTGTGAACAGAATCTCTTTGCCACGTATTTTAATTGAACATTTTGAAACAGGAACAAATGTCAGAAAACAAAAATAAAAGTAAAAGCAAAAACAAAGTATCTTACAACTCCCTGGCAAAGTATTCTAGTTCTGAGGTTGTTAAAGCAGCTTCCTGGAGTTACCCTTCTCTCAAATCTTTTCATCCCATCAAATGAGAAAACAAAACAAAACAAAAATAAGAGAACTGGATAAAGAACTCCCAGGGTCTTGAGGCAAACACGTAAGTCTTCAATCCTTTCGATCCGCTTTCCTAGTTCTTCAGTTACTGAGTCCCCCCTTCAGTCAGCGGCATTATTCATTTCTTCTTTCATATTCCATATACAAGGGATTTTATTCTTGTTTCCTTGTATCATTACAATAAAAAAACTTTGTTATTATTCTCTTAACAACAAAACATCTGCTTTCAGGGTAGCCAAAGACAAAAATGATGAGTTCTACCTTCTGCATTTTGTTAAGTGATGAAACACAGAATTCCTGTAAGTCTATAAATTGCATTTCAAGCGACAGAAGAGTTTCACAGAGTGATAGAAAAGGTGCTGCGCAGTTTGCAGAGGGGTCCCAGTTGTCTCTATGCTGCAGCTGTCTCTGTGTTTACCTACAGTGCCACTCTGGTGCCTGCTTTTAACAGTGTCCTAGGATCCTGTGTATGGGTGTGGCAGGCCAGGTCTCACGAACGCAGGGCTTCATAACAACTGTTTCAGTACTGACTGGGTGATTAAGTTAAATATTAAAAGCTAAAAGAGCTAGTGACCTTATACAAAGGCTGTAGTGTAACGAAAGCCCATCAAGAGTTTTGCGAAGGCCTTTCCTGGGCCTTAAAGCATGACAAATAACAAAGGAATTCTTAACAGGACCTGTTTAGGATTAAACAAGTTTTGACTGGGCACGGCGGCTCACGCCTATAATCCAGCACTTTGGGAGGCCAAGGCGGGAGAATCACGAGGTCAGGAAATCAAGACCATCCTGGCTAACATGGTGAAACCTTGCTCTACTAAAAATACAAAAAATTAGCCGGGCGTGGTGGCACATGCCTGTAGTCCCTGCTGCTCAGAATGCTGAGGCAGGAGAATCACTTGAACCCGGGAGGCAGAGGTTGCAGTGAGCCGAGATCACACCACTGCACTCCAGCCTGGGCGACAGAGTGAGACTCTGTCTCAAAAAAGAAAAAAAAAAAAAAAAAACTCTTTTTGGGGGTCTGAAGAGACTCCCCAGGCCTCCACAAACAAGTTTATTAGCGGTCTAAAGGAACTCCCCAAACCTCCGTGATTTAGCTGGAGAAAAGATAAGGGTAATCACCGTAGCACCTGGACCCGTTTAGATTAAGTACATTTACCAAGGCTCCAGAGGAAGGTGTTCAGGACTCAAACCTTAGTTATAGATTAAAAGACGTTAATCACTTATGTCTTTAGATGAATGCACACTTACATGTAGACATATAGCCTAAAAGTCATATAAGCTCTTGAAAACTTTGTAATTTTGGGTTGATCTGGTGATAATTTCCAGGCCTTCTCCCTGTAACTAGTTGCAGAAATAAACTCTGTTCCTCCCCAGTTCATCAGAGAAATAGTCAACCTGACCCTCAGTTTGGTCCAGGAAAGGGGGGAGCTCTTCACATGATCTTTGCATGACAAGGAAACTCAGAAAAAAAGGAATGTGTAGGCTTTATCACAAGCACTGGTAATATTATTAATCTTTAGCATCAGTGACAGATTAAGGGCCTGCTGCAGTGTGATAGGATTCTGAGCGTAGTAAATGCCTTCAGATTAGATGAGGCATCCTTAACTAGAAGGCTATGAAGAATGGAGAAGAGAGACCACATTCTTGGTACCATGAAGTACTCTCAAAGAAACATCTAAACATCTCAACCTGTCGGGACATAACCCAGCCAATTACCAAATGAAATTGAACAGAAATGAAATGAAAGGAAAGGAACAAACAAAACCACCAGATCTGAAGATTGTCAGGGGGTTGAAACCCGAGATCACATTATCCTACCCTGAGCAAGAGCAACAGGCATTGTCCTGGAAGCCTGGCAGAGGATACCTGCTGTTTTAAAGAGATGTTTTTTAGTAAAACGTCTATACTTTTCCTTCCTGTTCTTCCATATCTAGTTTAATTTTTCATTAAGCATCTCTCAAAAATTGGATATTGTTAGTAGTCCTTGCGCACTTTGACATACTCTAAGACTTTGGAAACCTCTAGGAATTGGGAGGAAGACAAATCTGGTTTAATAAGGTAGGGTAAATCTATGCATTTCTTACTTTTTCTTCTGCAGAGATGTCATTGACTCAGTGACAATGCCTGTTCTGTGCAGAAAAGACAGAGTCTTTTAGAGGCTCTCATTTCCCTTGGCAAGACATTGTTTTGTGTAAAGAAATCAAAGCCCTCTTAATCCCAGACTTCAATGAGGTTCTCTAAAAACAAAAATGAACCAATGGAATAAATGTCTAACACAGCATAAGAGAATCTTCCATTCTTTCAGCATTTTAACTCCTCTTACTGCCTTGCAAGCAGAGCTGTGCGAAAGACCTAGAAAGAGAGATTCCTGCTAGCAAAAGTGTTGGTGTTTCCTACGTAACATCCAGAGATTAGGAGATTTTAGGAAGAACTCTGGGAGTCAGAGGCAGGAATCACAGGCAAGAAATAACTGTCTCGTCTCTCTCTGACGGGGAGTGATTAGGGTCTAGTTAAGTGCTATTTTCAAATTGTGAAGTGTGTAGGAACTCACCACCCCCAATTTCTTCTATTAATATCTTGCATTAGTGCAGTGCATTTATTACAATTTTTGAGTCAATATTTATACATAATTATTTACTAAAAGTCTGTAATTTACTTTGGGTTTCACTCTTCAAGAAGTACATTTTATGGGGTTTTAACAAAGTTTGATGCCGTGTATCCACCATTACAATTTCATACAGAGTCGTTTCATAGCCCAAAAATTTCTCTCTGCTCTGCCGGCTCATTCCCTCCCATTTTAATCCCTGGTAATCACTGATATTTTTACTATATCCCTAGTTTTGCCTTTTTCAGATTGTCACATAGTTGACAAAATACAGTATGTGACCTTTTCAGATTGGCTTATTTCATTTATTAATATACATTTATGTTTCCTCCATGTCATTTCATAGCCTGATAGCTCATTTCTTTTAATATTCCATTGTATAGATGTACCACAGTTTATCTATTTTCCTACTGAAGCACAACTTGGTTACTTCCAAGTTTTGGCAATTATGACTAAAGATGCTATAAACATTCGTGTAGACATTTTGTGTGGATATAAGTTTTCAACTCATTTGGGTAAACACCAAAGTGTGTGATTGCTGGCTTGTATGGTAAGAATATGTTTAGTTTTGTAAGAAACTGCCAAGTTTCTCACAATGTGGCTGAACCACTTTGCATTTCCACCAACAGTGAAGGAAGTTTCCTATTGTTCCACATCCTCACCAGCATCTGGTATTGCCAGTATTTTGGGTTTCAGCCACTTCAATAGGTATGGTATAGTATTGTTGTTTTAACTTGGAATTGTCTAATAGCATGTGTTGTTGAGCATCTTTTCAAATGCTTTTTGCCACCTGTATACTTGTATACTTTCTTTGAAGTGGAGTGTCCTTTCAGATTTATTTTTTTGGCCCATTTTTTAATAGGGTTGTTTGACTTTGTACTGTTGAGCTTTAATAGTTCTTTATATATTCTGAATTTGGGTTTGTTTTTATCAGAGAAGTGTTTTGCAAATATTTTCTCCTGGTCTGTGAATTGTCTTTTTATTATTTTAAGTGTCTTTTGCAGAGAAGGACTTTTGAAAAATTTTTAATGAAGTTCAAATTATCCATTTTTCATTTCATAGATCCTACTTTCCCAGTGTTGTATCTTAAAAGTCATTTTCAAACCCAAGGTCACCTATATTTTCTATTATCTTCTAGAAGTTTCATAGTTTTATATTTTACATTGGTGTCTATTATCTACTTTGAGTTGATGTTTGTGAAAGGTCTGTGTTTAAATTTATATTTTTGCTTGTGGATATCCAGCTGTTTCAGCACTATTTGTTAAAAAGACATTGAATTACCCTTCCTCCTTCATCCAAGATCAGTTGGCTATATTTGGTGGACTATATGTGGGCTCTCTGTTCTGTTTTATTGATCTATCTGTCTGTTGTTTCACAAATACCACATTGTTTTTGTTACTGTAACTTTATAGGAAATTTTTATTTTGGTGAATTTCAGTACTCTGACTTGGGTCTTTTTTCCATCTTGTATTGGCTTTTCTGGGTCTTTCACCTCTCCATATAAACTTTAGAATCAGTTTGTTGATACCCACAAAGTAACTTGCTGAGATTTTGATTGGGATTGCATTGAATCTATAGAGCAAGTTGGGAAACAATGAGATCTTAACAATATTGAATTACCCTTTCCATATATACAGAATATTTCCATATTTATTTAGATCTTCCTTAATTTTTTTATCAGAATTTTGGAGTTTTCCTCATAAAGACTTTGTACATATTTTGTTAGATTTATACCTAATCATTTCATTCATTGATTCTAATATAAATGCTATTGTGTATTTAATTTCAAATTTCAGATATTCATTGCTGATATATAAGAAAGCAACTGACTTTTGTCAATTAACCATTTACTAAGAAACAGGCTTTTTATGCTGTATTTAGCACCTTACAGGCCGGTTATTCGCTGTTCTTACATCTCCCCTGCCTCATCCCTTGGCCTCACAATGAAATATGCATCATTATCTTCAGTTGCTGCCTCCCTCCACAGATACCAATACCTAGGTTATAAAGCTAACTTAGAGACTTTGGGCCCAAGACTGCAGTGGTGAGCCAGAAGCTTACGTTTGACAAGCCTAGTCATGTGAGTATAGATGAATATCAGCATTTATTACAGGAAGTTTGCTAACTGCTAAGCTGATTATAGTGCTGCTAGTGAATAAATATGTGAGTGTGTGTGTGTTATTGTGTGGAGTGTGGAGTGTGGAGTGGTAAGTTATGAGTGGATGGATTACCTTCCACTTCAGCTCTGTATTATTTCTTTGAAGCGGGTTTTTTGTTTTGTTTTGTTTTGTTTTGAGACAGAGTCTCACTCTGTCTCCAGGCTGGAGTGCAGTGGTGCGATCTCGGCTCACTGCAACCTTTGCCTCCTGGATTCAAGCAATTCTCCTGCCTCAGCCTCCCAAGTAGCTGGGACTATAGGAGCATGCCACACGCCCAGCTAATATTTTTGTATTCTCAGTAGAGATGGGGTTTCACCATGTTTGCCAGGATGGTCTCGATCTCCCGACCTCCTGATCCACCCGCCTCAGCCTCCCAAAGTGCTGGAATTACAAGCATGAGCCACCGTGCCCGGTCATTTGAAGCAATTTTTTAAGGTGTTTTTGGAGCAGCTTACATTAAAAACCATGCCCACATACTTAAGAAGAAGATTAAAGTATCAAGGCCTGAAAAACTGCAGCTCCTGGTGGTCACTAGAGCCCTTGACTGTGTTTTCTCTTCCAACCACAGTAAAGCAGTCCCTAGATTAGAAATGGCACTAAATAAGATTGGAACAAGGTCAGAAGGTGTGTGGGGCCACACCAAGACCCCCTTTCCCTTTGACCTTAAGCACACTCAGTCTTTATCTTGTATGATAGATACCCATCAATAAGATCATGCTTTTTCTGAGCTTTCTCCAGCATAAGCTCCTCTTCCGTCAGAAAAGTTAACCTCATTCAGTGTCAGGCACTGACACGGATATAAATATGTCAGTGTAAGTCAGGCTGCTCTGATATAAATATATCCCTTTTAATGCCTTAGTGGTTCCATCCCACAAAATGAAGCTTTAATGTAAAATCATATCCTGTGGCATACAACATATGCAATTTTAGAATTATTGGCTATTTAGGCGTATCAAGAGTCTTGTAGTTTCTCAATCCCCTCCTAGAAGTAAACACCCACTTTGTCCACCCAGTGGCAAAGCCAGTCCTGCTACTTAGTCATTAGGAACAGAATGAAATGACCTGAGAGCTGTATTCATCAACAAGTTGCAGTATAGTGTTCCCTGAAGAATGAATCAAATTCAGTCTTGCTTTTTGAGATAAGTAGGGTGTATGAAGTAATCCTGAGGTACAACATACAGCATTCAAGAATGGTGGAATCATTACAAAACATCTTTGCAGAGACTACTGGGGCAATATAATTTTCCTTTGATTACTTTAAAAGAGCACATCTTAACATTTCCTTCAAGTTCTTAAATGCAATCCCCTTTTGTCAATAATTGAAAACAACACTTTAAGAATCTTCCAGCTTGAATATGGAAAGTGGTGCAAACATCATGTAAGATACACCATTTGTGGAGTATATAATGATCATATTAACTAACAACATAAACAATTAAACACTATGAGAACATTGACAGCAACACAATGTGAACATTGACAGCAACACAATGCAAAGAATATTGATTTAGCACTATTGTACTAATACCCTTTGGAAATATATATATAGCTATTTAGATTTCACAGTAAGTTTGGTATGATGATAAAAGGTACTCCTAAAACACCAATTTGTATTATTAGCAGCATTCACTATTATTCAGTACACTGGGTAAATTTCATTGTGCACTACAGTGATTATCAAGAAGCTGTAGGGCTACATGCCATTTGTCATATTTAAACCTAATTTTAGACTGCTCAGTCCACTACTTTTGGTAATATCAAGAGGGCAATAATTACCTGTTTCTTTACAGTATATAGAAATAAGAAACAGGAGGCTTATATCAAATGCAAAACTTCAGTCTACATCAAAATCTGCCACAATTCTAAATTAAGGACATACAAAATTTAACATAAAATGATACACCTAAAGAAATGGACTGCTTCCTATAGATTTATCTTATCCATTTAATAAAGGAAGGAATGAGTTACTATTTGTTGTTCAAGCACCCCAAAAGGGCAATGGCTATAGACAGAAATAGCAACCGTGTTAGTGCCACAATACCTAAACCATTTTGCCTGTCTCTGGCAATATATTACCATTACTGAATAGCTCTTTCCCTGAAGAGTAAACTGCATAAAGAAGGTTAGAAATGACATGTAAGAGCTCATTCCTCCTCCTTTTTCTCCCTTCCTAAGGGACTAAGGGATAACTATTGGTCAACAGGTGTCATTGGGATGTTGAATTAGAGAAGGTGAGCAAAAGGGCTCTGAAACAGAGGCAGACTTTTTGATTTTCACCTTACAGGCATCTTGGACAGTATATTCGTTGACTTTCTCATTTCGAACATCAGGGAATGAAGATGTAGGATCTGAGTTGCTTATTGAGACTGGGCCACTGGTCTTTTAAGACCAAGTCCAGAGTTCTCACCACACAGGCAGCTGTCTAAGGAAAGAGTTTAATTTTCTCAGGCTCCTTGATAACTTTAGTAAATGATCAATTCTCTGTATTTCATTGTATGCAACGGTTAGGAGAATTGCATATTCTGCCCGTGGGTAGATAGAATGTTCCCATGGACATGGGGCCCTGTGGGCAGCTGCAAGGAGGGCTGGTGTGAGTGCTGAGCCAGAATAGGGCCTTCTTCTTTCTCGAGTGTACTTAGTGCTGCTGCAGGCTCACTCTAACCATTTGCTTCATGGTACTCCTGGATATCCATGTGAAGCTTAACCTCACTCCCACTCAAGGACAGTCATCTTGACACTGTTTTTCTCCACGTCCTATGATTATACAGATGGCAGCTTCCAACTTGAGAATTAGGGCTATGCTAGAAAACCTGTGATTTCAATTGCCCCAGTAAGCTAAAGCCTATTTCTGTTTCTAGGGCTACATTAACCATGTCACATACACTTTCTCATGGTTACCTTAAGACTACATTTCCCACAATATTTTCTGACAACTATTTCATGCTCTGTGGGAATAGGGAAAAAAATGCCATTATTAAATGAGTTTGGGCAGCCTGCCTATTCCACCTCCTGCTTTCAGCTGCAACTTCCAGGCCCTGAGAACTCCTATAGGAAATAACCTAGTTTATCTCAGCATTTGCCAGACATAGATGACGGTGTGAGGCCTTTCTTCATGTAACACTAACAACATCCCCTGGACTGCTGAGCTCTGGGGCAAAGTGTCTTCCATAGCTATAAGGTTTGTATTAAACACTCTGAAGCCTCTGCTTACCAAAATTTCAACTCCTAATTTCACAAATTTTCTGCTAAGCCAAGAAAAAGAGAGACTTCCCATCTTTCCTGAACTGGTAGATAGACAAACTCGCTGTGTTTTTACCTTTATTTTAAAGTATGCTTGCTGGAAGTGCATGAGACATCAATTTTGGGGACAGAAATATCCTATCCAGGGTGTGCAGCACCACCCCCCCAAAACTCTTCCATGAGACTGGTGTCCTAGTAAATATCCCATCCTCCACCCCAAGAGGAGGCCTATATGGAAGGATGGATGATTTAACACCAGGGACACCCTAAGGAACACAGGCCTGGCTGCTGGTGTTTTTATACCACATGGGGTTAAATACCGACTGCTGCTACCTCTTCTGATTCACAGCTGACTCTAGAAAGAGATGCGTTTGGGGGTGTAAAGGTAAACTGAGGCTGGAGCCAAGCCAGGAATGAAGACACAAGGCAAATGGCAGTGAGAATAGCCTTTATTAGGACTCGTGGGCGAGGTTCCTCGGTCCAAAGGTGCGGGCCAAGGAAGTCGCGCTGAGGGAGGAGGGTAGGGGCTTTTTATAGCCCGAGAGGTAGGGAAGCTGGTTGTGCAAACAGGGCCTGGGGGGTCTTGAAACTACCAGGGCAGGAGTTGAATAAGGGTCATGAGGAAGGGGTCTTTGGAAACTGTTAACCGAAACTGCTGTTTACGAACTTGTGGAATGCAGGTATGCTGCAGGTCATGGGGGAGTGTGGTTGCCCAGCCGGAACTCACACATGTAAGTCTGCTGGTGTGTACAAGGGTGAAGGGAGTCTTTAACAAAAGGCCTGCTACTCCAGGTACCACCGCCATGTTGGGTCTAGATTCCTGCCTAACAGGGGGCTTTATCATAATCTCCCATGATGAAACTATGGGGAAAATGTCTGCCAAGTGTTTTCAAAGCAGTGTTTTCAGTAAGTATGTTTCAGTGACACTTTGTAAAAGAAACGAGGTAACCATGAACAGTGCCCCACCTCATTAGTATTGAAATGTCAGCCCAGCCCAACCCAGCCTAGCCACGGTTTCTTGCCTAGAGAGGGGCTTGACCCAGACACTGTATAATACTGCCACTGGCCTCCTATGGAGCAGAGTGGTAGCTCATTCTTCATTGCCAGGTACAGAGATACTTATTTTTAGGCAATTTTTTGGTTATTAAACGTTTTCTGTTTCAGGAGGCTTGTTCATTTGAATGGCAAAGGGTTTGCATAAGCCCCAGAACTTTTGGCAGCCACCTTTGTGTGAAGCACAGAGAGCTTTTGTAATTTTAAGGGATGTAATTTCCATCCCCTGTGCCAAGTCACCTGATCAATTCTCTTAGAAAACAGACTTAAGGGACCACATTCTTTGAAAATGGATGTTTGTATATGGTGGGGAAAATGTTGGGCAGGGTTTCAGCTCAGGCTACTTGCCTTTTAAATGAAGTGTGACTTTAGTGTCAGAAATGACACAAGGCAATAGGATATGGAATAACAGAAAGTCACCTGCTTCCCTGTGCTGCACTTTGAGAGAGCTCTTAGCTTTCTGAAATAGAGGCAAATAGCCAAACTCAAATTTCATCTGCTATTTCTTCTCTTTCGCAGGTTCAGTTTAGATGTATGACAAACCTCAATTTGGACTGGCATCAAGGCAAAAGAGCAATGGCTTAGCAAACATTAGTAAATCATTTCTATGCTTTCTACTGATATTTCTGAAGAATTTGGCAATCAGAGTTTTGAGTTGTTCTTCAAAGAAACTCTCTGAGGTAGTAAAGATAGCATTAATAGGCAATGGCTTGAGGGATTTATGCATTTTCCACTGTTCTAAGCCATTTGGGTGAGTTATCTCATCACAAACCTATGATATAGATACTATGGAAAAGTTGAAGTTGAGAGAGGTTATGTAATGTTCCAAAGATTGATAGCTATTGTTGTCTCATAAACTCTCAGCTAAATTGTTCTCCCAGTCTTGGCTGGGCTCACTCATGCATCTATGGTTTGCTAAGGGTCAAATGGGCATCTCTGCTGAACCTGGTCATCTTTCTCTCATATTTGGGATTGATGGGCTCTTAGGTGGCCGTGGAGGCAACATGTGGAATCTCCATGTGGACAGTCATTCTCAAGCCAGGTAACCTGGCATTGTTGATGAGGAGGAGGCAGATGAAAGGCGAACTGCCTGTTGAGATCTAGTCTTAGAACTGGAAAATGAGTCTGTCACATTTTTTTGACCAAGCCAAGTCACAAAGCCAGAACAGATTCAGAAGATGGAAAATAGACTTTACCTCTTGACAGGACCATATACAAAGTTATAGAAGATGATTGGGGGGAATAAAAAGCCTAAGAAAGAGGGATATACTCATATATCTAATACCTAGTTTTTACAATTAATATTTTACTCTATTTGCTTTATCACTTGTCTCCTATTCATCCAGCAATCATCTTTAAAAAAAAAAAATTTTGAAATAAGCTGCAGACTTCATTAACTAGATCAATATCTGACTTGGTTATTTTTTATTCTTTTGAAGTAAAATTTACCATGAGATGCACAACTCATGAGTGTACTATTTGATGAGTCTCAACAAATGCATACAACTGTACAACCCAAACTCCTATTAAGATCCAGGATCATTGATCATCCCCCAGTTTTTTCTCTTGCCTCCTTCTGAAATAGGAGGTGGGACTCAACTTCAGAGGTGGGGTTCAGTCACTGGACCAAATTGAGAACTAGCTAAAACAGGTTCAAGGTGAAAGTAGATTTCCATAAGACACACTTACCAATGTGCCATGGCAACATCCAGAAGTTATCACCCCTTTCCATGGCAATGACCTGACAATCTAGAAGTTACCATGCTTTTCCGGAAATGTCTGCATAATACACGTCATAATTTTCATGTAATTAAAAGTAGGGAGCAATTTGACTGCAGAACTGCCTCTGAGCTGCTACTTTGGGTACACTGCTTATGGGGTAGCCCTGTTCTGCAAGGAGAAGTACCTCTGCTGCTGCTGTGCAATGCCACTTTGATAAAAGTTGCCAACACTTCCAGCTTACCCTTGAATTCTTTCCTGGGTGAGGCCAAGAACCCTTGCAGGCTATGCCCTAATTTTGGGATTCACCTGCCCGGCTTCACTTCCACTAAATCCCTGGTCCTACAACCAAAGGGCAACCACTATTCTGATAAATATATTTTTTTAACCGTGGAGTAGTCTTCCCTGTTCTAATAATAAGTAGAATTGAAACGGGAAAAGTTCTCTTATCCCCCTCAGAGGGCGGGCAGTGGGGGTGTGGCTTGCTTCTTTGGTGCCCCACAGCTCAAACCCCTAGGGGGAGCCATGCAGATGGGCAGGTCGTGGGGAACACGGGTTCCGACCAAATGGCAGCATCTAGGGTTGAGTGTTTACAGCTCCTGAAGCCCCACTGGGCGTATGTAACAGGGTGCTCTTTCAGCTTAGCCATCTGCAGGCAGTTTGTGTTAATCAGCTCAGTCAGACCTTCTGTCTTATCACAAGGACAGAGGGCTTTCGGTATCCTGAAGTTCTTGCCCTAGTGTACCAGACAAATCGAATCATGGGCTTAGAGAATGAGTGCAAGGTTTTGTTGAATGGTGGAGGTAGCTATCAGCAGATGGATGGGGAGCCAGTAGGGGCATGGAGTGGGAAAGTGATCTTCCCTTGGAGTTGGGCTGCGTAGAAGCTGGGCTCTCCTCCGCTCACCCTCAGCCGAATTTCCCCTGGCATCTGCGTCGTTCCGTCATTGATGGCCTGTCAGCGTCTGTGTGTTCTTCTGCCAGTGTATTCCTCTCAAAGTCCAGCCATTTGTTTGTGTGTCCGTTAGGGTCTCAGGGTTTTTATAAGCACAGGATGGGGGGTGTGGTGGGCCAGGGTTGTCTTGGAAAATGCAACATTTGGGAGTGAAAACAAATGCCTGTCCTTACTTAGGCACATAGGCACAGATCTGAGTGTGAAGCCCTAGCTGGCGACCCTGCCTTTCTCTACTCAGCTCTTCCCTGTCCCCCTCCTGTATCAGGATCATCTAGTAGATACTCTTGTGAAAAGCTTCTTTCACTCAGCATAATGTTTTTGAGATCCATCCACATTGTTCCGTGTATCAACAATTTGCTCATTTTCATTGCTAAGTAATATTCCATTTTATGTATACTCTCCAGTTTGTGTAATATCCTGTTCCTGGATATATATGCTGTTTCCAGCTTTTGGCTATTATGAATAAATTATGCAATTCTTGTATAAGTGCTTTTTATGGACATATGCATTTATTTCACTTGGGTAAATGCCTAGGAGTAGAATGTGGGTTGTAGAATAGGCATATGCACAGATTTATCTTTTGAGATTTATTGGGATATTATTGATATATGACAAACTACACATATTTAAAGTATAACATTGGATGAGTTTTGACACACATATATGCAAATAAGCCTGTCACTAGGATCAAGATAAAGAACATATGCATCATACCAAGAACTTGTAATTTTTATTTTATTTCTTTTTTATTTTTTAGAGACAGGGTTTCACTCTGTCACCCAGGCTGCAGTGCAGTGGTATGATAATAGCTCACTACAGCCTCAAAGTCCTGGGATCAAGTGATCCTCCCACCTAAGCCTCCCAAGTAGCTGGGAATACAGACATGCACCGCCACACCTGGCTAATTTTTAAAATTTTTATTTGCAGAAATGTAGTCTCACTGTGTTGCCCAGGCTGGTCTCAAACTCCTGGCCTCAAGCAATTCTCCTGCCCTAGCCTCCCAAAACCCCTCAACTACAGGCATGAGCCACTGCACCCAGCCCCGAGAACATTTCTTATGGCCCTTTCGTAAGCCATTTTTTTTTCTCCTCTCCCCTGTTCTCAATCTACTTTCTCTTATTGTGGATTACTTTGCAATTGCTAGAATTTTATATAAATGAAATCACAAGTGGTTTTTGTTGGTCTTTCTTATTTTATTTAGCATAATTAAATATTTATCTTAGTATTGTTCATCATCACTGTCAATCATGAACAACCATCAGTTGAATCAATATCCATAATTTCTTTTTGTTTTGCTTTGTTTTTATTTTGCAGGGAAGTATTCTACTGCATGGATGTGCCATAATGTATTCATTCTCATTTTGATAGATATTTGGGTTGGTTTAAGTTGTCTGGGCGATTACAAATAAAGCTGATACTGTAAAAGTCCTGGTGTGAGCATGTGCTTTTATTTCTCTCAGCTATATTCTTAAGAGTAGACAGAATGGCTGTTCACATAAGTACATGTTTAGTTTGCCAAGCAACTGCCAAAATATTTTCAAACGGTTGTACTATTTTCCATTTTCAAAAGCAATGAAAGAGCTTCAGTTGTAACACATGTGTGCCAATATCTGATATAGACTGTCTTTTAAACTTTTGCTGTTTCAGCAAATGTATAGTGGTATTTTATTTTGGTTTTAATGTGCACTTTCCTCATGACTAATGATATTAAGCAACTTTTCAGGTGCTTGCTTTCCATCTATATAGTTTTTGCATGTTATATTTTTGCATCTATATCTTTTTTGCATGTGATATTTCAGTTAAATATTTTTTCCATTTTTACTGATTTATTTTTCTTATTTTTGTCAGTATTGTATATGTTACATATGTGATACAAGAACTTTGTCTTTTCATGCATGTGTTTTGTAAATGTTTTCTTCCAATGCATAGCTTTTCTTTTGGTTTTCTTAAATATGTATTTTGAAGGACAAATGTTTAAAATTTAATGAAGTCCAAATTATTTTATATATATTTTAAGCGTGCTGGGTCCTACTTTAAGAAATTTTTGTCAGAGCCAAGATTACTAAAATGTCCTCTTGTTTTCTTCTTGAACTTATATAGTTTTATTTTTCCCATGTAGCTCTATGATTCAACTTGAGTTTTGTAATATTGTGTAAGATAAAGTCTAAGTTCTTTTGAAAATGACTATCCAGTAGTTCCAGTACAGTTTGATATAAATATTTTTCTCTCCCCATTTAGTTTCCTCAGTTCCTTGGCCAGAAATCAATTGCACACACTGTAGGTCTATTTATGCACTGTCTATCCTGTTTTTTTCGCTTACATTTCCATCTTTATGCCATTACCATACTGTCTTGATTATTGTAGTCTTGAAATGAATCTTAAAATGAGATACTCTAGGTTCTCTGTATTTGTTATTCTTTGTCAAAAATAGTTTAGTAATTCTAGATGATTTGCATTGCTTAAATAAATGTTAGGATCACCTTGTTGTTTTCAACAGAAAAGGCTTCCAGGATTTTGACTGAGATAATATTAAATCTATTTATCTATCTATAAATTAAACTAGAGGAGAAACAATGTATAAATTATTTGATCATTGAATATATCTAAATCATTTTAAATTTTTTGGAGAAATATTTTATAGATTTGAGTATACAGATCTTTCAGATTTTTCAAATTTATCCAAAAGCATTTCACAATCACTAAATATATTACAAATAAAATTGTTATTTTCAATTTTACTTTCTGGTTGTTCGTTTCCAGAATATAGAACTAGAATTCATATTTATACACTGACTCCATATCCTTCAATCTTCCTAAACTCACTCATTATTTCTCATACTTTTTCCATAGATTACATAGTATTTTCTACACAGAAAATTATCTCATCTGCAAATAAAGACCATTTTACTTCTCCCTTTCTAATCTGTATGCCTTTTATTTGCATGGTTACGACTTCTGAGATTGTTGAATTGAAATGGTAAGAGTAAAAATTATCTCATTTCCAATCTTACAAAGAAATTATGAACTATTTTATCATTAAATATGATGCTATAAGTTTTTAATAAATTCCTTCCATTAAACTGAGGAAGTTCGATTTTATTTCTCCTCCACTAAGAGTTTTAATCACGAACACATGTTGATTTTGTCAAATATGTTGTATCAATTAATATCACATGGTTTTTGTTTTTTCAGTTGGTTAGTATTATTAATTACATTAATTGATTTTCAAGTGATAAGCAAACATTGAATTCCTGGAAGGAATTCCACTTGATTGTAATACCTTACTTTCTATATAAATGTATTATTATATTTCATTTCCAAGTCTTTCTTGAGAATAGTTACCTCTATGTTTAGCAGAGATATTGCCCTCTAGTTTGCTTTTATTATACTCTTTTTGTCTAGTTTTGGTGTTTGGATAATGATAACTTCATAAAATGGTATAGATGTTTCTTCTTCTATATTCTCTAGTATCAATTATATAAAATTGATAGTATTTTTTCCTTAAATGTTTGGTGGAATTCATCAACAAACCCATCTGAGGCATTCTTTCTAAGAATGCTTTTAAATACAAACTCAATTTCTTCATAGATATAGGGCTTTTCAGATTATCTTTCTTTGTGAGATCTGGAATTATATATACTTTAAGATATTTGTTCATTTCATCTAACTTGTGAAATTTATTTCCATAAATGTGTCCATAGTATCCTTTAGCATCCTTTTAATGTCTATAGAAAGTCTAGTGATGCTTACTCTCTCATTTCTGATCATTTTAAATTGTCTTCTTTGTTTTCTTGATTATTCTGGTTGCATATGTAAAATTTTCATTGATCACCTCTTTTAATTTTACAGATTTTTCTGTATTTTTCTGTTTGGTATTTTACTTACTTCTTCCTTTACTTTTATTGTTATTTTCTTTCTACATTGGGTTTACTTTGCTCTTCTTTACCTATTCTCTTAAATTGGGGGCTTAAGTCAGTGACTTGAGACCTCTATTTTTCTCTTATACAAGCATTTTATAAAACTTCACTCTAAACACTACTTTAGATGGACACCAAAAATGTTCTTACCTTTCATTTTCATTTAAATTAAGTTCAAAGTACTTTTTGAAAACTTTTTTCTTTGTTCCATAGGCTATATAGACATGTTTTTTATTATCAAACATTTAGGGATTTTTGACATATTTTTCTCTTTTTGATTCCTAATTTAATTCCATCTAAATGACAGAACATATTTGATATGACATAAAAACTTTTAAACATATTGGGACTTGTTTTATGACCCAGAATACAGGTCAAGTGTCCACCTGGAAATAATGTGTTTTATATTATTCCTAGATAGAGTGGTTTATAAATGCCAACTAAGTCATTGTTTGATAGTCATGTTCAATATATTTTATAATCATAATTTCTGCCTACATGTTCTATTACTTATTGAGAGAAAGGCTTTGAAATCTCCCACTGTGTTTCTGCATATTTACAATGCTCTTTTTTGTGTATGGACCCAAATTTCCATCTGTATCATTTTCTTCTATTTCAATGACTTCCTTTGAAATTTCCTGAAGTATTCAGGTGAAAAATTCTTTCAGCTTTTCTATGAAATAGTCTAGGCCACCTTTATTTTTGAAAGATATTTTTGTTAGATATAGAACTCTAGGTTGTTTCTTTGGTTTTTCTTTCATAACATTAAATATACTGCTCCACTGTCTTTTGTTGTTGTTGTTGTTTTCTGATAAAAAGTTAACTACGATTTTTATGTGTGTTACTCAGCATATTCTGTGTATTTTTTTTTTTTTTTTTTTTTTTTTTTGGTGTGCTTTTAAGATTTTCTCTTTATCACTGCATTTAAGCAATTTGATTATGAGGTGACTTGGGGTGGTTTTCTTCATGTTCCTTTTACTTGGGATTTAGTGAACTTCTTAGGTCAACGTGTATTGGTCTGTTTTGCTTGCTATAGTAGAATATAGTAGGCTAAGTGACTGGGTGGTTTATAAACAACATAATTTATTATTCACAGTTCTGGAGGCTGGGAAGTCCAATGTCAAGATGCTACCAGATTCAGTAGTGAGGATCCACTTTTTGGTTCAAAGCCATCTTCTTGCTTTGTCTTTAAATGGCAGATAGGGGTGAGGGAGTTTTCCAGGGTCTTTTTTATGAAGGCACTAATTCCATTCATGAGGTGTCTGCCATCATTGGGTATTAAGGTTTCAACTTATAAATTTGGGGTTGGAGAAACACATTCAGTCTATAGCACTGGGCTCACAGTTTTCAGCAAATTTGGAAAAATGTTGGCTATATTTTCTTCATGTGTTTTTCCTTTCTCCCCAACTCATTCCTCTTCTGTGGAACAAGTTACACATATATTAGTCTGCTTGAAATTGTCCTACAGCTGACTGAGACTCCACTCATTCCGTTTGCAGTCTTTTTGTTTTTTCTGTTTATTTTTGGACAGTTTGCATCAATGCAGAATTAGTTCACTAAAGTTTTCTTGTGTGGTGTCTATCTAATCTGCTGTTGTCCTGTTCCAGCATATTTTCCACCTCTAGAAATTCAGTTTGAGTCTTTCTAATATCTAACATATCTCCTATTAACATATTCTTTCTGTCTTCTACATTCTTGGATATCCAAAGCATATTTATAATAGCTGGTTTAATGTCTTTCTCTACTAACTTTATTAAGAGACATTTCTAATGGTTTATTTTTCTCCTCATTATGAATATATTTTTTCCTATTTTTGACCTGCGTGGTCAGTTTTAGAATTGAATACAAAAGATTATGGATTTTGCGTTACTGAATGTTACGTTGTTTTTCCTTTTTTTGGATTCCTTAAGCTATTTTTCTCATTTTATTGTGAGATACAATAAAATTATTATAAATAGTTTGATCTCTTTTGAGACTTGTTTTTAAAACTTGTGAGTCAAGGCCAGAGTAGTCTTTATTCCAGAACTAATTTGGTCCTGTTACTAGGATGATACATTTTTGAATACCCAACCCAAAGCCCCAAGGAATTGGCAGTGTGTGTGGTCTACAGAAATTATTATACCTGTTTCTTTCCCACTCTCAGTTTCCTCACATACAAATACTAATCAATACTCAGCTTAATACTTGAAGGGAACCCCATACAGGCCTCTGTGGCTCTCTCTGTGTAGTCCTCTCCTCTTCATGAAACTCTCTTCTCTGTTACACAGCTCTGTGAATTTCAATTCCTTTGGCCTCTTTAAATTCTCAACATTGCCTCAACTGAGGTAGACTGCTAACCCCTAAGTTCTCTTTTCCTGCAACTTGGACTAGAAACTCAGGAAGTAGCTGTTTTAATCTTAGGGCTCACCTTATATCTTGTCCTTCAGGAATCACTATCTTGTGTTTGCTTGTTGTATAAGATCTGTAAATCATTGTGTTATTTGTTTGTTTGTTTGTTTCTTACTTGTTTAAGAAGGAAGGATAAATTTAACACTTCTGACTCCACTATGGCCGATAATGGAAAATTTTCTACTCTTTTAGTTCTAAACTTACCTTTAGTTTTATAAAAAATGCTCAGTCCTTTTTCAAAGTGGAAGTGTCATATCATACTCCCTACAACAATGCATCAAAGCTTATGATCCTCACTAACATTTAATATTGCCAGTTCTTATAAATTTCAGCCATTTGAGTAGGTGTGTATTATCTTATTATGGTTTTAAATTTTATTTCTATGATGACTAATGTTCCCTGGTGTTTTATATGCATATTGGACCTTTGTATATCTTCTTTTGTGTGTGTAGAAATCATTAAAAAATTTTTGCTTGTTTGTCTTCTTATTACTGAGTTATGGGAACCCTGTATATATCCCGGGTAACAGTCCTTCATCAGCTACATATGTTTATTGAAAATATTTTTTCTTTAGTTATGACCCGCCAATCAATGTTCTTAATGGGCATTTTGGTAACGTACAGTTCAATTTTTTTCTTCAATGTTGATTGCTTCCTGTGTCCTAGCTAAGAAACTGTTGCTTTCCTTCATATAATAAAGACGTTTTATCTCAAAAGGTAACTTGCCTTATAAAGACTTCATCATGTTAATTTTTATGTTTAGGTTGTATAATCAACCTCAAATTAATGTTTGGGTAAATGGTGAGCTGGGAGTCAAGGTTTAAACACTTACTGCTTTTCTTTTTTCTTATGGATATCCAAACAACCATTATTTTTAAAGAGGCTTTCTCTCTTCCTTGGATTGTTTTGGCACATTGGTTGAAAAATCAAATGACCATGTAAGTGTGTTTCTATTTGGGGGCTTTATATACTGTGCTATTCACTTATTTGTTAATCCTCGTGCCTGAATCACATTGCCTTGATTAAAGTAGCTTTATATTAAGTTTTGAAGTTGGTTAGTATAAGAACCTCCAACTTCGTTCTCTTTTATCTAGAATACATGTGTTAGAAATACTAATTTAGTTGTGTATTCTTGCAGACTAACAACAGCATGTCAGTTTCTATAAACATGTGGCTGAATGCATACGATCAATTCAATAGTTTAATGTAGCCAGAGTTGATAATTTAACTCTATTGATTCTTTCAAATCATGAACATAAGATACCTCTTCATTTATTTACGTCTTCTTTAATTTTTTTCACCAATGTTTCCTTTTATTTCCTAGTATAGAATTTTTATATGTATCTTATAAAACATATTACTAAGCATATTATGATTTCCACAAAATTGTACTTGAACTTTTAAAAATTGTACTTTTAATTATCCGCTACTAGAGTATAGAAATGTATTTTCTTGCTTTGTGTCAGGCTTAGTTCTCTACCTGTCTCTGCTCAGTAAGATCTTGGACAGATACTTTGTCATTTTTTTCAGCTCCATGACAGTCAAAGCTCTTCTTATTTATCTACCCCTTGGCCTACCCCACAATCAGGTAGTGCCTCTTTTCCTGGGCAAAGCCTAGGATGTCAGCATCTTGATGCATTCTCACAATGAGGAACTATAACTAGAAAAAGTAACTATGAGACATGAACTCATCTCTCCATGGCTTGCCTCTCAGGAGTCTTGGTCCATTTATTTCTAGACATATAGACGTAGCTATAGATATAATTTTATAAGCTTTTTATTTTTGTTCAGTAGGAGTGTTGATCTGCTGAAAGCTACTATTGTGGAAACAAAAGTGCAGCCATAGATGACATTTAAGGGATAATATTGAATGATGTTAATGGGTTAGAAATAGAAACAGAAAGTTAACATTTTGTTTTCTACTCTTCATTTTATTTTTGTATGTTCATGCTCTGACTGAACAAAATTACCACTGTTTCTCTATTAGTCTTCCATTTCCCACAATTTTTCTATTGTGAATACATGTTGCTTTTAACAATTTTCCTGCTCAAAAGTTTATATACTTTATTTTAGTTATTTTTTTGAGACACAGTCTTGCTCTGTTGCCCAGGCTGGAGGGCAGTGATGCGACCTTGGCTCACTGCAACCTACGCCTCCCAGATTCAAGTGATTCTCCTACCTCGGCCTCCTGAGTAGTTGGGACTACAGGTGCACCCCACCACATCTGGGTAATTTTTGTATTGTTAGTAGAGACGGGGTTCCGCCATGTTGGCCCAGCTAGTCTTGAACTCCTCACCTCAGGTGATGAACCTGCCTTGCCTCCCAAAGTGCTGGGATTACAGGTGTAAACCACTACACCCGGCCTCATTTTCCACATTTGCACCTTTTCCATGTTGGTTATTTATCCAGCAAAAATATTAAATACAACAACAACAAAAATAAGAACTAACGTTTATTGATTGGTTATTATGCTCCACTTACCCTTTTAAGAGCTTTACATGTATTAGCTTATTTAATCATCAGAATAACCATTTCAAGTAATTACATTATTATTTCCATTTAACTGAGTTGGAAGTTGAGGCATAGGGAATTTAAGAAACTACATACGTTTGGAAAAACTTTAGGAGATTTGAAATTAGAAACTAGGTAATCCAGCTTTAGTGTCTGTGTTTATATTATAATCTCCCCTCCCCATCACCACTGCTCTCAGTTATCTAAAATCCGTGTATTTTAGAACAAGTATTTGGAATTTATTTGGAATAGATAGAGTTGTAATAACTATCTTTCCATTGCTATCCCATTATGTTTTATCTCCACCTCTTTCTTTGTCCTAGATTCTCCTTATGCTAATTTATATTCTACTGCATGTTCTAGCTAATCACCTTTAATCCCTGAGGCCACTTGAGGGCAAGACCCCATACAACTCATTTAAAAAAAAAAATTTCGATGCTTTTATTTTAGATTCAGTGAGTAGATGTGCAGGTTTGTTACATGGGTATATTATGTGATGCTGAGGTTTGGAGTACAAATGATCTCATCACCCAGGTAGCGAGCATAGTACCTAACAGTTTTTCAACACTTGGCCCCATCCCTCCCTCTCCCATCTAGACGTCCCCAGTGTCTATTTTCCCCAGCTTTATGGCCATGACTACCCCGTGTTTAGATCCCACTTACAAGTGAGAACATGCAGTATTGGGTTTTCTGTTCCTGCACTGATTCACTTAGGATGACTGTCTCTTGCTGCATCCGTGTTGCTGAAAAGGATGTGATTTTATCTTTTTTATGGCTACATAGTATTCCATGGTGTATATGTACCAGTTTCTTTATCCAGTCCACTGTTGATGGGCACCTATATTGATTCCATGTCTTTGCTGTGATGAATAGTGTTGAGATTAACTTGCAAATGCGTGTGTCTTTTTAGTAGAATTATTTTTTTTTTCAATATATACCCAGTAATGGGCTTTCTGGGTTGAATGATAGTGCTAAGTTCTTTGAGAAATCTCCAAACTGCTTTCCACAGAGGCTAAATCAATTTACATTTCCACCAACAGTATGCAAGCATTCCTTTTTCTCCACAGCCTTGCCAGCATCTACAACTCCATTTTGTTTTTTTTTTTTTTTCATGTGAGTACTTAGGATAATATCTTTCACATTGTAGGCACTTGATGCATATTTGAAGCAGGAAAGAAAGAAGATGTATTAGTTTTTACAATAATGGTTTCCAAGTCAAATATTATGTTTCCATCTGCTGTATCTCATATGTTTAAATATAGTTAAATGCTTCTGTGCAGAATTTTTTTTCTGGAATTTTCTGAAAACCTTAGAGGCTTTTCCAAATTTCAAATCCTGTGAAAAATTATTCAATAAATCATGAAAACAGAAAAAAGTATTACAATTCTCATATGAAAAGTAAAGCTTACAAAGCAACATAGGAATGTTACTGGTTCAAGGGAATTTAATAATTTACTGACAATACATTGAAAACAAAAGTGGAAAAAGTGGACTAGAAGTCAAAGATTAAGGTCAGTGTTTCTATGAGCCAGCACAAAAACATGTGGGAGAGAAGCCAACAATTTCTAGTCAGTGTTATTTGTAGCCACTGCCATATTTATATGTTTTTCTGGCTCTGTATGCTGCTAATGCTTAGTCGTTCTTGCAGATGAAATAAACATTAATATGTATGCACAGCATACTTTATATACAGTATACTCTGTCGTGTAGTTCCCCAAGAAATAGCAAGCTTTGGAAGCAAAAACGTCTTTAGATTGGCAATTTTGAAAGAGATTCTGTGGAGTGCTATTAACCTTGTTAACTACAGTCTACAGTTCTTTGTAAATAATTTAACAGAAGACATGAAAAGAAGGAACGTGATACTCTTTGCAAAATATTGTGACTTGAAATTACAAACATCTGAAAATCTGAATTAGAAAAGCAATGGAGATTTTCATCAAAGACACACAAATAAAATCAGTATCAGAGTAAGCCAACAAAACATTTGCATGAACTAATATATGCGTTAACACCCAGTATAAAGAGGCTCTGAGATGCACTTACACATGTGACCAACTTCAACAAAATATCAAAGACATTTTCTACACCTGAAACATTTGTCAGGAAACCAAAGCCAAGACTATGGGAGAGAGTAATTAATCCTTTGAGCTTTTTTTTTTTTTTTACCTTTTATCTTAAGAATGATAGCTTTTAATATTAAATATTTGCAGTATAATCTCTTTTGAGTTTTACAAGGTCTTTGGTATTAATATTTCCTTTTTTATGTTTTTATTGTTAAATGCCTTTATCAGGTGGAGATCATTTTCTATGTTTTGGAAGTAACAAAATATATTTGTTAATAAACCGTAAGTCACTGACGCTTGCTATCTAAACAGACATCATTCAAGAATGCTTAGTTGCACTATACATTATTACATGGTCCAATAAGGCATGAGGTACTGAATAGGCAAAAGCTGGAAGCATTCCTTTAGAGAACTGGAACAAGACAAGGATGCCCACTCTCACCACTCCTATTCAGCAACCAGAGCAATCAGGCAAGATAATAAAATTAAAGGCATCTAAACAGGAAGAGAGGCAGTTAAACTATCTCTCTTTGCAGACAATATGATTCTATACCTGGAAAACCCCAAAGATTTTGCCAGAAGCCTCCTGGAACTGATAAACGACTTCATTAAAGTATCAGGATATAATATTCATGTATAAAAATCAGTCGCATTTCTATACACCAACAACGTCCAAACTGAGAATTAAATAAAGAATGCAGTCTCATTTACAGTAGCCACAGAAATAATAAAATACCTAGGCATACAGCTTACCATGAAGGTGAAACATCTCTACAAGGAGAATTACAAAACACAGCTGAAAGAAATAAAAAATGACACAAACAAATGAAGAAGCATTCCATGCTCATGGATTAGAAGAATCATTAATGTTAAAATGGCCAAACTGCCCAAAGAAATGTATAAATTTAGTGTTATTCTTATCAAACTATCAATGTCATTTTTCACAGATTTAGAAAAACACTATTCTAAAATTCATATGAAACCAAAAAGGAGCCTTAATTGCAAAGCTAACCAAAAAGAACAAAGTCAGTAGGAATCACATTACCCAACTTCAAACTATACTACAAGGCTTCAATAACCAAAATAGCATGGTACTGGTACAAAAACAACACATAGAACATTGGAACAGGATACAGAACTCACAAAGCTGCACAAACACAACCAACTGGTCTTTGACAAAGTCTTTTTGTTTTTTTGTTTCTGTTTCTTTCTTTCTTTCTTTTTTTTTTTTTTTTTTTTTTTTTTTTTTTTTTTTTTTGAGATGGAGTTTCACTGTAGTTGCCCAGGCTGGAGTGCAATGGTGCAATCATGGCTCACTGCAACCTCCACCTCCCAGGTTCAAGTGATTCTCCTACCTCAGCCTTCTGAGTAGTTGGGATTACAGGCACCTGTCGCCAGGCCCGGCTAATTTTTGTACTTTTAGTAAAGACAAGGTTTCACCACGTTGGCCAGGTTGGTCTTGAACTCCTGACCTCAGGTGATCCACCTGCCTCAGCCTCCCAAAGTGTTAGCATTACAGGCGTGAGCTACGGTGCCTGGCCAACAAAGTTGACAATAACAAACAATGGGAAAAGGACTTCCAATGTAATAAGTGGTACTGGGATAACTGACTGGTTGTTTGCAGAATATTGAAACTGGACCACTTCTTTTCACCATATACAAAAACTAACTAAAGGTAGATTAAACACTTAAATATAAGGCCTAAAATAATAAAAACCCTAGAAGAAAACCTAGGAAGTACCATTCTGGACATCAGCCTTTGCAAACAAATTATGACTGAGTCTTTGAAAACAAGTGCAACGAAAGCAAAAACTGACAAGTAGGACCTAATTAAATTGAAAGGATTCCACACAGCAAAATAAACTATCAACAGAGGAAAGAGACAACCTACAGAATGGGAGAAAATATTTACAAACTCTGTATCTGACAAAGGTCCAATATCCAAAATCTGTAAGGAACTTAAATAATTCAACTAACAAAAAACAAATAACCCTACTAAAGAGTGGACAAAGGACATAAATGGATACTTCTCAAAAGAGACATATATGTGATAAACAAATACATTTTTAAAATGCTCATTATCATTGATCATTAGAGTAATGAAAATCAAAACCATAATGAAATACCACCTCATACCAGTCAGAATGGCTATTATTAAAAAGTCAAAAAAAAAAAAAAAAGATGTTGCCAAGGTTACAAAGAAAAGGGAACATTTATACATTGCTGGTAGAAATGTAAATTACTTCAACCACTGTGCAAAGCAGTGTGGAAATATTTCAAATAACTTAAAATGGAACTACTATTTGACCCAGAAATCCCACTACTGGATGTATATCCAAAAGAATATAAATCACTTTACCAAAAAGACAAATGCATTTGTATGTTCATTATAGAGCTAGTAACATTAGCAAAGACACAGAGTCGGCCAAGATGTCTATCAATAGTAGACTGCATAAAGAAACTGGTATATATACACCATGGGATACTATGTAACCATAAAAAAGAACACAGTCATGTCTTTTGCAGGGACATGAACGCAACTGGCCATTATCCTAAGCAAACTGATGCAGGAATAGAAAATCGGGCGCGGTGGCTCAAGCCTGTAATCCCAGCACTTTGGGAGGCCGAAACGGGCGGATCACGAAGTCAGGAGATCGAGACCATCCTGGCTAACACGGTGAAACCCCGTCTCTACTAAAAAATACAAAAAACTAGCCAGGTGAGGTGGTGGGCGCCTGTAGTCCCAGCTACTCGGGAGGCTGAGGCAGGAGAATGCTGTAAACCTGGGAGGCGGAGCTTGCAGTGAGCTGAGATCCGGCCACTGCACTCCAGCCTGGGCGACAGAGTGAGACTCTGTCTCAAAAAAAAAAAAAAAAAAAAAAAAAAAAGAAAATCAAATAAGGCGTGTTCTCATATATAAGTGGGAGCCAAACATTGAGTATACATGGATACAAAGATGGGAGCAATAGACACTGGGGGCTGCTTAAGGGAGAAGAGTGAGAGGGGTACATGGAATGGAAGGGTACCAATCGGGTACTGTGCCCATTACCTGGGTAACAGGATCATTCTTACACTAAGCCTCAGCAACAAGCAATATCGCTATGTACCAAACCTCCACATGCATCCCTGAACCTAAAATAAAAGTAGAGATAAATAAATAATTATAAATAAGACAAAGTTTGTGTTCCATGACCAGTTCTGAAAAAAATGGAGTTAAATTTATTGTTTCATAATTTTAAGTATAGGTGTGTTGTTGATTTGTTTCTTTGTATTGGAGCATTTACTAGATTATTATCCTAATGCACTACAGGGACCTGTTGTGCTGTACACTTTTTTTTAGCAACATGTTCACAAAAAATAATTACAATTAGGAGTATAATTTTCTTAACAGGAACAAAAGCGATATTGAAGCAGCTATGTTGTCTGGGGTAAACACCTGGGGTTTGTCCTCTTGCACCAAGAAAATTTAGGACACGGGCACTTACGAGGAGTTTAGGAGCAGAGGTTTAATGGCAAAAGAAAGAGAAAACAGCTCTCTCTCTAGGGAGAGACCGGGGACTTCCAAGAGGAAAGGCCAGCTGGCAGCAGATGTACTGAATTTTATAGTCAGGTTCGAGTAGGCGGTGTCTGATTTATGTAGAGCTCACAGATTGGTTCCATCAGGTGTGACATTTACATAGCCCAGGGAAGGCTGGCCACCCTACCTTAATCTTATTATGTAACTGAACTTTCCCCTTGGCCAGGGCCATCTTGTCTGCTCCTTGCTGTACATGTGGCTGACAGAGAAGGGACGGTGGAGCCACTATTTTGAACATGACTGGCACAATTACCAGCATCTATGTCTGCAGCTCCATTTTACAGGCTGCTGTTTGTTAGAAAGGAAAATGATTTGGGGCTACTTTTCATTAAAAGGAAAACCTTACCAAAAACTTCCATACCCTCACTATCTGTGTAAGTAATTTCTTCTTAATTCCTGTGTCAATATGAGATAGTCTGAGTTTGTGGGTTAAGGGAATAATCGCCATAATTCTTTTATCTTAAGAAACTGGTCCTCTGTGCAACTTCATCTTCATCTTGCATGTAGATGTAACAATTTGTTTGTCTGCAAGGGAATGTACATATTTTAAACTCCCTGGCTCATAATGAATGCTTCTGGAGCACTAGTGAGTTAGGGGAAGTGGCAGGTTAGGCATAGAGAAGTATGTGCAGGTTTCAGCAAAGAGCAAGAAGAAACATGCAAGCCTTAGGGCCATAGTCAAGGAAGGAAGATGCATCAAGAAGTCAAAATAAGTTGCAATGTCAATCACCTAAAGCCAATGAAGACAAGGACTGAGAAGAAGCTATGGGGTTAATCATACAGTGGTTTGCTTAGAAATAAATATTTCACTGGAGTGATGGAAGTAGAGAAATAACTGCCCTAAGTTGATGAGTGAAAAGAAGAAGGTGAGAAAGTGGATATAATATGTACAGAGTTAACCTTCCAAAATTTTAGCTGTGAAGGGGAGGCGACGGAGGATTTCTGGAAGAGTAGAGAAGGTTCTGGAAGTTTCCCAAAATCTTGATATTCTCATCTATACAGATAGAATATTAAAAACACATTCTCCATAGGTTTATTATAGTCACTGAGTGAGATCATCTCTTTAAAGTATTTATTCCATTTTATCATATAGCATAGTAAAAAATGAGTAATTATTATTTTTAATTTTTGACAATTTGGGATGAAAAGCACTATTTCATTACTTTTAAAATTTTTGTTTCTTTGATTACCAGTTTGTTATTAGTTTATCAGACCCATGGATTTCTTCTGTGAATTAGGAGTCTATCTCTTTTGCTTTTTTTTTTTTTTTTTCCTGAGTTTCATTTTGCTCATTATTTTCAGAAGGTTATTTTTTTTTTTTTACTAAAAACTTTTTGTTTATATATTCTTCTGCCTGTGTGTTTTCACACTGCACATGGAAGGACACTATTCTTCGCATCCTTTTACTTTTTCTTCTAATTTCACCACCTCCTGCGCTTTCTTAAAATAAAATGGAATTTTAGTTACAAAAGATAATTATTTTTACATTAGGCCTCTAAGTACTTAGAAATAATTTCTTAGCAACTATTTTAGGTTTTATAATCCTATTATCCCCCATATGTTTATATTCTACAAGAATATGAATTTTATTTGTCAGCTCTGTACCCTGTTGGCCTTTTATTCTTGAGGTGAACTTAAGTTCTTTGCACCATGAAGTTTTCTTTTATAAATAAAAGTCTTTGATAATCTCATCTTTGGCAAATCGTTGCATGAATTTCTAGAACTCCTATTAGATGAATGTTGGAACTTTTAGATTTATCTTCCAAATTTCATTGTTTTTCTTCTAATATCTTTTGTTTCCTTCACACAAGTCTCCACCTTACAAATCACATTCTCACCGTGTATCTTATTTATAGCACTCACCTGCTCTTTATTATTTTGTTTCCATAACAATATTTTAAAACTCCCAGAACTGTTGAGAGGCTTCTATTTTACCCTTAACCACTTTATTTTCATTTATTTTTCTTTTCCTCCTCTTCATCTTCACCTCTTGCTTCTGCTCTTCCTCATCATCCTATTTTTCCACTTCTTTTTTAACAAATTACATCTCAATTCTTGATGAGGAATGAGGATTGTTTATGTTGAGGTTTCCTTTTTCCACTTTATTAATTTTGCTTTCTTAGAGCTTGTTCAGTTGTTGTTTGCATGTGGTATCTCTTCTTAGGCTGTGATTCTTGTTTGTCTGTAAATATTTGTAGATAGTCTAAGTAGAATACATTACTAGCTCCAGTCTGTTTTCTCATTTTTCAGGGAATCCCTGCAAAGAAATGAAACTCCACACTCAGAATATCACATTTAGTGATTTCAGGAGACCTGCAGAACAGGAATTAAGCTGGAACTCATACATAGCCTATTTTCTAGGTTTGGGACCTCTCCATATCTCCTGTGGCTTTATGTTACCTGGTATTGTTACCCCAGACCATGAGTCTCCAGTGTTGGAGCCCACTTCAGTAGTCTGTGTGTTTTACTTCATCCTGAGGCAAACACTGCTTAGAGTGTGTATCCTGATGGTGGTTGTGATGGTGGGGAGTAGCTCAGCCATTCTCCCTGTGTGGCTGCTGACAGGTAAAAGGAAACCAGTGTAAGTAACTAGATTGGGGAGTCAAAGATGATATCCATTTGGACATACTGTGTGGAGCCTGTTGGGAACCCAGGTGACAAATCCAGCCAGAATATAAAAATAAAGATGTGTAGTTCTAGCAAAACACACACACACACACACACACACACACACACACACAGAGCACACACAGAGTGTGAGAGAGAGTGTGTAGAGATGGACTGGAAGTCATCAGCATGAAGGATATAGATGATATCCCTTAAAGAAAAAATTCCAAACGAAAAAGAAAACACTAAAATAACGGAAAGTGAGGAAATACATCCTTGTGGAAAATGAAGAAATCAGAAAAATGCAGTAAGCAATGTGGAATTAGAGAAGGAATTATAAAATTTAAGAGAGCTAGAGAAACTAGAGAAGACGTAAGTGTTCACAGTTTCAGCTAGAGAAGAGATAAGCACTCACAGTGATAACTCTGTGGATGACATCTTACCCTTTAAAATATTAGGTAAATAACACATACATAAAATATAGTAATATTTAACTTTTCTCTTCAGAAATCTTAACATTCTTCCTTTCTTGTTTTTGTTGTTCTTAAAAAATTTGTTTCTCCTACATTTTG